>NW_027466476.1:9722500-10365000 GCF_050575085.1 Anarhichas minor
GCTTTACTCATGAACCCTCCTGTTTTGGGTAATTTCCTTTACAGAGTTGGCATTACGGGAGCACAAAAGGTCAACATTGATAATTATCACATGCCCAAATCGACCAAACAAAGTGAGCAAGTGTTTTAAAAGTCTAGTAAGCTGCTCTAAACCTGCCTGGTGTGAAAATTAAAATGGCAATGTAGCAGTTTTCTTCCCAAATACTTTCAGTGCCTTCCTGATTAGCCTCTCTTTGGACTTCCTGAGACCGGCTGCTGTGCACAATTCAATGCCGTGCACTCCCCTCTGAGGTCCGACCCTAAATCGGATGGAAAGGTCACTCTGTCGTGATCTGGTCACTCTGTCGTGATCAGGTCACTCTGTCGTGATCTGGTCACTCTGTCGTGATCTGGTCACTCTGTCGTGATCTGGTCACTCTGTCGTGATCTGGTCACTCTGTCGTGATGGAAAACATGGATGTGGCTTCGGAACAAAGTTATGTTACCGTTCCCCTTTAGCTGTGCGCATCACAACTCGGCAAAAACAACTTGAGCAAACACAGTGGAGTGCACACACACGCACACACACACACAAACACACACAGATAATAAATGCTTGGTCAGACCTACGAGGAAGAGGTCTTACTGCAAAGTCATGCGGGTTCATGCACATCCTTTAAACACATACAGACGAACTGTAGCAACTACATTTGAGAGGGTAAGTGATGCGACCAAAAATCAATGGTGACAATTATATAAAAATCTCTATATATATAAAAAAATACATCATCATTCAACTACATCAGAGCCGTCTGACAACTTCAATCGAGATTCTATGATCTGTTGAAAGACCTTGTTTTTGCATTTGTTTAAAGCATATTAAGCAATACCGCTCATTATGCTGCACAACAAATGCGGAACAAAGGCAGGACGAGGAAGAAGCATGTGACTGGATGACAGTAGGTGTTTTAAGCTTATCACAACTACTACGCTGGTTAAAGAGGAACATTCGCTGCCTCAATCACCACTTGTTCCCTTCGTATTATGAAGTAATTTATCGGAGTGTAATCTCAAGCAACACACACACAAACGTATGCACGTACGCATTAGTAAACCGACACTCACACAGACGCATGATGAAAAGAAGGATCAAAGGGCAGGAGAAGATGAGGAAGAGGAGGAGAACGGTAAAGAGGATAGAGAGTAGGTCAGGACTGGGGAATGATACATGTGTACCTTTGTCCTGTCCATTGGATTATGGATGACGGTTGTCTGAGGTTCCTGGAGGAAGAGGAGGAGGAGGAGGAAGAGGGACATGGAGTAAATGAGAGAAACGAAAGAAAGGGGGAAAGAGAGAAAGAGAAAAGATTGTGATATAAAATTAGATGGATTAAGTGTAAAAAAAGAGGAAAAAAGACAGATCGGACAAAGACAGTGATATCAATGTTGGATGAAGAGAAAGTGCTTGTTAAGGTTGACAAAAGGAGAGTGGGAAGAATCCTTCAAAGAGATAGAGTGGGTGCATGAGCTGAAAACCGTAATTTGAAGTCAGGGAAGTTATTGAAACTCAGGGTGAAGTGTCTGCCATGACACTTCAGTACTCACACAATTTCTCTCTCTCACACACACACACCTCAACTTATTTAGGGTGTTTGGGCTCTCTTTAGTTCTGCATTGCCCTGATGTGCATTCATTACTCTAAATTGCCTTCAATGATGCAAATATGTACAGAATCAAGACAATTGTACATCAAAATTAGGAGAAAATCCTCCAGCTCCTATATTATAAACGAGCTCTGATGCAGATAAACACCATGACATCTCACAACACACTGGCACACCCAGCAAAAAACACTCATTCTGTTCCTTCACACTGGTCTCAAAAGAAGAGGCGAAGACTGCCGTGCAAACACCGGCATCATTTCAGGATCCCTTTTCTTAACAGAAATTCGGTAATTGCTGTTATTTTGTCAGCATTGTGTGCACGTGTGCTCTGTCATGCCACAAGATTAGCCATATAACGTTTCTCCGTGTTGTTTCGTCTGCTACCAACCCTCTCTGAATCTCCCTGCTGCTTAAACTAAAGCTATAGCTTCCACTTAGAGCACATTCAGTTACAGTTTTCTTCGTTGCATCGAATATTGCAGTCACTAAAATCAAATGTGCACTTTCTGCTATAACACATTAAGTTTTTAGCACAATAAGTGGCTCCTTTCAAACACTGGTACTCCAACTTTGGGGCTTACAAAGTCCACCCTCATCACCTTTAACACCAGGCACTGATTGCTGATGATTCAGAATGGGAGACGGATATATTGTTCTGCTCAGAACTGTCATTTCACGAACAGCCCCCCCCCCCCCCCAATATTTCTTGCAGCTCTCTTCCCCCAGGAAGTGACACCCGTGTGATGACTAATCATCAGCTTTCTCCCTGGTGATGATGGCGGTGTTGTCGTGGCAACCGTCGCCCAGGGCAACAGGCACCGGTGGCTACTTGGGAGTTGATGACGAGGGGGGGGGGGGGGGGGCGAGTGCTGACGGTGTCTAGCTCGTTTCCATCGACCCACAGAACTGCTTCCAGGTCAGAAAATGAAGATTGTGTAAGTGTGTCTCTGCTTGGCCTAGAAGCTCTGTAATGAAGGAGTTAATGTACCGAAGGGCTGAACGGTACAACTAGCTCAAGGCCCTAGCAACGGCATGGAGATCACAGGTGTCCTCCCACTCGCTATTCCCTTCAAGGATCAGAACAAAAGAGGCCTCTTCTGCTCCATGGTTCTTTCAGGTACCTTTCATGTCTGCACATGTGCAGAGAGGACTGGCGGGCTAGCATCACATACATGCACATACACATACACATACACACAAAAAAACAGACAAGAGGAACAACTGTCACTTTGCCGTCTCTGACTGACAGCAGGCGGTTAGTTCTAATCGCTGTGTCAAGCCGAGGCAACTGCTGGATACACATCATCAACAGGTGATACTCAACACACCAGGGCCACCTCTGGGTTACATCTGTTAGAGACCCACTGACCAAAAGTTACATGCTATCATTACGTGCTATCATTACATGTGGGTATGGAGCTTTTAAAAGTGAGTGTGCAGGAGTTCAGAGGAGCAAAAAAGTTGCTGTCTGAGTTGGTGGGATCGTTTGTGTGGCGTCTAGGATTTGGTTGCCAGTGACTTATGATTAAACATGGTTATCTGTTCGGGTATATAAATGGCATGATGTAACGCAGCTATTCTAGCTGAATAATTGAATAAATAATAAAATAATAAAATAGTGTGAGAAACACCTAATGCTCTTATTCCCTTCCAAATGTAGCTGACTGCTGGAATACAGTTGAAATGATCTAATTTCATGAAGATTAATCTACAGAAGTTCACAACAAAACACGTGTATGATATTTTGGTAACACTTTCTATGACGCCCATGTCTATACTGCAATATAAACATACTGATAATGTGTTATAATCGTCTCATGTAAATTCATAGTTATAAGCCCTTAGAAATATCTATAATATATTTGTAAACAATAATCAAAATATATTATAAAGCAGTTTATAATGACTCATACGGTCAAGCATCATAATACTTCATAACTGCTTGTCATTCACTGTATTATAAGTCCCATAGTTGTTATACATTATAATCTTTTTTTATAATGTGATTATAATGTGATTATAAGTTACTTTAAGCGGTCACGGTTAGTTTTAAGTGAAGTAAAATGTATTGTGTTTTGTTCTTGCATAGATTTAATGATTTTTTTTTTCACAAGGAACTGTGATTAAAAAAGAACAAAAGCATCTAAATTAGAATTTAAATGAGAGTAGCTTTGAAAGCCAGTTTGGCAAAAATAAAAGAGCACATGCTATGAAACTGTCCCCTCCTGTAGCGCTTCACCCTGAACATGAGCTTTACCTCATGACAAACAGAGCGAGGATGCAGCTTTTGCATGTTTCTATAAAAGGTGAAGATAAGCTAAACAGATGAATGACGACAGTGAACCATAAGCAACATGGAGGTCATTTCACCAGCAATGTTTTTGGCACTAAAAAAAAAAACAGTGATAGAAATCTTCTGAGAGGAAATTGGATCATTAAAAGTAGGAAAAAAAATGTATGTCTGATGTTAACAAAATGTCGCTGATGTCTAACAGCTACAGTTATCCTGTGATGTCTGTAGACTAATGAACACGAGATGTTTGAAGTTATGTGCCGTCTCCAAGCAGCTTGTACAAGGTTGATCCTTCACTTAGCTGGTGATGCAGTAGTGAGCAGGGACCGGTTTGATTTTTGTACAGCACTGACATGAACTGAAACTAACGGCTGCCTGGAAGGTAGGACAATTAAAACTCTACAGTATGATATGCTTTGTAAAATGTTAAGATTATGTTAGCGTTAACATACACATGTATACACATGTATATGTGCTTATTCACGCAAAACTACATTTAATAAGGATGTATTGTTGGGTGATCTTATTCTAACGGATTCACAAATGATGATGGCTTTTAAAAATAGAAAGTGAGGGGAAGTAGGAATTGTTGTCAGTGTCAGTTCTTAAGTCTACATTTCACCCACATGAAACATGTAAATAACACAAGATCCGAACAGATCAAGACGAGAAGCACAAATAGCCAAGAGGCCCGATGCCGAGTAAAAGTCCTGCTCTTGCTTCTGGACTATCCTCCCAGGTGTAAACGTGCATAGATTCCCTCAATAATGCAATCAGATTTGCATTCCAGCCAATCTCACTGGTGTTCACACCCTCAACAAAAGAGGAGGAGTTAATCTCTGAAATCAGCTGGTTTGCTACTTGGCTGGAAGGACAATCTGAGGACCCTTTTGGACTGTGATGCTCGCGCAGTGGGGAACCGCCTCTCTACAGAGGAATACATAAGAAGCAGGGGGTAGATCGCACCGACAGTCCCAGCGGGCACAGGCTGTCTGTTCCTCTTTGAAACACTTTTTACTGACAGAGAAAATGAAACAACAGCATAATTTCAACCCGAGTGAGAGTCACATAGCATCCACACCTGCCCGGGGAAGACCTACCCGACCGCCGGGGCCCTCGCAGCGACTGGGCAAAGATCAACCTCAACCGACAAGACGGACAGAGAGGATAAACAGAGATAAGTGAAGGCGTAGGGGGAGCGGGGTAAAGTGAAGATAGGGGTCATGATGGACACACATACAAAGGTGAAGGGAGAGGGGGGGGTAAATACCAGAGCAGGTGAAGAGACGTTTCCTTTGGGGCTGGTGACTATGCTGTTTTTGGTGCTGTTTGTCTGGGGCTGTGCAGGAAAGGAGAGGAAAGGGAGGAGACACAACAAAGAGTGTTAACAACAGCAACAAGTGGGTTTGTGAGTGTGTGTGTCCATGCATGTGTGTGCTTTGTAGGCAAGTCTGTGTCCTGAGCTTTTCACCTTGGCGTTTGTGACATCTTTTTGGTTATCAGTTGGAATTAGAAAAATAATTTAAGAAGAGGTTAAGGTCGGAAAATTCTCCCTCCACCCAAATGTAATAGAAGTTATTGGAGTCAAAGTCCAGTTTGTCGATTTGGAGCTAGTCATGGTTAAGAGTTGTATAATAGGGATACTCGTCATACCCGGAGAGGTTGGAAAGAAACATACGTTACAACGTTTCTATCGAAGCACATCATTAACTAGCGTCAGCACTTACAGGAACAGTGTTGTTCCTAATTTCATAGTCTCACCTGGTGATGTGGTGGTTCACTTTTAAACTGTGATCTTTGCAATAGGTCCGTAATGGAATATGTCAAATTAAGAGAAGGAAAATAATAGTCTCACAGTAAACTGAAGGTTACTGCAAGTCTAGTTGACGGCAGGCTGCAGCATTGATGAAAGGGTTACCGAAACCATTCATTCACAAGACTGATCTGTAATTCTGAGAGGTGACATGAGGGGGCGGGTGGCACTGCCTGACATCATGACGCCGTCACTGGTGACTTCAGCTGCTTACGAGTTCACATCGCAATGTTTGAACTGTGCCATTTGGCCGTAATGAATCACCTTCATAAGCCTTGATCAAATGCTCCTTTGAAGGCCACACATCAAAGAGCGGCCGGTTCGTCATAGCTTAGCTCGATCATAATGACATTTACATTGAATCTACATTAAATTACTTCTAATCTTGTTTGGAAAGAATTTAACTTGAGGTTGTTGAACGGGGCCTGGGTGTGGAAGTAAATCACTGGCAGTGACTCAGCGACCATTACATAAATATTAATCATGTAACACTATTAATTAACGCTAATATTTCCTACTAGTGATATAGTCAGAGGTCAAGAGAAGTCATACATTACTCAATGCCTCATTGAGCCTTAATATATAGTGTGAATGTTAAAAGAAAGTGGAAAGAAATATGCTGAAGAGGTGGGAGAAAGAGGCACAAAATTAAATGAATAATGTAAGATAATTTACTTTAAAGCTACAGAATTGGTAACCGTTTAACACACTGACTTGACGGATGGAAACAAAGTCAAGTGTGTGTCTGTACTGTATGGGTGCCTATGTGTTGACCATAGTAAGGTGCTGCCGAGGTGATGTATTTTTGTAGGCCAACCTCGAAGTTAGCATCGCACTGGTTCCCTCAACAAAAAGCCAATGGGATCTTTCCATTGGATTTTGGATTATTGCAGAAAATAAGCTCTGTGGCAAACAAACATTTACTTGCACATTTTGTTCAGCATGATCATTTTCACAAATGTATGATCTTTGAAGCGTAAATGCAATCACCAGAAGTAAAAAGCTAACGATTGACGTGTTAGCAACCAGCTTTTCTTAAAGATGCAAAAAAGCTTCAAAAAGAGAAAGGTATTTACTGGCGCATTTAATGCCGTAGAACTAAACGCTGAAATCTCGTAAGCTTGTGTGAACCACAGACTTTATTTCAGGCATCTAATCAAAAACCAATTCAAAAAAACCATTGACTTAGAGACGAGGGAACAGGAAGGAGAAGAGAGACGATGAGAGGAGAGGAGAGGAGGAAGTGAGCTTGGACGTCAGCACACACAAGTGCAAAGAGACAACACAAAGCATACACACACAAAACAGCCTTGAAAATAAAAGGTGGTGTAAGTGGACAATAAGCTGACACACACACGCACACGCACACGCACATGCACACGCACACGCACACGCGCACACACACACACACACACACACACACACACACACACACACACACACACACACACACGCGCACACATTCAAACCAACCAAAGCCGTCGTCAGCCATCGCTCCGCTGTCTCTGTGGAGCAACAGGAAATGTGTTCTTCATCAAAGTAACTGGTGAGATGTCTTGGTCAAAGCTTGTTTGCAGATCAGCTCAGGGTGTTAGCTTTTGCGTCCGTGGTGAGAAAACCCCTTACATTCCTAGATGGTATTTAATAAACTGGCATGATGACCGCAGTGCTGAGCAAAGGTGTCGCTAGTAGTGGTGGAGACGACTGGTGACGTCCAAAGCCAAACACTTGCCATATGTCGACATGATTAAGATTGAAGGTATTCGTCGAGAGGAGATCACACAGATTTAATAATGCTGAACAAAGAAGGAGAAGGTGGGTAAAAGTATGGGTAAGTGGTTCTCCAGGTGGGCAAAGAAAGCAGTGCATTGGGAGAAAAAAGGCGGAAGAAGAGGTGGGAGAGATGATGGGCATGTCGAAAAAAAGTGACATGCCAGGTCAGAGGGAAGAGAAGGCTCCTCGGGGCAGAAATAATAGGAACAAGTTAACCCTCTGAACCCCAAGCAGTTTGTCACGTGACCGTTGGTCTCAGCCGAGTCAATCACGCCTTCCTAGTCGCGCTGAGGAGCACAGAATGTAACGCTTTTTACAGGCTCTGGTTGGTGCAAACAGTTCAAGTGTTTTTTATGAAATTAAACAATTTTAAAGGTTCGATTTGGTTACATTTTCTGAAGGAACCATTTGTTCATGATGTGCTCATAGACCGTTGGAGAGATGATGAATTGATTTTACAGCGTCTGTCTATGATAAACGGTGTAGTTTTGGCGATTGTTTGGGTTCAGAGGGTTAAGGGTCAGATTCCCTTCCACTTCACTTACTTGAATAAAATATGTATTGCTGTTTGGTATATTATCCTTATGCAAGTTTCTGTTTCATTTTACATTTGTGAATAAAGTCAGTTGCTGTATTCAGTGTTTAGGGTGGTATAGCAGGAGCAAGTGTGCCCCCATCTACCCATATTTCTATTCCTACTTTTTGATTGAAGATCGTCTTGTAAGACCAAAGACTTCTGTATCTAAACTACAAGCACCAGCGCTGCCTCTATTCTAAAAGTGTGCCCCTGACAGATCTGGAGCAGAATCCCTGGAGTAACTCTGATGGAGCTACAACATCCTGCTTCTAGTATGTTCTCAGAGAAATGTCAGGGTTACTCTTAAGGCCGTGCACTTTGCAAGGGCCAAGGCTGCGACTTCTGCCTGGCATTTTCTGATGTTTGACTTTCTGTATTTGTAGTTAGGATTTTAGCCATCGCTGCTCATGTTAGCTACTCAATTGCTGTACCTGTGTCACAGAATAATAACTCAGTGAAGTGAAGGAGACTCTATAAATAGATGAAAGGCAGGGGAAAGGTGGATAAAACAAATACAGCAGTTAACAAGTGGAGAAAGTGGGAGGGGAAAAAAAGGAGTGACTGGGCAAATGCATAAATAGCATGCTCACCATATACTGGACAGTAGAGCTGGACTTGCGTTTCTGTCCCCAAGCGATTGATGGATGGATGGATTTATTGACAGATGGATGGACGGCAGAAGAATGGAGGGAAAAGATAAAGTAACGAATGACAAAAAAAGTGAATGGACTGTTACAAAGTACACAAAATAATTTGTAAGTCTACACCAAAACCTGTGCACTTTGACGGCAACGCAGATTTAAATCCTTCATAAGACCAGGATCAGACTTTTCCAGACAGCTTGGACAAAGCAGAAGAAGGACGAGTGTTTCCCCTCGAGAGTTATTGCAAAAGTAGGGGGGGGGGGGGGGGTGCAAGCACAAGAAAAAAGAGCGGTGGTTTAAGTGGAAGTCATCAGGAAGAGGACATAAGAGTGGGAAGTAGATCACAGAAAGGCGAAACTGTGACCCACTCGTCATCTGCTGATTAAGAACGTTTGGAGCTACAAGGAGCAAGATGGAGGTAAAATACAATCGCAAGACAAGGAAATGCTAAATGTGTCCTGTAAGAATATAAAATAAGTTTAAATCAAGACTGCTCAACACTTCTAAAAGGTGTTACATGTAGCATTTATACAACAATAAATTACTAGCAAGATAATTTGGGGACGTAGATGTAATCACTACAAATAAACACTGGAAACGATATAGCCTTTTTGTTGTATTTTACATTCTTGTGAGTAGTGAATACTAATAGTTTTGTAGCAGTTTATTTAACCATCGTATCGATATATAAGAATGCTACATGTAATATCTTTTAGAAAACACACAGTGTGTGTTACCAACATAACAGCACTGCATGAACTGCTGATTGGAGTGGATTTTTACTGGCAGTAGCTGGCAGCACGGTGTGGTGTGTAGTTAGTGCCAGCAGAGAGGCAGCCTGCTTGCTCTGAGCAGGTGTTACAGCTGCAAAAACGTCAGGTACCATTACACATTAATGAACCTGTGGGAGGAGAAGGAGGAGGAGGAGGTCGAGGAGGAGGGGGAGGAGGCCGAGGAGAGGAGGCCAGAGTCGCCAAAAGGACATGTGGCGGGAAGAAACAAGAGAAGAGGGAGGGACGGCAGCAAACGGGGGAGACGCCGTTATAAATGGTTTGGGGCAAGTGTGTGGGGAGCCTGTTGCTAGGCAATGAGTGCGCCGCAGTGGAAGTAAGTGTCTATTTCTGTCGTCTGAGTTTCCAGGGTCCAGACTGGCAGCTATTCCTGGAACCGGAGTCACATTCCCGGCTGAACCGACTGAGCAAGGAGAACGGGAAGGGGGGGGGGGCATGTGCACAGACACGCACACACTGTTGCACATGAGCAAACCACACATGCGGACACCCACGCTTACGCACATCTCGATGTGCAGGCATGCTCTCACCCCCCCCCCACCCCATTTGCGCTTTCGTTCTCTTTTCAAACCGACAAACAAATGTGATATATTCACACACGCACAGTCACATTTAAATCATACGCAAACACACAGCGTCTATGCACGCAAAAGCTCTTCTCGACATTATGTGCAATGCTCGAGAAGCTAACGCATTCTTTTGCATGTACACCGTGTTCCGAGCTCTGTCGCACACCATCGCGCAGACACGCTGCACACACAAGACACATCCGTGGAAGCTTTGTGTGGGATGTGTTACTGCGGTGTGTGTGTGTACGTGAGGAGCGTGGGATGGTGAGAGATCTTCATTAAAAGATGAACTGGAATGTGGGGTTAAAGACCAGATGGGGTGAGTATGGACTAGGAAGCACTGAAAGAGGAGGAAGAGACAGAAATGGAGGGATGAGAGGCAGAGGAAGTGGCGAAAGAAAAGGGGGAGGCTGACAGACGGTTGCATTTAATAATGGAGATGGAGAGGTGGCTATGAGCTGGATAATACCAAATCAAAATAAAGGGTGCTTTCAGAAGGATGTGCTACTTGAGGCTGCAGCTGACAAAAGCACACACACACACACACACACACACACACACACACGTGTCCACAGATATGCATCCTGGCTTTTTACAAAACAAATCTGTGAGTTTCTCTTCACACACCCAAAATGGTGTGCCAAACTCAACAGAAGCCCTGACACAGACGTACACCATCTGAAAACAAATCCACAATCTCCACATATTTCCCAATAAATAACACATCCACTGGGATTATGACAAGACACACAATTAATGACAAACAAACACATTCAACTACAAAGAAAAGAGAGCGACAGAAGGCTAAGGATAAGGAAAGAATCAAATAGTGGTGCAGAGAAAAAAACATCAGAGAAGAAGAAGAAGAGGCGTTTGTATCTCTGGAAGATTAAGCAAGAGGAGAGAGAAGTGGGAGACATGTGATGACCCTTACCTTGACATCTGCCTTTTTGTTGAGCAAGGACTTAGCTGCTGCAATCACAAACACAGGGGAAAACAACCAGTCAGAGGCGGAGATGAGCAGAAACAGAGAAGTAACAGCAACAACTATACGTTTCCAGTGATTCACAATATCTGCTACAGCTTTACACTACATTGAAGAGATTACATTTATTTGACTTTGTGAAATAATGTTCTTCATTGACCTCTGCAGTAAGTCTTCTGGCAAAGCAATGGCTCAGATAAAGTAGCCTAAGGCTAAAAAAGCAAGGGCACCTCAGCACCTTGATGATGAAGTGCCTAAACTTTGTTTTGCAATTGCAGCACTGTGACTTCAGGAAGTAAGAGCCAGGTTGTAAGACCATGATGTGCTGTGTTATCCACGTTTTTTTCCCACTTGTGATGCTTTGCAGCTAACATACCTTCTAAGAACAACCCCCTGCCACAAATCAATACGGCATCAAGCTCATTATGCAGTCGCACGATCTTTGAAGATATTTAAAATCCCCGCCCCTTCTACATAGGTGCATTAGAGTGGGCGTTTACAGATCTAGCGAGGTACATCCTAAAGCTGTTTGATGCTAAAGGCCGAAGCTAGTTGGTCAGGTGGACAAGGAATTATTCCAGTGTTGCATCTCAACCTCTCAACAAAGACATCCGTTGTTGTTGCCAGTGAAATAAAAATGTACTCCAACTCATTGTTCTCGTGCCAACATCCCCTCATGGTTGTGCCCTGCCTGCGAATAAGCCCAGCCTTAAAGAACTCCGTGGGGGCCTTAAGGAGGATTAGACTTCCGTCTGCTCTCTGATGAAGGGTAATGAGGGAGGAGGGTAGGAGAGGAAGAATGATACTGCAGACACTGGTCCTCTGATGAGGGTAATACCCATAATCCCTTACAACAGTGAAAACGTCCGCAGGGCATCCATCACGACTGCACTGCTTCACGCAAAGCACGGAGAGCAAGGTGGTCCGATTGTATCGGATAGATGCACGTTCACCCAAAGGGGCCCAGAAAGAAGAGCCAGGCTCTCTGTCATTTTGTGTCAGGTGGAGGAGGTGGACAGAGAATTAACATCAACAAGACCTCAGATCTTGTCGAGATTGGACGAGCAAATGTGCGTATTTCGACTGTTTAAAGAGTAGATACCAAAAGTGCACTGGGAGACCTGTTGGTGCTGTCGAGCACCAACCAAACGCACACATTAAAAAAAGACCTCCGGCATACAGAAAGTGATGAGTTTTACATTTCCCATTTTGGATGATTATCTGTTTGGCTATTATAAGTCTAAAAGTTACAAACTATTTCTCTGTGGCTGTGTCTCTGTGATAGTAAATTGACCGCTGCCGGGATAATAGTTCAACAATTTCCTCTATCAGTAAAAGAAAAGAAACTTTGTCTATGAGCTAAACATATCCACAGGTCCTGATTAACTTGGGATATATTTTATTTTCAAGCAATAATTAGAGTGACTTGCACATTTTTTCTGATAAAACTTTAAATTATCTTCGTGAAATGTGACAAAAAGAACCATAGGCTAGATTAGCGCTCTATATGGGAAGCTTTAAGTGGTAGACTTGAGAGTCTCCATCAGCATACACCAGATGTCACCAGATGTTTTAGAGCATTAGTGAAAACACTGCATTACACCAAGAGCCAAAAAACAGGTTCCAATATGAGATCATTTGATGTCTTCCTATCTGGGACGGTTCCTACATCAAGAATGAACAGCAAATATGTTCTATAATAGTATGGCTATACATGATAAACTGAGTACACCAGCAACATCATTTGGGAGATGCTGGTGCCTATTTACCTGTCACAAGTCCTAGACTCCTCCCCTCTCACTTACCTCCCTAGACGTAAGCCTTGCTGGGACTTTTTAAAGGGGCTGAGTGCAATTTCAAGTCTAATCAGATGCAATCACGTCAACAGCCAGCCAAGTTACATAAAACACTATTTCTGGCGGTCTGGGATTTTTTTTCTTTTTTCTCTCCCGCGTCCCTCTCTGAACATGAGACACAGCTCCTCTTCGACTTTCTCACTTTCGTTTCCAACCATGTTCCGAGCCAGCTACATTGAATTTTCAACAGAAGCTGAGTTCCATGAAAGTGTCCATTGGGTGGTGATTTCTTAGGAGGAACAGAGGTCCAATCCCAAGGAAGCCAATCAAAAGTCTAGTGAATTCCTGTCCCTTTCCTTTTAAATAATAATAAAAGAAAAAGAAAAAAAAAAAACACATTTTCCAAAGTGGACCTTTAAAGCTGTCACTTGTGACAGTGATCAACAACCAGCCACCTTATGTCTAAGATTCCCTCTTTAACTTTTCTGATCTAGTATTTCATGTCTGAAGTAAGGTTTGCACATTCAGCAGTCAAGGAAGGAGCAATAAGAAGTGATAAAGAAGCACTTCATGATCCGGAGGGATGTGAGAGTGGCATGAATGTGCATGGTTTGTTGTTGTGTTGTTGTTCCTTCTTCCAAAAGGCTGCTTGTAACTGTGGAGAAGAAATGGGGTCAGAAGAGAGTCAAGTTCATTCTCGCGTACTCTCTGATGGCTCGGCAGATTAGGAGAGGATGTGAAAGGAGAGCAGAGAGGAAGAGTAAGGAGAAGGTGAACGAACGGGATCACTGTGCTCCTTCCAAACACCACAGTGGCAAACTGGATCTTTAAAAAAAAAAAAAAAACCTGCCATGTTGCTGAAAACATGACTTGGATTCCAGTGACGAAGAAAATCTCTGAGGGAAACCTGAAAAAAATCAAAAAGATAGCGTAATTTAAACCGAAGGTGGAGAAGCAAGGGGCGCTCCTTACCTTGCCACAAATTACACATGAAGCAAGAAGAGAGAGAAGGAGGAGATTAAAACAAAATCACCGCTACAAATTCCCACAAGATGCAGAACTGAGGGAGAGAAGCAAGGATGGGCTTGGATTCACATGAGTGACGTCTGGAAATACAATAAGCATTTGGAGTGCAAGAGTTACTTTTTCGACACATACACTGTTGCATGTTTAGGGCCATGACACATTTTAAAAGATGCATTTACCCTCCTCCTGCACAAGAATAGGGTGAGGTCTAGTAGAAAGCGGTTGTACTTGTGTGTATGAATATGCAAGGTAGAGCGAGGCCTCCAGTAAACCAGTGAGGCAGAGTGAGGCTGATAGGGGGAGGCAGCCCACTATAAATATTTGATTGGAGCCTAGTGGCGGCTCTGGGACACAGAGAGGACTGTGGAGTCTCAGCGGGCCACAGAAACAAGGACACTGCCACTACTTCTGTCTCCTCAGCTCGATCCTTGACTGGCATGCGACGCTGTTTTTCGTTAATGCCTGCGGTTCATTTCTGCAAAACCAGAAAAAATTTGGGCTGCTTCACGTATATATCATAATGTCGTCCGAATCTACAGCTCTCGCACTTCACGGGTCAAATATTTGTGGTGCTGAAAGACACTGAAAAAAGACAAAACAAAAATGGCGCTGACATCATCCATAGGTCTCTGAAGGAATGTTTTTAAGCTCGTTATTGGGTCCATCAGCACTAAAATCCGACAAATAAACAGTATTTCTTTTTCAGAACTGCCACAATATACTGTAAAACCACAGACTTACTCAGACTAGCTCAGCTGACTGCTCAGGATGCAGATATTTTTCTGAAGGTGGCAAATCAAACCGCTTGAGGCGAGTAAATATTAGATTTACATTTGTCAGGGGGACAGAAATAAGGCCCGTGCTATATTACCGTGAGCAGCGTGTGATGGCAGCCTCCCTGAACTGCTGCGTCTCTCACGCATGTGGTGTCCTCAGACAGCGTTGCTGCTGTCAGCCCTTCTTTCTCTATGAGTTTGCCTTTCATAACAGCCAGAATGTTTAATTTCATTATAAATGTAATATGTATTTAGTTTAGACGGAAAAAGAAAGTTTTAGAAGCGTATCCTCATTCGTAAATAACAGTCCATAATTAAAAGCCGATACTTGCTTAATTTATGGAGTCGTGCACGTCAATGCACTGCCCTGCAAATATTTCAAAATAAAAGCCTTGTGTTAACAAATGAAGGGATTCTGTCCACAAAAAGACGCTAGAGGGGATTTATTTTACAATGGAAACCAAATTTGATGAGCTAAATTACATTTTTTCATATCCGAGACATGTTCTAAGGCTAACGACATCGAAACTGTAGTAATGTTACTGGTATGATGTCAATATGCTGCCAAAATTTAAAGAAAATACATAAAAATATGAATTCGGAACTACATATACAGTGTGTGGACTATATGAGAGCTTCAGCTCAGCTCAGTCAGTGGGCTACTCTGGGATTTATAGTCGGATATCCCCAATGCAAAAAGCCCAGCCTCGAAACTTCCACAGTGTTCACCATGCACCACAGTCCCTCCCCCCGTGTTGCAGCACATGCACCAGTCCAGTGCCCCATGCAGCATTCACCGGCAGCTCTTTTCCGTCCTTAAAGGGTGAACTTTCCAGTGTCATTGTCAGACAGAGAAAAGAAGAGAGAGGGGAAAGAAGAGTGAGAGAGTAAAGAAGAGAGAGGGGAAAGAAGAGTGAGGGGGAAAGAAGAGTGAAGGGGAAAAGTGAGATGTGAAAGTATGATGCTGGTGGAGTTATAGAAAAGTGAGTTGAGAGGCATCAGTGACCACCGGAGAGTTAGAAATGACAGATCATAGGAAAGCGAATGCGGTGAAATGGAGTGCTGATGTGAGAGGAAGAGAAAAAGTGAGAAGGATAAAAGAGAAACAGAGGGACAGGGGAGCGGTTTGGTTTGGTCGAGGCCATGCTCTGATGCTGCGTCTAGAGATGAAGATGATGATGACCAATATGGGTCAGTGGCGATGACAGAGCAGTGATGGGAACTGCACCCATCCTATCAGATCTCAGACAGGAGGTGACAGATGTGCTGATGTGGAAAATGACAGCATTAGCTGTGCTCCCATTCAAGTCCTTTACGAATTATGAATGATTATGAATGATGTTTTCCTAAATAAAGAAGTTTTGCAATAAACAGCAACAGAGGCACATTTGTCAAATAAACTGTGAAGTAGGTTTGAAATTTTGGCTTTATCCACGATGAATTCCTACTGTCACTCTCTGCATCTATTGAGATTGGCCCATTAATGGTGTTTAGCAAATGCCTTACTTAGATAAGAACATATAATATGGCATATAACAGCTAAACAACACATTTACTAACAGTTGACACTGATTCCTCTTTTCTTATAGATGTATTTAAGATTGAAAACACTTAATTTCATTATTGTCTTAACTCTGACTGTGCATAAACCCTGCTAGATAGTAAGATGGAAACATAGCTAATATGCAGCAGGTGATTGAGTAAATGGGAGATGTAGTGAGTGACGTGGTCAGCCATCATGCTCTGAGCTCCCATGCTGAGGAAGGACAGAGGGAGGAGGCAGAGAAGAACAGAAGAGGGGAAATACAAGAAGGGGAAGAGACAGGAGCAGAGCAGGGGGAGAGGAGTGGCATGCCCATGGGTGAGCCACTACGCTACCTTGTTCCATCAGCCCTGCGGTGGTGCCGGCGGCTGCAGCCACCGCTGCTGCTGCCGCAGTGACAGAGGCTGGAGCAGTGGTCTGTCTGCTGCCCACTGTTAAGAGTCCAACAGCCAGTCACGCATGGAGAAAAAGAGTTAAAGGTAAATGGTAAACAAGAAAGGGGTGAATGAGGAGGTATAACAATTGAGAAGTGGACACAGCGGGTAGGTGGGCATGATGATGTGAAAAGAAAGAAAAGGTGATGGCGGAGACAAACAGGCCTCATCAGTTGAGAAGAAGAGGGAATAATTCATACACACAAACCACCGACAGTATTTGGCAGTGACTGCTCTGCCAAAAGGATCATCAGAGAACAATGTCAGGGAGAGACGAAAAAAACAACTCAACTTTCATATGAGAATCTTTGATGCTTTCATTTCGTCCAAATGTATCCCTGATAACAGCGTTGGTGTGAGGATGATGATGATGATGCAGAGCGACTGTCAGCAACATTTAAAATGTATAACAGGCTGTTTTATTTATAATTGGAGGTAAGTTATATTGTAATATAAATAACACATTGGTGGCTTCACTGAGGACATACTCTGTAGGGAAGGGATATACAACTCTACAATTTAAAACTTTAATCTGAACTTCATCCTGTGGTATAAAATACTACAAGACATGTGGAGGGAAATGCACCTCCTCTTTGTCAGCGCACTGATGTGTAAAGTGCATGATTCATAATATATGATGACAATATAGTAAGCCGTTGTGTAAAGCACTGATGTAGATTTATGTGTTGATGTAAATCAAGGGCGGATTATGAGACAATGGGCCCAGACATGCAAAAGGCCTCAGGCCTCATCACCTCTCCGACATAGGAATAAGATACACAGACTTTACAGTTTAGCTTCTTTTTGTTGTTGTGTGTCCCTTTGTAGTTGTTATGTGTCTGTACATGAAGAAATGTTCCGGTCTTTTGTGTCTCTTTGTTATTGTTTTGGTCTTTTTATAGTAGTTCTGCATCTCATTGTAGTTGTTTTGTGTCTCTTTTGGGTCATTGTGATTAACTTTGTGGTCTCTTTGTGTCTCACTGTTTTGCATTCTTTTGTAGTGTTTTTTGTCTCTTTGCAGTCGTTTTTTGTTTCTTTGTGGTGAGTTAGAGTCTCATCGAGTGACACTTTGTACTTGAATGCCAGGAGGGCCCCGGTCACTTTGGGGCCTGTGCCCAGTAGGCCCGTTCAGTAATCCATCCATGGATGTAATGTGCTTTCTGTTACTGAAGGTCTGCTTCTTTTTTTTTACTTTTTCGTTATTTCTCATTCACCTAATGGCCTCACACTCAGAATGGAGTGCTGCTCCCAAAAGAAATGGAAAGAGAGCGAGAAGGAAACAGGAGTTGAAGAAGGTGACACAGCAAAGCTGTGAGTGAGTGGGTGTTCGAACCATTTCCCATTTCAAAGCTTACAGTGTCAAGAGTAGCCGCTGTGAGTCATGTTTACTGAAGCAGCATGCTTGCGCACATACACACTAACATCATCACTCGCATCTATATTTGTAAAATACACACATATCGTACATGAACAAAGGAGCCTCAGAGGGTGGGATTTCATTAAAACAAAATGTGTTAAATTTCAACAATTATCAAGGAACTGCTCTGAATTCTTCCCGTCAATCCATTACCATGATTTACCCTGGAAAATACATCAACGACAAAAGTCATTCATTCATATGAATCTTACAAATTAGCTTCATCCAAGCCCGGCTGAACGTTCCTCCACACAAACCCTGACATCTTGTTTTAAACTGAATTGTTTTGGGGTTTTTTTTCAATATAATTTCACTGACTGCAACAGTGCTGAAAATGCCTCATTATGGGAAGTTTTTTTTTGTTGAGAAGTACAGAAATCTTTGGATCGCACTGTCTATGTATTAAATTAGGAAAACTTAAGAAAGTAATTTGTGAAAATATCTCTGAGGCAGGACAGAACATTCGATATTGTCTATCTTGGATTATAGCAGAGGTTTATAATACATGTCAAAGCTTCAAGGAAGTCTATCTATTACAGATATATACATAAATACAAGGACACAGACACAAACACAGCCTGCTGAGCAATTTCAGTGTTTCCCACTGTTGTACTGTGGCAGTTTAGCGTGGTGCAAAAGACACATCCCACCGTCGCTTAATTATTTTCAAAACACTTCCACTTCAGGTTCACGAGCTGAACACAGTGAGTGTGTTCAGTGTGTTCAGTATATTCTTTAGCTCAAACACGATGAGAGCATTGGAGAAACAAGGGAATGGTGTTAGAAGTAAGCTAAATAACGCAAATCTAGAACTCTTCTTTGCCATTTAGCTATCGTGAATCTTACAGCTTTTGAGTCACAAATATAAACTATCATCTCACTGAACTGATTATGCTTTTATTTGGAATTTGTTTCCATATAAATTCATTTAACAGCTATTTTGTTAAAGTCCCAGGGAAACGGAAGCTTCTGTACTGTGATGTAATTCACAGTGAAACAGAATATTTCAGCAGCGTGCAGTTACAAGAGGGATTCAAATCGTAGCCTTCGCATTTGATTGGACCGATAAAAAGTGTGCGGGCTTAGGTACTGAGTATTTTTACATATATTTGGCAAATAACAAGAGATAATATTAAAATCAACTCAGGGACACAGGCTTAAAACTGAGAACATGTTTTCTTTTTCATTTCACTGGGATGTTAAGTACATTGGTCCAAGTCGTATTACCTTAGAAAAACAAATACATGAATAAAGCAAAAGGGAAACACTGAAGTTGCACCAAAATGAAATGAAAATGTGACAAACTTTACATAAATATATATCTCTTTGGTCAAGGGAGACAAATACTGTTTGTCACTGAGCTACTGTATATTTACTGTTTTCAGTGTTTTAAAGGAACAAGCCACCATTTGTCAGAGTAGGACATCTAAAGGAAACAACTGATATTTAAATAGGATAAGTCAGGTTTTGGGTGAAGTATTCCTCCAAAATGGTGGCATGTTCTTTAGAACCAAACTGACTTGCTTGTATTCAACACATATTTTAATCCTGCTCGGTATTTAAGTACTCAAATATAGCAATAAGACTGGCATGCAGACAATACAATCCCTACATTGAGTGATGTTTGGTTCACTGATAGGATGGTAGATTTACAGTCATGAGGGATACAACAAGTATGTACAGGCAACACTTACCAGAGAAATTTCGAGAAACCAGCATGGTAGTAAGAATGGCCCCCTGAAAGCAAAAACAAAAAAGAAGTTCAATTTAAACCACTTAAACTAGTAATGTAAAAATGTTTCCCTTTTTATACAAATATACAACATGTTGCCAACTTCTGACTGTCACTGACTGATCCCAGTAGTGATTCCTAAGAATGAATTGTTTCTCTTGTTTACTAGTGAATGTCTAACCTTGCCATTGTCCATTTCTTTCTAAGTGTGAAAAGCCATTGGTTCATGCTGATGGCATGTTGGTTGAACGGTCCAACATTGGCCTGCAGCCACCTGCTTTTCTGCTTCCAGTTCACCCATGTGCTGGTATTTGAGCCATGCCAAGACTGGCCAAAAGCAGCAGGGTTAACGGTGGCACGCAACAATGGCTAAGCTGTTGTATCCACACACAACGTCAGCAATAAATCAGTGAAGAAGGGAAACTATGCATGGAGGACAGGTCTGGATCTAAAGTCTTACTGGCTTTTCAAATGGCCGCAGCGCCAGAGTCGGGAGAGAAAGCGCCATCTACATGTAACAATTTTTTTTTTTTACATTTTATACTTTAGGCCTGGAATTTATAGATCACAAACAGAATTATTAAAGAATAAAGTTGAGGAAGAGATTATTTTATCCTGTACAGGCGCTTATTAGAGGGGGAGGGAGATGTGGGAGAGGGTGAGCATCCGAACACACCTTGAGTTTCCTCCTGGCGTTGAATTTCTTCAGGCACTCCACGGTCTCCTGTCTGTGCATCATAGACGCCACTGTGGACCGTTGCTGGAAGAAGGAAGGAGACAATGAGGAGGTGATGAGGAGGACAAACAAAGGTTTAGGAAGAGGAGGAAGAAAAAGACAAGAAGATGTCAGTTAATAAAGGTGTTTGTGTCTGCGGTGATCCAACCACTTGTTTGTCAGAGTTAGATGTGTTTTCTGTGTGTGCAGAAGCTGTGTGAAAAATAGCTGCTGTCTGCTTGTATATCTCAAGCAGGCGACACTTACGCAGACCCATGGGTGCTTGAGGGCCTCCTGGGCAGTGATCCTCTTGGCTGGGTTGATGGTAAGCATCTGGTTGATCAGGTTTTTGGCCTCTGGGGTGACTGTGTCCCACTCTGGGGAAGGAAACTAAAGGGGACAAACAGAACCACGACTTAACATCCAGCTATTAGTTGATTAATTACTTCTTCGATTTAAAAGAATACATTTAATTCATAATAATTTCTAAGATGCAAGTTCAAATCTTCATTTGCCCTCAAAATTCTAATGATGAATCTACACTAACATTTTCAATCATATATTAAATGTGTTAAACTCTACAAAGTACCTAATGACAAATCTTTAAAAATACAAAAATCTAAAGAATACCGTATTTTCCGCACTATAAGGCGCACTTAAAAGCCTTTAATTTTCTCAAAAAACGACAGTGCGCCTTGTAATACGGAGCGCCTTATATATGGATCAATTGGTTAATTGGTTGATCCATACTGGTTGTACACGGCGCTCTCTGTCAAAATGTTTCAGTACGACTGGTAAACTACAAAGCCACACCGCGGTAAACACCGGTACTGTGCTTACTCCGAGTCCAACACCACTTGTGTGTATAAAGACCCCAAAATGGCACCTTTCAAGAGACACGCTTACGACGCTATTCTATTCTATGCGCCTTATAATCCGGTGCGCCCTATATATAAAAACAGTTCTAACATAGGCCATTCATTGAAGGTGCGCCTTATAATCCGGTGCGCTTTATAGTGCGGAAAATATGGTACATATTTTCATGCCTACATGTATTTTGAAAACAGTCAGTAAAACTTTATTTCACACTGTGACGGTTAAAGACTGGAATTAATCTGCGGTTCACATGCGTGCCGAACCGTGAGGGGGGGTATCCGTACGGATCACAGATCAACAATAATCCTTTAAAAATAAAAAAGTGAACTGATTTATTGGCTGGATAGTTTTACAGTAGTCATGTGCAGAGAGGGAGAGACTATCAAACAACATAGGTAGCAGGTCAGATATGAACCCAGGATGTCGCCAGTTCGTGCAACTTCAACATGATTGCCAGTGAGAACCCCCTGTGGGAGTGTTTCTCAACAATATCAGAAGGCCAGGCCGAGCACAGCCCCAAGCATTTTGTTAAGGAAATCTAAGCCCATGCGGTCATGTTGTGTTTAGGCATAAATGTCGAGGTCTGTGTCCTATGAGCCCAGAATCCCTGCCAGAGAATCAGTCAGCCTCTCTCTTTCTCTATTTGGCATGGACTTGGATGTGATCTAAGGTGAGGCTCCCTCTCTTGCACCCCCTGAAATATGAATGAGGTGACTGAGTTACGTAACTGCTGCCAAAGAGGAACGAGGGCGCTTGGAGGAGAGGGGGAGGGCATTACAGCAGGAGGGGAGAAATGAGAGAGCAAGAGAGCAGAGGAGACTCACATCGTAAGCCCCGGCCTTGATCTGCTGGTACAGCTTGTGCTGGTCCTCGTCCCAGAAAGGAGGGTAACCCACCAGCAGGATGTAGAGGATCACCCCTGAGACACACGGACACACACACAGAAAATGGTAAATTTGTTAGAAAATGTCCCATCTAGGAAATGCCATGTGTGTGTTTAGTGTGTGAATGATTGTGTCTCTCTGCACAACTCACCGCAGGCCCAGATGTCCACAGGTTTGCCATATGCCTCCTTCCTCAATACCTCAGGGGACAGGTACCCCGGTGTGCCAGCGAAACCTGCATTAAACACACACACACACAGGTTTGATTGACATGCTCAAGGCAACAGATTTTGTATCTGCTACCCTTGGATCGTCTAGTATGGAAAGCAAGATAATCTTCTGTAAACTAAGACCTGGTGTCAGTACAATACAAGTACTGTCACCAGCAATGGTACATAATCTGGGTTATACATCTTTACAGTTCCTCTTCCAGGACCACAATCCTTGTGTCTTTATTCCTTTACCAAACATTTATCATACTATTGCAATCCTGACAGTAACTTATTCTATCACTGTAGTTATACTGAGCCCCTTAATAGCTTTCGGTAAATCCACATAAAATGATGATGCAATCGACTCCTGTGTCTGCTGTACCTACCGAACCAGGCCTGCTGATCCCCCTGCACCTCAATGGCCAGGCCGAAGTCGGCCAGCTTCACTGCGGCATTCTTACATTTGCTTGCTAGGAGCAGGTTCTCTGGCTAAAGTGGGTGAAGGGGAGAGAAATGAGGTTACCAAACATTTTGAACTGAAGGATGGGGGGGTACAAAAGACGTGCAGTGTGTGGGCGGGGGGGGGGGGGGGGGGAGCCGTAGGTAGATATCCTCAAAGTTTCATGCACAGTGTCTGTATGAACATTCTCATCGACACTGCATTCAGCACACACACGACATAGATACACACCGACATAGATGTCATTTGCATAACTTGAGTGGACACAAAAAAGCTACACAATAGAAGTCCAATAACTTCGTGGACTAACTTTGATTGTACTGTCAAGCTTTATGTGTCCACACAACCTCGTGAGTCGGCGGTGCTTTTTTGTCCTCGCCTCATGTGGTGTGCTTTTGGTCTATAGGCTCCATCTCTGTGTCCCAGATAATGCAGTCAGCCTCATTATTCTCTGTCAGAGGAGGGCTCTAATAATGGGCTGCTATCCCCACTGGTCCTTGCTCTCTCATTTCGTCTCTCCACAGCTCTCTCTCTCTTAAGTCTCATGTAATCGTTGCCTCTGTAAAAGCAACTGGTAATGTCCAATGACAAACAAAGCTCTGTTTAGAAATATCAATACGATTTTAGCGTGGATTTCACTGGATAAAATGACAATTACCACCGGCGGTTGGTCGCATCAGCTGTCACTACTACGACATAAATTATGTTTTCCAACTTGATGGCAGACCAAAATAAAACGTTGTTGTTTGTCTGTAGTCAGCCAGAGATTCTTTATGAGGTAAGAGAAGCTTCCCTCTGAATCACCACTGGACAAATGGCCGTGTTTTTGTCGTCCCAACAACTCCAACGGAGTGATACGTCTTCCATCTAGCAAATCATGTGACGTCAATTTCACATTATCTGGTTGAACTTCCATCTATATAATTTCAAAGATATAATCATATCCACTTTAAAAGTTTTGAACCAGAACCTTCTAGTAATGAAGCAACTGTATGTGTTGCTTGTAAGAGGGAGCAAAGCTCCAAAGCCTCCATTCTCTTCCTTGTATAGTTGTTTCCTGAAATGCACCTCAGTGAACAGCATCAAGTGCAAACTTACAGCGTGGAGAGAATGAGGACGTTATATTTAGGCTGCCTTTCTGTCACTGCCTCCCAGCAGCCGGTGTCTTTCCTCCCTCCACTCTCACCCCTCAGCCAATTCATTTAGAAGCACAGGAATACTGTTTACTTAAAGTGCAAGATACTTAAAAGTGTGCTTTTATAGCCTTTGAGCCCATAAAGTAAAAGAGAAGGAAATGAGAAAGGAGGAGAGAGAGACGGTGGGTGAGCGAACCAGTAATCCTAAGGCGCTGTGCCTACCTCGTGTCATCATATTCTCCCAGCTCTACCGCTTGGTTACGCTTTACTCTTTTGTAAATGAGGAAGTTAGAAGTTGCCAACACTGCAGCAGTGAGATAATCCCTGAAAACGGATGTGGGTGGAAATTCTGATGAAGCATGCACTTCCATCAAAAAAGGTGCATAAATGCAACGAAAAACATCTAGGCCACATGTTCGGACAAAACAGCAGCAACAGCCGTCACTTTTTAAATACAAACGCTGCGTCTCTGTAGCACACACGTACACTTAGACATGCACACACAGCTGAGCACACCGATGACTAGCAACTGTTTCTGCTGAAAGGGAGAGGGAAGGTGTAAAGGCGACGGAGAAAGCTATATTTGAGAGCAGTTCACGAGCGGTGGTTCCAAATGAATGTATTCCGCCTGACCTTACATTGAAGAAATGACTGAGTTTGTGTGTCTGGATTATAGCCAGGGATAGGTATTATTTTAAACGTTTTGATACTATTGACACCTGAAAGAAAGAAATACCAAAAACAACTAAAACAGTGCCTGAACGTATGATTTAAATAATAAACCATCTGATCAAATGACATATATATACAGACATATTTCAGTTTGATTCCCAGCCCGAATTAACATATTGTGACTATTAATGAAATCAGACTAAAAATACTGCCCTTCATGTTGACATATAATCTGAAAGGCAGTACACTTTTAATTTCTCAGATGACAAAAAAACAATATACTATTTGCAGCACACTGTGAACAATATAGTGCTGGCACAAATATACATTTGTTTACTCTGTTGTCATCTCATTTGCCATAGCCTAAATTCTAATTTGAGGGATCTTGTCACCCAGGCTGTCCTCAGTCATCACACCATGACCTATTGCATGAAATGCTCTCCGATGCTTGGGTGTGAAACCAGATAGGCGTGTCGGCTAAATAAAGAAATAGCCACAACGGTTCTGATAAACACAACACGCCTTTGCTGGAATGCTGGGACTGACATTTGTATAGAAGAGCTCCACTTGACGAAGTGCATCGTGCAACACAAGATGCGACATACAAGCATGCGCACACTGAAACACGACCGGGTACAAGACACGACAGCGAGAGGACTGCAAATGGTTTGATTTCTATCCGGTTTGAAGCAGCTCCACAGTTGTAACAGACTTGTTATCAGTTCATAATTAGCAACTGGCTCGCCCTAAAAAAGACCAGGTAGTCAGCCAATACAAACAAATGTCCCAACATCACAAGTTAATCGATAGCAGTTTACAGAAAATTAGGTGTCACATTTGAAGAACTGAGGGTCATTAACTGATCCAAAAAGGCAATGAAAACCTCACAGGGTGCCTCATAATCAATAGTCAATACATTTCTCTGACTAGTAAATGATTAGGTATCCTCTTGGGCCGTCTGGGATGGATCCATTGACAAAAACAAAGGACCGGCTGTGCAGTTCCAAAAAGGTTACAGAGCAGCAGCATTTGTCAGCCAGCATGACTGGTGCTGCATGCGTGCCCGAAATCTCCACGGAGCGGGGGGGGGGGGGGGGGAAGTGGTGTTTACACAACAGGAAAAGAAGGTGACTGCACAGAGCTGAAAAAGGTCGGAAGGTGGTATTTCACATTCTCATGGAGATCGTAGCGAAGCTGTAGGGACCGTTCTAGCTATGAGAGCCTAGAGGAGCTTTGGCCCGACTCAATTACTTTCTTACTGCACAACCAACTATTGTGTGAAGGCCTAAATTCTATTGTATAGCGTTACTAAGAAAGCAATTGTATTCATATCAGACTTTATGGGGAATAATGTGATTCAACCCTCTCTACGTCCTGAGGCAGTGCAAGTGACATGATGTCCACAAACATTACAGTCAGTTTCTCTTTTACACATCAGACTTACACAGATAACACAACCACAACCCCCCCCACCTCCCTCACACAAATATTTAAGCACACTCAAGGGACAGAAAGATGATCCCCATCACTCACCTTCAGGTCCCGGTGCACCACGCCCATTTGATGGCAGTGAAGCACCGCCTCCACGATCTGCTGGATGCAATGACTGCATGCAAACACCAAGGGGGGAAGGGGAGGGGAGGGGGGGGGACGCATGTTAGTCTGAGCAGCGCTACAATCCCGTGCAAAGGCCAGGGGTGTGGGGGGGGAGGTTGAGGTGTGACGGAGGAATGGTAAGGGATTGAGGGGTACGAGAAGGGTTGAGAGGGCTCCTCTGTTGCCAGCTGTCACACTTTCGCCTTTAATTGGCTTCGGCTGACCCATAGTTGAGAGCACACCCAGGATTATGCAAATGAAGCCAATCAGGGTTGATTTACATAGTTTACAAGTAGTTATCTATAATAAAAGACATGGATTACCAATATTTGATATGAAGTGTATCAGCTGTTTGGTTGCTTGCTCTTCTGTGTCGAGCTTTCCACATGGAAGGTGGCCTGAGTTTAAAATGGCTACTGAGGGAATAAAGTGGATCAAACACCTTATACTGCAGCAGATGTCATCAATGACCATCATTAGTGAGGTTGTTGGGGGTTCGACTCAGTTGTCTTAAAAGGGCACGGCTGTGGGTGCTCTGCAACAGAAGATTCCTTTGATTGAATTTATTCTGCAAAAAACCCATATGGATCTATGATCTTCTGAGATGCTCTATTCTTCGTAGATGAGTACATCCATGGACACAGTTGACTGCGGCTGGATTCTAGATATTCCCACCTGTGTGTAAATCAGCAGGCCTCGGGTGATGAAAGAGGGTGTGAGAATGTGGCTGGCCACATTGGGGGGGGGGGGGGGGGGCACAGATGGCGTTGATAACGGAGATGAGGGAAGGAGTGAGTCATTGTGCAATTAATAACATTTAAAAGATGTGTTTGGGATCAATGCCATGTCTACTGTCAGCCTAGCAGGCCTCTGCTGACAAGAGCTGTCATTCTGATGTCAGTTAGCTACCGGACACTAAAAATAAGAACCCAAAAGTCAAGAACTGTGCGAGCGACACGGAGGGATGCTACATGTGTGCGTATAGGGCCATGTACATTGCCTGGGTCCCACTGTGGCAGCTGTGGACTGATGCAGAGCTGAGTGAAAGCACACACACAGCAACACAAGCACCTGTGCTGGCTGGGACGTGGCGCTGTGTGTGGACAAAAGCTTGACTGCTCATGTGTGCTTCCTGTGCACTGACCAGGGATCATCAAAAACCAGAGGGATGTTTGTTTGTTTTTTTTAAATGGCATAATGACATAATCTCAAGAAATAAAATTCCAGAAATGAGTTTGTACAGTCCCTCAGGAATCAAAAAGAAAGCGCTTCTAACTGAACTGACTCTTTGCGACATTGTTCAATCACAAGAGATAAAATCCACTTTGGAGGGCTGATTTTTTTGCCCATTGGAAGCCCTATAGACTAGGATGCCATGTAGCCGACAACATATTGAATTTTGAATTAATGTATTTGAATTAAGGCAATCAAATACATGCAAAGAGGTACATTACTTTGAAAAATGAATGTTGTATTTCCGCTGTTTAACGGTCGATCGTCACACTGAAAGACAAAAATGGACTGACTCCGTGACTTTCTACAGCAGTAAAATCCTTCCTCAAGGTAGAATGAACCGCTGTGCAGTGCTTTGGTGTCTGATAAGCCTTTAACCTCGTGGATTAATTACTCAAACTCGATATCCTGGATCGTATTTCATCTCCTCACATGTGCCACCAACAACTCACTTCCACCAGTGCAGCGCAGCCCCTTGCGTGTTTTTGAACGTAGGCCTGTCTGAGAGCAAACAAACTGCTGAGAGCAGCTTAATGGGAGTTTTGGGATAATGGAAAAAGATGCTCTTGCAACAACTTTCCCCCTACACTTTTGGAAATTATGTTTAATGCATATTTTCTCTGGCATTCTGGTGTTTGAATTATTTATAAATACTTATGTGCTCTTGTTTTTTTCTTCTTTCATTTCACATTTTTCTGAACAGGCCTGAATTGTGTCACAGACAGACACATGGAAAGGAAAACTGCTCGACAGCTCCTCCATGCAGGTCATTTGTAAATAAATCTAAAACTTAGTTTCGGCATTCAGGGGGTTGCGGTGTATAATGGCTTATTTATTATTTAACCTGCTATTAATTTGTTTGTTTATCATATTTGATTGTACATTTTCATATTTTCTATTCTTAAATTATGTCTTCTACTAATGCACTGTGTTTATTGTCACGCACCAGTCCCCAAGCCAAATTCCTTGTGTGTGCAAACGTACTTGGCAATCAACCGTTTCTGATTTCTGATTTCTTTTGTGCGGCCCTGAAGTTTGCATTATCGACGTGGTCTTCTTACATTTCACTTGCATCTAACAGAAAGCCTCTTTCATCCATTATATGATGTTTTATCTCAAGATTGATCAAACAAAAGAGTAATCAGGAAACTAGAAGCCTAACAATTAGGCTCAGATATGAGGTATAAAATTGGGGCGGTCTTAATCTAACAAACATACCTAGAGTCTGGCCAGGCATGGCCGGAAAGTGCAGGACTATACATTTGAATCCTGTGTCTCGTTCCTAAAGGTCTCCCAATAAATAAATACTAGACAGGTCAGTCCAAATGCTAAGAGCTGTGTGTGTGTGTGTGTGTGTGTGTGTGTGTGTGTGTGTGTGTGTGCCTGTGTGTAAATCAAGCAATAAAACTGTACTTTGACACACATAAGACATATTTGCTACCTTTTTTAAAATTGTATACACATAATTAGACTGCATCAAATGTGGAAAGCCATACTGTAGGAGCTGCAGATATAGTTTGAGCACTAATTATCGCTCATATAATATGCTAATAAATATCTGCTGGCACTAAGTAAAGAATTAAATGAGGGCTGCAGAGATAATCAAAGTGGTTGCTTAATTATGTTCTCTAATTGGTGATCATCAAATGGCCAGCCGAAAAGAGCATTTCTGCTGTTTGATGAACTCACATGTAAGAATTTCAAATGTGTGTAAAGTGATACTTTATACATCTGGCTTAAGGGTAAGGAAAAGTTAAAATACAACCCCATCCTGAAACTGTCTTGCCCTTTTGATGACACTGCTGGCTTGAGTCTGACTGACTAAAGTACAATTCAGGACCGAAGATAAAAGCATCTCCATACACAAACCACCAGCTCAGGAGACGCTTGTAAGAATATTAATTTAAAAATCCTTTGTTTTAAACGCAGCACACTTCCTTTGTTGCATCTTTCAGCTGAAGATCTGTAAACACTATAAAGACGTACTTGATGTTGAATGAGGCCGTCTTCAAACTACACAGATCAATACAACAACAACAAAAAATGACTCAAAGCTCGAGAGAAGGCAGGAGGGAAGGAGTAGAAATCAATGAAGATCAGAATAAATATAACAGTGGCTTCTTTAACACACCTTGTGGGAGAGATTGATGGTTGTATGGGCCTGTGTAAACACTGAATATCTATTCTGTCGAAGGTTGTGTGTGTGTTTGCATACAAGGTCATTAATTGTTTGATCTGGTTGTCAGTCAGTGCAACAGGAGGTTTTCTTTTATGTAGTTGTTTGCAAAATGATTGTAAAGAGAACGGTTGGGAGGGCAGATGGAGCGGGGAGGGCGGTTGAGGCAGGCCTGGGTCCTCCAATTAAATATAAAAATACCATAAATTAAAAAAGCAAAAAGGAAACATAAGAGCATACCAAGATACCAAGAGACAAGGCGGACAGGCGGACATTAGACCAGCAACGGACGACACAAACAGACGAGACGGAGGACGGAGGGAAGGAGGAGGGAGGAAAGGGACGGAGGAGGGTAAGGAAGCAGGGATGCAGATGCTCCTCTACACATACTAACCTTCAGGTCCCTGTGCACTATGTCATGTTGGTGAATGTGATGGACACTGTCTAGAATCTGATGGATACAGTGACTGTGAAGACAAAACAGAGAGATGAGGGACGGTGGGGGTGGAGGGAGGGATGAAGATAGATGGGCCGTGTGGATGTACGGAGAAGGGATGAAGGTGGAGAAATGGTAGAGGAGAGGGGTGGAGGACAAGAAAGAGGATGCCAGAGTGAACAGAGTGACAGGGCAGGGCAATGCAAGATGAATGAGACAAAATGTAAGGATGAGAGAGTGGCAGGTTAGATTAGAGGAGAAGTGACATGAATGTCAGAAGAAATGAGGAGAGGGTGAGGGTGATTGGTGCGGATAAAGATGTTGGAAGGGGAGGGATGGGTGGGTGGATGCAGGTGGAGGAGACAAAAAACGTTTCGTTTTGCTTTTTTAAACATGATGAGAGACAAGGGCAGCCACAGCAGAACAACCTGCAGACAGAAATCACAACAAACACCGACACAGAGGAGAGGAGAGGAGAGAGGAGGAGAGGAGAGGAGAGGAGAGGAAAGGAGAGGAGGAAACCCAAATAAAAAAAATAAAAAAAGGTGACAGATTGTGGAAGGGAAGGTGGGACGCTTTTGAAGAGCAAAAGAGAGATAATAATACATGAAAGAGATGGAACACGTATGTATAGCATGAGTCTGAATCATAGAAGACTGGTGGGCTGATGCCAGGCTATTTTGCCATCACTAAAGAGTAAAACACATCACTGCGTGCACTGCAAAAGATACACGTACCTACCTCACTCTATTGTGAGTGTGCGCATGTGAGGCTTGGTGCAATGAGAGAGAGTGCAATATGTGACTAATAGCAGGCGCAAAGAGACAGGCGGCCTGCAGGATCCACACCCACACAGTGTCTAGTTAGTGGGTGGACTGAGAGAGAGAATGAGAGAGATATGGGTGCACACTTGCTTAGAAACACACACACACACACGCGCGCGTTTACTTCCATACACGCAAAGACGCTAAGAAAACCCAACACAAACACACAGTTTATGATGCGACACTCCTCGACACCAAAGGTATATTTGTATTGTAACAGCTGTGAGGACTTTGTATTGTCTGCATTCAATTCCTGATCTTGAACATTAATCCGTGACCAAACGCACATGATGCACCATAGTACCTCCATAATATTGGTCATTGGACAGTTGCATCCGTCAGGACACACAATGTATTAACACTCCTCGGTAGGGCTGGGCGATAATTCAATATCATTTATCATCTTTCAATGGAATCATAGTGTGATGAAATCATATCGCGATACTGTGATAAATAATTTTGTTGTCTAAATTGTTAATAACAAGCACTTAACAACTCAAATTTCTCAGAAAATCTGATTATTTTGCACTAAAGTTCTTAATAAAATGAGAAAATACTCAGTATTTAATTCACACAACAGTTTACAAAACCATGTGACTATTTTAGAGGCATTGTTTCACCAAACTCTAGAGGTGTGAATCTTCACTGGCCTCACAACTCGATTAAGATGTTTACATTACAAGGTTCTAACACGGTTGAACGACCCAACGAGAACTGCAACTATCTGAAGTAATCCGCCCAACGGTGAGGACTAAAGCGTTGTTTATACTTTGCTCCGTAGCAAAGGAACTGTGAAGAATCAAAAAGACAACGAGTAACACCCATAGACTGTAGGTGTGACCGGCAAAAAGCCAAAAACTAACCTCCACAATGCAGAGGAGGGATTGTACTTATCTGTAAACTCATATCTCGTATGCATTGTCTACTGTATTGCCTTTGTACAAGTCAAGTATTAAATGCATTACAAGGAAACAATGGTTGACTTTCCTGTAAATAATTTGACTTCCTTGTCCTGCTGTTTGAGCCAACTTTTGCTCTTTGATATGAAGTATAAGTGATGGGAGACGTTACTGTGTGCATGCGAGGACACGTGGCTTGACCCGACAGTGGCACCATTGTGTATGGCATTTAGAAATAAGAGAGCACCTCCATCCCACTCCTTTGTTTGTCTAAAACCATGATGTCATTCCAAAGGACTTGTTTGTTTATGAGCTCCTGGTGGTGCAAAGAGGGAGAAAAAAAGAAAAGAAAGTGCAGCGCTCTTCACACTTGCCAAAGAATGTGACTTGCTCAGCACTTTGAGCTACAATGTCCCACTGTTCTCTGCAGCAAAGTAAAGTGATACTGGGAGGAAAATCAACATACGGAGCCAGTCTGAGTGTCAAGACAAGGCACCTTCTATCCCCCTCATATGCCCGAGTATCCTTTCAATACTAAAATACACAACAACAAGAGCATATCATATAATACTTCACCATGGAAACTAAAGCATAAACTATCCAGGGCAGCAGATAGTAGCTAAAAACTATGAACATTTGAATTACATTCATCCGGCGGACAGAAGCGTAGGACGCTCGTGTTGCTCTGTGTTTGCTGAATGTGCCAATTGTTTGAAAAAAACAACTTTCAAATCAACGGTGCTGTGTTTCTGTAACTTTTGTTTTTGAGTCGGTCTGCTCCTCAGTGAGGAAAAGATTACTTGATTCAGCTTCAGGTGTAATTTGGCTCCACTCATAATGGCCTCCACCACCCAATCGAACACGACTGAAGAGAAACTCTGATGGGGGGGCCAGCAAGGTGTGATGCAGCACAGTTTGGGGTCTGTGTGAGTGTATGTGTCTGACTAATTATCGTAGCTAATTAAAGTCCCAATTCTTGCAGTTCTCTAAGGGAGTGAGGGGGGATTGGGGAGGGGGGGGGGGGGGGGGTGACTGGCCTGGATGACTAAAATTCAAAGAAGTGAAGGGAGGGGAAAGGAAAGGGAATGTGTGTGTGTGTGTGTCCGCGCATGAGCCAAGGATGAGTACTGCAAAGGTGGGCAGGAAAGACAGCGATCACTAGTGGGTTTAGATTGGCAGGTATTAGTACTGCAGCATACGGTACTGTAGGTACATGGTACACACACACACACACACGCACACACAAACACAGTAAAATACTGTTACTCTCACTTCTCAAAACTGAAATAAATAAAAATAAAAACATTTCTACAGTCACCAAATTAAATTAGCTGGATAAAGTTAACAGTCCATCAAGCATGCACACTAGCTAGCACTAGTTAGCTTGACAATATGACTGGACCAAAGCCAATGCAGAAGCTCTTTGGCATCAGGCATCAAGAGACATTTGCTGGCAGTTTTTGGGGACCAATAAAAATTGTCCTTCTTAGCGAACTGGAGATGAACAAAAGCTAAAATCACGTCAAATTAGCTAATGGAAATTGAAATCCTTTACCTTTAGCACAATTCTTACTCAACCAATGACCGTCTTGTAAAAAGCAACAAACAGTAGAAGCCAGACTTTTTTAAGTTTGATATGGTTATGATGGTTTGAGCGAGTAACAGACAAAGCTGAAAGTTTGTCGATACAAATCTGTTGCAGCTTTGCAGGTCCTCTGAGACGCAGAACGATTCATTAACTCTTGAAGACTGATGGAAAGGCTTTGAAAGGGACAGTCCACACTGCTGTCAGCAGTTTTATAGGAGCTATGGATGTAATCAAATAATCTCTCTCTCGTTCTCGTCTACTTCTGCTGCTGTCTGCAGTAGGATGTAGGGCTGTCGGTTCGTCATCTCTTTGACTGTTTCAGTCTTCCATCAGAACAGAAATTTAGTGACTAAAAGTCATACTTCTATATTACACGTCTCTGACTGGCTGCCTCAGATATGCTGTCACCATCAGTTAACACATTAAAGGGGGTATTCTAGTAGTAACTATATATCTCATGCAGATCATTTCAAAAACTAGGACACTCATAATGTTATTAAATGGCATGTATTAAAGCTTTGCTTGGGAAGAAGAGACACATAATGCAAATATGATTGCACAGTTTTCTACAAGTGCAAGAATAATTTGAGTATATTTAGCATTTGTCTTTCACACAATTTCTGTCAGTGGTTAAAAAAAAAAAATCAACAAAAACTCTGGAACGGGAGTAGAAATGTACTGCTTTAATGAGACAAGTCCGTGCTGCCTACTACCAGGAGGTTAAAGCGCTCCTCCGGTTATGGCGGTCCGGTGCGTTCACTCTTCTCAAGCTACAAGTCAAACAGAGTGGAGACGAGAGCGAAGGACAACCTTTTACTGTGCCATGCTGGCATGAGTAGAGACGATATCAGACTATTTAGTTTCATTTTTAATGTTGCTGAATGAACACCCACACCACAACTGTCATTTCCAAGTATCTCTCTCACTCTTATCTCAGTCTATTGTCTGCCCGCCCACCACCACTACTCCATTTCCTCTCCCGCCATTGGTTGATGTGAACTGTGTGTGTCGATGAGTCAGCGCGAGCGGTGGGAGTAAGATATAAAACAGCACGGGGGCGGTGCTGGTGGAGGGTGAATAAGAAAGTAAAGAAGAGGGCAGAATGAACATTGAGAAAAGAAAAGATACAGAGAAGGTGAGAATGTCCACATACACAAACACTACAGGTGGGCAGGGTTCATTTGTTTGGTTCCGCTTACACACATGTTTTTATCTCTCCCACTGTTTGAGTTAGCGCAGGGGAAAAGTGAAGGGGGCTACATTACAGTATGTTGTAAAAGACACATACTGAAGGTTTGACCAACAAGAGTTTGTTGATAGCATTACAAGCATCAGCCACCTACTATGTGACAGACAATGCCGTTTTTTACTGTTAGCAGCAAGTTAATAGTTCAGAGTTCAGAGTTTATTGTGTTTGAATTACTGTTTTAGAGACTATTTTGTTGCAACTTGGGGAAAAAAGATGAGAACACAACATGTACATGTTGGTTAATACCGAAGTTACAAAAATCGGTATTCGGGACAACCCCGAGGGTGACGATCACAAAACGCTGGGCTGCATTTTGAAATTGAACTAGGCACTAACTCTCAGACCTTTATCTCCCATTCAATGTCAATTTTGCTTAAGTCGGGCATTGTATAGTTCAAAATAGACAACATCCACCACAATTTTCAGATTTAAAAATCAAATTTTTTGGCGTTCAAAACTCAAATTGGTCAAACCTTGGATTGGACATGAAGGTCGCTCCTGCGTCAGTGCGTGTGGTGAAGTACTGTGGCATTGATGTAAAAGAAAATGCACAGGACAGAGGAGGAATAGTGAAAAGAGCAAAGAAAAACCAGTACAAATATGACGAAAATAGTTAACAGAAACGGAGAGAATGAGAAAACAGAAAAGGCAATAGAAACAAAAGAGGACAGTAAAGACAAAAACAAAGAAAGAACAAGAAAACATGCAGAGAAGGAATGTGAGGAGCAGCAAACAGGAAAAGGAGTCCAAAGGAAAGAGGAACGGAGAGCAGGAAAGAGAGTGAAGCAGGAAAAATGCTTCAAACTGAGAAACAACAGACAAGAGAAGACAACAGAGGACAGGGGCCGTTTGAGGACAAGGAGAAGCCCTCTCACACACAACGAGTGAAGGCAGCACTCCTACCTGGCGTCGGCCTCGCTGTAGTACTCTCTGGCTACGATGTCCTCAAACAGTTCACCTCCGGTCACCCTGCCATTGAAACACACACATACAAATTAATATTGTGACACTTGGTTGGAAAGAAGTGGGGGGGGGGGGGGGGGGCTAGGAATCCTACAGCCCCCCCCCCCCCCACACACACACACACTGTTACCATGGAAACTACAGGGAATTGCCAAGAGATGGATGTGGAGGGCGTGGGTGGTGGTGGTGGTGGTGGGGGATATAGTAGAGAGAGTTATGTAATTGTATATATAGGCAAGGGTGGGGAATCAGGGGAGGAAGAAAGGGGGAAGAAGATGAGCATGACGCTGAGAGGAGAGGAGAGGAGAGAAGAGGGGAGGAGAGGAGAGAGGAGAGGAGAGGAGAGAGGAGAGGAGAGGAGAGGGGAAGGAGAGGAGAGAGGAGAGGAGAGGAGAGAGGAGCGGAGAGGAGAGGAGGATGACTTACAAGTCAAACAGCAGGTAGTGGAAGCCCTCCTCTGATATACTGTCATGAAGACGAACTGGAAGAGAAAGAGAAACAGATTGACGGATAAATGTATGTTTCTCTGTGTCATTTTTTTATCGTGTTTTATTATTGTGGAACTGAAAAACATTTTTTTTTTTTTTTAAATGCACCCTGCCGACCATTTCTGTAAAAAACCCAGAGTAACATTTTAACTAGGAGATTAAAATAGAAAATGGAGAGGACTGGAGAGTGTGAGATTGTGTGAGTGGTCGAATCCACATGGAGTCATAATAATTGAGTCTTACATCATATATATATATATATATTCACAGGAATGCAGGGGGTTCTGGCAATAAAGGGGTCTATCAAATAAACAGATAGATGGCTATTAGGTCACACTTGTGTATTACAGGAGAGGTTCTCAACGTTTTTAAAGACCCTTTACAAGAATATACCAGGCACCACCTCATGCATGTCCAATGGAATGATTTGATGTATCCTACTTTTTACACTTCTACAGTCTTACTTATGTGAAAGAACACAAGAGAAATGGAATAAAAAAAGTTTTCATATCAATTGAAATGGTTCCAAATTACACTACAGTATATTGCTACAACTACACTGTTTTCTGCTAGTCAGTAGTAGATGGGTTGTCTTTTGTATTGACTTGTAATAAATGGGTTTACTTTCTTTTTTTTTCTTCAAACTGGTCTCACTTATCAAAACGTAGTAGAAATGAGATATATTTGAAATGAAAAAGTAATAAATGGAGTATACAGGATCAAAACAATTACAAAAAGGTCTTCACTTTCAAGTAAACGTGAAATAAATGGGTTTCATTTTGATTCATTTAATGAGACAGAAATTGGTGGTAAGAGGAGCGAAGATAAAAAAAGTCATGTCTTCACCGATGTTGGAGTGTTTCAACAGGCGACAGATCCGAGCCTCTCTCTCCAGCTTCTGGTGATCTGAAGGGACAGAGAAAGAGAGAGAATAAGAGAGAGAAAGACAGAGAAAGAGAGAGAAAGAGAGCGAAAGAGGAGTTATTCCTAAAATCTGACTGCAAATACACAACATCTCCATTATGACCTGATATTGAAGCAGCCTGCTTGGCATAATCAGGTTAAATGTGAAAACGTCAAGACAATGTGCTGAGATATAGTTTGATAAAAACACACTCGGTTGTGTCTGAGGTCTCACACACACACACACACATTCACAAAAGAACTACAGTTTGTAGATCTACTCAATAGGCGTAAATCTGATGAAGCAGAGCTGCTATAATGAGAAGTGTTGATTCTCCAGGTTAATATCGTAGAGGATTCTCCCAAGATGGATGGAGAGATAAACATCAATCAAGTTAAGACAGTCCATTCAATCCATCTGTTGAAATGAGGGTTTGACTCTAACGTGGGGGTATGAATTTAAAAAAATGGACGTATGAGAAATGTTTGTCAGTTTGAGTGCAGATTGAAAAACAAGCCCCAGTTTTATCAAGACACGACAACTTATACCATTAGACACCGACTAGCGTGGGGAAGAGAAAATATTTAAAAATTAGACAGGAAAGAAAGATTCGCGATTTGTTAGATTCATGACAGAAATGTAAACTTGTGCTCGACAAAGTCCTCGTTGGATTGCTTTGAAGGTGCCCCGTCGAGCTTTCTTGGATGTAAACAAATGTGTATTTTTACATTCCGCCAAGTTGACCCACTCTAAAAAAAGACGGCTCCACGGTGCTACTCGAGGTCAGATCCACAGGGAATACATCAGGTTATGAATGCAACATAATTATAATATCATTCCCTGTGATTCAGAATACGGGTTAAGATTATGCATTTACATGTGTGTTCGCGTGTTCGCTTATATACCAGCTTAATGATGCCACACACACACACACACACACACACACACACACACACACACACACACACACACACACACACGGGGGTGGACCACCCTTTATGGGCAGGCATGCAGAGCACAGCAGAGAGCATAGACATGGAAATGCATGTGTCACCCACACACATGTACAAGCTGCATGGGCTTAAAAAACACACAAATGCACACATACTGCACACACATGTACAAGTACATGCAGGCAAAAAACACGAGCGCACACATTCACGCTGGCATTGAGGAGTGACAGTGAAGTGTAAGCCCAGCGTTTAAAGTCTTAGAAGATGAGAGGAGCGAGGCGGAGAACGGAATGGAGTGTTGAAGGGGGGACAGAGGGGGAGGAAGGAAGGAGGAGAAAAAAAAGAGAACTTCAGGGTAATTATTATGCATGAAGGCCGGGTGCTGTCTTTCTGTTTAAAAGAATAAGACATTGCTGATTGCTGTTGTTGTTTCTACCAACCACCGCCGCCGCCGCCTGCTACTTGTTCTGTTTTTCTTCTTCACCATATCGATTCGGTCATTTAGCTGTTACTGTGCTGCAAAAATGAAGCGGCCTATAGCTGATTATTTTAAAAAGAAAGACGAGGAGAGCAAGAGCGAGAGAGAAGAGAGGAGGAGGCTATGGACACACTGAATGTTTCTCTCACAGTGTTTGTTTCTGTGCTACAAACTGAATTTTCAGACACTGTTAATGGGATAAAATGTAAAAAAAATAGATGTATCTCTCAGTATATCAGTATGTTCAGAAATACAGTGAAAAAGGTCAATCATTGGGGAAGAGGTGTCATGAATTAGCACCCATGGACATTGCGAGTCCATGATGATCATTATGGAGCGGAGACGTCAGCCGCTGTTTATTGCATCCACGTCTCCAAAATCTCAAAAGTCAACTCGATGAGCGACTCTTGAGCAGTTGTGAGCTCTTATAGAGAGTCGAGGCCGCGCTCGTCACAGCCTTGTGCTCGTGGGACCGCATTTGTGCATATAAAGCACAAATTCCCCCTCACGAGGATGCTTTTGTGCTGGTACACGCCACATGCCTGTACGTAGCGGTGCACGGCGCATGAACTCAGCTGCTACAAGTAAATGTCATGCATTCAAAATCTTACCTTACGTGTTACATTATTGATGCAGTAACACATAAGATGCATTTTAATGTTGCAGCTGGCCGACAAAGAGCTGATTTCATTCATTTTTGATACTGTTGGGATGTTTAATTCACTGTGTAATAATGCATTGTATTTCATTTACTCATAAATAAATGTAGTGAATTAAAAAGTACTTCCCTGTGTAATGTAGTGGAGTAGGAAGTAGTACTTGAGTAAATGTACTCGGTTACGTTCCACCACCGATAAATACCGTGCAGTAAGAACAAAAGGGTGCAACTGAGACAGTTGGCATTACCAGTGCCACCAGTGGAAACGTTAGTCTGCGTCTGTTTCCCCTCCAGCTGAACTCACTCTGACTGGCTGAATCCCAACTATTCGCTTGTGTTGAACACTCCCAGATATGTCGTCCATCACACTACAATGCCAAATGGTGGAAAACCATGTCCTAAGCACAAGCATCGCATTTCATTCTGTCGGTGGCATCGGCTGGCATTACTCCGCGATTGGCTCCGAGTAAACGCACCGGTTCATCTTCGCTTAGGCTACCAGATGGCCAGACTGGCCTTTTGTTATCTGCACGTTTGCGTGACTGAACGCTGCAGTGGAAATCATATTGCCAGATGTATTGGTACAAACTATTGATTGTTTTATTATTCATCCCTTACTTTCTTATTAAAACACTGAGTTTTAAAGTAAAGCCAATATAAAAATCAGTCATTATTAAGCCTCGCTTAAGCTTGAAATCTCGAATGGGTCATCGAGAATTTGTCTGGGGATTTACAGCTGGAGATTGACTTAAAATGAGATATACCAACCTCCTTTGTAATAAGGAAGGTTGCTATGCAGGTTATTTTTTGCCGGCTTTAACAGGCTGGCTGAATAAATGGGAGATGAACCGACAGCCAACATGGTTAACATTTATAACGGCTGCTCTTCACAAGTGCTCTTCATAAAGAAGGCCCACGGTGTGTGAGATAACTTTGGGGTGAGGGGAGGTGTGGGAATTTAGTCAGTGATGGCAGTGGATGAATGGTTATGATAGTCTCAGGTATCATAGTCTTATTTGATGTTCCCACAGCTGTAGTTCTGAATACAGATAGGCAGCTAATCAGTCAGTCTTTGGACCTTTAAGGTTATTCTCATCTTAGTGAGAAAAAATACGCACTTTGCTACCAGGAAACCCTGGTAGCTAATGAGATAATGGGACAAGCAAGAGGAGATAGGTTGTAGAGAAACACATAAGCACTGACTGTTCACTAACTGCTGTCCTTGGGTTATCTCATTTAGTGAAGTGTGCAGGAATCTATGTGTTTGGGGAGCAGAGAGGAGAGGAATAAATCTGGGTTAATCATCAGCGGTGAGTCTCCGGAGAGGAGGGGATGTAAAAAGACAGTCACAAAGACCGTTATAACCATTGTTCAGAACATTCCACTCGCAACATTAGAATGACTCTTGCCAGTTGGGAAATGTTGAGTATGCACTGCGCTGTGGTCAGGGAGGTCAGGAGGCAGCCTTCTATAGAGTGAAGCAGGGATGATGTATACCCGGTAAGTAGAGGATCAGGATCAGAAAACTCGGATCACGTTTTTTGCCGATACCAAATGCCGATTGTTAATGATCCATATTGACCAATAAAGAACTCAAAATGTAACATTATTATCGGGGAACGGCCACTAGAAAGCATTAATTGTGGTTTCTCCTGATCTCATATTTTTACTAAATATCTGACGATAATGTTCGACAGTAAAACTTTATTCTACACTGTGATAGTTAAACTGTGTAATTAATCCGCAGAGAGACGTGATCCATACAGATTATGGATCACCTACGGTCCGTTACACCACTAGAGGTTAGCATCTCACTGGTTCCCTCAACAAAAAGCTAATACTTCAAAACTCATTCGAGGGGTATTTACTGACTTATTTTAAATTGTATAACTAAATCCCATTCTGAAAACCCATTGAATACGAGACAAGGGAACAGGAAGTGCAAAAATGCTGACTCATTTAAAGGTTTTAGGACTCATTCCTGCAGCACTCCGTTTCCTGAACATGTCACAGTAATGCAGAGACAGAGGGACATAGTGTCATAATGCAGCCTCTAAGTTTAAGGTGAAGCTTTACCATTGGGATGAAATATTATCGCAGTGTCAGAAAAATACATTTCAGTAGGCAAACAAGCAAACAAACAAAAAATCTCTGAGCCTGTTGAAGGTGTACTTGAGAGTCATCTTCCCATTTTAAGCTACTATATGTTGAAAACGAAGGTGAAAATCTTCGGAAAAAAAGTAGAGGTAAGTAGGGATTACAAACAAATCAGGATTTATTTACTCATAGGCGAAGTGTAATTACAGCTAATGTAATTTGAATGTACAATGAGGCTGAATATTAAAAGTTGAATACGCATTTGACTGAAGCGACTGCATCTGTCCTGGTTCGTTGACACCGACACAAAGCTGGCTGGCCAAAACCAGGTCAGATCACTGCTACTGCATTGCAGGTGAATCTCATACAGCGCACACACACACAACTACTCTCCATCATCACGATAAATGAAAAGGCCACACGGCAACCTCTGGCAACCCCTGTCAAGAGATCCTTGCCAACAAGCTCTGTGATTGGCTAGAAGCCTTGCCCAACAGACCTGTCCTACATTTCCTGTTGATGTGTGCTGGATTGGCATTGACCTTTTTTGCGGCTGCATGGAGGTGGGGTTGAGTGATTGGAAGATGTCTCTCACACACACACACACACACACACACACACACACACACACACACACACACACACACACACACACACACACACACACACACACACACACACACACACACACACACACACACACACACACACACACACACACACACACACACACACACACACACACACGAGAGGCCTGGATGTGAGTGTTGGCATGTAACATTACGAGCAATGAACAAGAAATAATTTTCTTGTTGTAGCTGCGATAGGATTATTGATAGAGTTCACCAAGCAGTTGACCGAGTGCATCGCAGTCTCAGCTCCTCTGCTATGTCTGAATATCTGTTTGAGTGTGTGTGTGTGTGTGTGTGTGTGTGTGTGTGTGTGTGTGTGTGTGTGTGTCAGAGAGAGTCAGATGAGAGTCCCGTGCTAAAGGCATGTAGGCGTACAGGCGCATGGCCCTCAGCTGCCAAGTGCCTGGGGTGCCTCCTCTCGCATGACCCCTCCCTCCTCTCGGCTTCCATCTCCATCTGCCAGTCCGCAGCAAACGCTCCTCTTGATTTGCTGCAACCCTATAAGCTCTCAGACCTTACCTGGTGCCTGAGAAATAGCACAACAACAACAACAACAGCAGCAGCAACGACCTAAGCCAAATGCCAATTCTAAAGTAGAGCAGCAAGTCATCACGACGGCCATAAAACCCGGCTCCCCATGTCAGATAGGTCATGGAGCTATGAATAGGGTCTGGAGTAGAAGTAGCATGCAGCGGCTCCAACGTTGCCCTGCTGTTTCACAGAACATGGCTCATCCATTAGTGAGCAGCGCAGTCAGGTCAGACCAGTCCTCCTGTATACTGTAGACCGAATGTATTGTGGAAGCAGGGAGATTATGCTGCGCCTCGGATAAAGCAGCTTGGGTGAAACGTATAGGCCCAATGATGGCACAATTTATAGGTGAATTATTTATTCTGAGTGTATCTGTGGTGCTTTAGTTCTCATCAAGCCAATTGCTAGGATTAACCGTTAGCCTCCTGCTAATAGCAGCGGGATAATCTCGGATGGTTTAATCTCATTAAAAGCAGCTCGCTGCACTGACAAAATATGACAAGAGTCACATAACTGCTGCCAAAGATGATGGGACACAGCATTCAAATTACGTAAATTTTTTACAAATTGTTTTTTTTATCCTGCTTAGGTTTGATGTTAAGTAAAATTCTAATAAAAGCTCTCACTGTCTTGTTTTTACCCGTGCACATAGATTCCTACACTGACAATATAATGTGACAGTGGCTCAAATACAACAAACCTAAGTCTAAACAGGTTAACTAATGGATCAATGTGGGAAGCAGAATTATCTAAACCAGCAATAACTCATTTCATGGCAACTTGGGTGCAGCAGAAAACAAGTTGTGAACACTAAATTGACATGTCGTCCCTTTTATGTTGAAATGGCAAACTTGTTGGCAAACAGTTGTTCATATACACATCCAGCTGTTACGGAGCAACTTGAGCATTCATTTGGAGTTGTGTCTCTGCGTAACTGGCAAATGTAAATCCAAAATGTTCTCTCTTTAAGCTCTATTTTTGGTCTCCACCAAATATAGAAGGAAATATCTGGTTCCAACTGTGTCTGTTGAGTCCGATGAGAGTGAACCATGTTGAAATACAATGACAAACGTGCATCACAACATAACCTAATATATTTATTAACAACACGCCGTTTCCAAGCGCCTGCTTTCTCGCTCGAGCATTTGGTCTCCAGCCCGTTGATCCTTGAAAACGTCCCTGTTCCATATCATATCATATCATATCATCACAACAAACACAGCAGGATTTCATAAATGGTCCGCATGCAGCAAAACACTTTTTAACAAGAAAGTATAACCGCCACAAAAAAGGTAAAGTGACAATTTATGAGGACAAGATTATGAACAGGCATTCTAGGTTGATGTCCTCTGCTCATGCCTGTTAAAATGCTTGTTCCACCATTGGTCGCATTCGTGTGTGTTCGTGTGTGTGTGTGTGTGTGTGTGTTCGTGTGTGTGTGTGTGTGTGTGTGTGTGAAGGCAGGGTAACAGTCAAGGGTCAGTATGGTGCCTTGGGGGCTCGGGTTACGAGGCTGGAGGGGCAGCAGGAGACTTACACTGGGCAAGTGGTGTTGTGAGGAGCCATCGATGGCTCTTCATGGTCATGGCATTCAGCCTTTTTTTAACTCAGCAAAACATTATTACATAATTACATAGTAAAACATTATATTACATACGAAGCATTTAGCTTCATCCATTTATTTCAAACGAGTGTAAAAGTGGATGGAGCTTAACTTCCTATCCCCAAATTCACAGGCAAGCACCATCAAAGAAGTCAAAGTTAAGAGCCTTTAGTGCTTTTACAAAACCCCTCTCTCCATAAAGTGAGCATTAAAGGGTAGAGCGCCACAAAATGCAACGGAGGTTAACCTTCGCTACAGGATGCTTCGGTGGTACTAGAGAACTAAATCTTACGGCCACATAATTTGTCTATTTGCTATAGATATAGATAATACTCCTAAATCATAACATGTGACTTTGAATGACTCCTAAAGAAAGGCTTTTCATTTCGGCTGATGTGTAACGTTAACAGCTCTTCTGTGAACTAAGTTAAATAAACTACAGTAAGATGCGCGACGTTAATGTTCGACATTATGAGACACCGTCAGTCAGCATGTCCATTATATATCATGTGATTTTATTAAATCAGAGTTCTACTATGAGAAACATCACAAGCGTATCAGCAGAAGTGTGAGAAGAGCGAGTTGTGAAACGTCTGATAAGTTAATTTATATTTAAAATAAATGATGCGGCAAATAAAGTCTTCAACTGTTCCCTGCTGTCGGAGGAAAACCTCTGTTAGCATATTGTTAAACCCCCCCCCCCCCCCCCCCCCCACGATAGTGAGCTGAGTCCTCATGTCTTGTTAGACCAATACTCTCGTTTGTTAGTCCTTTAAAAAAATCGCGTTTGACACGATGGTGGAAAACTACTTACACACAAATAAGTCCAATTAGGCCAAGCTAATGGGAATGGGTGGACAAGGATTTCAAATAGTACATACCACAGAATTAAAACCAGTTGCGTATAACTGAGAAACAGGGCACGGTGAAAGTCCAGGAAACAGTCCCACTGTTGGGCCACGGCGGTACAACACGAGCTACGTTTCTACTTTTCTGTCACAAGCTTCTGTAACCGTTCCATTGTGCTCCTGTTCTCATGCACGCTGTCCTACGCATCACCATCTGAGAGGGCAATTACTGTTAGATATCACTTACATAACCGTCTACGCTGTAGGTGTTTGAAACACAACTTTACGAAACCACTATGGTCCCAGCACATTGGTCCCAGCTGCAGTATATGATGTGTTATCAAAGTTGCAAACACGTGATGAACAATCCTGAAATATGGGTGTGCTTACCTCTCGCAGATAACTTTTTGGTGTTGATTATTTTGGCGGCATTCTCCTGTCCTGTACACAGCTTAACACATCTGCGCACCACTGAAAAGGCTCCCCTGTAAAAAAAAAACACAGAAACAAAATAAACATTTACTAAACTTTGATGCATTGCTATCAGTTGAAATATGATATCTGTGCTTCTCTAATTGCATTACACATCATCTTTTAATGGAGAGGTATCATTCTTAATGAGTGACAAAGAGAGTGGTGGGGGGGCCGCAGCTCAACTTAATGACTGTGGCTGAGCTTTTTGCGGACAACTTTTTCTGCACAGCAGGCTTTTTTTTTTCCAGGCCCAACGCTGATTAGACTCGATGTCACTTGCTCGCGTTAACTGCGGCTAGCTACATTAAAAGACGACGGTGTCTGGATTTGTCTGCTTAATAAGCTCCCAAGAGGTTCCCCACGCACAAATAACATGCACACATGTGGTGAGAGAGAGAGAGAGAGAGAGAGAGAGAGAGAGAGAGAGAGAGAGAGAGAGATAAAACGGGCTCTTAAAGACAAAACCAGCATTAGTCTTTGGTTCACCCTGATAAGCCTGGCGTGGTGCACAAACACTTGCATCAGGCAATTTTCACCATTGCTGCTATGTGGCACCACAGAATGCGATTTAACATTTGAATTGAAATGTGACTGAAAACACTGGATATCTGGATGCATTTGTACATAAGAAATACATTTAAGCAGCCTCAACACAAACGGCAAACTATTCTATTCTCGTTTATAAAACGATGCGTAGAATCGACACTAAATGTTGGCTTGAGGACAAATGAGGAGATGTGCATCGCATCCCGCCCTCTACACGCCCACATATAACGTGTGTGAGGCGTAAAGCGCCTCGTGAATGATTATGCACAGCAATGAGCCCGCTGATCAATGTGTTTTCAGCGGGGAGTCACGGCAATCACACTGATTGCTTCCAAAATGATCGTGACAATCATCGGCATCCCCCAACCCTGGGATATCATTTGAAAATGGAAGTTTGAAAGGTGAACGCAATTGATTGATTTAAATATTTATCACATTTTCTTATGGTAATCTTGGAATGCATTGTGATTAGGATTCAAAATGAGGATATGGAGGGTAACAAGAGCAGTCGTTGGCTTTGCTAATCAAAACAATATATATATATATATATATATATATATATATATATATATATACACACACTGTATATATGTGCAGGTGGGGAGACTAGAGAAGGCAGAGTGTGTGTCCGCCGCTTTGTAGGCCATAAATAAATAAATGACGTTGTGTTCACTGCAGCGATTTGGACACACAAAAACTATACGACAACGAAAATAACCGCACTGATATATGCACAGAATCAGAAGATATTATTAAAAACTACTGACGCTGTGTTCTTGAATTCTTTATTGCTATTTGATTTGATCTTAGATTTCTACATCCGTTGATCATTCCAACAGCAGACGAGTGTCGGTAGTCCGGCCCTCTGCTCTGCGCTCCGGGGGAGGAGAGAATGATGGCGAGACAGCGCTGATGAAATATTGAGCGGAATTTGTTTCTGCCACCCGTCTCATTATTGCCACTGTTTACAGCGAAAGGCTGACTGGTGCCACTGGTCTGCCTCCACACGGAGGCAGTTACAGAACAACCAACAAGGTCAGGGTCAAAAGGTGAGAGTTGTGAGACCAGCTGACCTGAGCGGACGCTGGAGTAAAATGTCTACGTGGAGGCACGAAAAAAACAGGTATTTCTATACTGTTTCAGCACCTGATGAAAACAACAACCGGCTGTGTTTGAAATGCCCCGTCTCAGGGTCTGGACTCAGTGTCGTGGTGGAGAATCAACGCGCTTACAGAATGCTCTACAGCGACCAGGTGCGCTGTGGCGAAACACGACCCAAAAGCAAGAAACTCACTGACACACAGGTGTGTTTAAGACACCAGCCACACACACACACACAAACAAATTACTGACACCAAACTCCACAGCTGTGCCTGGAAAGTTCACACTCTGTGAGGTAAGTATCCATCGTCAGGGCTAAATACACACACACACACACACACACACACACACACACACACACACACACACACACACACACACACACACACACACACACACACACACACACACACACACACACACACACACACACACACACACAGTTGAATAGGGTAACAGGTCATGAATCTTAGCTTTTCAAAGTCTGGCTGGACACCCACTAAAGTGCACATGAGGGATTGAAACTGACCTCAAATCATTTTTGAACAAAACTGGTGCCTTCAGCAGCCGAGGGGTTTTGTAACGGGATAACTCTGACCTTCTGGTGTGCGGTTGCAGTCTCACAAGCTGCCCGTGGTGGGGAAGACTTACGGACTGTATGATCAGGGTTTGTAAATCTACACTCAAAAGCTCAAAAGTCTAACTGACATGAAACAAGATACTCAAAAACAAAGAAAACGGTGGACTTCATGAGCTCTACTTGCTGTTACAAAAATGTCCTTTTAGCAGCTGCGTGTGAGAGAAGGACAGATCTCTGAGATGTGGGTTTGTCGCTTTCAATGAGTAACTGGAAGCGACATTCAAGGCTGTGTTCATGATGTTGTGAAAATCCTCCGTAGTTTACAGTCTGTGCTGGAATGAATTGTGAAGAATTCATCTCATTAATGCGGTGTCCTTTAATTAATTAGAAAAGATACTGATATGTTTGATTATTAACTTCATAATACGAATGTGAAACCCTAATGGTGAAACATAACATATGGAGGACATACTAAACATACTAAAAGGCACAAAGCTTAAGTGTCACAAGCTCTGCTGAGAAAGTGACACCATTAGAGAGTGAGCGCGCAACAATTAGCTCTCCTCAGATGTGGGATTAGCGTTACAAAGTCTCCGAGAGCGTTATCATGAGGACGCCAGGCCTTCCACACCTGCGCTCTTTCCTTCGAGCTTTATGTGACTGTGTGAATAATACGATTGGCCTGTGAGAGGTATTTCTGCAGTGCGGGGCAAACTGATTATTCTCCCCCCCCCTCTCGCACGGAGAGATTCAAAAAGCAGAGCGCTTTTGACTGCATTGTGTGGAAGCGAAGATTCACATTGGATCTGTTGCATCTGGCTGCCTACTCTTTGTTGATTGGTCGACTAATTGGTCGTTCTTTTGGTCTTATTAGTCCACTAATAACAGTAACTTCATGCTGAATGACTTGTTTCCAAGAAAGGTATGAGCACATCTCTGGTAAACAGGAGATTTAAAGAGGTGCTTTTGTGTGACTCTTTGTGGAGAAACTCATTGAAACTAATCAACGAGTCGACAAAATCTAAGCTACGCTTTGTTTATAGTCGCGCTTTGCACCGAGCCTCCGAGCATGAACGGAGGCGTTTGTACTCAACGCGCTGTTTGTTGCATTATTCTCCAAACAAAATGAAGTATGGAAAATCAAAAAGACAACGAGTGTAACCCGTAGACTGAAGGTGTAACCGGCATAATGCTGAGGAGGGATTGTAATTATCTGTCAACTCATATCTCATATCTCATAGACTACGTTATTGCCTTTGTACAAGCCCTGTAAAGGAACAAGTCAAGTATTGAATGCATTATTAATAAACGAAGGTTTAATATCCTGTAAACTATTTGATTTGGCTGCAAAATATTTACTCAAATGTAGATTTTTAAAGCATCTAAAAACGTATTGGCCTTCTTTGTATAATCCCTAGACATGTAAATATTGCAATTATTATTATTATAGCAATCAGTTTAGCAGACAACTGACCGTTCATGGTGGACCACAGCCCAATCTGTCATACTGGGCTTCATATATCTAGTTAAAGGAAAGCGTCACCAAAAAGGTGCGTTTAGTATCAAACATTCGCCTCCTGTATGACAGCTCTACCACGTAATTAAAGAGCATCTGGAGCCAGGACAGTGAACTCAAATGGCCACCTCTCATGACAAAGAGAACATCTGTATAATCCTTCCAATGATTTTCTGCTTAACAAATAGTTATTATTGTTATAATAATAGATATTAGACCTGTTTAACATGCTAACACGAGCTCTACGCAGCTTATAATACATAACTAAAACTACTAATGCTTTACATTTTACATTTTTACATTTACTTATAGTTTACGAGAGTAACTTCAACTTCTGGTTGAAATTATTTTTCGGGACATTTCCGGAGAGGTGAAGACAGAAGTTAGTCTGGAGTTTTGCCGTCAATCGTAGTTCTTCGAAAGAAAATTGGAATTGGCAGAAATTTTGAATCAGCAAGTCAGACTTTAAAAAATAAAAAAAACATATGATATCACTGTAATTATCCTCAACATTTGAACTTTCAAGCAGCATTCCTGAAACAGTTTTGTCTCTTTTCACGACAGTATTAATATATTGTAATATGTTTATCATACTTAATATAAGTATAATCTCCTACGGCACTACACCAGTGTGGTATTCAAGCAGATGTTTGATGACAATAATGATAATGCAATTTAACAAATATTAATAGTCATAATATCTTCTTTTTTTTTTATATGTTGCTGGAATATTTGCACAGTCCTTTACATTATGAGCGACATGGTTGTCGGTTCGGAGACATTTCTGTCTGTTTCAGGTCATTGGTTAATCTCCAACAAATACATGTGCAGTTAATATATCTTCACGATAGATGAGAGTTGTTGTTGTGTGTCTTTGGCTGGTGCCAGTGCAGAAAGTCATATCTTGTGTTATCTGCCACCACAATGTTGCAAAAGAGCCCGCTGAGGAAGCGAGAGCTGTCACGCCTTCACATACCGTTCATAGCTGTAAGAAGTACTTGTGTTAAATACAAGGCGTGTACATCTAGATGTGATTCATTCTGACTTCAACAAAGATACAGTGGCAAACAACAGGTCAAAGGGCAAACAGATGGCTAATGAATTATTCTGGAAGATATCTGATCATTCCACTCAGAAACAGCAATATATGCAACCAGAAAAGACTGCACGTGCACTCGCATTCACTGTATTCATCACATGTGTAAACATATATAAAACATGTACTTTTTATAAACGGCATAACTTTTCATCCGCGCTTCAACACACACTCACACACACACGCGCGCGCGCGCGCATATTGTTGCATATATTATATCGCGTCATGCAACTGCACATATTGTCAACATTGTTGCAATTTACGGCAGTTTTGTTTTGTGACTATCTCGCAACGCACGTGATAATATATTATGAGAAGAGCAAACATCTGTTAGAGAGAGAGACATTTACTTAAAGAGAGAGAGAGTATTTTGAGAGCTGTCATCCCAAAAAAGCACACGCGCGCACACACACACACACATACATACATACATACATACACACACACACACACACACACACACACACACACAGCACTGCTGGCCTGCACAGTCGCGCGGCTCTAACCTTCCTCATCCAAACCAAACAAGCGTGCACGAAAACAACAAACCCCCAAACATTAAACACGAGTGGAACTCACTTCCCCAGCTCCTCGTACAGCTGATACTCGTCTGTGAATCGCGTACAGGTTGTCGTGGCCATGTCTCTCCTCTTGGTCTCTCGCTTCTTTTACTTCTGTCAGCTCCGGAAAAACAAAAAAACAAACTGCGGTTAGTTTGCGCTTGCAAAAAAACCAATACGGGTCCACTCAGCAGCGAGACGGCCGTAGGAGAGCGGTGCAATGCCTTATAGGAGGCGCAGAGTGGAAGAGGAGGGTTTGAGACTGAAAGACGAGGCGACCAGGGTTTGGTGTTTCTCTGTCTGTCTGTCTGTCTGTCTGTCTCTCTCTCTCTCTCTCTCTCTCTCTCTCTCTCTCTCTCTCTCTCTCTCTCTCTCTCTCTCTCTCTCTCTCTCTCTCTCTCTCTCTCTCTCTCTCTCTCTCTCTCTCTCTCTCTCTCTCTCTCTCTCTACTATCTGACAGCTACCGCGTTTATAGCGACCCGTAATCAAGCCAGCTGGATGAAGTGAATCGACTTCCTGCTAGAATTTCCAGAATAAAACTTAGCTTCGATAATAAAAAAACATTATTATAATTGTAATAATAAAGAATGCCATTTTTGTATTTTATTCTAATAAAAGCTGTATTGATATTGTCAATACATCTTGTCAATAATATTTGACATAGTCATATCTTATGCATATTCATTGTATGCTCCTGCACTGTTATGTTTGTTTAAACATAACAGTACGATTGTTTAAATTGTTTAAATTGTGCAAAATCAATAAACTAAACTAAATGGAGCCCAGCACAGTTTAACGTCACCTATGCTACGGAGTTAGCTCGTTAGCAACGCTATAATTAAATAATACATACTATTTGTTGAAGATGTAGATTTTCTGGGGGTTCTTCTGCCCCCTTGTGGTTGAAAAGCAGTAATGCAGATAAAGTGGCCTGACCGTTTTAGCAAGCTGCTTTCTCTTAGCCTTTATATACTTAATACTTAATACTTAATAACTCAGTGACGTTATATCAAATATATTGCTTTACATATAAGATTTAGAAAATAAATAAAATGCTTTTTTAAATGTACTTATTTCTATTTATCCATTTAGCTTCATAATGATCACTGATTATTATTGTTTACCCACCATTTCTGACCCAGAACGTGTGCGGGACAAAATTGCCGTTTACTTTGAAGGCAAAAATCAATCATCTTCCGGTTTTGTGCTGATAAATCTGTCTAGCTTGATGTAATACAGCAGCTTCACCAATGAGAGGCGGTGGAGGAGACGCTCGCTGTCGCCCTCTGGTGGCCAACGTGCGCAAAGGCAAAGCGCGGCACTGTAATCGAACACACCTCCTCCCGCCTGCACCGTACGTATTTCCAAATAGGGGCAAATATGAGAGAGCTGGTTTTGTGCCTTCAAAACATGCCGCCATGTGAGTTGAAAATGCACGTGTCAAACTGAACGATGTGACGTGCTTTCACGGTTTAATCCACGAAACGTCACAGAAATATTTATATTAAGCCTGAAATTAATTTTTAGAAAGACATAATTCAGACATCACAGGAAGATTAGGTGTGTTATGCTGTGGAGATAGCTCTGCAGATAAAGTAACATGTCTTTATAAACATTCAGGAGAAATAAGTCACTATAGCAATATTATAGTAATATATATTTCTTTAAATGCTGAACTCATCATTGGGGGGCTTGTTAACTGGCCTCCAACCAAACTCTATTCAAAATCTTGTCAATTTTAACAAAAAAGAACGAGTTAATTTCCCCTTTCTGTCGTTTCACTGCTCACATTTTTGTTTAAATGTTTTTCCCCTACTCTACACTTCTTTGGTATGTAGTGCAGCTACAGCCCAGAGTACATCATCTTGATCTGAGAAAAATAAAAATAAAATCTCTCAAACACGGAGTGCTCGCAGTTTAACTTCTGCTCCAGCAGTCCACATCCCCTCAGTCAGTGGGATCCCACCAGAATCTAACTGGACTGCAGCCAAAATGCTCGAGGATACAGATTCACCGCAGCAGGACGGCCTACTCGTGTAGCCAGTGGTGAGCAGACTAGTGGAAGCAAACCATGTGATGCTGGATTCAAGAACTGGACAAAGAGCATCATGTGACCTCCACTTCATTACTGAGGCCTCAGTAGAAACTGATCATATTTTTAAATGTCTTCTTAGTTATCAATACTAAGAATTTGGGAAGATAAGAAGGTGACTAAACGCTCTGTGATCAGGGTTTTAAGTCAAAGGAAAGAGTAAAAATGTAAAAAAATAAACTAATGCAATTTGAGATGATTTATTTTAATTCACTTAATTATCCCAGAAATAAACTACATATAAACTGTTGAATTGACTCATCTGACTTCCATTATCCGATGAACAAAACTGGAACAAATCAAATATTAGCATCGGTTCTCTATTTACAAGAACACTCGTTGACATTTCAGGTGTTTTTCATGCATCAAAATTAAAGGTGTGTTCCTCCCCTACACCATAAACCATCCCAACCACACATGTCCATCTAATACCAACTGGTCTGAAGACTGTCAGGTGTTTTTTTAGTTTGTCAGTTTGTCAGGCCATCACTTTGGGCCAGATTGAAGTAACACCTATACTACATTCATGGTTCCAACAGGATGAACCCAAATGACTTTGGTGATTCCCTGGCTTCACCATGAGGTCCACACATGTGGTTTTAAGTGAGCGGATGGATTGCTGTGTAGACCCTTTAAGTGTTCCCTTAACGTTTGCTCAGTAGAGCTTTGGAGTTTCATCAGCCTCAGCCTGCTGCTGCTGTTGCATCACTGCTCTCCTTAAAGCCAGCGGGGCTCGACACTGCAAGCATTATGCCGGAGAAAATGTGTGAGTTTGACAAATTATTCGGTGACTCTGGTTGAGGGAAAATGGCTCCAACGTGAAACTGCTCACAACGAGTTCTGTGGATTATCTTGAGTCACCGGGTCGTGGTATCTGGATAGAGATGTTTCTTTGAGCACCACAAGCAGAGCGCCATCTCGTCCTAATATATTGGAGAGAAGGCCGACATCTCCAAAACTGGGCAACTCGTACCAAAACAATCTAGACTGATAAAAAAGCACTCCAGATAATAGAAAGACCATGTGTTGCTTCAAGCGACGGTCAGCGTGGGCTGAAAATTCAAGCGTTGCCACTTAACGTTAATTCTGCAGACAACTCTGAGGCAGGTTAAAATAAAACTGTTGTCTGGTTTGTGTGCTCCCTCAACTTTTTACTCGTTCAAACTTTTATTCATATAATACAGCTTCTGAATGAACGTCCACTTTGTAGTTTTGTATCAGGACCATCAGCGTTTGGATCAGTGGCTCCTGAAAAATAAGGCGCGTCAGATTCAGTGGCTACAGCTATTTCAGTGCGTCAGATACATATTTAATCAACATGTAGGTAAATGTAAGTATTGAGTCAGTATCCGCAGATTACCAATATTAAAGGACTCGGATCGGGGCCAAAAAAACCCCAAACCTATAGTTTGTTTTTAGTGCTAATAAGCGTGCTAACACGCTACACTAAGACGTGTTAGCATTTAGCTCAAAGCACTACTGTGCTTAAATATGCTGTGCGTTCCAATACCCATGCCATCATACGAGTATGTCAGAAAAAGGTTTAGTATGTGTGACAAAAATACCAGGACGTTCTACTACACCCGGTAGCATTTTGCAGTATGTATGTATGTAAGCCGGCATGCCACTTAGGCTATTCCGACCCACAATCCTTTGCTCAGCAGAAACATGAGGAAGAGAGTCAAAGTCCAAGCAAGGTGCAATGTTCTGAGGAAGTAGTACGTCCCAAATGAATGCATACTGCATGCAGACAGTACAGTAAGGCAGCTGCAGTACGTACGAAAAGTAAAAAGGAAAAAATCTCCTCAGCTGAAGCACGCTGGAAGAAACCCAAGTTAATTGAACCAAGGTTCAATTAAAGCCTTTATAGATTAGTTTATTTATGGATTATTCACACACACACACACACACTGTCTCTCAGACAGGAATAAATTAAACATCATCAACACATTTTATAGAACAGCTCAGATCACAGTCAACACGTCACACAAATATCTTTTAAAAATGTCTTCATGCACCGCCTGGGTTTCTCTGACAACAGGCCTTTTGATATTTCCACATCATAAGAATGTCTCGGAGTACTTTTGTTCGCGCCGTCCCGTGGGCTGAAAATGTGCGCGTGAAGTCACTGCAGAAGCCGGACAGAGTTGACGTGGAGATGGTAGAGGAAGTCCGCATAGGACGCCCCTCCGTTGGGACTCTTGTCCTCCACCAGGTGGCGCTGCAGGGCCTCCTCGCAGGCGTCGCCCTGCTTCACCACCCACAGCTGAGACAGAAACACAGACATGATGCAATTTTTGACAGGTTAAAACACAAGGAAAAAAATATTATTTAAGGAATATTCTCGTGGATAACTTCAGCTCTGAAATAGGCTATCTGCAAAAGTAAAAGTATAATAAATGTACATTGTGTTTGTGTCTCTTTCTTTGTTTTGTAACGTAACACCAAGTGGAAGACACGAGAGCATAGAAAACATGTCATAGCAGCTGGTAAACACAGGTGTAATTGATGAAATGAATCATGGCCTTGTTCTATTTAGTGTGTGACAGCCACTCCAGTGAGCCAGCGTGCACAATAGCAGGGCCCTGGCCCACCTAAATGGAACAGGGCCATAGTGTTATTATCTGCACCTGTGTTTACCCTGCTATCACAAGTCACAATGGCTGCTGCCAAAAAGGGCCCATTCTTTGCTTTTCCAGTTCCCCAGCTGGCAGCTCAAACTGACACGACATGAACGCATCATAGCGAGAAGCGCCGGGCTGTGCAGCGCAGGAGATGCTGATCCGCTTCACATATTGAGACGGCATCCGTGTGATTCCAGGTCGCAGGCGTTGGCGCTCAGCAGCTCACCTTGCGGGCACACGGCGCCTGGGAGTTGAGTGTGTTGATGAGGGATCGGACACTGATGGACAGGAGGTTTTCAAGAAGTGGCAGCTTGGTCTGAAGAAACACAAAACAGCAGAAATGGACATTAAAGCCTTTTTTTCCACAATTTCCATGAATTACGATTCATGTGATTTCCGTTGGGCATTTTATTTGTTACCGTATCAGCGCTTGCGTACTGTACGCCTACATCTGATCTCTTACCTCTCCGGAGGGCAGGGAGGAGAAGCAGCTGGCGTTGAAGAGCTCCACCAGGGTGCATGCTGGGACTTGGGTGCCCACCCAGAGCAGCAGGGTGAGGGGTGCATGCACCAAATACAGAGATCCGGGCTCCAGGCTGGCAGCACAGCAGCGCAGTGCCTCCTCTGGGTTTGGAGAGCAGGAGCTGTCCACTGAGAGCGGCTGCAGGTGACAAGTGAGTGGAAATGAACTGAAGTGTGTGTGAAAGCTACAGAAACAAAGAGAGCCAGTTGCTATGTCAACGTGAAAGTCACTCTTACTGAAATTGCCACAATTTGGACAGTGGAAATTAAGGTCAAAGGTCGACACTAACGCAGTGCTTTAGAAACTTTGTTTTGCCATAAAAAAAGATAACCTTTCCGTTACTGAAATGTATTTTTAAGACGGAAGGAAAGTCTTTTTTAAATCAGCCACACGTTCACTGCACGCCACAGCATCGATCCCTGGTGTTGCTGGTACTGACCAGCGGCAGCAGCAGAGGGTAGAAGTGTGTGGAGGTGCTGCAGGTGTCCATGCTGAGCACCTGGCAGCGCTGCTGCAGCCGCTGGTGGATGGAGCTCCGCAGCCCCGGCAGCAGCACCTCGCTCTTCCTCAGGCTGTTGATGTAAACGGGGAGTGCTCGCAGGTACTGAGGGAGGACCAGCTACAGGACACACACACACACACACACACACACACACACACACACACACACACACACACACACACACACACACACACACACACACACACACACACACACACACACACACACACACACACACACACACACACACACACACACACACACACACACACACACACACACAACATGTGATCAAAAATACTGAAATAAACCAATGCCGTAGTAAAGATAGAGGGATATAACAAGAGAAAGATAAGGCTGGTTTGTAAAGTAAAGTTTGTAAAAAAGAATAGAGGTATAGTAGGCAAGAAAAGAAAGGATTAAAGTAAAGACTGGAATTTAGATTGTTCCCTTTAGATTGAAGGGTGAAGTGTATTTCATGTGTCTGAGCCTCACCTGTCCAGCAGACACGGAGGCCGAGCAGCAGTGTTTGCGGTACGACGCCAACGCTTCCGTTACCTCCGTCTGCAGCTCCTCCCTCAGCTCCTGTAGAGGGCGCTCCAACACTGAACAGTAGACTAGACGGGAACACAAATAACACACATTAATGTCGTCTTATGTGACATTTTAAGGCTGTAACACAAACTATACCATAACTAAGAAGGCAGTGTCTATTGGATTTGAATATCATAATATATATAATATATTACACAGTACATACGTTGCATTCCACGTTATATTTGCAGTTCAATTAACGCATCAATATTAAAAGTCACTTCAATGACATAATATTGATACTTTTGCAAACTTGAGCACTTAATGTACTGAAGTAAACAACAGACTAGTCTCTGATAACATTACAGAGTACGATGGAGATTATTACAGTCACATTCTCATGAAGTCTATTCATTTCCAAGCATTTGTGGTATTTTTCCCCAAATTGGATAAAAAACGTCATATAAATCAAATAGATATTTCCAACAACTGCTGCTGATGTTAATCAGCATCGCATTCTTTGTGGTGTAATGTCTCAATGACGCACTAATCTACAGTAAAAGTTCCTCACTTTTTTTGCAGTAGAAGGTGAGTAATGTTTGGGCCTGGTACTGCCGGAACGTGTCCTGCAGGTGACGAGAGCATCGCAGGGTCAGAGTGTGAACCCTGGTCCTCCTGTCTCCTGTCTGGGTGCTGTAGGACAATACGGTCTGACAAACAGGAGGGAGAGAGGTGGATTGTGGTTTTAAAGGGACAGTGTGCTCTGTAGTCAAACTGAATGCCGTCTGAGTTACTTTTTCGACGATTAAATTAAATCCCAACTAACAGAAGGATTCAAATGACAGAAAGACAGTAAAAGTGACTGGTTTGGAGATTCAAACACATCCCCGCTCATGAACAGGACCCCACCTGTATGGCGACGCCTCTCGTCTCGTCCAGAGCTCTGGTGTGTGCGAGCTCCATCGCCAGCGTTGTCCTCCGATCAAGGGTCGCCATGATGACCCGGCTGGGGCTGGGCCCGGGGAGGAACAGTCCATAACAGCCGGACACACGCATATCTGGTGAGGACAGGATAGTGTATTGCATGCTTGGTATTTTATAAAGGACACCTCCGTCTGCGTAATCACGCTTTAAAGAAGAAAAAGGAAAGATCTCACCTTTGCTGACATAGATCCTGAGCTCAGCCTTGTAGCCTGTGTCCGTCTCTACAACGCTTGTTAGATCAGTGCTGAAACGCTCTCTGTCCAATTCTCCCTGCAGTGGGAACACAATCTACAATGGGACCTCCAACTCATCTGTATGCGTGTTCCAAACAATCATTTCACCAAAATACAGCTTAAAAACACCACTTTTGGTTTTAGGTAAATGGTATTCTCCCTTTGTGCTAAGCTAACTGGCTGCTGGCTGTAGCCTTGAATTTATCAGACAAAAATAAAAGTGGCATCAATCTTTCCATCTCTTGGCAAGAAAGTGAATAAGCGTATTTCCCAAAATGTCAAACTGTTCCTTTCAACAAAATACCACAACAGATTTCTTCTTCATGTAGTTGATTTTGTGCCACTTCCAGTGCTACGATGGGAGGAGCTGCCGGTATACCTGGAGGTGGCTGTAGGTGTACAGAGCTCCACCTGTGAGATAGGGAATGTGCCCCGGCCAAGCCCCGCCCACGTCTTGCTGGGAGAGGACGAACAGGTGGACGCCGCAGCCCTGACTGACGCACTCCTTGGCCAATGAGATGGCTAGCTCCGACGGCTGAAAGATGGACTGAAAAAAAAAAAGAAAGAAAATGAATGCAACCATACAATCGTGAAACTCTCTTCATACTTGTACTGAATGCTGCTTTATCCTCTCACCTGTACAAGATGGTGAACTACAGACCAGCACCCACTGGGATTTCTAAGAGTTTACCACAGTGACACTTGCAAACTCTGGCAGAAGGATGATGTCACACTTGTGTAAAATATGCCCCTAATTAATTACCTGGAGACTGAGAGGTGCGTGAGTATTTGGTGTACAGAGTGTGTGAGTGTTGCGTACCTTTGGTTTGTTGGAGCCGAAGAACCCTGAGGACGAGTTTGTGAGTCCCATCTCTATCAGAGGGGCGGTATGGAAGATCAGCAGCTTGCCAGGACAACTCAGGGCCTAAAATAAAATAAAGAAATAAATCATATCGACAATGGTGGTGTAAATAAAGAATCTGTCTTGGTGGGTGGGGCTTAACAATAAACAGTGCAATAGTACAAGACATCATTTAAGAATGAAAAAATATGAAAAACCTACAATAAAATAAGATAAACAAACAAATTAAGAGTTAAAAAAGTGTGTTACTGCAGATGAGAAGTAGCTAAGTTAGCTAAGTAAATGTTGTGTTTTTGTAAATGGTCCCTGGCATAAATTGAATAAAATATTATGCAGAGTAATAACGGTGGAATACTGCCAAAAAAAGCAATATGTTAAAAATGACATTGTAACTGTCACTGATTATAGTAAAGCTTGCAATGTAATCGTTATCCGTTCATGTGCAGCCACAATGAATTCAGGAGAAACTTCCAGTATAACTGAAGAAAGTCCATGAAAGTCTGAGCAGTGATTACCGACCTGCAGCACGGCGAGCCCCGCTTTGACAGGCAGCTCCATGGGAACTCCGCTCGAGTCGTCACACTCTGGACTAAACTGAGGAATAAGCTGCAACACACTACACACACACACACACACACACACAGACAACAAGACAGAGGATGAGCACTTTACGCCAAAGAACACTTTTATTTGAGTCACAAGATTTTGGGGTCTCAAATTGTCTGAGAAATGACAGACAACCCGCTGTCGCCGGCACCAGAGGAACAAAAAGCCGAGCTCATCAGAATTAGGCTAGCTTCATAAAGCTAGGACATAAGTGAACATAACGTTTAAATATTACTTAGAAGAGTGATATATAAAAGTAGACTCTCCGTTACCTGTTGATACTGTCTATACAGTCTTTCAGGGGCACCAGCAGCCCCTCCCTCACAGGAAGCTGCAGGGCTTCTGTCTCCGCGATGACCAGCATGTGTGGGCGGGACAGGGCCGGGCTCAGGTTGTACAGGTGGATCCTACTGTCGTACGTCATCAAACCAACGCGGACGTCCGACGAGGCATCGCCATCCTCCCTACGCACATCAGATGAAACTTTTAAAAGGCTGCTGGCTGGAAACCAGATCAGACCATTGTCCCTATTGTCCCACTAATTCCAAACCTGCACAGGGATACTACTGAGCAGGCTGTGAAAAAGTGTGTGTGTGTGTGTGTGTGTGCATTTGTAGTTAGATGGGAGTGTATTTTACCTCTTCAGAGAGGTGAGCAGAGTGAGTATTTGTTGTGTTGCAAACTCCAAATGTCCTCCTCTCACTGCTGACGCAGATACATCTATGGCTAGAAGCAGTGCAGCAGGTTCACCCTGAAATAAGTAGAGCAGTTTACACACACACACACACGCACACACACACACACACACACACACACACACACACACGGCATCTCTCCAATCTCTCCTATCAAAGGTCTTTGAAGGGCACAAATAAGGTTGTTTTTTTTGTTTTTTTTATAAATACTACAGTGAAGTAAAGTTAAAACGTTGACTGAATTATTCTGGGAGCTGTGATTTCACTCTTTCCACTTTTATTCCCTAGTTATAGGATACACACTTGTCCTTCTCTACATCAAATTGCAACTGTAACATGCCGATCATTTTTTCAGCTAAAGAAAATTTTGGTCGACAAAAAGTCAGAAAAAAAGAGCAAAAATACCAAATTGCGAGTTTTGTCTGACCAAAAGCAAAAATATCAAATTTACAATTATAATAAACACAGAAAAGCAACACCTCCTCACATTTGAGAAGCTATAATCAGCAAATAATTGGAAAAACTAATCAAATGGTGTTTCTATTACTGTTTTAGGAAGTGACTGTCTTACTCGATCAGTAAACCAAACTGCTGCCTCCCACCACACACAGATGTACATATGTTTGACAAAGAGCAGGTAACAATAGCTAACATGGAAACAAACCTAACAATTGTAAAATGTGAAACGAACCCTCTGAGAATTGAGTATCTCGTATGAGCCCATACTGAGTTCAGGCCTCTTGTCTTTATCCACCCGAACGCCCTCCACCCCTCTGGTGGGCTGGTAGTGTTGCCACGGCACTGCGACACAAGAGGGGGGAGAAAAACTCAGGACACATTCGGGTTAGGTGCAGCGGTTCAACACATCGAATTGGCTTCAAATTGCAGCATAGAATAGAACGGTCTATTTCTGACCAGGAAGTTATATTTCCATAACTCTGCTGGGAACGCGGCTACTTTACAGGTTTAACACAGAACCTCAGCTATTACCCGTGTGCATAGACGGTCAACGTTAGATCTTACCTTCACCGAGTTTACCACAGAAGGGGCAGTAAAACCTCTGACCACAGTCCTGCCAGCCCATCGCCGGGCACATGGAGGCGCCGCAACAACCACAACCCATCACACACTCTGGCTCGGTGCACACTGGCAGGTGCTTTTAAAACAAAAACGCACAGACATTCAAATTAAATACACACGTCTAATATCACAGAAACCGTCGCTCTAAACGGTTTAACTGCAGCGTTAGAAATCCATGCAAACATCCGTCTAGAAGCTAAAAACTGACCTCTCCCGCATCTTGTTTGGCCAGAGGCGTGACCAGAGCTCCCAGCGGCACGCGGCTGAGCAGGGCAGTCTGGCCTTCACAGGGAACACAGTACGAGGCGGAGCGGATGGCGAGAGGACTCGCGTTACCTTGAGTTCAACAGAGAATGACGTGAAGGTTGGCTTAAGAGTAAGGTGAAGCTCAATATGGTGACAGGAAGAACTGGAGGGGGGGTGGGGGGGACTGACACACCAACACATCACAATATTATATTTGTAACTCACAACTGAATATGAATAGCACAAACCTCCCCCACTGATGTGGCTATAAGCTACTGTAATGTAACAATTCCAGTGCAGGCAGCGTTCATAATCCTTTCCTTGTCTTGACTAAAATATTTCTGGAAATAAACTGATAACCCACGAACCCCTTACACACTCATTTGTTGATGGTGTTTGTTGCAAAGTGCGAAGTATGTGTCGGAGTATGTGTAGTGGTGACTTCCATGATTGTGTTTTGATGAAATGCCTTATGATTGGGCTGCAAACCAGGGGGACAAATAAAGTACTTACGAACGTACCTACGTATGTAATTACATACTTACTAACGTACGTACTTATCCACATCCTTACTTACGAATGCACTTACATACTTACTAACGTACGTACTTATTCACATCCTTACTTACGTATGCACTTACATACTTACTAACGTACGTACTTATTCACATCCTTACTTACGTATGCACTTACATACTTACTAACGTATGTACTTATTCACATCCTTACTTATGTATGCACTTACATACTTACTAACGTACGTACTTATTCACATCCTTTTTTATGTATGCACTTACATACTTACTAACGTACGTACTTAGTCACATTCTTACTTATGTATGCACTTACATACTTACTAACGTACGTACTTAGTCACATCCTTACTTATGTATGCACTTACATACTTACTAACGTACGTACTTATGTATGCACTTACATACTAATGTACGTACTTACTCACATCTTTACTTACGTATGTACTTACATACTTACTAACATACTTACGTACTTACTTATACACTTACTCACATTCTTACTCACTTACAAACTTTTTTTTCCAAGGTTTTCCATGGTAGATCTCCATTTTCCTTAGATTGAATATGTTTATGGTACATTTTCTCCTCTTGTTTTATGTCTGATTTACCTCTTGGAGTAATTTAAGTACCAAACACATCCACTAAGCAAAGAATGAAAATACTGTAAGCTGTGAGTAATGTTGATGCAGTGTTAAGTATGCTATCTAGAACCGAGCACATCTTTGTGACACGGATACAATGTTGTGTGCATTTACCCTTGTCCTCTATGATACAGGAAGTAGTTGCCAGAGGAGGAAGACGGGAAAAAGGCTCTGAGACGAAGACCTTGCCCTCCCACTCTGCTGCATCCTCTGCAATCACCTTCACCTGAATACACAGAGAGAGACAGAGGTGTAACCTGGAGGATCAGCGTACGGTAGCAGAGAGGACGGTAACATCGCACTGTGGCTCAGTAGAGGCAGGTTCTATTGTAACATATATATATATTTAAAGGAGTTGCCCTCTACGGTGCATTTTCGATGCTTCGAGGTGCTGCAGATGTGTGTCTCCTTTAAGGGTAAAAGCCTGAAAAGAATCTGAGCAGGAAATGGTCTTTCATTGACGGAGGATCTGCAGAAGTCAGTCAACAAGCGATGTGAAGAGAGAACTTACAACACTGGGCAGGAGCTCCGGGTCCAGGCCATAACGAGACTCACAGTTGGGAGACTGCAAAGAGAGAATTCATCATATTATATTCATCATTTTCACACACAGACACTCATTTTGTTTTCCTAGATTTACAGAGATCTCTTCAGCTCCGAGGCTAAATGGAAAATATCTCAAATTGTACAGCCACCTAAGCACATTGTCATGCACTTTATTATATCGAGTCGACACATAACTGGATAATATGCACCTGTAATTGCAAACGTACATGGGGAGCAGCTGCTTTTACAGCTTTAGAGCTGAAGGGTTGATCTCGACTGGAGCTGAAACAATTAACTGTTTCATTAAAATGTAATATTCCCTATTTCATATGTGCAATAATGTGGACTCAACCACTCAGTCTAATTATATCTTGTCTTCGTTTTCCTTAATTTTTTATATCTTCACTGTTAGATTACTTATTTATTTATTTATTATCCTCTTTGCTGCTGTAATACTGCAAATTCCCCCGTTGTGGGACTAATAGAGGATTACCTTATCTTAACTGAAAAGTCGATTTCGATTTTTTGTTTTTACAATTTTTATTCATTTTAAAAAACAACATTCATTCTCTGGTTGTAGCTCCGTCAATGTGGGGCTTTGCTGCCATTTCCTGTTGTTGTTTTTTTTTCAGTGTAAGCACTATATCTTTAGGTTTCGGACTGCTGGTTGTTGCCGTTGCTGTATTTTCCCCCACCTGTGGCGTGATGTTCCTGTCTTGTGCAGCTGCATTGGGAACAAACTCATTTATGGTTCCTGAGGAGAAAACAGAGTTACACTATGGAGGAGAGAGCCAGACTGGAGTACTAAATTCTTGACTGAGAGGGCTGTTTTGGTTCAGAAGTATACACCCTGGATGATGGGGCTAGCCTGTGGTACTCTACTGGTCTGCTTATGGACGATTAAGCAATAGGTTTTTTTCCTATAGGGCCACGGATCTGCAGCTAAAGTAACTTATTTTTAAATTTTACGAACCAATGTTCATCCTTAAATTGCTTTGAGTGATATAATTTAAATGATCAGCTCCCGAGGGAGGCTCTGCAACATTGGTTTTGTACATATTACAAATAAACGTACCTCCTGAGGGTGCTGCAAGTGTCCACTGAGGCTGCTGAGAGACGGGAGAGGTGGGCGAGGCATGATCGTGTATGAATCCAACCGAGGACTCCACATTTGCCCTCTCAAATGCAGGCTGAGGTGTAAACTGTGGACTCTGGTTCACACCAAATGATGGAGAGCAAATGGGCAGGTGCTTTTGATGTGGTGACTGAGGTCCATTCGGGGAACCCTGGTGTGTGTATGGGGGCTGGGAAGGGGGAGATATTCCTTGGTAAGGGCTGTGAGGGGAGTAGAATGGCATTTGTTGGAGCCTGCAAGGCTGCGTGACTTCCTTCATGAGAGGGAGGGAACACGGAGGCATGTGTCTTCCTTGGCTTGCAGTTGGAACCGTGGATGAAACATGAGCACCAGGAACGACCCGCTGCACACTCTGGTCAGCATCATTAGAGTGGAGTGTGCCGCGATGAGGCTCGTCTCTGGATGTAAAGGTGGCGAGGTCGCTCTGGCAGCCGTGGTGGGACACCTGCAGGTGCTCGTAGCCGGGTCTCTGGTCAGAAGGCGAGCTCAGGCTGAGATGCTGAAAGCCGGGCAGAGGGTTGCAGGGGGGTCCTTGAGGTGAAGCTGGGGACCAGCCATTCTGGCCCGCCCACGGCTGACAGGGTGTCTGGCTCTGATTGGCTGTGGGGACGTCCATCATCCTCCATAACCATCACTGATTGGTGTGTTTCACCTTGGAGGCGGGGTCTAACGGGTAACAAAAAAAACATGCACATTTTATTTTGGTAAATTGATCCATCAGGGTCGTGAAATTCTGTAGTAAGCTATCAATGTTAGCCCACACCGTAGAAGACATTGATAAGGTGAAATAAAAAGCCTCACCAGGAGGAAACAATCTTATTTTAAGGAATAAAAGATGAGATACCTTTGGACATCAACAGAAACCTTTGCGTGTCACCGTTAGCGTCTTCATTTCCCTCTGCGACGGACGGAAGCGACACACTTTACAACGTTAATTACTTGCAGCGCTTTCCATTGTATTGTAATTAAATCCTTCGACTAGAAACGGTGGCACGGTTGTCTTAATGAGGTTATGATGCGTTTACGTCCATGATTTCACGCACCTCAGCCTTTGCTGCAATGTTAGCATCAAGTTACCAGATACACGTCCACGCGTTTCCGCGTATTCTTTCAAAGTAAAAGCCTGCGATTTGGGACGCAAGGAATAAATAATTTAAAAAATACAAATTAAAAAGCTATAAATTATCATCGAAGCAAATAAATAGTTTTGTCAATAATTACAGATCACTTGTCGTCTGATTGCGTCGTTGGGCACCATCAAAGAACAACCAAAGTACACTTTTGAGGTATTACTTAAGTAATTACATTCATTCTTACTATTATTTACACTTATACCACTTAATGTGAGGAAGACGTTGTGTACCTTTAATCCACTATTGTATAGCTATAGCTTAAGATTTACATTATAAATATATATATATATCAAAATGCTGATATGTTAATAGTAATAATAATTTGAAAATATTTAATATGGCAATATAAATGTGTTGCTACTACTATTCAAATATCTGAATACTTCCATCACTGTGTATACAATTGTCTTTCATACATAAAAGGACAAAAATACACAGCAGTCCTGACACAAACCAATGAAACACCACGTGTCCACAATTCATGAATGGAATAGTTATTAACTTGTGTTTTGTTCAAACATTAACTGTACTTTATTGGTGGTAAAGTTGTTATAAAAAAATGTCAGCAGTAGTGATATTTGTAGTATAGTAGTAGAAGTTGTAGTTGTATTAGAAGTATTATTAGCAGTAGAAGTATTAGTAGCATTAGAATAAGTACTAGTTGTAGCAGTAGTGATATTTGTAGTAGCAGTAGAAGTATTAGTAATTAGAAGAAGTAGTATAAGTAGTCGTAGTAATAGCTGTAGTACTATTTAATATAACAGTAGTAGAAGTAGTAGTAATAGTAAAGTCAGTTTTTGAAGTAGCAGTAGTAGTAATACCAGTAGCAGTCGTACTAATAGCTGTAGTAGTATTAGTACTGGTAGTAGCATGAGTAGCAGTAGCAGTTGTAGTATAAGTAATAGTAGTAGTGGTAGTAATGATATTGATGGTAGCAGCAGTAGTAGTAGTAGTAATACTAGAAATATTAGCAGCAGTATTAGTAAGAGCATTCATTATTTCAACAAAAAAAGCCAAATTTTGAGCTTAATGTTTAAATAGTTAATCCATGAGGCTTTTATTTTGAAAGGTTGGGGGAGAGGAGGATAGGAGACAGAATCAGAATGTATGAAACACACAAACAGAGGTTATTAAATGACAGGCTTCATCACAAGCATTCCAGTTAGATTTCATTCTGTGGGGCTTTTATTTCAATATGGTGTGTGTGTGTGGGGGGGTGGGGGGGGGGGGATGGAGGGGGAAAAGTCCTCTAAAGATCTCTAAGACCTGAATGACTGTATGAGAGAGAGAGAGAGAGACACACACACACATACACAGAGAGGGAGAGGAGTGTATGTGCACATGTGTCTGTGAGTTTATCAACATCACTAATTGGCTGAATCACAAACACCTGTGTCCTTGCAGCCATTACATGGAGAAGAAACTGGGAAACACCTCTCAAACACATCCTCAAAAAAACCCGTAACCGTAGCTCCTATTGCTCCGAAAAGTAATACTTGAGAGGAAGGATGACTTGAAAAACAGATCCTGTGAAAATTGTGTCTGTAGTGTAAAAAAATGTTGCTTAACTGGCAATCGAGAAATGGGGTACCGTGTTCTGTGGAAGATGTTCTTGAAGTAAAATTTAGCATTGGTCTCTATGGAGCAGAAAGTTGGTTTTCCTCTCAATTAAAGGCTTTTGTGCCAAATGTGTAAATCTGTGGGATTCCACAGTAGCACTACAATAGCTTCTACGAAGATGTAGTTAAAGCACTCAGGGAGAGCTAACTTCAGAGGAGCTCACTGCAGCAGACGCGTATTGGGTGAAGATGACCCAAGAGCAGAGCTTCAGCCAAGAAATCGTCCAGCTGAAGTCTGGACAGGACGTCAAGAGAGATTCAAAAACCAAAGACTGTGAAAATGAGCTGCGCATCATGAGAATGAGTAGAGTGGTTTTTGGAGTGTCACCCAGCCCGTTCCTGTTAGCTGCAACAATAAGAAAACATATTAAGCAGTATGAAGCGGAACAGCCTAAGACAGTGGAGGCACTAAGAGAGTCCCTCTACGTAGAGGATTTCATCCACATCACATGAGCTGGAGATAAAATCATCTACGTAGACACAACTGTGTCTACGTAGATGCATTTTACATGACGACATCAGTCACTATAATTACATGTTTTAAAGAAATGTACTTACGTTTATGGTTTTAATATTGCTTCAGCACCCCCTGCTGGTTTAAATCAGTAAATTATGTGATTGTGGTATTATAAATATCTGAGACTAATTTCTGACATCAGGTCCTTGCCCCAAATTTGTATCATAAAAATCTTACTGGAAAAATGTATTGTACCACTTTGATTGTCTCACGGATGTCAAGGTCAGCATCACCAATTGCTGGATCTCCTGAAAAAGCAAAATACACAGTACAGACATCAGAATATATGATCATTTTTTATCTTTAGTTTTGCGTGTGTAACCAATTTACCCTCGAGTGTGCATGTCAAGGGGCAAGCCCACTCAGCATTAGCCATCTTATAAAAAGAAAGGACTGTCCTCTGCACGGTCTCCAAGATCGCACGCAGTAGTTTGTGTTGCTGGCCCTTGTTGTCTCACTTGTAGTCTTGTCAACATGCTCACAAATCTACCTTCACTTCGGGGGGCACTTTCTGTGGTCACCACAATTTCTACCCCACCACTGTTCTGTGATGATCTTGGGTAAAGAGAAGCACGTTTTGTTATTGGGGCCAGTATATTTTATATTACACATTCACAAAAACACTGCAACTAGAAAAGAATTGTCATATAAATAGAATAAATCCATTCAAATTCAACTTTCCCTCAAGACCAATATTCAGGATCATACAGGATCATCCACATTCAAAATGCTTTACATCTTTTGGCAGACTCCAGAGCCGAATGCTTAATGTCTGATGTACGACTACTGGAGTGCTTGACAAATGTGACGTTTTAGTTCTGTAGAGCGATACCTCACGCACTCATCACGGTGAGCCTTGATTCTTGGAAGAGGGAACTCCTCTCCACACATTTCTGAGGTGGTCCAACTAGCTCATTACTGCATTCTGGTTGACATGCCTGTAAACAAGATCATTTTACAATTTAACACAAGCTATACTTATGTAAATGTTCAAACTCTTGCCATTTTCATATGGGAACACCAATTTAAAAGCGAGGATCTTACAGGGTCCAGATTCAGCTTTCTTTGGAGTGGTCGGATGAAAATTGTAGCGTGACCAATCTGTGTTTGTGGATCTTCCAAATGTCTCACATGGTAACCCTCATTGGGACATGGTATGATGATCAGTTGGCGACCGTGTTGTTCCAGAGATTTTGAGCAACTCAAATCCTCCCCTTGTCTGAGTGTTTGATATGCCTCTAAAATAAACTATCTAAAGTCATCTGGATCTCTATGACTACCTGAAAATAGAAGATAATAATACAAACAACCGATCTAACTTGAAATATAATAACGTTTAATGTTTTTGAAAGGTAGCTTAATTCAAGAAAAATACGTCTGTCCATCATGATGCCTGACTTACCTTGGGATGTAAGACGTGTTTCCCCTCGTCCTGCAGCAGCAAGTCCATCTCTGGCGTGTCGGTTTGTCCTCAATACAACAGAAAGAGTGAGTGTACGAATGAAGCTGTGCACGCGCAGCAACAGTTCGCCTCCTTCTCGTCCTTCTCCCTCCAATGCGTGGACCAAACAGCCTTGAAACCTCGGCTAGAATCAAGTGAAGAGGATAAGCTCTAATCAGTACAAGAACATAAGGACGTTGCAGAAGAAACATGTTGGCTAACGATACCATTGCACACTTTACAGGAATGTGATCTGAAGCACAGCATGAATAAATAAATCACTCATCACCGGCGATAGTGATTTAGTCTACACAAGGGATTTAGCATGGAAACGTGTTCCCTGCAGAAACCTACCGTCCACTGGGTGCCTGGCTGTTACGTTATGTGGCGGCCGCGGAGGTGAACGTGGTGCGTTTGCGGTCCTCGGTGCTGCACAAAAAACGGAGCCTCCTGCTGGATTGAGACACAGCCGGCGCATAGAACGTCATGACGTCACACAAAGATCAGAGGCGCAATGATTGGTCAAGATCAAAGGCAAAGAAACTCTACATATCAGACTTCATTTCTCCAAACTAGTTATTTCGGACTTTCAAGAGACACCAGTACAATGGAAGGAAGAGAGACAAATATGAATCAGGCCCAAAGTGATGACCTTTATAATATAAAGCAGCTTACAGAGGAGGATCAGCGTGACAATCATGTAAAGTCGGCCGAAATGTTTGACCGTCAGCAGTTTCTACAGGCGATCCAGAATGACAATGATGTCGAGTCGGACGAAATTAATGACCTTGGGCAGCTTATAAAGCAGCCTATAGAGAAGGCTGAGCGTGACAATCATGTAAAGTCGGCCGAAATGTTTGAACTTGAGCAGCTTCTAAAGGAAGCTAAGCGTGACAATGATTACAATTTGTGCCATTTGAATTTCATTGAGCAGCTTCTAGAGAAGGTCCAGCATGACAATGATGTCAAGTCGGATGAAATTAATGACCTTGGGCAGCGTCTAAAGGCGCTCGAGCGTGACAGTGACGTCAAGTCGGACAGAATTAATGACCTTGGGCAGCGTCTAAAGGAGAAGGATTGTGACAATGTTTTCAAGTCGCAAAGAATTGTTGAACTTGAGCAGCGTCTAAAGGCGATCCAGAATGACAATGATGGTGAATCGGACGAAATGAATGACCTTGGGCAGCTTATAAAGCAGCCTATAGAGAAGGCTGAGCGTGACAATCATGTAAAGTCGGCCGAAATGTTTGAACTTGAGCAGCTTCTAAAGGAAGCTAAGCGTGACAATGATTACAATTTGTGCCATTTGAATTTCACTAAGCAGCTTCTAGAGAAGGTCCAGCATGACAATAATGTCAAGTCGGACGAAATTAATGACCTTGGGCAGCGTCTAAAGGCGCTCCAGCGTGACAATGATGTCAAGTTGGACAGAATTAATGACCTTGGGCAGCATCTAAAGGCGCTCCAGCGTGACAATGATGTCAAGTTGGACAGAATTAATGACCTTGGGCAGCATCTAAAGGAGAAGGATTGTGACAATGTTTTCAAGTCGCAAAGAATTGTTGAACTTGAGCTAAAGGCGATCCAGAATGACAATGATGGTGAATCAGACGAAACGAATGACCTTTGTCAGCGTCTAAAGGGGACTAATTATCACAATTATCAGTCGCAACAAATTATTGACCTTGAGCAGGATCTAAAGGCGGCCCAGAATGACAACGATCTCAAGTCGCAACAAATTATTGACCTTGAGCAGCGTCTAAAGAGGGCTAATCGTGACAATGATGTCAAGTCGGTCCAAATGAATGACCAGCAGCTGCCGGCTCCAGCTGCTGAGACTCAGACCAGGCGTTGGTGGTTTTGCTCTGCCAAAGGTCTGACAGCAGGATTGTTTGTTGGTGTCGCTGTAGTGGGAATAGCGAGAACTTTAAGTGTGAGTGGGACTGGATAGTGAAAAATAAAAATAAAAAGAGAAGAAAAAGAAAAGAGAGAAAGAGAAAAAAGATAGTGCAACCCGCAAGTGATGAAATTGTGATTAGCACAAAGATAACATGTTGTGAGTGTGATGCCCACCAATGTGTTGTCACATGTGTGTTACGTATTTTGTTTTCATGCACAGCCAATATGTTTTAAAGTGAGCAATATGTTTTATTCCAGCAATAGTTTAATAAGTGACTGACCTAGTGGGAACAATGATGTTGCCACTAGAAGGCACTGTACTCCAGAGAAAGCTAGCGGGACGTGAAGAGCGAAGCAGGATGTGAGATCCTTCTTTTCGAGTGACTAAGCGTTCAGGAGAGAACTGCAAGCTAATAACGTTCAGCATTTCAAGACCATCCTACAGTTATAGATTCTGTTATCCTTCATGTTCGAGAACATCTAATGTGCGTGTACTGTACCGAAAATAATGTTTATTTTTTTTCAGCAGTACAGTTTAATGCTTTCGGGCTTCAACATTTTTCAGACAGGTAGTCTCCCATTTCTGTACTTTCAGCAATGTTTGTGCAATTCATTTCCGCTTTCAGCATTCCAACGCATTTTCAGCAGGAAATGCATTTTCTAGTTTCAGTTGTCGTCTGATTGCGTCGTTGGGCAACATCAAAGAACCACAGTACAAATTTTGAGGCATTACTTAAGTAATTACATTCATTCTTACTAATATTTACACTTATACACGCCACTTAATTTTAGAAAATGTGGAAGAAGTTGTGTACCTTTAATCCACTATTGTATAGCTATAGCTTAAGATTTACATTATAAATATATATATCAAAATGCTGATATGTTAATAGTAATAATAATTTGAAAATATTTAATATGGAAATATAAATGTGTTGCTACTACTATTCAAATATCTGAATACTTCCATCACTGTGTATACAATTGTCTTTCATACATAAAAGGACAAAAATACACAGCAGTCCTGACACAAACCAATGAAACACCACGTGTCCACAATTCATGAATGGAATAGAGTTATTAACTTGTGTTTTGTTCAAACATTAACTGTACTTTATTGGTGGTAAAGTTGTTATACAAAGTCAAACAAAAGGCAGTATACCAAAGAGAATAACAAATTACAGTATACCTTATACCCCGGTCACAGAAGTTAACTTACAGCTCCAAAAACGTACTATTTATCCATTAGAGGATTCCACATTATGTGTCCGTATGCATGAGCCGTCTATCTGGATGAACAAAAACACAGTGAAAAATATACGGTTTTACAAATTAATTGAGTCGTAATCTACGGAAATAAAAATGATGAAATGTAAATCTATTCTTGGCCATTTTAATGGATGTAAACGCTCGTAATGTGGCACAAGAGACGCAGAGGGTGGGGAAGGAAAGGAAAATGCAAGAGGGAAAACATCAACAAAACATCCTGTCTATAAATACTGTTTCAGTGTGTAGCTTTGGGAGTTACGCTTTGCCTTTTCAGGGCAGTGATCCTGTTTCTGACGTAGTCTTTCACACCTTTCCACGAACGGATCCTCAGCGCTTTAGGCTCCGCCTCGAGACACTGAATGCATTCGTTTTTCTGAGGAATCTTTTGTCCCTTAATTAGGTGCATCATGTGTCTTTCAACAGCAAGAACCTCTGCTTCCTCCCATTTATGTTTGCCCTTATATTTGGAGCCTGTGGGACAAGAGAAAAATAATGAAAAGACAGATTTAATTGTCATCACAGGTACTCTTTGCACTCCAAATACTCCAAACCCCAAATACCATTATCCATATTTTATTTTCATCATGTTTTTTTATTTATTTTTTACATCATAATAACCTTGGACAACTAGGTGGACATTAAATAGGAACTCTTGGAGATTACCTTCTTTGTCCGATTTTGGAGATACGAACACGCTGGCGTCTGTCGTTGCTCTGTGTGCTCTTCCATGACCGACATCTGATGATGATAAAAACAGAGAAATAAGTGACCCAAAGTGCAACAACCCAGCCCAAGATTTTGATATCTCATATCCATACGCACATGCCTTACAAAACAAAAATATATTGACAAATGTTAGTTATTCAAAACTCCTACCATCAGAGTGCATCTCAACGTCATCCAGCTGCATGCCGCTGTCCTCGCGCAGGCTTTGGACTTGATTATTAGGGCCTAGAATCTGGGCGGCCTCGTTTTCATCCAGGTTTATCAGCTGCAGCATTGTTCCGTAATGCCTCCGGATCTTCGTGGATGTCAGCGCTTCAGGGTCTTTCGCTCCACATTCTTTGACATATTTTTGGATGCACTCTGACCCGTGGTAGGCAGACAGGCCTTGCGGTCGGCCAAAAACGAAGGGATTCTGTCTGGGGACTCCACACGTCTTGCGTACATCCGTGAGGAGCTCCATAGCCGACACGAACGACGGTTTTAGTAAAACAGGGACCATTCTCCCACACTTCCCTCGAACGTCAACTCTTGTGAAGAACTCGCACATGTTCCTTTCCAAATCTGAGACGGATATGTCCAAGCCGTCTTGAGAGTTTGATTTTTTCCGTGACTTAAAAGCCGTTAGTTCCATCGACGCTATCTCCGCGAGACTTCTCCTGTTGAAGAGTATTGTCCGAGCGAGCGTTACCTTGGCCAGAGCGGCGTAGTTTTCTGCAGACTTCGCGTCTCTGAGGTTCTGTTCTGCAAGAAGATGAACGTTCTCCATGTGGGAATTCAGGCGCTTCACGTCTTGAGCGAACGGCACCTTCTTCTCCCTGTTCAATTTGGTTTCTCTGATTGCCAACAATGCTCCTGCAGAAACGAGCCCGTTCCACTTTTCCTGGTACACGGCGAGGAAGTTTCTCGCAGACTCGGCCAAGCTTGCGTCGCCCCGCTTCACGGCGTTGCCCTCGACAATACTGCAGGTCTTCTGCAGGTCGTAGCCGAGCTTGATGGCGAGCGACGGGATGCCGTACGTTTTGGTTTCTGGATTGTAGCCTGCCAGGGCGTTCACCGCAGACACCACATGTGGGAAGCTTAAAGGGAGAAAGAAGTCCTCCAGTTTCTTCAGAGGGGTTATATTCTGAGCTTCGAGTACAAGTCTCGCTATCTGACGAAGGTTTTGTCGTATGTAAGGATGCTTCTTCGGATTGGATCCGTCCTGGTTAAAGAGGTCCTCGCCAAACTGCAAGATGATCTCGTCGGCCATGATCGCTTGTGTCACGTCGTCGAAAACCATCGGGGACAGAAGGCTCTTAAAACCATCGCTTATTCCGAGGTCCTCTACGGTTTCCAGCACACACTGCAATGCGATGCGCTTTCTTCCGATCTCTGGTTCATCTTCATTCGTCACTTTCTCTGGGCACGACTTCATGTGTCTGTGCATGGCGGTCTTTATGAAAAGACCTCGACAGTACAGACAATGAAGGAAGTCTTTGGCTCTCTGCGTTTTCTTCGGCCTTTTTCGGGAAACAAGTTGGCCCATTCCTGTTTTCATGACTTCTTTGTTATGAGCAAAGTTGCCTTGATTTATTAGTCTGTTCCATACTTTTTGTCTTTCTCTGGAGTTTTTGGGGTACTGAAACGCAGCGGCAACCTCCGGTTTGTCGCTGTGGATCCTCTCAAGATGACGCGACATTTTGGACAGCGGGTTAGTGCAAAACAAACAATAATTCCTCCGGTCATAAACGCGTTTTTCTGTAGAATTTGAACTTGGTAGCACGACGGTTTCAAAAGAATTCCTCAGATTAGTTGGGCGGATCTTTTTTGGGGGAGCGACGCTTTTTTCTTGAACCAAAGAGCTTCCTGATTTCGGCCCTTTGTTATCCGGCAGAGGAGGTGTTTCTACTGCGGGGGTCGAGGGCCTGCTGTGACCGGACTCATCTGAAGAGCCCCAGTCTGAGTCAGACAGGAAGTCAGAGAAGTCTCCATCACTATCGTGGAGGATATCAGAATCACTGTCTTCTGCTGAGTCTTCTTTCTGGTAAAAAAAAAAAATTAAATAAAAACAACTGTATGTGAAAATACGATCTTTTTTTATCCAATATTGTAATTTCCAATATTCTATTTCTAAACAAAGACACCAATCTATAAATACTAACTTATCAAAGCTAATTTTAAAAAGACAACATTCTATAAAGATGCATTTATCGTCATTTCACTTCACATAAAAATATTTCATGATGAAATGTTTGTGTAAATTGTATTGAGGTACAGAGGAGTTTGATAAACGACAACATTCGTTTGTTTTTATACCAACATCAAGAGCCCCGATGCTGTGAAACTGGAGATCAGCTTCAAAAGTTTACGTAATTAACGGGGAAATTATCACTATTCCATAATTGCTCTGCTAAAATCTGTTAAAATCACTGTTATCAGATCGCTTCACCACTTCTGTCCAGTATTTAGGGAATATTTCATACTTTATTTTGACAACGATGAAAAAAAGCGTTTTCCGGGACATCACAAAGGCCTTTCAGCAAAACACATTTTAGAAATGATTGATAAATCTGCTAATTGTTTTCTCGACTCTTAAATGTATTGTTTGTCCTGACAGAAAATAATGTAATTAAAAGTGATGTCATTGAATGCCTTGTTTTATCTGATAAACAGTCAGAATCTAAGGCCTAATGGTGCAAACCATCTCACTGCAACTGGAGGCCATGCCCGGATGCATCACATGGAAATCTGAACCAACATGTCCGACTTCTAAAGGATTTAACTAACGATAATACACAGGTCACTACCTCTGATTCGGCTGCTGACATTAGATCGTCTGCTGTATCACAGGCCTCACTTTGTTCATCACAGGACGCAGGAGATGAACAGTCCGACAAAAGATGCGACTGTGACTGAAAAGCAAAACAACAGTAAAAATAAGTGACTAGGTTGAGCCTTTACCACCATTTGTTAACAGAATAAAATGCACCGATTGAAGGAGCAGGCGTGTGTGCGTAGCAGGGCGTGTGAGTAAATGACTAAAATGATGCACCATAAAGACGTTGACGTGGAGCTACCTTTGACTTTCCTGCAGACTCCTGAACCTGCTGTGCATCTCCGGTCTTGGATTGTTCACAGTGAGATGAATCATTCATTGATGGACGAGACTAAAAGTGAAGGAAAAAAAACAACAACTTACATGCAATCATATTTTTTGTGTGTGTGTGTATAAATCAAATCAAACGTAACCTACCTGAACAGCTTTGTGTGGAGACTTCCCATCACTGCTCTCCTCTGGGGGGATTGATTCCAGCTTAGTGGGGGGGGGGGGCAAAGGGAAGTCAAAAGGTTATAACTGTGTGTAGAATTATCAACAATAGTCTCTAGATCAGAGATATAAGCAATGTATAACTAAAAGTAATGCATAAGTTCTAAGTTGTACTGGGTGGCAACGATCTTAAATAAATAGTATTGACCTCCTTCACACTCACAAGTTTATCCAGCTCTGCCACTTGTTGAAGTAGTTGTGCACGCTGATGTAAAAGCACTTGACGTTGTCTCTCATTGTTGGCCTGAAAGCAGATAGAAATGAAAATAAACTCAGGGATAAAATAAAGGCGATGACCTCGTATGAAATCACACAGCTCTGTCATCAAACATGGAAAACATTTACAACATCGTAGTTCTATTTGTGAAGATATGTACAGAAATAGACCACCGAACACAACAAAAACATTTCATTTAATAAGTGTTAGAGCTGTTCATTTCCTCACCGGTGGACTACTCTTCCCCTCTTGCGATGGCTTGTTTTTAGGATGAGCAGCTGCGTCAGGGATAGACTCGTTTACAGCTCCTGAGGAAAAAACAAGCAAGTTAGACAGTTTAAGAGTTAGAGGAAACATCAAACAGCACTGTAATCTGAACTGCACCAATTATTTAAACAAGTGACTAATCTGCAGTAGGGATACGCTAATACCGATACCGATACGTCGGCTTTGGGTCTCAGCTGATACAGAGTACCGATCCGATACCAGAGCTTAATCAATAAACTGGAAGTAACTGGGATCATTCTTTGATGGAAAAGGCAACGTCAGGCTTGACTTAAACATTGCTGTCTTAACTTTGTGTAACAACAAAGCGTAGCAAATAAATACAGATACAAATGTACTTTATCATACAAAAACGTATGTATATACACGCACACACAAGTACTGAACAAGCTGTGGCTTACATAAATCAATCCCAACAGGTTTAACCACACTGATGAGTAATACAGGACGAATAAAGGTAGCACAGCTTACCCCTGCAGTGTGATGGAGGTATCCACTGACTCTGCTCCTGAGAAGTGGATGAGGCATGGCTGTGAGTGTATCCAGCAACACCACACAACTCCACATTCATCCCATCAAAAGTAGCGTGAGACGTACTTACATGTTGTCCACATGGCGGCAGGCTAACTGGCAGAAGTCCGTTTGGTAAACTCTGATTGGACAGTGGAGGTTGAAATGGGGCTTTGTAAGGGTTGTGGGGTGGGAAAGGTGGTAGAAGTTGTGGCCCACAAGGCTGAGGAGCTTGGTTTGTTCGGGGAAGAGACGGTGGCGGTATGTTTTTGCCGTGGTTTGCAGTTAGCAGCATTGATGAAGTGTGAGAGGTTTGCTGGGGGAAGGAGATCATGTGAGAGGTGCCAGGGACAGTAGTGTTGGCAAACAGCGCGTTGGAGGACGGATTGCTGCTGAGGAGAGAGGCCTTGTACAGAGCGGCGTGATGAGCGTCGTTTCTGGATGATAAGGAGCCGAGGTCGCTCATACAGCTCTGATTGGATTCCTGCAGGTGGTCGTAGGAGGGTCTCTGGTCAGAAGACGAGCCCAGGCTGAGATGCTGAGAGCTGGGAAGTGGGTTGAGGAGGGATCCTTGAGTTGAAGCGGTGGACCAGACATTCTGGCCCGCCCACGACTGACAGGGTATGTGGCTCTTATTTGATGCAAGGTTATCCATTATTCTCCATCAACATCAAGTGTTTGCTGCTTGGAGTCTTTTATTTCCGTGGAGACAGGGCCTAGAAGAGCAAAACAACACGCACACCATCATCAGGATCACATCTTTATATGTGTTTCCACTGTCCCGTCACTGTGTTCAGTGTGGGACAAAGAGCATACTTTCCACTGATGGCTTCACATTGAGGCTGTCGAGAGATCTTGTGTTAATAAACCAAAAAGCTGCTGTGAGAGAAGATTAAATAGGCTACATTTCACTAATCAATGTCAGTTTTTTTTTTAATCTCAGTTATGTTATATTTTGGGTCCAGACTGTAAGTTGATCCATGCTTAATTTTGGCATTGTGTATAATAAGCTACTGTATATATTTTGGATGTGCAGCTTATGGTTATTGATGCAAATAAAAAATAAATAAAAAAAGCACCACAGGAATGTACTATTGTTTGTTTTGTTTGTTGGGATACAACTGAATTCATCCGTTTTACATAATAACAATAAATGATCTTTGAATCCTTGAATTGTTAGCTACTTTATTATTTTATAGGTTTATTTTATTCGATGCTGTGATCTAACGTTATATAAATAGACCCTTTAGTAGTTGTTAGCATGTTCTAGTCAACTAGAAGAATGGGCTTAGGAACGTTAAAACAATGTTTTGGTGAACCTACTGTTAAGCTGACGCTACGTCACCCAAACACGTAATTTTCAGGATAATTTATGAATGGTACTAACTTACTTATTCGTCCCAAATATATTCAACCTTTATACTTACAGTAGAGGACGGACAGCTATTTATAAATCGCTAGAGTGATGTGCACGTCGACTACACGTAGCTTAGCTAGCTAGCTTAATTAGCTTAATTAGCTAGCTAGCCGTCAGCACGATGGGTTGTGAAATTCCAGTATTTTCGTAGAACTGACAACGACTCCAGAATGAACACGCTGAAAAAGAAAATGTGTGTGCACCAAATGTATCTAACTTATTTACAAATGTACGAACACGAGGAGGCTATCTGTGAATATCACAGGAAGCGGCGGCCGTTTGTTTACCTCTCGGCTCTGGACTCCAACAGAATACTTCCGGTTAGTTTTCAAAATAAGAGCAGCATCTCTGCAAGTGTAGCAGACAGCGACACAATGAGAGAATGAAACACTTGGAAAATACACTACTTAAACAGGTATCAATGCAAACAGTAGTGGGAGAGAAAACATCGAATTATTTATTTAAATAAAAAGAAAAGTGCCATGATATAAAACTACTCCGTTACTAAAAGTCCTGCATTCAAAATGTACTTAATTGTAAGCTTCCTTTCCAATTCATGATGGTGCAGTGAAGTTTTAAAAGGGAAACGTTTGACCATCTTTTTGATGCGATTCCTGGCTGTCTCTAATTTTCAGAACACACACAGTGAGGTACAGACCAGTGAGATAATCAATGCAAGCTATCAAAATTAAAAATTAAAAGCACAACTCTTCTGCACTATACCATGCTTTGTTCTTTACATGTTTTCAGCCATTTAGCCTTTATCAGGGTGGTATGATTTGTTTATTCATGGACAACTTGTAAATTATTTTTGTAAATGCTGTTTGTATAATTGTCTTTGATTATTTGTATTCTTTGTAATTTGTCACATGATCATTTGACCGATGTATGTAAAGAAACTGGAAACAACCTCATACAGAAAATATTCATAAACATTTATAAAGATTCAGATTAAGAAAAAGGAATTAAACTAAATTGTACTGCTTGTATTTCCTTTATTTTGATCATAAACTTGACATTGCCGTTTATCACTCATGTTATTGACCATGTATGCAACAAAAATTATTGTAAACAGTATAAAGAAGCATTGTAAGACTTAAAGAATAAACTAAAGCACTTAATAAAACAAACGGAAGAAACTCATCAATGACCACAAAACATCCCAAACTAAATCTGATGAGTGATACTACAATGTTGTTTTACTCAAAACTATAAGCTGATAACCAGAATAATTAACATTTATTTGTCAAGTTTATCTTCTGATGATGTGATAGTTTCAGTATTTTGAAGCCAAACTTTGTTGTGGATTCAATTAATTTAAAACAGCATCAGTACAATCAGAATATCTACAAAAAATAAAAAAAACATCTCTATAGATTTTAGCTAACTAAAGTATAACTAAATACTTCAAAAACAATTTCAATCATAAAAGATAATCAATCAGAGTCAAAATGTGTTTTGATTCACTGAACCTCTGAGACTCTGAGTGTAAAGTGTAAAACACTGAAATTATAACATCAAAGCTGAAATAACTCAACAGAAGATCCAGAAATCTAATAAACTAAAACTGATGTCTGATGAAGATCAAAGTTAAAGAAACACACAACTGGAAACAAAGTGTTTGGTTTAGTGGATTCACTAAATGTTAGATTGTGTTCTGATTAAACACAAGATGATGATAACCAGTTTAATAAAAATGTGATTTAAAAATCATCCTTTAATTGTACCTGTAGGTTTATCACCTGATGATGTAATGCAACTTCTGTATTGAGTAGATGTAAATTTTCTGTCATAACTGTTGATTGTATTGATTCTATCAATGAGATGTTGACTCACAGTGAAGTCAGAGTAAAGTCTGAACAAACACTAACATGTCTGAACATCACAGAGAAATATCAGTTTGACACATTTTGATATCAGCAGTTTTAGCATCACCAGACTTTCCAATACTGAAATATGGGAAGAGTTTCTCAGTGAAAGTGTCTCTGAGAGTGCAGATGTGAGTCATGTCTTCAGGGTCGTAGAAGGACACGTCCCCCATGTCATAGTCCAGCTGGACTCTGATCCTCTGGAGACTCTTCTTCACTCTGACAGTCTGACCAGATCCATCACTGTATTTTCCACTCTCATGAACTAAACACCAGAGTCCATATTCTGGTGAAGATTGTATCTCTCCCTTCCTGTCGACTGACTCTTTAGCCAAACCTACAGTCCAGTCAGGATGGTCTCCCACCTCCACCTCCCAGCTGTGTTTCCCTGAGCGGAAGCCCTCAGAGCCCAGAACAATGGCATAATAAGTGTTTCTCTCTGGATTGTCAGGAAGCTTCTGGTATGTGTCTCCATGTCTCACACTGGTCAGATCATCAGACAGATAGAGACTGTACGATGCAGTGTTTGGGTCCAGAATGACAGGACTGAAGTGGACCATGTCCTTCATCTTCTCCCAGACTCTGAAGGACAGGTTGACCAGGTGTTTGGCCACATCTATCAGCGCTCCTGAGACCAGCTGTGGATCTGACAGTGAGCTCTGGACTCTGGCTCTGGTCTGAGTGGGTTTATAACTGCTGAGGAATGACACGTTGTGTTTCTGCAGGTCTTCTTCAACAGCAGAGATGCTGTCTGACAGAGAGGAGATCTGCTCCTGAATCATCTTCATCTCTCTGCCGATAGTCTTCCCCTTCTGCTCCTCTTCCTCCCTCAGAGCTGCCAGTCTGGACTCCTCTTCCTCTTTCAGGAACTGGTGGAGCTTGTTGAACTCTGCTCTGATCTGCCTCTCTGTGGACAACAGCTGCTTCTTGGAGTGTTCAATCATTTCATTGTGTGTTTTCTCCACTTGTTTGTGTTTGTGCCTCTTGTCCTGCAGAGACTCTAAGTCAGATCTCAGCTGGTCCTTCAGGTCACTGACTGCTTGTTCTATAGGAACCACCTTGTGACTCTGGTGGAGAGAAAACTCACAGACAGGACACACAACTCTCTCTTCATCCTTACAGAACAGTTTAGTCTCTTCTCCATGTTTACTACACACCACCTCCACCTTCTTCTCTCCTTTTTCTGTCTCAGGTGATCCAGTTTTCTGTCTCTCAGCAAACGAGTCAGACAGTTCCTTCAGTGGAAAGTTCACCCCAAGAATGTCTTTTGAGGATTTTCTTTTGCAAATGGGACAGTTTTTGTTTTTAGCTTGTTTCCAGAATAGTTGCAGGCAGCTTGAACAGAAGCTGTGGTTGCAGCTCAGAGACACAGGATCTCTGAACGTCTCTGAACAAACATGGCAGTTCAGGAAACTTTCAAAAAGTGGATTCTTTTCAGCCATTTTCTTGCTTTTCCAAATTGTTCTTTAAAAATAAAAGACTCACCAAATTCTATTTCCCTTCGTTTGTCTTTTCTCAGTCCTCCAGGTGGAACATTGTTCAACAGAGATATCTCACAGTGTAATGTCGTCTTGTCTCCTTTCAACAATGTCAGAATCTGCTTTCTATTTCACCAACATCTTTCATTGGTTAATGATTAATGGCAGTAAATGCAGCTATCTGTTTTTATTAGATATAACAGGATACTTTGCACTCTGTCCCTTATAATATGGATAACTCTCTTGTTGTATTTTTTAACCCCTGTGTCTCTGTGTGATGATCTGACCTGTGTGAGAAATAATCCTAAACACTGACAGAAAGCTGAAGATATTATCCCGACTAAATGTTGTGGCTCATGTTTCCTGTTACAATGAAAAAATACTTTGTCCCAGTGAAGACAAAGCAACAGTTGGAAACACTTGATGATGAAAAGACCACCGATGTAAAACTCTTTAAAGGTTAAACTTCTTTAAGACATTCAGAGGCAGTTTGTTCAGTGCTGCTCCTGGTTGCTGATTACAGCTCTCACTGTCTCTGGACTTTGTCAGTTTGTTTTATTCCAGAACCTTTGAACTCAATTGAAGTTTTATTGGTATGTACCTTGTGATTTCAGATCTTTTGTTTCTCAAAGATGATCAACAACCACAATCATTCTGCTTCTTTGAGTTTTTAACAAACACAAAGTCTAAAAGCGAGTCGTTCCTCGAGGAGATTGTTGTAAAGTATTATTTGTTTAAACTTCCTTTCTTAGAGTTGATGATGAAGCAGTGAAGTTGTAGGAGGGTAAAGTTGAACCATCTTTTTAAATGTGATTTCTGACTGTTTCTAATGTTGAGAACACACACACAGTGAGGTACAGACCAGTGAGAGAAGCAATACAACTCCATCAACATGAAACAAGTTGCACAACTCTTTATTGCTCACATGTTTACAGCTACTGAGCCTTCATCAGGGAGGTATGAGCTCCATTCAGCTTTCTTTGTGTGCAGTCGCTTCATTAGTCACGTGACTTTACAAAAGAAGATCTGACTTCATTCAGCTGGACTGTCCATAAATGTTGACGTTGAAAGAGTTTCACTGAGGAATCTGTTGATTTGAAAATGTAAAATGTAGATTTAACGTTTTTAGATTAAATATTGTCTTTTGTTATGATCTGGTTGATTAATTATTTTTCATTATTTGTATTCTTTGTAATTTGTCACATGAATATTTCACAGATGTTTGTAAAGAAACTTGAAACAACTTCATACAGAACATTGTGAATAAAACCTGTTGGTGATTTAATTACACGTCATGAAGCAGCATCCATCTGATGTACATTTATAAAGATATAGTTGATTCAATGAAATAAGACGTTTTAAACTAAAGTTCCTTTATGTTGATCACAAACATTTTAATTCATCGTTCATGTTACTGATCATGTAAAAACTACACAAACCATCATAAACAGAATGAAGAAGCTTTGAAAGAATTACAGACTGAATCAAAACCCATTAATATTATTATGATCCATACTGTTCACCTGGTTTTGTAATATGTTATGTATTTTGGATTCTTGGACTTTATATTTACACTATTCCCACTTTGTTTTGCAAGTGCTGCACAGCAATTTCCCTCAGAATGAATAAAGTTTTATCTTTTAACATAAAACACAATTAAAACAGTTGTTTCCAAAGAATAAAAAAAATATTCAAAACTAAAATAATTCAACAGAATATTAACAAATATAGAAAACAAGATACTTACAACCAGAATAATGAATTGCTTCTAAGTTTTTTGTACCAATGATGTCATACAGTTTGCAGATTGATCTTAGTTTCCCTCTTCAACACATTTTTGCTCAACAGATTCTTAAATCCTTAATTTCTACATTCATGAATTTCAGATTAAAAGACTGATTTTTTTACAGTAAGTTGCATGAAAACAATAAACAAAGATAGAAAACATTTTGCATTATTCAGTTGGGACAGACAGTTAAGAAAAAACATTTTAAAGATAATCAATTACAGTCAGAATGTATATATTTTATGTATTTACACCTGATTGTTATTGTTGTCTTAGACTTTATATATGAACTCTGTATATTTACACTCTTCCCACTTTGTATTACAAATGCTGCTCAGCAATTTCCCTCAGAATGAATAAAGTTTGATCTCATCTTAAAATAAAACACATTTAAAACAGTTCTTTAAACAGAATAAAATAAGTTATCCCAAACTAAAAAAACATCAGAAGATTAAAAAAATTTCATAAAACAAGATGCTGATAACCAGAATACTTAACAGCTTTTTTATACGATGATGTGATGCAGTTAAAACATATTCTTGTGGATTGATTTTTGGTGCATTTCTGCTCAACAACAGATCCTTAAAACTTAATTTCTTAATGTATATCCAAAAATGAATTTCAGATTAAAACAATGATTTATGTGTTGAGTAGTTAACGACAGTAGAGACAGTTAAGAAAAACTATTTCAATCATAAAAGATAATCAATCAGAGTCAGAATGTGTTTTGATTCACTGAACCTCTGAGACTCTGAGTGTAAAGTGTAAAACACTGAAATTATAACATCAAAGCTGAAATAACTCAACAGAAGATCCAGAAATCTAATAAACTAAAACTGATGTCTGATGAAGATCAAAGTTAAAGAAACACACAACTGGAAACAAAGTGTTTGGTTTAGTGGATTCACTAAATGTTAGATTGTGTTCTGATTAAACACAAGATGATGATTTAGTTATAGTTGAAAAATGATTTGTTTTTGTGTGAAAGTTGATGATCTGATGATGTAATACAGTTTGATTCTGATGAGTCATAACTGTTGATTGTATTGATTCTATCAATGAGATGTTGACTCACAGTGAAGTCAGAGTAAAGTCTGAACAAACACTAACATGTCTGAAGATCACAGAGAAATATCAGTTTGACACATTTTGATATCAGCAGTTTTAGCATCACCAGACTTTCCAATATCTATATATGGGAAGAGTTTCTCAGTGAAAGTGTCTCTGTGAGTGTAGATGTGAGTCATGTCTTCAGGGTCGTAGAAGGACACGTCCCCCATGTCATAGTCCAGCTGGACTCTGATCCTCTGGAGACTCTTCTTCACTCTGACAGTCTGACCAGGTCCGATAGTGTATTTACCACTGTCATGATATAAACACCAGAATCCATATTCTGGTGAAGGAAGTATCTCTCCCTTCCTGTCAACTGACTCTTTAGCCAAACCTACAAACCAGTCAGGATGGTCTCCCACCTCCACCTCCCAGCTGTGTTTCCCTGAGCTGAAGCCCTCAGAGCCCAGAACATTGGCATACTTAGTGAATCTCTCTGGATTGTCAGGAAGCTTCTGGTATGTGTCTCCACATCTCACACTGGTCAGATCATCAGACAGAGAGAGAAAGGGGTTTGCAGTGTTTGGGTCCAGAATGACAGGACTGAAGTGGACCTTGTCCTTCATCTTCTCCCAGACTCTGAAGGACAGGTTGCCCAGGTGTTTGGCCACATCTATCAGCGCTCCTGAGACCAGCTGTGGATCTGACAGTGAGCTCTGGACTCTGGCTCTGGTCTGAGTGGCTTTATAACTGCTGAGGAATGACACGTTGTGTTTCTGCAGGTCTTCTTCAACAGCAGAGATGCTGTCTGACAGAGAGGAGATCTGCTCCTGAATCATCTTCATCTCTCTGCTGATAGTCTTCCCCTTCTGCTCCTCTTCCTCCGTCAGAGCTGCCAGTCTGGACTCCTCTTCCTCTTTCAGGAACTGGTGGAGCTTGTTGAACTCTGCTCTGATCTGCTTCTCTGTGGACAACAGCTGCTTCTTGGAGTGTTGAATCATTTCATTGTATGTTTCCTCCACTTGTTTGTGTTTGTCCCTCTTGTCCTGCAGAGACTCTAAGTCAGATCTCAGCTGGTCCTTCAGGTCACTGACTGCTTGTTCTAAAGGAACCACCTTGTGACTCTGGTGGAGAGAAAAGTCACAGACAGGACACACAACTCTCTCTTCATCCTTACAGAACAGTTTAGTCTCTTCTCCATGTTTACTACACACCACCTCCACCTTCTTCTCTCCTTTTTCTGTCTCAGATGATCCAGTTTTCTGTCTCTCAGCAAACGAGTCAGCCAGTTCCTTCAGCGGAAAGTTCACATATGGAAAGTTTTTTGAGGATTTTCTTTTACAAATGGGACAGTTTGTGTTTTTAGTTTGTTTCCAGAATAGTTGCAGGCAGCTTGAACAGAAGCTGTGGTTGCAGCTCAGAGACACAGGATCTCTGAACGTCTCTGAACAAACATGGCAGTTCAGGAAACTTTCAAAAAGTGGATTCTTTTCAGCCATTTTCTTGCTTTTCCAAATTGTTCTTTAAAAATAAAAAGACTCACCAAATTCTATTTCCCTTCGTTTGTCTTTTCTCAGTCCTCCAGGTGGAACATTGTTCAACAGAGATATCTCACAGTGTAATGTCGTCTTGTCTCCTTTCAACAATGTCAGAATCTGCTTTCTATTTCACCAACATCTTTCATTGGTTAATGATTAACTGTAGTAAATGCAGCTATTAGTTTTTATTACCAGGAGATAGAACAGGATACTTTGCACTCTGTCCCTTATAAAAACTCTTGTTGTATTTTTTAACCCCTGTGTCTCTGTGTGATGATCTGACCTGTGTGAGAAATAATCCTAAACACTGACAGAAAGCTGAAGATATTATCCCGACTAAATGTTGTGGCTCATGTTTCCTGTTACAATGAAAAATACTTTGTCTCAGTGAAGACAAAGCAACAGTTGGAAACACTTGATGATGAAAAGACCACCGATGTAAAACTCTTTAAAGGTTAAACTTCTTTAAGACATTCAGAGGCAGTTTGTTCAGTGCTGCTCCTGGTTGCTGATTACAGCTCTCACTGTCTCTGGACTTTGTCAGTTTGTTTTATTCCAGAACCTTTGAACTCAATTGAAGTTTTATTGGTATGTACCTTGTGATTTCAGATCTTTTGTTTCTCATAAACATTAACATCTTGTGTTTATGCTTAAACAAATATATAGTGGTTTTGTTTCTAAATATTCCTGCAGAAAAACTATTTATGTATCTTTTTCACTTCATTTTCAATTTCAAAACTTCTGTAAATACTGAAAACTAAAATCTGAATCTGTTCTTACTGAATGTTTGTAGGGTTTATCAGGCTTGTTTCAGATCATAATACTGTAATATATCATCTAATTTCAGTATTTCTTTTAGAGATAACTAGGTCATGATGATTCTTCAAGAAGCAATCATTAAAGATGATTTACATCCCAGCACCTTTTAAACATATATATTAATGTGTGTGAAAATTACATTTTCAACTATATTGTAAGATATATCTTTTAACGTTTAAGTATCCCTCACAAACAAGGAACAGACATGCTGTGCAGACTCCAGGGAAAGTGCTTTGTTGCCTCCTTGTGGAGATGAAAAAAAGGAAAATTATGTCCACACACAAATGTTACTGCATGAGTGTAAATGAGAACATGTATATGACTTTAATTAAAATGTGTAAAAATACACCATGAAAGCCTTCAGACATCACATACCTAAAATAAAGCCTAAAGTCTCCCTCAATGCAGCAGCCTAATATGCGGACTACTTGACTTCTGATTAAATGTATTATTTTATTCGCGGATTTTGCTTTAAGATCCCAAATTGGCAGTGAGATAATTTATTTTGAAGACAAAGACATAAAAAAAGAAAGTAAGATTCAAATGAATGTGTAAATAGACTGCTACAGCCATTATGGTGCTGCCCTTATTAAGACTACGATTAAGATGAAAATACATTTTCAAACATAGTAGCACAATTATCCTGAGTAGACAAGATATGTGTTATACTCCTAAAGTTTACCTCTGGCCTCTCAGGAAATCTGCTGCATTGAGGACTTTTATTTGGGGAAGCCTTCCTGGAAAATTGAGCTGAATCAGGAAGGTCGTGTTTGGAAACCTTTCCTGCAACATCTACACCTGGATGACTACTTTGTTCCTGCACACTGAAAATCACAATTTTTAATCACTATAATCCATCTGCTTCATCACGAATTGAACACCAACCTTCACCACTGGAGGTCAACAAAAACAAGATTCTCATCTGCTGTGAAGTTTCTCTTTAAAGTCGTATTTAAAACCCTCAAACACCTCAATGGATACTTGATATCTCTTCCATTGTTGTTCTGCATTGAAGGTAATTACACAGAAACACAAAAGCTTATCTACTGTATCAGCCTCAATCTCACATGTGTCACTCTATGTAGGCGGACTGCAGTGGAGGAATGTAACTAAGTCCACTTACTCAAGTACTGTACTTGAAGGACCAGTGTGAGGAATTTAGTGAGATCCAGTGGTGAAGTAGCAGATTGCATCCAACTGGACGTCCTTCAGAACTCACTCACAAGCGAGTCGGAGAACTACGGTGGCTTTTGAGTAACGTACTTGTAACGTAATTGTACTTTTTACTCGACTACATTTAACTGACAGCTAAAGTTACTTTTCAGATCAAAATTTCATCAGCAAACATATTATTAGTTTATAAAATATGCATTGTTTTATAGTTGAAACTACCCAACAGTATGGTTGTTAAAATTAGCTCGACTTTGACAACATTCAGATGCTGCTTCGACGGTAATGCATCAGGAGTAAAATTCCAGTAATATATATATATATATATATATATATATATATATATATATATATATATATATAGCCCTTTTCTAATACAGGGCTTTTACTTGTGACAAAGTATCTTTTTTCAATATGGCGTTGCTACTTTTTAAAGATCTGACTACAGTGAGCTCTATATGTGCACATGCAGGTTAGTTCTTGGACTAGAATGGACTCCACTATACGTACGCATGTGTGCTCCAACAGCAGAACCAGACAGCCAGTCTATCCTCAGCATTACTACGGCGTCCTTGTTCTGCATTCGACCCCAAGTGGAGCTCTCGTTCTATGTAACACTTAACCCAAGCTCTCCCCCAGGAACTCTGAATAACTGAATACACAAGCAGAGCCTCTACACTGATGGTTAAGGTAGCTGATGTGAACGGCTGTGTGTGTTTTCACTTGCTGGAGAGAACCAGAGCTGTGAGAAAGAGAAAGAGAGGAGGGGTGATGGATGGAGGATAAATATTAACCAAAGGTTTTATTTAAGGAACCAAAGAAAATAATCACATTTGCAGGGACGGGAGCTGCGGGGACGAAAGAATATTAATGGACGAAAGAAAATTACTGAAAATAATGAGGGATCTTAAATAATTCTTTATTACATATTAAGCTAAAAAGGCCTTAAAACTACATTATATTATCCTAAAAGGTCCTGTCCAACATAAACTAAGTGAAATAGTGGGATTTAAGTAGAGGCCACTGGTAGGGAGGCAAACTACACTGAGGAGTGCCCAGGGGTGCTACCACTAACTCACCTCAGGTGCAACACAGCAATCCTCTCAACAGAAACGGTGCAGTCCACACTCTTATCCAGTGTTTATACATGCATGCATAAGGTGTAGGGACCTCACCACGGGTGCTTAGCCTCCAACAATGGCACTCTACTGAACCTGAAGAAAAAGTGAACTAACAACAAAAAGAATCAAGACAAACCAAAAAACCCAGTTGGTTGAACAATGTAAATTAATCAAAACAGCAGCAGGTGAACCAACTCATATATGTGGTACTAACATAAGTATCACTCAGACAGCAGGACAGTGAAGAGGTTTCTTTAACACGAAAACCACTACGAGCAGCCACAGGAACAGGACAGAGGCCATGAAGGATAAGTTCATGATAACAGGTGTGTTTTAAATGCTGGCACTGATTAAGAATTGGTTGTGGGAGGAGCCAGCCTGAGGGCTGCTTTCACAACCCTACACCCTATTCTTCATTCTCTGGGGAGCATTCCACCTCATGTAGGTTCAGTGTTGATCTGTATCTTGTACAAGTGAGTTTTGACGATGACGGTACAGCAGCACAAAATAAACGTGGGCCTCTAAAGAGCTGAAAAGACTCATGTCTGAGATATAATCTAATCTGAATAACGTCTCTGAGATGATTTGACTAACTTGGTGGCTGATGAAGCAACAACAACAACATCAAGAGCCACAGCAGTGATGGATGTGTGAGCTACTCTGGACAAACAGGACGTCAGACAAACACAACGGGGTTTCTGTGAAGGATCTGTGTGAAAAGAAGAATCCATCAGAAAGTGCTAAGAGGTGCTGCTATTGATCAACCTGTGCAGCAAAGAACAACATGGACTTTGTCTCCATCTTGTGACGTTTACAGGAAGTAAAATGTGTCCGTGCCATCACATCCTGTACACATGCTGCACATTCTATAATGTTGATGACATTGAGCACATGTGAGCGTGTTGTCCCTGAGAAGTGCATTCAGTAGGTGACAGAATGAATGAAATGTAACAGTGAAAGCATTTCTTAAACAGTGTGTTGTGTGTGTACAACCCTCAGTGCTCCCTCTCTTCAGTGAGGCTGTCTATAACAGACGTGAGCATCAACACACTGTTACAACTTCACATTACAAAGATGATCAACAACCACAATCATTCTGCTTCTTTGAGTTTTTAACAAACACAAAGTCTGAAAGCGAGTCGTTCCTCGAGGAGATTGTTGTAAAGTATTATTTGTTTAAACTTCCTTTCTTAGAGTTGATGATGAAGCAGTGAAGTTGTAGGAGGGTAAAGTTGAACCATCTTTTTAAATGTGATTTCTGACTGTTTCTAATGTTGAGAACACACACACAGTGAGGTACAGACCAGTGAGAGAAGCAATACAATTAAATACAACTAAGTAAATTCGTTTTGTAAAGTCTGTTTGTAAAATTGTCTTTGATTATTTGTATTCTTTGTAATTTGTCACATGATCATTTGACCGATGTATGTAAAGAAACTGGAAACAACCTCATACAGAAAATATTTATAAACATTTATAAAGATTCAGATTAAGAAAAAGCAATTAAACTAAATTGTACTGCTTGAATTTTCTTTATTTTGATCACAAACTTGACATTGCCGTTCATCACTCATGTTATTGACCATGTATGCAACAAAAATGATTGTAAACAGTATAAAGAAGCATTGTAAGACTTAAAGAATAAACTAAAACACTTAATAAAACTGTGGATACAAACGGAGGAAACTCATCAATGACCACAAAACATCCCAAACTAAAACTGATGAGTGATACTACTATGTTGTTTTACTCAAAACTATAAGCTGATAACCAGAATAATTAACATTTATTTGTCAAGTTTATATTCTGATGATGTGATAGTTTCAGTATTGTGTAGCCACATTTACTTGTGGATTAAACTTATTTAAAACAGCATCAGTACAATCAGAATATTTACAAAACAACAACAAAAACATCTCTATAGATTTTAGCGAACTAAAGTAAAACTAAATACTTCAAAAACTATTTCAATCATAAAAGATAATCAATCAGAGTCAGAATGTGTTTTGATTCACTGAACCTCTGAGACTCTGAGTGTAAAGTGTAAAACACTGAAATTATAACATCAAAGCTGAAATAACTCAACAGAAGATCCAGAAATCTAATAAACTAAAACTGATGTCTGATGAAGATCAAAGTTAAAGAAACACACAACTGGAAACAAAGTGTTTGGTTTAGTGGATTCACTAAATGTTAGATTGTGTTCTGATTAAACACAAGATGATGATTTAGTTATAGTTGAAAAATGATTTGTTTTTGTGTGAAAGTTGATGATCTGATGATGTAATACAGTTTGATTCTGATGAGTCATAACTGTTGATTGTATTGATTCTATCAATGAGATGTTGACACACAGTGAAGTCAGAGTAAAGTCTGAACAAACACTAACATGTCTGAACATCACAGAGAAATATCAGTTTGATAGATTTTGATATCAGCAGTTTTAGCATCACCAGAGTTTCCAATACTGAAACATGGGAAGAGTTTCTCAGTGAAAGTGTTTCTGAGAGTGCAGATGTGAGTCATGTCTTCAGGGTCGTAGAAGGACACGTCCCCCATGTCATAGTCCAGCTGGACTCTGATCCTCTGGAGACTCTTCTTCACTCTGACAGTCTGACCAGGTCCATCAGTGTATTTTCCACTACGATGAGTTAAACACCAGATTCCATATTCTGGTGAAACAAAAGTCTTTCCCTTCCTGTCAACTGACTCTTTAACCAAACCTACAACCCAGTCAGGATGGTCTCCCACCTCCACCTCCCAGCTGTGTTTCCCTGAGCTGAAGCCCTCAGAGCCCAGAACAGAGACATAATAAGTGTTTCTCTCTGGATTGTCAGGAAGCTTCTGGTTTGTGTCTCCATATCTCACACTGGTCAGATCATCAGACAGATAGAGACAGTAGGTTGCAGTGTTTGGGTCCAGAATGACAGGACTGAAGTGGACCTTGTCCTTCATCTTCTCCCAGACTCTGAAGGACAGGTTGCCCAGGTGTTTGGCCACATCTATCAGCGCTCCTGAGACCAGCTGTGGATCTGACAGTGAGCTCTGGACTCTGGCTCTGGTCTGAGTGGGTTTATAACTGCTGAGGAATGACACGTTGTGTTTCTGCAGGTCTTCTTCAACAGCAGAGATGCTGTCTGACAGAGAGGAGATCTGCTCCTGAATCATCTTCATCTCTCTGCTGATAGTCTTCCCCTTCTGCTCCTCTTCCTCCCTCAGAGCTGCCAGTCTGGACTCCTCTTCCTCTTTCAGGACCTGGTGGAGCTTGTTGAACTCTGCTCTGATCTGCCTCTCTGTGGACAACAGCTGCTTCTTGGAGTGTTCAATCATTTCATTGTATGTTTCCTCCACTTGTTTGTGTTTGTGCCTCTTGTCCTGCAGAGACTCTAAGTCAGATCTCAGCTGGTCCTTCAGGTCACTGACTGCTTGTTCTATAGGAACCACCTTGTGACTCTGGTGGAGAGAAAACTCACAGACAGGACACACAGCTTTCTCTTCATCCTCACAGAACAGTTTAGTCTCTTCTCCATGTTTACACACCACCTCCACCTTCTTCTCTCCTTTTTCTGTCTCAGATGATCCAGTTTTCTGTCTCTCAGCAAACGAGTCAGCCAGTTCCTTCAGTGGAAAGTTCACCCTAGGAATGTCTTTTGAGGATCTTCTTTTACAAATGGGACAGTTTTTGTTTTCAGCTTGTTTCCAGAATAGTTGCAGGCAGCTTGAACAGAAGCTGTGGTTGCAGCTCAGAGACACAGGATCTCTGAACGTCTCTGAACAAACATGGCAGTTCAGGTAACTTTCAACAAGAACTATCTTCTCAGCCATTTGTCTTGGTATCTAAATCATCTTTCAATAACAAGACTCACCAAGTTACTGTTCCGTCTCTTCACTGGTTCAAATACTCCAAACGTGTGTTTTCCAGCAGAGATCTCACACCCTGTAATGGCGTCTCAGCTCTGTTCAACAATGTTAAAATCTTCTTTCAGTTTCACTTTTCTCCGTCACAGTGTGAGTTATTAGGAGGAAATGCTGTTGTGTCATTTAGTCACCAGCAGATGGTGTCATATCTTTCTGAGGTAAATAGTTTCCTCTTGATTAAACCTCCTGTTATGTTCGTTTCACAGCAATGATGTTTTTGGGTCAATGTGACCCGGTTGCATGTTTAATCATCCTAAAGTTGTCAGGAACCAAAAAATCCTAATAAATATAGTTTGTACCTCATCACCAACACCATTACTAACAATTCAATCAGTATTTAGTGGAATGGAGTTATTCACCTCTCCATAGAACAGAGTTCAATTAGGATAACTCACTCATTTTCATGAAAAATACATGTTCAAACTATTTTTTAGGTACATTGGAAAAACCTAGATATGAATTGCATTAGACTACCATAACATGTCTTTTTTTCTAAATGTTTTTTACATTTTGAAACTTTCTTTTTTTCATGGGGTGATGTAGATAAATAGAGATGAGACACCTCTGCTGTTCAGGGTCATATTGACCCGCTCACTCAAAATCAAACCAATGAGTCATAAGGATTTATATTGAAAGTAAACTTTACTTATGTTTATTTATAGTGTTAAAGATGATTCACATCCCAGCACCTTTTAAACGTATATATTGATGTGTGTGAAAATTATATTTTCAACTATATTGTAAGATATATCTTTTAACGTTTAAGTATCCCTCACAAACAAGGAACAGACATGCTGTGCAGACTCCAGGGAAAGTGCTTTGTTGCCTCCTTGTGGAGATGAAAAAAAGGAAAATTATGTCCACACACAAATGTTACTGCATGAGTGTAAATGAGAACATGTATATGACTTTAAAATGTGTAAAAATACACCATGAAAGCCATCAGACATCACATACCTAAAATAAAGCCATATTGGCACCGGTTTTCGGGACCCAACCCTAGTTATTACACAGAAACACAAAAGCTTATCTACTGTATCAGCCTCAATCTCACATGTGTCACTCTATGTAGGCTGACTGCAGTGGAGGAATGTAACTAAGTCCACTTACTCAAGTACTGTACTTGAAGGAGCAGTGTGAGGAATTTAGTGAGATCCAGTGGTGAAGTAGCAGATTGCATCCAACTGGACATCCTTCAGAACTCACTCACAAGCGAGTCGGAGAACTACGGTGGCTTTTGAGTAACGTACTTGTAACGTAATTGTACTTTTTACTCGACTACATTTAACTGACAGCTAAAGTTACTTTTCAGATCAAACTTTCATCAGCAAACATATTATTAGTTCATAAAATATGCATTGTTTTATAGTTGAAACTACCCAACAGTATGGCTGTTAAAATTAGCTCGACTTTGACAACATTCAGATGCTGCTTCGACGGTAATGCATCAGGAGTAAAATTCCAGTAATATACTGTATATATATATATATATATATATATATATATATATATATATATAGCCCTTTTCTAATACAGGGCTTTTACTTGTGACAAAGTATCTTTTTTCATTATGGCGTTGCTACTTTTTAAAGATCTGACTACAGTGAGCTATATGAGCTATATGTGCACATGCAGGTTAGTTCTTGGACTAGAATGGACTCCACTATACGTACGCATGTGTGCTCCAACACCAGAACCAGACAGCCAGTCTATCCTCAGCATTACTACGGCGTCCTTGTTCTGCATTCGACCCCAAGTGGAGCTCTCGTTCTATGTAACACTTTACCCAAGCTCTCCCCCAGGAACTCTGAATAACTGAATACACAAGCAGAGCCTCTACACTGATGGTTAAGGTAGCTGATGTGAACAGCTGTGTGTGTTTTCACTTGCTGGAGAGAACCAGAGCTGTGAGAAAGAGAAAGAGAAAGAGAGGAGGGGTGATGGATGGAGGATAAATATTAACCAAAGGTTTTATTTAAGGAACCAAAGAAAATAATCACATTTGCAGGGACGGGAGCTGCGGGGACGAAAGAATATTAATGGACAAAAGAAAATTACTGAAAATAATGAGGGATCTTAAATAATTCTTTATTACATATTAAGCTAAAAAGGCCTTAAAACTACATTATATTATCCTAAAAGGTCCTGTCCAACATAAACTAAGTGAAATAGTGGGATTTAAGTAGAGGCCACTGGTAGGGAGGCAAAGTACACTGAGGAGTGCCCAGGGGTGCTACCACTAACTCACCTCAGGTGCAACACAGCAATCCTCTCAACAGAAACGGTGCAGTCCACACTCTTATCCAGTGTTTATACATGCATGCATAAGGTGTAGGGACCTCACCACGGGTGCTTAGCCTCCAACAATGGCACTCTACTGAACCTGAAGAAAAAGTGAACTAACAACAAAAAGAATCAAGTCAAACCAAAAAACCCAGTTGGTTGAACAATGTAAATTAATCAAAACAGCAGCAGGTGAACCAACTCATATATGTGGTACTAACATAAGTATCACTCAGACAGCAGGACAGTGAAGAGGTTTCTTTAACACGAAAACCACTACGAGCAGCCACAGGAACAGGACAGAGGACATGAAGGATAAGTTCATGATAACAGGTGTGTTTTAAATGCTGGCACTGATTAAGAATTGGTTGTGGGAGGAGCCAGCCTGAGGGCTGCTTTCACAACCCTACACCCTATTCTTCATTCTCTGGGGAGCATTCCACCTCATGTAGGTTCAGTGTTGATCTGTATCTTGTACAAGTGAGTTTTGACGATGACGGTACAGCAGCACAAAATAAACGTGGGCCTCTAAAGAGCTGAAAAGACTCATGTCTGAGATATAATCTAATCTGAATAACGTCTCTGAGATGATTTGACTAACTTGGTGGCTGATGAAGCAGCAACAACATCAAGAGCCACAGCAGTGATGGATGTGTGAGCTACTCTGGACAAACAGGACGTCAGACAAACACAACGAGGTTTCTGTGAAGGATCTGTGTGAAAAGAAGAATCCATCAGAAAGTGCTAAGAGGTGCTGCTATTGATCAACCTGTGCAGCAAAGAACAACATGGACTTTGTCTCCATCTTGTGACGTTTACAGGAAGTAAAATGTGTCCGTGCCATCACATCCTGTACACATGCTGCACATTCTATAACGTTGATGACATTGAGCACATGTGAGCATGTTGTCCCTGAGAAGTGCATTCAGTAGGTGACAGAGTGAATGAAATGTAACAGTGAAAGCATTTCTTAAACAGTGTGTTGTGTGTGTACAACCCTCAGTGCTCCCTCTCTTCAGTGAGGCTGTCTATAACAGACGTGAGCATCAACACACTGTTACAACTTCACATTACAAAGATGATCAACAACCACAATCATTCTGCTTCTTTGAGTTGTTAACAAACACAAAGTCTAAAAGCGAGTCGTTCCTCGAGGAGATTGTTGTAAAGTATTATTTGTTTAAACTTCCTTTCTTAGAGTTGATGATGAAGCAGTGAAGTTGTAGGAGGGTAAAGTTGAACCATCTTTTTAAATGTGATTTCTGACTGTTTCTAATGTTGAGAACACACACACAGTGAGGTACAGACCAGTGAGAGAAGCAATACAATTAAATACAACTAAGTAAATTCGTTTTGTAAAGTCTGTTTGTAAAATTGTCTTTGATTATTTATATTCTTTGTAATTTGTCACATGATCATTTGACCGATGTATGTAAAGAAACTGGAAACAACCTCTTACAGAAAATATTTATGAACATTTATAAAGATTCAGATTAAGAAAAAACAATTAAACTAAATTGTACTGCTTGTATTCCCTTTATTTTGATCACAAACTTGACATTGCCGTTCATCACTCATGTTATTGACCATGTATGCAACAAAAACTATTGTATAAAGTATAAAGTATAAAGAAGCATTGTAAGACTTAAAGAATAAACTAAAACACTTAATAAAACAAACGGAAGAAACTCATCAATGACCACAAAACATCCCAAACTAAAACTGATGAGTGATACTACAATGTTGTTTTACTCAAAACTACAAGCTGATAACCAGAATAATTAACATTTATTTGTCAAGTTTATCTTCTGATGATGTGATAGTTTCAGTATTTTGTAGCCACATTTATTTGTGGATTAAACTTATTTAACACTGCATCAGTACAATCAGAATATTTACAAAACAAAATAAAAAACATCTCTATAGATTTTAGTGAACGAAAATAAAACTAAATACTTCAAAAACAATTTCAATCATTAAAGATAATCAATCAGAGTCAGAATGTGTTTTGATTCACTGAACCTCTGAGACTCTGAGTGTAAAGTGTAAAACACTGAAATTATAACATCAAAGCTGAAATAACTCAACAGAAGATCCAGAAATCTAATAAACTAAAACTGATGTCTGATGAAGATCAAAGTTAAAGAAACACACAACTGGAAACAAAGTGTTTGGTTTAGTGGATTCACTAAATGTTAGATTGTGTTCTGATTAAACACAAGATGATGATTTAGTTATAGTTGAAAAATGATTTGTTTTTGTGTGAAAGTTGATGATCTGATGATGTAATACAGTTTGATTCTGATGAGTCATAACTGTTGATTGTATTGATTCTATCAATGAGATGTTGACTCACAGTGAAGTCAGAGTAAAGTCTGAACAAACACTAACATGTCTGAACATCACAGAGAAATATCAGTTTGACACATTTTGATATCAGCAGTTTTATCATCACCAGACTTTCCAATACTGAAATATGGGAAGAGTTTCTCAGTGAAAGTGTCTCTGTGAGTGTAGATGTGAGTCATGTCTTCAGGGTCGTAGAAGGACACGTCCCCCATGTCATAGTCCAGCTGGACTCTGATCCTCTGGAGACTCTTCTTCACTCCGACAGTCTGACCAGATCCATCACTGTATTTTCCACTACGATGACGTAAACACCAGATTCCATATTTTGGTGAAGCAAATATCTTTCCCTTCCTGTCAACTGACTCTTTAACCAAACCTACATTCCAGGCAGGATGGTCTCCCACCTCCACCTCCCAGCTGTGTTTCCCTGAGCTGAAGCCCTCAGAGCCCAGAACAATGACATAATTAGTGTTTCTCTCTGGATTGTCAGGAAGCTGCTGGTATGTGTCTCCATATCTCACACTGGTCAGATCATCAGACAGATAGAGAATGGGGTTTGCAGTGTTTGGGTCCAGAATGACAGGACTGAAGTGGACCTTGTCCTTCATCTTCTCCCAGACTCTGAAGGACAGGTTGCCCAGGTGTTTGGCCACATCTATCAGCGCTCCTGAGACCAGCTGTGGATCTGACAGTGAGCTCTGGACTCTGGCTCTGGTCTGAGTGGCTTTATAACTGCTGAGGAATGACACGTTGTGTTTCTGCAGGTCTTCTTCAACAGCAGAGATGCTGTCTGACAGAGAGGAGATCTGCTCCTGAATCATCTTCATCTCTCTGCTGATAGTCTTCCCCTTCTGCTGCTCTTCCTCCCTCACAGCTGCCAGTCTGGACTCCTCTTCCTCTTTCAGGAACTGGTGGAGCTTGTTGAACTCTGCTCTGATCTGCCTCTCTGTGGACAACAGCTGCTTCTTGGAGTGTTGAATCATTTCATTGTGTGTTTTCTCCACTTGTTTGTGTTTGTGCCTCTTGTCCTGCAGAGACTCTAAGTCAGATCTCAGCTGGTCCTTCAGGTCACTGACTGCTTGTTCTATAGGAACCAACTTGTGACTCTGGTGGAGAGAAAACTCACAGACAGGACACACAACTCTCTCTTCATCCTCACAGAACAGTTGAGTCTCTTCTCCATGTTTACTACACACCACCTCCACCTTCTTCTCTCCTTTTTCTGTCTCAGATGATCCAGTTTTCTGTCTCTTAGCAAACGAGTCAGCCAGTTCCTTCAGTGGAAAGTTCACTGCTGGAATGTCTTTTGATGATCTTCTTTTACAAATGGGACAGTTTTTGTTTTCAGCTTGTTTCCAGAATAGTTGCAGGCAGCTTGAACAGAAGCTGTGGTTGCAGCTCAGAGACACAGGATCTCTGAACGTCTCTGAACAAACTGATGGCTGAGAAAAGAGCTCTTGTTGAAAGTTACCTGAACTGCCATGTTCAGGTAACTTTCAATAAGAGCTCTTTTCTCAGCCATTTGTCTTGGTATCTAAATTATCTTTCAATAACGAGACTCACCAAGTTACTGTTCCATCTCTTCACTGGTTCAAATACTCCAAACGTGTGTTTTCCAGCAGAGATCTCACACCCTGTAATGGCGTCTCAGCTCTGTTCAACAATGTCACAATCTTCTTTCAGTTTCACTTTTCTCCGTCACAGTGTGATTTATTAGGAGGAAATGCTGTTATGTCCTTTAGTCACCAGCAGATGGTGTAACAGGAAACATGCTAAAATGTCTTCTTGACTGTGTTCATTTCATCCAGGTGGACTAAATAAAGATCACACTCCTGCACTTAAAGAATCAAAGCTGCTGTTTGAATTTGATTTGTTAATCTCATATTCTCCTGTTTATCACAAGTCAAAGTCTATAAATGTATGTACAAAATGCACCATGAAAGCCATCAGGCATCACATATCTGAAAAAAGCTGAACTTCCCTAAATGCAGCAGCCTAATCTGCTGACTACTTGATTTCCGATTAAATGTCTTATTGTGTTCGCTGTTTTGCTTTAAAGTCCCAAACTGGGAGTGAGATAATTGTTTTTAAATACAAATACATAAAAAAGAACATAAGATTCAAATTAATGTGTAAATAGACTGCTACATCCATTATGGTGCTGCCCTTATTAAGACTACGATTAAGATGAAAATACATTTTCAAACATATAATCCAATCTCAGTCTTCTTTCCAGTGATGAGTAGACAAGATAATGTGTGTTATACTCCTAAAGTTTACCTCTGGCCTCTCAGGAAATCTGCTGCATTGAGGACTTTTTTTTTGGGGAAGCCTTCCTGGAAAATTGAGCTGAATCAGGAAGAACGTGTCTGGAAACCTTTCCTCCTGCAACATCTACATCTATAACGTGCAATTAGATGACTACTTTGTCCCTGCACACTGAAAATCACAATTTTTAATCACTATAATCCATCTGCTTCATCACGAATTGAACACCAACCTTCACCACTGGAGGTCAACAAAAACAAGATTCTCATCTGCCGTGCAGTTTCTCTTTAAAGTCGTATTTAAAACCCAAAAACACCTCAATGGATACTTGATATCTCTTCCATTGTTGTTCTGCATTGAAGGTAATTACACAGAAACACAAAAGCTTATCTACTGTATCAGCCTCAATCTCACATGTGTCACTCTATGTAGGCTGACTGCAGTGGAGGAATGTAACTAAGTCCACTTACTCAAGTACTGTACTTGAAGGACCAGTGTGAGGAATTTAGTGAGATCCAGTGGTGAAGTAGCAGATTGCATCCAACTGGACGTCCTTCAGAACTCACTCACAAGCGAGTCGGAGAACTAAGGTGGCTTTTGAGTAACGTACTTGTAACGTAATTGTACTTTTTACTCGACTACATTTAACTGACAGCTAAAGTTACTTTTCAGATCAAAATTTCATCAGAAAACATATTATTAGTTTATAAAATATGCATTGTTTTATAGTTGAAACTACCCAACAGTATGGTTGTTAAAATTAGCTCGACTTTGACAACATTCAGATGCTGCTTCGACGGTAATGAATCAGGAATACAATTGCAGTAATATACTGTATATATATATATATATATATATATATATATATATATAGCCCTTTTCTAATACAGGGCTTTTACTTGTGACAAAGTATTTTTTTCATTATGGCATTGCTACTTTTTAAAGATCTGACTACAGTGAGCTCTATATGTGCACATGCAGGTTAGTTCTTGGACTAGATTGGACTCCACTATACGTACGCATGTGTGCTCCAACAGCAGAACCAGACAGCCAGTCTATCCTCAGCATTACTACGGCGTCCTTGTTCTGCATTTGACCCCAAGTGGAGCTCTCGTTCTATGTAACACTTAACCCAAGCTCTCCCCCAGGAACTCTGAATAACTGAATACACAAGCAGAGCCTCTACACTGATGGTTAAGGTAGCTGATGTGAACGGCTGTGTGTGTTTTCACTTGCTGGAGAGAACCAGAGCTGTGAGAAAGAGAAAGAGAAAGAGAGGAGGGGTGATGGATGAATATTTGATTGGCTTCTCTCCGGCCCTGAGTGCTGTAATATTGATGCGGTCCAGAGGCCTTGAGGCTCGTCTCTCTCTGGCTCCCAGGTACTTTAACACACTGCTAGCATACCTGAGCTCACCCTGACCTCCCATGAGAAAACCAGTGTGGTTTGAATACGATAATGTGTGTGTATGTGCGCATACAGTCAACGTGTCCTCGTATAACTGTTCCTATGATATCCCATGAAAAGTTGCATCTCATTTTTCGTGCATTTTCCTACAAAAGCCTGCAACACATGTCAATTTGCGCTTGTTACACACATACAGTCTTTTCAAAATAAACTTAGGTTTATTGCCTAAACCTAACTTAGTTAGGTTTAGGAATAGATCGTCGTTTGGGTTAAAATAACCAGGGAAGTGCCGTTACTGAAGTATGCAAGTTACGCAACAAAAACATCAACATTGACTTCTCATTTAGCGCTCTTTATAAGTCCTCATTCAAGATTATATGGAGAAAAAAACCCATTAATAATTAATACCACATATAACCGGTAATATTCATGCTTAAAAGAAACAATTACTGCAAACCACAGACCATGTATATCCCTAAAGCAAAATATATATACAAAGAATATAAAAGCTATACCAGTACAACATACTTTGGTTGTTGTCCATGATCCTGTCATTCCAACAACAATCATTCACAACCTGTTTTAATTAATTTAAAGGGCAATATAGGACAAAGTTTACGTCATTCTAAAATGACACTTTAAGGTAGTCTGACATAGAAAATATATTCTAGATCAGTGACAGAAAAACCACAATGCAAAGTATTTTCCACTTATTTGGCTCTTGTCCACAAGTCAAAGTGTCAACGTTTACTTGCTGCCATCGGTGTGAATATGTGTAGAGGGGTGAACGAGAGGCACAATTGTAAAGCACTATTTAAATGTACATTTACCATTTCTATTAGGGCTTAAACTAACAATCGTATTACTCATTATTATTCTTAGATATTTATATACCGATTGTTTAGTTTACATAATGTCTCAAATCATGACATCATCGTCTATCAGAAATAAAAAAGTGTTTTTATTTTCTTACCAACAGTAGAAAATTCTTTATTAAATTTACAATGACATGAAACTGGGAAATAGCACAAAAAAAATCAGATAAATTACTTCAATTATAATTGAGACTTCAGATATTGGTTTCAAAAAGTCCAACCTTTGCATGTAAACGATTTGTGACTGAAAAAAAAGACCATTTGCAGGCGACCTTTGACCCTGTGGTGGGAGCTGCATGTCCAATCTGCCGTGAGTCGCTCTTACAGGACGGGAGGTGAAGGTGAGGAAATGGTTATCGCTCAAGCCTGTTAAACATGATTTAGTACCACGGGGATCCCATCCTATCTGAAATCCTTGAACACCGACTCTTACGTCAACCTGTAGGCGGCGTATAAATAGCACATAGACGTTTTAAGGACAGTACGTGTGTCGTGGTAACGCATATTAGGCTTTACATGTGTCACTTTATGTCACATCGTTACCATGAAACGGTCATAGTTATGTTTAGGCAACAAAACCACTTAGTTAGATTTAGAAAAATAACATCATGGTTGGGCTCAAGATAAGTATGTATAAGTATAAGTACAGAAAACACCTCAAACATAAAACAAGTACGCAAACTAAAATGTAAACAATATAAGAACAGAAAACACTTTACAAAGAAAAGTATGTAAACTGATATAAAAGGAAGCACAAAAAGAGTCCATCAGTTACAGTGATTACTAGGTCATATTCATGGAGGATCACAGTTTATTCTTTTTAAACATGACTGAATTATTCAACAGTTTTTGCTCCAGAAATTTTTATAAAGAAGAGCACTGGGACATGTGAACCAAGGCCACCGGCAAAACACTCTTAGGGTTAGTTTAGCAACTCTGTGAAGAAAAATACAAACTCTCATGGAAAAGGCAACTCAGACAGACAGACAGACAGACACACACACACACACACACACACACACACACACACACACGTTGCACCACAGATTTTATTAAAAAACAGATGACCCCGAGGAATATCTCACAAACAACAAAATATATTGTTTCATCTGAACAAATGAGCCGAGTTTGGTCCCCAATTAGAAATAATCAGTGTTTGTATGTGTGTGTACATTTTGTTGGCAATGTGTAAGTGTGTGTGTGTGTGTGGCGTATACAGCTTGGCAGACAGATGTGTAAAACAGCAGGAACGAGACAGGCAGCGCTACCTGACAACACTGTGATCTGCATAAGACACCTCGAGGTGCGCAGACAAACACGCACACACACTTCAATGATCCCTTGAGGAACGAACCCTCATTTGTTTCACCATGGAGACGGAGGAGGTGGAAAAAGACACTCGGCCCTTAGAGGACGCTCATTTGTACGAAACAAGGAAACTTATCCACCCACACACACACACACACACACCCACACACACACCATATGTCGCCGATTCCAGATTAGCCATTTTTTCCACCTTGCTGTTTGCTTTAAAAATTAGCAAAACTGAACTTTATTACGTTGTGTAGAGACATTCAATTTATGTGAGCATTTTTACCCATTGACACACACACACACACACACACACACACACACACACACACACACACACACACACACACACACACACACACACACACACACACACACACACACACACACACACACACACACACACACACACACACCTCTACCGTCCTTACTGAAGGCTGGCTGGACGGCTCCTCTGGACGGTTGGGTTTGTGTCACCAGCTGTCTTGGATGCATTAACCACCCAGACTGGACCGCCCCGCCGGCTGAAATGGCCGCCTCGCCTCGGTCCCCTGGCGAGCTACACATCATTAACCGCCATCTTGGCCCTGACGCTTGCTGCTTCCCTCAGACCCAGAGGGAGGCCGCGGACAGACTGCATGGAAGTGTGCTGCTGTGATTTATGTCGATGAATGAAGACTGGGGAGGAAGTTTCTGAGGGGGAAGTCAGTCATTATTTTTGTTCTGGCTGTGAAGCAACAAACACGGGGAATTATTGTAAATTAACATGTAATAGGACACAAAATGATTCACAGCGTATTCAGTTTATGGAGACATTTTTTATTTTAAACATTTGTTCAACCAAAGTGATTTGTTTGGAATGAAAAAGAAGCAGAACAGCAGAAACAGTTGGTTCACTTTGGTCCAGACTGAATTATCTCAATTATTGGATGATTTCCTTGATACTTGGAACAGACATTCATGGTCCTCAGAGGGTGAATCCTAATGACTTTGGTTCTGACTTTGGTTCTCTAGCACCAGCACGAGGTCAACATGTGTAGTTTCAAGTGAAATGTCTCAACAACTACTGGATGGATGGCCATCAAATTTGGCACAGATATGTTTTATTGGTCACAGGATGAATTATAATCTTTTTTGCTTTCGTTTTGGCTCTATAAATAAAAAAAAAATTATAATTTAACGTCCCATATCGCGTTTTCATTTTAATCCACCCAACACTTGTTAGAACCAAATATTTGAAAAACTAGTGGTTTGTGATGTTTACCAGCTTCATTCAGAGACGTCACGAGTTTGGGATTTGTAGTCTTTCTAATAAAATATTTTCACAGTTTTACAACAAAATGCAACTTTCTTGACGTGCATTTAAAATGATCTTTTAAATTGACAAACATCATTTGTGTAATTCATGGCACAATTCAAACAAAGAATGTCTCTCGCCGTCGACTACTTATTTCTTCCTCAATAAGGTTCCATGGCGGTCCAATGGAAGAGGCGGGGCTTCGCCTCTCTATATGAGAGGCACCTTGCTAAATTGAGTGCTTGCATACTGTAGCAGAGTCGTACGCTGGGTCAGAAAGTCGTCTTCCAAATGCCCCGGAGAGCTTCATTCAGCTCCTGGTATGATATTGTTATGATGGCTGAGCTAATGCAGCATCCTGTCATGATGTTGTGTGGCTGCTTCCCTCAGGAACTGTGTGTGTGTGTGTGTGTGTGTGTGTGTGTGTGTGTGTGTGTGTGTACTGAGTGAAGGTGAGCAGAGGGAGGGAGGAGGGTTATTACAGTACATTAAGAGAGGGATTATAGTATGCTGACCATGCTGACATCAACATGTTAGCTAATTGACAAGGGGGGGATATACACTCTGTTTACCAAATCCTCTTTGGGCACAGACAGAATAAAACACTCAGAGACACACCGACACACAGTGAGGATTTCAGGAGAAAAGTTGTACATGACCCACAACCAGAGATGAAAAGATGGACCTCAACGGGAGCCAAACTCATCACCCTTTTGGTGTTAAGAGTACGATAACGTTTTGCTCTTCGAACAGTGAAAATAGCTTTCTCCTAGTACACATATAAAAAAAGGTTTATACACAAACACAAATTCAGTAGCTGACCAAATTGCAGCAGTTTTAAAATTGATTAGGAGCCTTGTAGTCAAGACCACCTAAGACCAAGTCATGACCAAGACCAGGGTGTATCGAGACCGAGTCAAGACTAAAACACACCAGTGCGAGTCCCTCACTGAATGAAGCACTTAACGATGAAATGTGGAACATGCAAACCATCACTCCTCAATTTGATCTGAAAGATCCACATTCCCACAAAACACCCACAGAAAACAAAAGAAGATTCCTCTTCATTCACCTCTTTTATTGCTACGTATACTATAAGTCAATGTATCCGTTCCTATGATATCTTGCTAAAAGTTACTCGTTTTACGATCGCAGTTTGTTGGACCCAACCACCATGACTCCCGCCCACCCTACGCGTGTTACCCTACGGATAACAAAACATTTTGGTGGGATATCTTCGAATTACGGTGCATTATTTTTCATATGTTTTGCTACTAATGCTGGATGAGACCAGCTGGAGTGTGTATGTCTGTATAAGTGTGTAAATGTCTGGAGACTAAAAAAAAACCAAGACCTTCAAAAAGTGAACTCGAGACAAAAGACCGATCTCGAGTACTACAACACCGGTAGTGACGATTTGCGAGTCAAGGAGGTTTGCAAATCGGTCTACAATCACCCAAAGTTACCTCTCTGACGTGAGCAAGCGAGGATTTTAAATGTTTTGTAGATGCTGGTGTGACTGAGGCCTAAATATTCGAGAGGATGTTGCTCACTCCTTGTCAGCTCCTGTGTCGGCCAATCAAAAATGTTTTTGACGGGTCCAGTTTGGCCAAAGGCACACACATACAGCATATATTTATATGGCTGTGCATCAGCGAATGTCGCTGCAGCCTTGACCTGGATGTAGCGCAATAAATAACTTTGATGGGTCATTTGTGCTGCAAGGAGCAACAGGTTGACAGTGGATTTGTGGGTCACGTGTTCAAGGCCAAGGCTCAAAGCCGCTGTAACGCTGTCACAGAATGACTCGTGTAAAATTCATAGATAATCTCAATCGAACGGACAACCTCTTCTCCGCCATTTCATATTCTGCTCTCCTCTCGGCTTTTTGCCTTGTTCCCTCTCCTTGATTCCTCTTTTGTCCCATCTTTCCTCACATCTTATCTTTTGGCTTCCTCACCTCTCTTTTTGTTTCCTCCCCTCCCACTAACTTGTCTCTCCCTTCTTCCTTCTTTGTTTTCGTCGCCCTGCCTCCTCTCCTCTGCGTGCATCTCTTCCTTTTCTTGTTTCCTAATTTCTCTTCGCCTCATTTACCGCCTCCTCATTTCCTTTCTAATCTCCTGTTTGCATTTCCTTTCTCTGCTCTCCTCTCCTTGTTTCCACTGTTTGCCTCCTTCATTCTCCTTTGTTTCCTCTAGTGTCCCGTTTCCTCCCCTCATTTCCTTGTATCCTCCCCTCTCATTTCCTTGTATCCTCCCTCGTTTCCTCCCCTCTCTTCCTTCTTTGTTTCCGTCACCCTGCCTCCTCCTCTGCTTTCCTTTACTTTCCCCGTTTCCTTTTTTCTCCTCGCCTGATTTCCTTTTTTGTCCCCTCTCCTCTTATCCCTTCTCTGCTCTCCTCTCCTTGTTTCGACTCTTTGCCGCCTTTCTTTGTTTCCTCTCATGTCTCATCTCCCCTCCCTGTTTCCACTCCTCTCATTTCCTTGTCTCCTCCCCTCTCCCTTCTTTGTTTAAGTCACCCTGCCTCCTCTCCTCTTCTTTCCTCTCCTTGCTTTTTCTCTGTTTTTTATTTTCTGTTCTCTTCTACTCACTTCCTATTTATGTGTCCTCTCCTCTTATCCCAAGTCCTCATTTCCTCTCTCCTCTCCTCCATTTCTTGTTTCCTCTCATATCTTATCTCCCCTCTCTCCTATTATTTCCTCCTTTCCTGTTTCTTCTCTTCTCCTAAATCCATATCCTCTCTCCTCCTCTCCTCTCTCCTCTCCTGTCATGCAGCACAAAGGCTCAGATGAGCGTCATAGTGGAGCATCTCCAAGCTCAGGGCTCCAGACACAACACACCCAATTCACTGTGGTGGGCCAGAGGGAGCGAGTCCGGCGGAGAGAATTAACAATGAGCAACACTAACAACAATAACACGAGCGTTCTTGCTGAAGCAGGCAAACTCATTAAGGTTTCGCCTTTATGAGCTGCTGCTTTATTTTGTGACGGCTCCAATGTGAATAACAACCAGAGAAGCAGCTCTACTTAAAGCCACTATATGTAGAATTGATTACTTCATGGGGCAGTGTCATCTTTAAAATATCTCTGAGGGTTTTTCTCTGTTGCAAAGTGAGGCACTCCTGGTAAAATTGGTGCAGTTTCTGTGTAACTTTCAGTCCTTAAAAAGGCACCCTGTGAAGTTTTTAACCACTAGAGGTGCTATGGAGCAGAGCTTTTACAAGTGGCTGCCTGTTTGTCTGACTAAAGCTCAGTTTATAATCGCTGTAGTGACACAAGGTGTGCGCGCCAGAAAACGGTGCGATTGCAAGAGGTCTTAAAAATAAAAATAAAAATCTACATGCGAGTATTCTTGAGGTCCAACTAATTTCAAGATAAGGCGTCGGAAATGTGTATTGCATCGTCGACATGTTTAGCCACATGAAGCTTTGTTAATACTTGCACGTGGTACTGTAGCACGCACAAAGGCGTGCATGCTCAAAGCTCTGCTCTTTGCATTATTCTCCAAAACACCAGAGGGCGTACAGACAAAAAATGTGTGAACTACAAGACTATTCACGACAACACCCTCTTTTTGAGTCCGGCCCTTTGCTGCATCTCTCGGCCCCATCCCTCTACGATTCCTAACTGAGGTATAAAAAAATGATTAGACATGAAGAAATGTATGGTATGTGCATTGTCATGGTTTGAATCTAAGTCCTTCACACTTGGCACGCTTTATGTGAGGAGGCTCTGTGTCTGGAGGTTAAGATGAAGACCTTGGAGATGTTCCCGACTCCCGTGGTAAATAGTCTGGACAGAAGGGTTACACAACATTGTTTTGCCTCCTCCCTGATGGTCACACGTGATTTCCATGTGATCTGGGGCATACTGCACGGAGCTAAGAGGATGTAATGTTACTTTACATTTTGGGAATATTTGTGTCCATGTATACACTCTACCAAGATCTTCATGACGTCAGATTTGCATTGTAATAAATCAACGTATCCTCGTACAACAGCTCGTATGATATCCCATGAAAAGTTTCTCCTCATTTTTAATGCGTTTTGTTACGAAAGTCCAGCAACACGTGTCTATTTCCACACATTACATGAATACAGTCTTTTTCAAAATAAACCTCCGTCCTCACGGTAACCTTTTGCAAACAAAACTACTTGGTTAGGTTGAGGAAAGCATTGTTGTTTGGGTTAAAATAACTACTAAAGTGGTCAAGTTATGGGAGAAATAAATCAACGCTGACTTCTCGTTTCATGAACGAACAGCGGCCTCTTGGCTGAAAGATCGTTTGGTGGACCCATCCACCTCTTCTCCCGCTGACCCTTTGTGGGATTTTGCGGCCTTTATACTTCTAGGTTCAAAATTACGTGGATAACGTACGGAATGATTTCGTGGGATACCAACATTATTTTTTCCTAGGAATAGCTATAAATGCTGGATGAGACTAGCCTGAATAAATTATATTCTTATACTTATATTCAAGTAAGGAAAACTGCAAATTATTTATTTTTATTCATCTAAGTGAAGATGGACTTAAGTAGAAGTTTTCCACATCACTATCTATAGAAAAATAAAAAAAATTATCTAAAGTAAATAACTTTGAAATGTGTGCAGTGGGGGAAAATAAACAGGGAAACACTCACTTAAAGCTCATTAACCTCAGGAGTGCAGTGAAGCAGGCCTACAGTGTCTGATTAAACTCAGGATAAAGAAAAGCCCCTCTGTGGAAAAGAAGCTGCAAGCAGCTGTTCAGCCTTTAAGCTCAGTCGGTCTCTGGTCGGCTGCCAACGGAGTCGCCCCTCGAGGACGTCCCAGAGCGTCCTCTCGTCTGTCTCGTTTCAAGCTTCGGGAGCGAGTGATCCTTGTTCACAAATATAAACAGTTTTAGCCCAAACTGTTAAATATCCACAGTGGACACAAATCAGTCAACTTTAGAGAATGGGGAATGAAAAAAAGGTCCTTAATTCTTCTGTGTGCTAAGAAAATATTTCAGGAAATGCAAAAATGATGGCGCACGTGGCAATAAAAAGGTTTGGCTTCGAAATTTGAGGGAGAAATAAAAATAATTTCAACTGGCTGCTTTTTATCTGGAATCTCTACAAATAGCAACATTTGAGCAGAAACTAATTTTGTTGATGGAAACATACCGACAACAATCTGTATGAACGCATCACCAAAATAAAAGAGATCATGAAATCACCTGCTACCTGGGGAGGTAAACAAAAATCTGTCTTGAGCAGTGAAGCCAATGGGGAAGTGTCTCAAACCTGCATTCTCCCTAATGACCACCAGGGGGCGACTCCTCTGGTTGTATAGAAGTCTATGAGAAAATGACTCTACTTCTCTCTTGATTTATTACCTCAGTAAACATTGTAAACATGAGTTTATGGTCTCAATCTGTAGTTTATAGTCTTCTTTAATACAGCATGATGTTCATTTAGTAAATTATGGTCAAGTTATAGACCATAAAGCAGGGTATGCTTTGGGGCAGGGCATTAATTGTACCCTCTTGGGTCACTTGTGGTTGCAAAAACTAGATGGCAAGGGCAAAAATGCCGAACTCGAGGGTTCAAATCTGTAGTCCACAAACCAATGGGTGACGTCACGGTGAGGACGTCCACTTGGTAAAAGTCTATGGTCTTCACTCATTCGAATCTTCACATGGCAGAGGAAGAAAATCTCTGAATTTTCACATTCCCACACTGTTGCTACACTGAAAGCAAAGCTTAAAAAACTCTCGAAGAAATGTGTGATGTTGAAAAAGCACTTATATTTCCCCTTTAATGGATGAGGTTTTCAATCAGTCTCATGAACTATTTTCCTACGAATCTCTTTCAGTGGTTCCTTGTTTTATTGCCACCCAGATGTTGCCGCCTCCTGTTTTTCACTGTGAGTTATGTGTTTGTAATTCATACCATTTACAACAGATTATAACATTAAAGTCATCTCATCTTTTAAAAGAGATGAAAAGGGCAAATGGGACCACATCTGACTTTTACCACAAGTTACTTTTATGTCCAGCATATTTATGATGCTTAAAAGTACATTGTGGTTAGTTTTGAGACCAAGGCTGGTGTTTGCATTTTGGGGTCCGATGAGATCTTCTGGGAACCCACCAAACATTTCACCACCTTGACTTCAAACATTATGTCCTTTTAAAGATTCTCTTCTAGGATCTTGTTGTTTTGGGGTAGAAGCAAAAATCTGATTAAAAGATGCATGGCAGACACCACTAAAGGACAGGGAGAACTTATTTTTATCTTTTTGAGTAATTTGGGTAAACCAACGGCGGACTGTGAGGCGAGAAAAAAAGCACCGACTACAGAAAAATCACCACAAATATGCTGTCAAAAGCAGATATTTTAAGAATAATTAGTGTCATGAAACAGTGAAATCCCTGTCCTATCAGTACAATAAATCCCAACCATAGTAATATAATTGTTTTTATAACTACCATCTGCTGCCTTATTTTGCCATCTTTAACAACTTCAGGTTGTATTCAAGGATAAACTTACACTGAATTTAACGTCTCACAATATTTGCAGTCGTGGTATTTTTAAGGCATGTATTGTGACAACAGAAAAAATATGACTAGTATTTCATGTTTCATGACGGAAGCTGGAAACGTGTCTCGTGCCAAAAGGCAGGAGAGTTTGGCAACCCTGAAAAATGCATTTCATCAAAATCAATGTTCCTCGTCTGTTAATAAACCGCAGGGTTGTGAAAACAGAAGAAACTTACACATGAATCACGTCTCGTGGAAAAATCTATCGATGCAGCAATGATCATTGCTCAAAAATGAGTTTTAAAAAAAGTTATAAGTTTCCGTTAAAATGTTGCTTTAGTTTTAAGCAAAGTTTTGCAACCAAAACACAACCAAACACAAAAGAAAATGTGTTTCCTTCGGCATTTATTCTATGTTGACTTGCCAGCAGTTTTCTTTTTTCTGTATTGCATCGTGTGCGCGCTTGTGCATCCTTGTGCACAGATGTAAACCAGTAACTGCTACAACCAGTAACTGATACAATATGGCATTCATTGTGCTTAAGAGGGGCTGACATGCAACAGAGGCTCCCGCCTGGACTCGAGTGGCGATGTTGCTCAAACACACTTTATTTTTAAGGCTTTCTGGCGAAGGAGTCGGGTGGAGAGAGTGAGTGGCAGCATGAATTCTTTGACTATTGCAGAAGCAGCGACTCAGAGACATCCATCACATCTATTTTTCTGTGTGCCAACTTCTCCATGCTCAGGAAAGCGGCAAAAAAAACTGTCTAAAAGTTCTGGCGTTGAAACTCGAGTTTGTAACGCACAAACTGAAAATGTTCCAAAAGACAATCTGGCAAAGGGCTGAATGCCGGCTGAGGAGCATTTATATACTGCTGCTGATGACTGATGGGAAGCAGGTGTGTAGGCAGGTGGTTGTGCATGTGAGCACGGACAGGTGAGATGGGTAAAACATGAAATGAGCCGGAGAAGAGAGGGAATGATGAGATTAAATCGAGAAAGAAAAAATAGACAAGAGCAGGAGAGATTTCTGTGAAGTGTAACTCACTAAGATGTAGAGTTTGCCTCTTACCTTTCACTCCTCCTCGTCTTATTCAGGTCTAACCTACGATCGCCGACAGGCCGCCACTTAGCCTGTGATGTGTGTGTGTTTATTTTAACTATGTGTGTGTATCCGGGCGTCTGAGCGGCTACTGTCCCACCGCAGGCCTTCATGCTCAGCTCAGAATCGCTGCTTGAATCTGATTTTTTTTTACTCGGATGACAGTTCATGTCTATTCTAGGATGTAGCACATATCTCCTCCCAACATGCACTGACAGCAATGTCAAGAAGATACATGCGGGTGTGTTGGTTTGTGTGCGCAGAGTCGGTGAAACAAAAGATGTCACAGCTGATTTTGTATCTACACTTCTTCTATTTGTTTTCATACATATTTTTAGATAAAGAGCAAAATATACCTCCCAGTTGTGACTGAGCTGAGATGTCTGCACAAATATGAATCCATACCAGTACCACACCATCATGCAGGTTCTTTTTTAATAAGCCTTGAAGCAGTCGCAGCCCCGGGGCTCATGGTACTGGAATGTGGCCTTGCTGGCGTCCCGGCCCACTTCAACACACTCAGATATGTGAAAACAGGCTGTTCTCATACAGCGTTTGTAGCTGTACAAAAAAATGATGCAGCGTAATTCGCAGGTAGCCACGAAATAATTCCGTATGCTATGCACGTAATCACGAACGAGGAAGTGTAAAGACAGCAAAACAAAGACGGTGGGAGAGGCGTTGGTTGGGTCCAATAAACAGCAGCCTTTAAGCCAGGAGACCGTTAATGTGCTTACTTCAGTGAGCACTTCTGTAGTTATTTGAACCCAAATGAAGATCTTTTCCCAAATCTTACTCAGTAGTTTTGTTGCTTAAACATAACCGTTTCCTGTGAACACGGATGTTTATTCTGAAAAGACTGCTTGCACGTAACGAGTGGAATTTGACACGTGTTGCTGGCGTGGCTTTTTGTAAGATATACAAATCATTTCATGAGGATACATTGATCTGAGACATGTAAGGAAGCACTCAACACTTTCAATAATAAGACGTCAACCCACATTTAAACAAATCCGCCACCATCTCCTTCCACTACAAAGTCTCTCCCTTGCAGGGGTCGGTTGAGCGTTCTGTTCACTTTGCTGGAGTCTTCTCAAAGCAGAGACCTGAAGGAGTGAGAGGCCTGAATAAGACCACAGCCTCTCCTGGGATCTCTTCTCTACACTCGCTGCTCTCTTACTTTCTCGGCCCAGACACAAAGACCGAACACATCAAGAGCGCAAAGGTTTGACGTCCCAGCTGGCAACGGTGGGCTAATTAGCCTCTGTTCTAGTTTGGCCTGTTGCAGCTCATCAGTGGCTAATGAACACCAGTCGTCCCTCTGCAACAGAGTGTAGCCGCTCCAGCAGAGACCAAATGTTCACAGGGTTCCTCTGCGGAGAGCAAACAGCTGTTTATCTCAGCTCTACAGAAAGATTTCCAGTCAAATGAGCACAAACTGTGAAATGCAGATTAAATTATGCCGATATGAAATTATTAGAATATTATGTGACTTCACAGAGCTCAGGAAATGTTGTAAACACTTTTACAGTAATCACAATAAACTATTTGCTATGACAATGCGTTTCATAATTTAACTGATCATCACTGATCAACATAAGGCGCCTGCACTTAAGCTAACAACAACAATGGCGGTAAGACTACTATGTGGAGTTTGTGCACCTGATAAATGCCGGGATGTACAATATACTAGATTGGCAAGAATTTCTGAGTATGACATGTGACCTTTAACACGCTTTTGAGTGACCAAAATGCATTGCTGCTCTTCAGACTGTCAATGGCGGACTCTGAGGCAGACTGTTTGAATAATTAACTGGTAAGATAAGATAATTACGAAGAAGGAAAGCGTGGGAACTCACCTATATATTGTGTACTGTAGAAAAAACAATTCAAAGTTACTGTGAGGAACTTTAACTGGTTATGAAACAAATTTAATACTGATACCTCTTCATGACCTACATAAGTAAACGAGACCATGAAATCATGCACGTTCCCCAGAAACTCCTTCAGCTCAGATTCCAGCGGGGCCTCCAGCAGAGACCCGCCCGGTCACAGACAGACCCAGGTCCTCCTCCGTCGGCCACAAGCAGAGCTTCTCCTCGCTGCTCTGCTGGGAGCCGAACCAACACCACACTGCTGGAGCCCAGGCCGTATTGCTGGACTTGAAAACCCTGCTGCTGTAAAATGAGAGGGACTCTTGCCCTCAGAAACACTACCACTTTTGTCCACAGAGACCGCCAAAATCAACACAAAATTAAAGTTCACCGTAGTTGCTGTAACGCTTAAAATATTTAATAATTTTATTTGCCTGAAAATCATACTGTGAAATATTACGTTGAGTGGAAGAGGTAATGTTGATTTCCATTTGTGATAAACTATTTTCTCTCAACGGTAGCTTGGACCGCTAATGTGGTGATCGATACAGTCATGTGATCGATAAAGTCACGTGATGCAGAGAAGCCGTATTGCTGGAGTTTACACAGAGTGCACAGAGTCTGCTGGTAATGGCATACTTAATCAAAATGTAGTACGCAGTATGGAGTACATACAGTACTGATTGAGTATTACGCAGGACGTTAGGAGGCGATTTCGACGGAGCCAAAGTCTGCAGTCAAGTGCATCAACAATGCTGCTCCCATAACAGCTGCTAGTCTACAGACTGAAGTATATGATGAGCTTTTTATCTTTGTCAAGTCGATCAACAGAGACCTGTGGTCAGTTTGACTTCACTTAGTTACTCTTGATTCCAAGATTCCAAGTTTTTTTATGTTGAAAAGAAAGTATTAAACTGTATATCATCACTCCTGGGGCTTAATCATCTTAAATTTAACATAAACGATTCATCTTCAGAAGTGTGAGGAGGGGAATAGCACGACACAGAAGCAGATGTTTGAGCTTGATCAGGATGTGAAAGTATAAAGGTCTTAGAGGGTGTTTTTCCAATAAAAGTTAAGTTCATATGAGAAGATGAATGTTGGAAACTTACCAGTTGTTGTTTACAGTCATTTCTGGTGTTCTTGCGTGAGTCAAAAATTCAGTTTCAGTTCCTTTTGTGAATCAATTTATCCACAGGAACAAAACAGCCAGTGAAGCAATAATAATAATAATAATAATAAAATTGTAGTTTTCTTATCTGTGGCACGAAATGCTGTGAAGTAAAATGCGCAAAACAATCATATTAACAATTAGAATAAAGGAAGAATTTGTGCTGCTGGTTACATTAAGGCCGACTCAGCAAAAGAGAGACCTCTGATAGGTATCGTCATTACAACATTTACATAGAAATGATGTTACTGCTAAAAACAGAGGCCACTCAGTCCAAAGTACACCATTAAACTGAAGCCACGAGGGCAGCTGATAAAGATGCGGAGCCTCTTTTGAAGGTAAGACTTTGCATTTTCTATGATTTATACATCTTTTTAAACACAGAAAGAGGCAGAGCATGGTCTGATGTGGTGGAAGAGTTATTGCTTTCAATGAGAGGGTAAATGCATGCTTGTTTGTTTGACCCATACATCCCCTCCCTGCACGTCGTGTATGACGTTTGGCAGTCTTTGTACTTGTTGGTTAATGATTACGTGGATTTGCTTTCGTGGGATATCTACGAATTACACTGCATTGACTTTCGAACGGTGAGAACAGCCTGCTATAAGCGACTCCTTTCAGATAAGTCATGTGAATCTTTTTTAATATATTATAAATACTGATGACAACCTCTATAAGGAGACAAAAGTTACAGAAGTGTGTTCACCAACTAGCTGGAAAATGCCAGCAAACTCGGTAATCGTGAAAGTTTTATAAACTTACTCCATTATTTCATATTTAGATTTTCAGTGAGTTCAAAACAACACATATTTTTCGCATATTTTTTGGAAAAGCTGCAGCACAGTCAGCAACTTTGAGGCAAGTGATAAATAGGTGAATATATGTCAGATTTAACATTACCGTTCTCCTCGTGGCATCTCTTGCAAAATTCTACTTATATAACCCTTTTTAAAATCATTTTTTGAGCCTTTTTCACCAAAAAGTTTTGGAAGCTGCTTTGGCGGGTTTCCTCCCCCGCACACACCTCTGGTCTCCTCCGGTCGGGTTATGCAGCTCACAGCGGTGCGATGGAGAGCAGAGAACGCAGAGTCCAAGTGCACGGCTTTGGAGTCGGAGGGGCTGCTTCCTGTCCTGCATTATTAATACCTGATGTTCACAGTTGACCTGGCTCTCACACACTTCCCTCACCGGGCCATGAATGGATGAGTGTGTGTGTGTAGCGCAGAGAGACAGAGAAGTATTTGGTGTTACAACATCCATGGATGGATACACCACACCCAGTTCATTGCATGAAATGTCTCCTTTTTGGAGGTAAATTGCTCGTAAATTGCCTAATGCTTATCAGAGTCTCATTGGCTGGGCGTGTGAGGTGCAATTTGTTCTCAATGATCTGCCTTAGTTCAGCTCGAATTGACGGTTCATTACTTCCTTAAATAAAACTGGTTTCATCCAAAAAACTCAACGATTGGGAAAAAAAAACAGGACTGCAATATAGATAGTTTGCCCTGAAAAGAAGTAGACGGAGCGGAGTGGGGCCGAGCGACCCGTCACAAAGCCCTGTGAGAAAACTTCACTGACAACCATGTAATGAGCCTCTGTGAGGATCTCCCACCATTTTATTGTGTCTTTATCTCTTCTCTCTAAACTGGGAGGGTGAAAAGAAGAAAAAATAAAATAAAATACGGGGCTGCAGGTTTGGAGCAAATTACCCATGCTTATTTATTCAGAGATGTCGCTTCATAGAGCAACCAACCCCCTGGGTCTTCTCACGGGCTCCAGCGAGCGCCAAATTGCGGAGAGAATAAAAAAGGGGAGAAGAGAGAAGGGAGAGAAAAGGCAGTGTTTTCCCAATAAGTTGTAAAAAGACAGGTAAGAGGAGGGAGATTACAGGATCGGGGTCAGAGGGGGGAGGTCGAGAGACAGCAAGAGAGGAGAGGCGATAGAGAGAGGATGGAGATCGCTACCTGCACACAAAGGGAAGATGACGAGAAAAAAGGAGAGGGAAAGAGTTTTTTCTGGTGGAAAAGCGATCAGAGAGAGAATTAAATGAAGCCTCGGAGGGAGGGAAATGAGAAGAGAGCGAATGGGGGAGGGTGGGGTGGGGTGGGGGGCGATGGAGACTAACAAGGGAGGGGGGGGCGGAGGGGCTGGTGGAGCGTCTCCCAGAGGGAGAGGAAGATGGCTCGGCAAGTGCGGCCCCCTGCAGAGAATCTCAACGGGGGGTCAGCTTTTTGTTTCGGAGAGAAAAAACAGAAAACCTCCTCACCACCCTCGAGAGAAACATGGTGATACCAGAGGCTCATTCACTCCATAATTCAGCTTTGTTCAGAGGGACGGGGACGGGGGGGGCTTCTTCTAATTTCTCAACTACCCCCCCACAGTCTCACACACACAGTCTCACACCTACATAAGACTTAACACACATTCAGTCACACTAATATATAGACATGCAGTCTGTCAGTATTAGAACAGAGACATGTTCCTCCTGTTGTGGCTCTCTGCTGATGAAACCAAACAAGTGCCTTTTCAATCCATCTGCATTCATGCACACTTTTTAAAAACGCAGTTTGCACATTAAAACAACCTGAAATTCTAAAAAAGTTTTTAGAGACACCAAAAGTTAGTGTTGCAGAAAATTCCAGCAACACGTGTCCGACGCTGTCTGTTGGGGCCAGTGGGGCACGCTCACGTGCACTAAAAAGGCACGAGCGGCGGGCCTGACTATGTATGTGAACTATCAGGCAAAGCAGAGAGAAGCTCGGTTAACAACACGGAGGGAGAGCGACTTCATCCTTTGCTCATTTAAACATTACTTCATTATATCTTTACATAGCAAATACTTGTTTGCTGCTAGTTCAATGACTGTTGAATTGAGCACCTTGACCAAAAGCTTGGAGTTGCCTTCACATCACCATAATAAACGTGAATCATGCTTTAGTAGCAGGAAGTAGAAATGGTAAAGACAGAGGTTAAAGTACTCATTTTCATGGTGACGGGTGTTTTAGGTTGTTTACATACTTGGGCTCGTAGCCCTTCTTACCCTCGGGGGTGTTAAATGTGTTACAATCCCCAAGACGTGGATGAAAAAAAAAAAAACTGAAGCCGACAGTTTGTATTTTCCACTCGCCGTCATTGTTGTAATTTCAAATGCGCTGCAAGAACCAAAGAGACCAAAACCAAATTCTTGAAGAGGACGTGCTGTAAATGATTGCACTCCCCCTCCGCTCAGCCTCCTGAGGAGCAGTTTAATGTGGATCTAGAGCAGATTAGCAGGCTAAAGCTAAATTCTGTAATCGCTGTGATGGGCTTAAAGAGAATTGAGTAGGGGTCTCCTCAAGGTTAAACAGTTGGCTGTCTTTTTGTGTTAACTGTCAGTGTTCATTCATGTGATCAGCAACATGTCTAGTTATTGATTTGGATGGCAAAATTGGCAAATTGTGTTTTAAAAAAAACCTATTGATGGAGTCATTTTTTGCTCAAAAGGGAACAAAGGAAAGTATGAATGTTTCCAAATGATTTGAAAAGTGAAAAGATTAATTTCTCTCTCATACTGCCTCGCTGTGTTCAATGTCAAAGGCAGAAAAAATATGGAAAGCGCAAAAATATTATATATATTTTTTACTGATTTGGAATCAAACAAAAATCAACAGCGCACAGAGAGAGAAGCCCATCAGAGATATCTGGCTTGCTCTGTTGCCTTTGTGCGAGCTCTTCTTTGACTTATTTATGATGCCGGGGACTCGCAACAGCAAAACTGAATGAATATGAGGAGGAGATGCAACAAAAGAGAAGGTTAAAAGCTGAGAATCAAGCAGGAGGAACAGCTGGAGTCGACCGGGAGCAGCGACTGAGGAGGAGGAGGAGGAGGAGGAGGAGTGGAAATGTTTTTTGCTCCACGAGTCCTTCAAGGTGATCGGATGAAAGAAAGGGAATGACCTGATGTGAGAGATATTAAAAAAAGACAAGAAGGAGGGAATAAAAGGAGGAGGGAGGAGAGAGAGAGTGGGGTGTTTCCCTGAGGCGGAGATGTTTGTGTGTGAACTAATCTCTCTCTCTCTCTCTCTCTCTCTCACTCACACACACTCACACACACACCCTCCCTCTCTCTCAGTCACTCAGTCAGTTGCAACAACACGCTCACCGGGGTCGGCAGCACAAAGCAGAGTCGCTCCTTTACCAGTCTGCACACTCACACACTCTCACTTAAACACACACACACACACACACACACACAGACACACACACACACGCTCGCTCAGACTCGACACACGCCTCCTCAGCAACACCGGGGAGCTGAAGCAAAACTGACGAGAATAAGAAAGGAAGGAGGAGAGAAAATAAAGACACATTGTGGGAAAACATCCATCAGGTAAGACGTCTTTTATCAATCTCTACTATTCACTCACTGCTTATCTTCTTCGTGATAGCCCACTGAATCTGAAAAAACGAAACTACAATGTGCATGCGTCAGGTAGAAAACAGTGTAAAGTCCCTCTGCATGCTGAGCAGGGTGACCGAGTTAACCTCATCCTCACTCTCTGCAAGCGTCTGTCGTCTCTTCTCTCTGTAATATCACATGTCTTTGGAGGCTTATATGTTCCACCTGACCTCGGTATAGAGTTCAGTATAGAAGAAGAAGAAGAGTCGCTCGTGGTGCTTTAAAGTCACAAATGCTGTGACATGTGAGGAAAGAATGAGGAAAATGTTGAGGTTCATTCATCTGTGCAGATGAAGTTTCCTTTTTTTTTTTGTGCGAGTGCGTCCAAGTGTGCGCTGCAAGGGTTCACATGAGATCAGAGAGACCGAGTGAGACACGAGGGAAGTGAAAGCAGAAGTAAAATGCTGGAGGAGGAAGTTTTTAAATCTAACAAAAGAGCGTCTCAAAGAACACTTTCGTGGAGTCGCGAGGGCTCCTGCTCATCGTTGTGGATGACTTGTGATTGCTGAGGTTTAATGCTAACAAAAGCACTCCTTCCTTTACTTTTGGTGACGACAGGAATCAGAATAAATTACCTTTGCACCTTATAAAAACACCAGTTTTAAAAAGAAGGCAGAAGATTGGTTTATATGGAAGTGAAAACATATTTTTCTTATAGTTTGATGAATAATCTTGTGATTTGCTGTTTGGCTTTAAGTGCATTTATTGATACTTTACAGTAGAAACTTATTGTAAAAACACTTTCTATGACACCTATGTCTATGATGCATTATGAACACTTATAATGCATTATTGTCTGCTTATAGCGCTGGTTTATTATTATTACTCATGAATATGCATAATGCTTTCTAACAATAATCATAACACATTACATTATACCATCATAATACTTCATAACTGCTGGCCAATCATTGACATGTTTAGATCTATAGTGTAATAATGTTTAAAGTGTTATAATTCCAATATTTGTAACAAATTATAACTTATAAAGGTATGTTGTATAATCCATGGGCATCATAGAACGAGTCACCAATTTATTATATTTTATTGGTAGTATGATGTCTGTGCATCAAAAACCAAGACTGTCCTCCCCATAAGAAATGACCAGTTGTGTTATCTTAATATCTTAACGGAGCTCTAAGCTCTACTGGCTGCAGTGATTGTAACTCTTGTCTATCAGCAAAAGAAGAAGTAGAGTGAGGATAGGTGCCACAAAGTCCACAGAGGGAGGTCGAGCTGGTCGAGTGGGTCAACAAAACGTTAAGACCGCAACGTTGGAGACCTCAGTTTGTTTCCTCTTTCCTACCAAGAGCCAACGTTGGTTCTCTTATCATGTGGTTATTATTGTGACCATGACACTGAATATCTGAGCACATTAACAAAGTCCTCATCCCAACCCAAACCAGGATGTGGTCTTTAATCTTAACCAAGTTGTGTTCATGCCCACATCTAACCAAACCTCCACCTTGGCGTCGTCACATCATAAAGATGATCCAACAGTGATTTGTGATGGTTGTAGAAGGCGATGATAAATGATGTCCCCCTGGTTATAGTGGCTTCAGATCAGAAAATGGGGGGGGGGGGGGGGGGGAACAACATATTTAGTCGTTTCATTTGAAGGACTTTTTGCAAAGACTGGATTTTGTGATGTTATCTTTGACATTTTGTTTCATTTAATGTCCAAAAATATCAAACTAAGCTCACATGTCTAGAGCTTGATTTTGGCCAAACTTTGCACACTTGACAGCTAAAAGGAGGCAGTAATTCACCACCAGCACCACTCATCATGACACTCCCACACGAGTCTGCACCATGAAGAAGACACTACCTGCTCTGGAGCGTCTGAAGAGCTTAAACAGACTGTAGGAAAGACAACCGGAGCTGATCCAGGGTCAGAGAGGCTGCGACGGGGCAGACGTGTTGTGTTTTTGTGTTTTTGACCTTCGCTGTGTTTATAAATATGAGCAGAGGAGGAGGAGGAGGACAGAGAGGGAGCAGAGATGAATGGAGTCATTGTCTGGGCTGTGTGTGTGCTGAGTGAGGGGGGGGGGGTTCGTGTGTCTCAAAACAAACTGCAGTCAGTGTCATGTGAGAGGTTAATGTTACACCAAGATGTGGCGCGTCTGGTAAACAAAGAGATCCCGTTAAATAACCGTTTCATCTTTTAATAAGTATTCTGAAAGCTAACCCACTGAAGGTTGAATCCTTAAGACTACATGAATCAACATTTTAGGCTACTTGGAGGCAGTAAAAACATGTTGTGAACTCAACATTGACACATCATCACCTTCTAAGTTATTATGGTTCCCTTGTTTCAAACCGTTGTTCGTTTACACATCTAAAATTCAGCTTTGTGGGGATTGTGGGGAAACTGCAGACTCAGCAGTAATTATCTGCGGGTCCATCACTACAAACAACGACTTTTACACACAGGCAGTCCTTTAATCAATTTACAAAGACTTTTAGACTGAAAATTCCTTTTTTTCACACCCAAAAAAGTGATGTAATGGTCAAACCAAATAGACATCACTGTTGGGTGTGGCAACACAACTGTAATAAACTTAAACTTTTACTTGTTTTCAAATTATTCCAATGAAAGAAATTCAAGAAACAGCCTTTTAAGTGTCTCTTGAGAGAAAACCTAACAAAATGTCTCATACATGCATTTATTACTTACAACAAATACAAATTGTGAACTTGAGTTATATCACACTTCAGAAGAGTTAAAGTGCACCACAAAGACCAAAACAGAAGAGGATCACAAACCAACGGAGCAATTAAAACCACAGACGGTAAACAAGCGAATCAATAACAAAGTGATTAGAACATAAAACACTGTCGATAAAATGCAGACAAGCAAAGCCGCGGCGATAAAACAATTCACCTTAAACAGATTAATGCTTTTCATGGTCTTTTTCTCCAAACTGTTTCCTATTTACCTCAGAATTCAATCAGTTTAATTTCCCCCCAAAAAACTGATTAAGATTATGCACTTAGGAGGCTTCGCTGCCGGAGCGTCACAGCTTCAAATCCTTGTTTAGACACAATCCTAATTGTGCAGAAAGCTGGCACCCCGGGGCCACACGGAGGGGAGGAACAGTAGGGTTTTCAGAAAAAGACAGTGGGGAGGAGCGGCACATGGAGACGTTGAGGGTGGAGAATTAGAGACAAATTGGGCAAAGTTCGATGGAAACGTGGCGAGACGGAGCGAGCGAGGGCAATTTGGATCAGAAGCTAAATGGATTCATTTTGGAGAAAATTAGGAAGATGGGACGATTTGAGAGGGAGATAAGAGGCTGAGAGCTACATTGACAAAGACATTGTGTCAAACCTAGGGGTGGAGATTTGACGTGTGTGTGTGTGTGTGTGTGTGAAGGGGTCTCTGCCACCTTGGTAGCAGAGTACATTATGGCTGTTTGGGCACATTAAGGGGCATTAGCTGGAGGAGCTGCCCTGAATAATGCATGGCCTTTATTTATGAGCAGAGTGCATACGTCCTCTGAAGCGCACTGAACCGGGGTGTACACACACACACACACACGTGCGCACACACACACACACACACATCCTCCTTTTCAGTCACATATACACGCTTTCAAAATCACAAATTTGGTAAACTGGCAACGTAGGTATGCTTATATTTGTGTGAGAAAGCATGACTGTGTGTGTGTGTGTGTGTGTGTGTGTGAGAAGCTGAGTGTGTGACTAACAATATCTTTAATAAACCGCCAAATTCCTACATGCCAACCTAAAAATGAAGTACATGGTTGTGTGCGTGGCCGCTGAACGGTCCTCCGGTCTAACAGAGCAGCCAATGAGCCTAGTCTCACACACTAACACGCACACAGTGCACTTACACTTATATTCAGATGACTTCCGACAATCAAAAACTTTTAAGTGACATTTTTACGATTGGCTCTCCTCAGAGTTGTTTTCACGGCGTGCTGAATTTTCCAGCAGTTTTGTTCCAAAGTGAGAAATCATTTTGACGTCTATACTCTCATGGAAATGACTGCAGGCATGAACGGGAGAGTCACGTCATCAGCAGGGGATCTGTGACTTTCCATCAACTCTCATGACATTGATCCACAGAAATCAAGTGCAGCTTCAGTGAGACCTTGAGAAGATGGTTTCTCACCATCTAAAGTTTTGATCTTCTGCAGGTTGATTTTCATCGTGTACCTGCACCTGAACTGAAACAAGGGAATCAAGTTTTAGATAATAAACATAAACATAAAAAACCTTCAGTGTGTTCCTTTAAGGTCTTTAATGACAGTCTTATTTAGGGATGTAGTGGTGCTTAAAGAGCTGGGGCTTGAGGGAGATCATGCGCTCTGGAGGTCAGTGTTAACGGTGTTTGTAAAACCTCGGGGTCGGAGTTCATCAGCCTGGCAGGGTGACGGTTCACTGTGACTTGGCCGGGACACACACACACACACAAACACTGTCGAGGCCGTCACACCTCAGCAGCTCTGAGGTAACAGGAACTCCTGGTGGACGGCAGACAGAGGGAGCCGGCACGACCACACGGTTGTAATTTGTGTTATCATGGTTCCACCATGCTGTCTGACCAAGACCTGCAGGTGGACCTGACGACCAAACTGTGACTACATTCCTAAATGAGAGCAGAGTTCGTCACCATTTTGTATCTTACGGTGTTCATCTCATTTTCAGGATGTGGCTACAGGTTGTGAACGTTATTTAGGCTGCCCTTAAAATCTACAGTGTGTCTACAGCCAGCAAAACTTGATTCAATGTTTATGTTTTCTAAATACTTTGGTCTGGTTTCACACGGGGCACGAACAGCGGTCTGCTGGGTGAAGGACCAGTTTTGTCACATGTGGTAGTCACATACATAGTCAAGTTAAGATCAACCACACCCTTTTCATAAGAACCTCACTTCCTGTAAAGAGGGACCTTTACTCTGAAAAGACGCTATGCATTTAACGAGCGGGAATTTGACACGCGGTCACTGAAACGTGCAAAACTGACTACAGAGGGACACGTAAAGTTTCAGAGTTTGAAGCTTATTGCCACTGAAGCTGTAGTATTTGACGCATTGCTGTGAGAATGTGTTGCAATTACATGTGAAAGACGGAGAGACATATCTGAGAAGATACTATGGATGTTTTTTCCAAGCTGCTGCTGTTGCCGTCTCCTGTAAAGAAACAAGCTACACACTGTTGAGAGGCACCTGTAAAGCCAGCGGTTGAGTGTTCGATACTCGAAAGGCATATTTTAGGTTCATCTCTTTAACCCTGAACTAGCACTTTGAGAAAGTGTTTGCAAAAACGAAAACAAACACTGTGAAGGCTGAAAAAGGCGACTTCAATGACAGCACTTTTGTAAGAGAAGTTTATTGCAGATTGCAGCTCTATTAATTACGTGACACTGCTTTGATCCCCGGAGGGAATTTTCCTTTCACTTGCCCTCCTGCACACAGAGCTCAGAGCTCAGCTAACAGAGCGCTGAAGAGCAGCTGTCCTGCGGGCCGGCTGGGTTTCAGTGTCGAGCTCAAGGGCACAACAGCAAGATTAGATTTTCAGTCAACACACTGGGCTCGAGCCAAAGTTTTCACAGGCTGAGGGACGATCTTCCCACTCCCTGTGAACGGGAACATCATCGCTCCACCTGAGAGGAATACTGATGCAGAGGAACTGAGTGACAATACTGTGCTACATAATCTCACAATATTGGAAATGTGTCTGCATGTAGAGGATCGCAGTTACCAGAGGTGGGACCAAGTCATTGTTTTGCATGTCACGAGTATAAGTTTCAAGTCCCGAGCCAAGTCCCAAGTCCTAAACTTTGACTTTTAAGTCCTAAACAAGTCATGATGTGCTCTTCACCAAATGTAACTTCATTTTAAGAACAGAGTAATACTATTAATATCATTAATATTACATTTACAAAAATCCTGAATGCTTTTTAACATTTGTATTTATTAGTTCAAAATTAGAACGACTGAACTTCTAAGAAAAAAGATTTTGGGGATTAAGTGTTGACTTGGAAATGAACAGCGGTAACGTTAGCTGAATCAGGAAAATGAACACACAAATGTGTTGTACTGGTAGTCTGCACGTTCCACCGCCCTCCCGCCTCCTAGTGTCCTGTCAATTAAAATCAATCAACCCAATCTCCCATATCGACCTCCTCTGTACAGTAACAAAGTCATTAAACACGAATCCTGGCCCGCTCACAAAAGTTCAGAAACAAATAATAATCAAAGCGAGGTCATGGAGGGCAAACAAAAAGACTCCAGAGGGAGGAGCAGCGCTTTAGATTTGGGGGGGGGGGGGGGGGGTGACCTTGATGGATTCCAGACAGTACGGGAGCTCAAATCGCAAGCTGGGTGGCAATATGCAAGTATGTGAATGAGTGTGTGTGTGTGTGTGTGTGTGTGTGTGTGTGTGTGTGTGTGAGGTTAGTGATGGCTGTCATTAATTCCCAGTCGCAGAGACGGACTGAGGACTGTGTGTGTGTTGTGGTGTGACAGGGAGGAAGAAGGTGGTGTGTGGGGGTTAAGTACGAAGGCAATAAAGCCATTTAAGAGTCATAAAGTGCTTGGTCAATCAAAACCGCCCCCCTGCTAGGCTTCTCAGGTCCTCCGCTGTGTGCACGTGTGTGTGTGTGCGTGTGTGTGTGTGTGTGTGTGTGGATGCGAGAAAAAGAGCGACAGCGTGCATGCGTGCACGTGTTTCTGTGTAGCATTGAGCATTTGTGCATCCAACGTGTCCGTCGGTGAGTCATTTGTGTGTGTGTGCTGAGGCGGTGAGCGGGCCGGTCTGCAGGGTCAGTGGGATACTGAGCTCAAAGAGAGAAGGAAGCGGAGGAAGGAAGAAAGGATGCACCACCAGTGGAGCTCTGTGAAGGAAAAGACTGAGAAGAAGCCATGGAGCGGATGCAGTGATTAGAGTGTAATTTGTCCGACTACACCACGATGTATTCGTGCGTGAAACTACGTGTGCAAGTGTTTGCACCTACGTCTCTGCCTGTGAGTCAGACTTTCAGTCAAATTTGTAGCCACTGCAGGACGCTTCCTGTGTCGGCTCGCAGATATACACTTTCAGTTCAAACTGTCCAATTAAAGAATCTAAAGTGGCCTAAACTGTTCAAACGGTGCTTAATCACACTGGTCTGAAAGCTCGCCGATGTCCTAATGATCCACAGAAACAGAAGGCAATCTTCTCCCCTCATCTGTTGATTTTCATCGTTTTAATCATCGTGCGTCTTTTTAAAAATACAAAACTGTTCATCAGACCATAAAGAATCACAGATAATGCCCATAGAGAGATAAGCGAATGAGAAAAAGACTTGAAAAATGTGATCAAATGATTAACAAAAACACATTGTTATCATTATGTGTTCAATAGTATCAAGCATGTTGTTGGCACTATACGTCTGCATAAATACACACACATCTTACTGTGCATGTTGCGCTGCTATTAAAGCTGGAGTGTACTCTGACGTGCTATTTTGCTCACATGTGGAGGTTACCTCTGCTGAAGCAAAATGTCAACTTTTCAATCCTGCCTGTTACATTTCAGTTCATCGCCCCCCCCGTGTTGGAATAATCAGTACAGAACTACAGCTTTAGGACATAAGGAACATTTTAAATTCAAACCAATGCGACTGGTGTGCTTTGTAAAAGAAAACTCGACTAGTGCTGCTTTAAAAAGCCTAAAAATAGCTGCTAGCCGGGGTATCTGTCCCTCTGTGTTCACAAACATCCAATCAGACTAATCGTCCATTTTTGGCCAACAAAGCCACCGGCAGCCGGCTCGGTTTATTACCGTCGCCGTAGGGCACATTTTGGCCGTAACACCACACCAACTGTGGCATCATGTGCAACCACCACCAGCCTCCCTCGTCCCCCGATTCTCTCTCCGTCTTTCTCTCTGTCGTTTCCATCCCTCTTCTCAACCCTCCCCGCTTTAATAATCCTCGGTCCCTGGGCTCTACTGCCCAGGTGAGAGGGATCTAAACAGTCGTTGCCACGGTAAGCTAGCAGCAGGAGCCCAAACACACCTCTCCATGCCCCTTTCGCTTCATCACTCACTCTTTCCACTCTTCTTCCTCCCCTCCCTTTCAACATAAACACCATCAGCCCCCCCCCCCCCCCTCCCCTCTTTCACTCTGTTCTGTTTTGTTTTCCTTCTGCATGTAACCCAGAAAGAACACAGTTCAGGACCCAGATAATATTCGGGCTCGCTGGCCCGTGATGATATTGACCAGACACAACTTTCCCGCCCCCATCTGTCAGCTCGCCCTCGTTCCAGACGCCCATATGTACACAAGTATGACACTCGAACGACACCGAATTCAAAAACAAGTCGATGGTGTCTGCTGACCTCAACTGTGTGCCAAGAGGGACGCACCCAAATCCTCCCCCCCCACAAATATCACACACACACACACACACACATATATATATGCAGCCCTGCACCCACTGAGTGTCCCGTCACTCAATGACAGTCGGGTTAAATCCATCCTGACAGGTCAGTCTCCTCACTGTCAGGCCAAGCTGTCGGGGCCACTGTCATTGTGAGAGAGACCACATATGTTATGTCTGTAAGTGTGTCTGTGTGTGTCTGTGTGTGTGTGTCTGTGTGTGTGTGGGAAAGAGTGTGCGTGTGTAAACAAGGACGTTGGCAGCAGGTCTGTGACTTCAGTACGGTGTGTGTGGTGATCATGTTTTAATGGTAACCACATCAAATATAATTTAATTTTTTTTCATCCTGTATGTTTGTGTTTTTTGTTTTCTTTGTTTACGTTTGTTGCCAAAAGATTCTCAAAAATGCAACTTGCAGAGAACCTTTTGTGGAGGGTGAGGCCATGGGTCAAGTAATGCATGACTCATTTTTGGTATATAAGCTAATACTATAGTTATTTTGCTATAACTGGTTGCTAAACTCTGGCATCTGTGGACTAGTTGACATTTCTTAAAAAAGCAAGCGTATATCAACTCTGTGTGATAATCAACAAAATATGCTTTCAACTTGTGGCACTACAGGAAATTGGATGATTGAAAAGGCCGCAACTCAATGGTCACAGATTTGACTTAATGTTCTCTGATAAACTAATACCTTTAGGTATTATCTTTATATCATTTTGATACAGACCTGGATTTTAAACTACTTTAAAATACTCCACATGGTCAAAAGTATCTGGAGAAATTACATCCATCTGCCCTCGAATACTAAATTTTGGAAGATGTTGTGACTTCGGTGGAGAAGTGTGCTCTCTGAGTTCCTCCTTCTCTGAGTTCCTAGTTTCGGGAAAGTGTTTTTCATTCTTTAGACTGAAGCCACGTTGTGAGTCTTTTGCGAGAAGAAGCGAGGAAGACAGGGAGAAGATCGAGGCAGACATGAATGATAAAAAGTGAAATGGAGAAAGAAATCATGTCCCTGACTCAGTGGATGACCAAGCATCGCCAGGCAGGCTGTCTCTCTCTCAGACTACATGGGATGTGCTGGGCCCTGTGCCAGGTGGGCCATGTACACACACACACACACACACACACACACACACACACACACACACACACACACACACACACACACACACACACACACACACACACACACACACACACACACACACACACACACACACACACACACACACACACACACACACACACACACACACACTGCAGAAATGAGAGTTGGTTGTTTGCCCAGACATTGTTTGCCAAAACCCCTTTGAATTAGAGCAAAATGTACACTCTCATGCAGCATACATTGCTTTTCTGTTTCTCTCTCTCTCATGCACCCCCCCCCCCCCCCCCCCCCCACACACACACACACACAAAGATTCCCTTGATAAAACTGGATTTCCTAATCAGATGCCCCTTGAGCACTTTCTGATAAAACAACAACAGTACTGAACCCCCACTTTATCTCCTGCACACACACACACACACACACACGCTCAATATCTGTGCTCTCCATACACACACTTAACACACACCAGAGAGAAGGAGCAGGCACATTTTGGCATTTGATATGGTTGACCCAGATCTTGGAGCGTGCACGGCTAAAGATGCGACGAGGAGGAGGAGGGGCGGAGGGTTATCTGGGTGTTGTGCATGAGTGAGTGAATAAGATGATGAGTGGGTGAAAGGGCGGTGGGTGTGGGCCGCTTAGAGATTTTATATATTTTTTTTTTGCAGAGTCTAATTTGAAAACCAGCGGGGGGCTGTTGGGTAAAAGACGGACAGACCTCTGCAAAGGTCAGAGCGAGGGAGATAAAGAGAGAGAGAGAGAGAGAGAGAGAGAGAGAGAGAGAGAGAGAGAGAGAGAGAGAGACACATAAAAAGGAAATGATCAAATAACACGAGGTGAGGAGAGGCTTCCAGCAGGCGCTGAACGCCGCCCTTTTCTGTCCACCAGCCATGTTGGAGGTCCGTGGTATGAAGGCACTGCATTTGTAAACTGACTACATCGATGTGTGAGCTGCTTTTAGCCAAACTAATCCAATCGCTTACAATTTGCACATAAACTTGGCAGCTCTTGCAGCTAAGAATCAGTGTCTTAGTGAGTAGGATTTGGGGGGATTTACTGGCAGAAATGTAATAAATATTCCAAGTGTGTTTTCTTAGTTATAATCACTTGGAAATAAGAATTTCCTTGGAATGAGTTGTTTATATCGACATACGGCGTCAGATGAGAAAACGCTTATTTGTGTTGTTCTAGAGGGCATGAACAAACTGATTTATTTTGTCAGGACATCCTGCAAACATATTACATATTTGGAGGGCTTGTGGGTTCATAGTGTAAGTATTTCACCAGTGTACGTGATATTGTCATGACTGCATGCTTTGGCAGCACAGACAAACTTCTGAGAGAGAGCTAAAGAGAGAGGAAGAGGCTCTTGTCAGGACCGACCTCTGTTTTTTTACCTTCTTTATGTATTCCTCTTGACTGTGGATCTCTCTCTCTCTCTCTCAGGGAAAAAGATCAAATCTTCCACTCATGTGGATAACTAAGAATAACTCTCCACAGGCACCCGGTACCTGGCGTAGGGTGCCTCGAACTGCTCGCACAGATAGACGGAGTGCCTGGAAGAGGCGAAACTCCTTGACGTCAATAGAGACGGGTTGTTTTCACTCTCTCATCCACGTCTCGTGTTTCTTTCATCTTATCTATGAACTTTTGAAAGAGCTGGCAGCAGACGGGAGGCATTCTTGGGCTTAAAATGAAGTAGAAAACTGGTTTCGAGTATGTTTTTTCTGTACTCATACATCATCAAACAACCCAAACCACCATCCAAATCCTCGCTGATCTTTGCCCTCCATCTTCTCTGCGCTATAACTGAGGGACGCAGGGAGAACGCCCGGGATCGGACAGATTTGGAAGCATGACTGATTCCCGTCTCTCTCAGATGGCTTCATCTATTTTGATTACAGACCCCCCTCCGAGCGTTGGTCATCTTCTCTCCAGGTGGGTAATGGGAACAGGATGGGAAACAGGACCAGCCTTTTATGCTTTTCGGTTTTCACACTGAAAGGCAATCACGTCCGTGGATGTGATGTGTGCAGTAACCAGAGAGCGCGATTGGTCGAGCGGGACACGAGAATGGTACACGGAGACGAACAGAAAACCGTGAAGAGTGCGGCCGAGGTGGAAGTTTTACGGGTAAAGACAGACGAATGGCTAAGGAATAGAAGGTGAGACCCGGCAAATAAAAGGAAAGGAGTCCAGAGAGTGAAAGAGAGACGGATGAGGGGGGCATGAATGGAAGAAGAAAGAAAGAGAGAGTTTTATCTGACTCTCACAGCCTTGGTGATATGACAGGCTTGACAATCCAGAGCGTTTCAACATGCCACCCCCTACCAGGGACAATCTTCCTTGCTGCCTTCCACACACACACACAACCTCCTGCAGAGTACACACACACACAACAGGACCTCCGCCCCATCCTGCCTCCCTGCCACCCTCCGTCTCTCCGTAAAGGATAATCCTTCCACCACCCCCACCAAATACCATCACTCAGTAAAAAGATATTTCCAAGGGCCTGGATCGGAGGCGGTCGCATGCTGCGTGCTCACACAAAAGGCAAAGGCAGTATGCAGATGACACGACACACACACACACACACCAAAACTGATACACGGACTCTCCCAATACGCACATGACAGCATCTGCCTTTCTCAGATAACTACAATCCACCCTCCCCTCTTTCTCCTCTCTCCATCTCCATCTCCTCCAGCGTGGATAGATACTTGTGTTTGTCAATATGGAGAATTCGCGCATCATTGACAATCCTGGCATTGTTGTTGTTTGTCGTCCCTATCCGTGCTGCCTAATGAGAATCACAAGGAGTGATGAGCGGACTCTCAGTGACTCATGTGAGCCTCATTGAGCAGAGCTAAGAGGCTATCAAAGAGCCGACCAGCCGTTAAGTGGAGCTGGTGAAGTCGGACATTTTGGTTTCTAGATTTATAGAAAATGAAGTGTCCCAAAATCCTTCACCATCCTGAAGTGGAGCCAGTTATGACCTGTGTGCAGACGATTCAAAGTGCTGTATGAAACAATATATTAAAACATAGATACAGACAGACAAATACCAAAAATGACAAAGAAGTTAAACTAAACAGAAATGACTCAAATGTTTCCTTTAGAATATGCATTTTCCCTGATTATTGAGTGAAGGGGATGAATATATTGTTAAATAAGTGTATTGTCTTGTTTTGAGACAGGGTGGACTAAATTAAAGCTTTTGAATCCAAGTATTTTAGAGTGAAGTGAAGGAAGTCATAGAAAAATGCTTATTTATCTCCCAGAAAAAGTTTCAAGTGCAGCAAAATTGTATTGAATCAAGCAAATGCCACTTTTGACATGTAAACGGAGCCGTTTCTCATTTCTAAATCCAATCCTGTGTCATTTCCAATTCGTCAAAGATCAAAAGTTCATTCCCTCAAAAAGATTTCAGGGCAGGAAAGGTGCCTTGTGTTTTATTTATGAGCAGCTAAGAGGCTGCTGCAGGGCATCCCCATTAGCATGGTGCCAGGGTTTGTTAGCGCATCCCCATAAACAGGGATTCAAAGGACTCACGAAGAAAGAGTCAGGAGCAGGCGGCGGAAACGGAGAACAAAAGGTGAGGGTTGAAGAGGACAAGGAAAGGTGAGAGGGAGGGTGGGAGGAGGTGGAGGAGGGGAAGAGAGGAAGGTCATGAGGCGAGTTGGAAGCGACGCGGTTTGACAGCAGGGGAATATTCCAGTTTACAGGAGTCACAAGGGACTCACGCTGCCACTTAACACAAGGCATGTGTCTCGCTGTGCACCACACACACACACACACACCTCCCAAAAGATGTACTTCTTTGTCTCAGACGCTCACACACACACACACACACACACACACACTCCACACCGTGATTGGCACCAGCCCACAGTTTGCCACTTCACATCAAAATGATGAGTGCAGATGCTCTGAATCTGGTGCTCGTTCTGCTCGCTGCCAGCAGCTAATGTACATGAGGCAGAGTTCGTTCGTTCATTCATATATATATATATATATATATATATATATATATATATATATATATATATATATATATATATATATATATATATATATATATATATATATATATATATATATATATATATATATCAGTACAGTACCATGGCAGGTCTTGATATAGACACGAAATGGAATCTATTGACGGAAATAATTACGTTGGAAAGTCAATTAGGAGCCTTATTTTCAGTTGGACACAAATAAAATGCATCGTGTTGAAAACGTGAAACGTTGCCTCAAAGCGTAATTGCAAAACACATGCAGTGTACCAATCTAATTTCTATGAGACAGGATTGGTCTGAGGGGGAAAAATACATTTGAATAAACAGCCTGGTGCAGTTTGTAGTCAAAAATCCTTTTCAAACATAAAAAACATCAAAATGATAGTTTCTAACGCCAACTGTGCAAATTCACAAATCCTAAGCTATCTAGCTCGCACAAAACCAGAAACACATTCTCCAGCTTGGCTGAAGCCGGTCAGAGCTTGGCCCAAAACACAACATGCATTCATCAGTCGTACTGGTTTCAATTGGAGGGAATGATGTCTTTAGTCGGAGGAAAACATCCACTGACAATCAGTCGAGTCTGCAGCTGCGAGCCAGACCAAATCAGTGAACGCCGTCGAGCAGCTTGGATGACGACAAGGAGCCACATATGGAATTTTAATTGAGCGCTGTGTTCGGTTTGCCCGGTTTAAGGGTCTTCCGGTAACGTTGGTCTTCACTTGGAGCCTTTCCAGACCACGGTGAATGATGACTGTGTGAGGAGAGCACCACTGGTGATGTCTTGGAATATTTTGGAAGTAACTTTCAGTGGCTTAAAAGTCTGTAAGATGTAGTTTTTTTTGTTTTTAAGTTAAACGACTGTATGGTCTCAACTCTCTTTTTGACGAACTGGGAAACTATATCAAAACAAACCTTTGGGGAAAAACTTCTCATCAAATGCAGCCACTAAATTATCAACAATATCTTTGCAGTAGAAGGTCAAAGGGGATGAAACAACCTTCAGCTTTTTTCATTTATAAAATACAGGAAGCTGGCTTTGATTTTATAGATATTAAATCAAAAAAGATTACGACCTTCAAAACAGACAAAAAGAAGGAAATGTTTAATCTTCCTCTGGAATAATCTTGTCATGGAAATGATTAAATTGATCTCACACATGTTTCTAACATCAACTGGTCACAGAAAATATTCAAATAAATCTGCAGAAGCTTGTCCTCACTGCAACACTGTAGTGAACAGACACCACACCCATGGCACCACACATCAACAGACCACACACTCCTTTGCATTGAAACCCCCGTCCACACTCAACGAGGGATGGCAAAGGTTGCAACGTCGATGACGACAATGTCACCAAGCCAGGGGATAGCACAGGAGGTCGGGGGTGCATCGACGCTCCCTGAAGGCGCAATTAGTGCTCCACTGCAGGAACAACGCTAGACCGGGTTCCTCCTCTGAACCAGAACATTGTTACACTAATTAATAACTCAGTCGCATCAGGGCGGCTTCAAGACAACAACAACAACAAAAGGAAAATCAGGACAAGAGGAAGGGTTTAACAACTGTGTGCTGTGTGGAAAATCTGCAAGCTATTTGATTTAACTATTTCCATATGGGTGGTGTATCGCCTAATCTAACTGCCCTCAAACTGACAGAAAAAAACAAACAGCTAAAATGCAGTTTAATAACATTTAAACTCTCACAAATATCTCAGGAAAATGTGAGATTTTTTTTCAGTCTTTATAAATGAAAGAGCAAAAGCATGTTTCTAAATCCTGCAGGGAAAAAACAACCATAGAAGCCAACGTACGAATCTCTCTCCCTCCAAAGCAGCTTTAATAGACCAGAATGCAATGCAGCAATAGTGTTTAATAACAAGTGAAACTAGATATAAACAAACTATGTACGGCTTTAGATGTATGGTAACTCCCAACGATGTGATTGATCTTTTCGAGGGATTTTGTAGCTGTCGGAAATTCACAGCATTTTGGACGTTTTTTACCCACTTGGCTGCTCATAAAATATGTCCGAAAGCCAAAGTATACCACGCGCACGCAGATTAAATGGAAACTCTTACCTTTCTCCTGCTCTTACTTTGGTTTCACCACCTGGACACCTCTCTGACATCATGAAAGGGAAAACACAGATGTAAATAATGACATTAATGATGCACCACTCCACGCCTGCAGCCATCTTGATTAGTTACACCTGTGATATTAGTTGGAACCTCTGTGTGACGAGTCACAAATGTAAAAGTCTAGACCTTCAGCTGACACGGTAACGGATCATCTCAGAGCTGAGGAAAGACATTTTGATGAAAGGAAATCACAATGCAAATTACAACATCGAAGTTATCTGAATGAATGTTTGTATTCACCAAAAAAATGCTCCCACTACACACAGAGACCAGAGAAAATATAAAGAAAGCAAGCAAACATGTCCCTGAATCAAATGCGTCAAAACTTCACACATTGAACATAAAATGCTCTCGTATGTTTATGGGAAGTCTTTAATAAAACACTGAGCTCAGTCAGAGGCCTGAACGTGCGCTGCAAACTTTATTCATCTGTCATGTGGACAGAGCCAGGCTAGCTGTTTCCCTCTGTTTCCAGTCTTTGCGCTAAGCTAAGCTGTTTATAGCTGTTTAGTGCTGTTTATGTCCTGTTGACTTGTAAAGCTTGTTAAAGTGTGGACGACACTGTGACTACATGTCTTTAGTTGTTACTCTAAGCTCACTGAGCTCCTGACGAAATACTGTAAGTCCCGGCGTCGCTCAGAAACAACAGCTCTTTTCATCAAACCCTTTTTTTTTTGCACAATAACGTTCATTAAAACACATTCACCGCAGGGAGCTGTGGAGAACAAGTGTGCCTTCTGCTCTGTGGTTGGGCAGCTGATCCGTTCTGTTCGAACACATGGTGGTCTAAGTGCCTTGCTCAAGGGCAAGCGTCTCACTCTTCACTGTCTCTGTGTTGGGAATAACATAGCCTCAAAAAGGGGCCAACATCTGTATAAATATATATTTGAACATGTGTGCCCTAAAACAAGGTCGGCCACAGGTTTGTTTTATTACATTTGATGCTCAGCTGAGCTTGGATGAAGGACGATCAGTTGATTCTTTATGTAAAACGTGTTTTTTCACAACTAAACATTTTGAAAACCTCCCCAAATACAGATTAAACCAAACTGCATGAGACATATTGCAGCATTCAGACAATCACTGAAACTCTACACTGTAAAAACTGGTTCAGCTGAACTCAGAGGGGTGCCAGTGCTCCTTGGGGACGCCCTAAACCTCACAGCAGCATTCACTTTCAATGCATCTCCTCTTCTCTTCTTCTCTCCGAGCTTTAGATGTAGATTAATATTTCAATACCTTCTGGCCATAATCACGTCACAGCCTGATATATTCTGGGCTGAAACTGCTCAGACTGGGACTTTGTAAAATGGCACATTACGTGCAGAGCCGTCTCGTGCCTCCACCGGCCCGAAGGAAACATTTCACATTTCTATTCTAGAAGGTGTGGCAATTTGATTTGCTCGGGACACACCTGTTTCTTCAAAGCTGTGCATTTTTTAGGAGATCTGTTTGTGTATTAGTATCTTTTACTTGCAGATTTTATTTTGGAAAATTTCACAATTCTTGCATGTTGTCATGCGGTGGCAGGACTTCATTGTATATGGTATTGTTTAAATGTAATGTAATGTATATGTTCATGTTTCAATCCATTATTCATACAAAAGTTTTATTAATATGTAGTGATACAGAATGTTATTTTAGATATATCTGAATCTTTTTCAGTTCTACTGGAGGAGTACTCTGGTAAAACATAATTATATTCCACATGTAGTGTGATGGTGATATTTTCCGCCACAGTAGCCAAACAGTAGCAACTGCTATTGCAGACGCCAATGAGGAGCCAATCAAATCAACAAATACACAAATGCCTGACTATAATAGTTTTAACTATATTACTATATTACAGAACATATTCATTTCCTTCTTTGTTGTTTCCTCGTTTTAAGAGCTGCAGTTTTAATATGTAAATGTCAAATGTCGTAAAATGTACTAATGTGCTCCAATAAACTTGATAAAAAACGTAAAAAAACGATCTCAGTCAAACCCTTGGTTATTTTATAAATCATAAATCTGTGATCCACATTTGATTTACTTTGAAGAGGACCGAATTGTTTATCAGCAGCATTTATTCCTTTTCTACTTTGTATTTAAAAGAAGAAAGCGGTCGAGTGAGACAGCATGAGTGGACGATTACCTTTTTTTTTTTCTTGTCTCGTAGGTTGTCCAATTGAAGAGCTTCCTCCTGAGGCCCCCTGCTGACTGATAACAAGCCCGACTCATTCACAGCTTCATGAGTGTGTGCACATAACCTCCACTCCACCTCTGTGTGTGTGTGTGTGTGTGTGTGTGTGTGTGTGGCACCATGCTGTGGACAGTGATACTAGCGCTGCTGGTGCTTGTGCTGCTGCAGACTCAGCTGTCTGTGTGCTTAAGGGAATTACGCAGCAGGGGTTCCAGCTCCCCTGCCTCCTCCTCTTCGTCATCCTCTTCCTCCTCCTCCTCTTACAATGCCACCCAGCTGCGGCTGCCCGGAGCGATTATTATTGGCGTGCGGAAAGGCGGCACCAGAGCCCTGCTGGAGATGCTCAACCTGCACCCGGACGTGGAAGTGGCGAAGGCCGAGGTAAAAGACTAATAAATGTGTAATCACCAGTCGTGGGAGATAACTGAGTAGAAGTACTCCCATAGTGTGTGTAAGTACAGTTTTAGTGTGTACTTAAGTTAACTACATTTATCAACCGCACAGTTACTTTTCAGATTAAAGGAGCAGTGTGTAGGATTTAGTGCCATCTAGTGTTCACGTTGCAGATTGCATCCAACTGATTTATACCCCTCCGCTGTCTCCTCCCTTTCCAAGCGTGTCTGAGAACTACGGTGGCCTTCAGGTAACGTAAAAACGAGAAAGGCTCTCTGTACTGTAGAAACATGGCGGACTCAGTGAAGAGGACCCGCTCCCGATGTAGATACGAAGGGCTCGTTCTAAGCTAACGAAAACACGATTCTTAGTTTCAGGTCATTATACAGTAACTAAAACGTAGTTATGAATATTATATTCTATTTCTTCCATTAAATCTCCTCTAAATCCGACACACTGTTCCTTTAAGATTTTACTTTCAGAAAGTGATTGAGGAGTTATTAAACTACAACACGTTGTGAAAGATGAATCCAGTGGTTCCAAACCTTTTTTGGCTTGTGGCTCAGGACAGAGATTTCTATGAGCTGTTAGCAGATACAAGAGACAAACTTCTCACACAATTTAATTTTCAATTGCTGTTCAAATATCTATATTTCACAATGAAAACATTGTTTTTTGTGTATCAAAACTTATTTTTCCTTCTCCAATTATTTATCTGATGATCCCTCAAATTTATTTGGTGACCCTTTGGAGGGGCCCGACCCCTAGGTTGAGAACCACGGAATTATAACTGTATATAAAGTAGTTAAAACTAGCTCCACCTCGAGCAGCCACAACAGTAAAATGCTGCCTTTACACTGATCTAATAATCGAATCTAATAACGTCATATGTTATAAAATATCGGTCATCTTTCACTGTTGATACTTATGTACTTTTAAACGCTGGACTTTTAATTCAGGTGTTTTTGTACATCATCATTAGTACTTTCACTGATGTAAAGGATCTGAGTACTTCTTCACTGAATATCACACAGATCACACTCACACATGATACAGAGATGGGGAGGAATAAAATCTGTAATAATAATAATAATCACGTTTCACACCTGCAAAGACTGTTTACAACCATTTCATTTCCAACCAGTTTATATGTTTGTAAACTACAATTCATTGGGACACAAAATGACAATTTTCCATCTAAAGCTCCAATTCTTCATATGCTTTTATTTAATGTGTGACTTTCACTTCTGCATGACTACATCTCTATGATAGTATTGCTACAAGTACTTTAGTTAATAGTTTTACTACGTCTTCTACTTCTGACATTGTCACACGTGACCAAATACCACTTCAAGGAACGATGATGGGAAATAACTGCCATGAACCATTACATCTACGTCACAGAACGTTAAACCAATGCACTGAGCATTTATTTCAAACAGATGTGGCTTAAAGAATCCAACAAGGATCCTTCTGGGTGAAGTAATTCAAACTGCATATTAAACCTCGAAATCATATTTTAGGGAAGTGAGAGCCAGCTGCAACCACACGAACATAAATTCTAAGAAAAGTCAACAAGTTTGGACATGTAGGGTTGCGGTTGGTACAGGGAGTTCACATCCAGAAATTGGATTAGCTGATATGCAAGTGTGACGTACTTGGACTGATATAATGTTCCAACAGCGATAAATCTGCATCACTGATGTACTGAATCAGTGTACTGATGTACTCTACTTATCTTCTTTTTCCCCGATAAACACTGATGTTTCCTACCTGGTACAAACTAGTTTCCTGATAACATTGTTGTTGTTTTTATCCGAGCTGCAGCAACTGCACCACTAAATCTTTTTTTAAAATAAATAAATCAAGTTTAGGTGAGCGTTTCCCCTATTGTCATCATCAATGCAGAGAGGCACACATACAATGAGAACAAAGTCAGCTCAGCCTTTATGTGGTTTGTACTTACGGGATTATGAAAGACGACGGGGTCTGTCCCTAAGAAGCTGCACAGAGAGAAATCAGAGGTGAAGACTGCAAAGATGGAAAGCTGGCGCGAAGGAATAGATTGGTTTGGACAAGATGGGGACAAAATGAAATACGCTCAGTGACTGATAGAAACATTTCTCATCCCTACACATTCTTTCGGTACCGTTAAGGTGAGACACTACAGGAAAAAACATTGTTTTTCATGCACTGGTTTGAGATTTTGGGCTGTTTTGCTTCCATAACATGTCTTTTTCATGACTAGTGGAAAGAAAACGTTAAAAAAAATACACATTAAAGTGTTTATTTTACTACTTTGTCTATTTGCATCTGTAGATTTCTCCTAAATTCACTTACATTCACCAAACTGTCCACTTTCATTCCTCTCTATATTCTGAAGGTTTTTACAGAGGGGTTTGTTCATATATCATTCAGAGCCTGATTTATACAACATTTTATTCCTAAAAACTTGGCAAAAATGGATTGCTGTTGACAGTATTTTCTGATTAATGGAGTGATAAGAGAAATCCAAAATTCCCTTAGGAAAAACCTTTCACTCAACAAAATGATACAAGAATGTTGAACCTGGCTTCATCCAATGTTCAGATTCAATCCAAGTTCTGCTCTGGAGATGTATGCAATGCCTCATTTGCATATTTAAACATACGGTTTCAGGAAACCTGCAATACACAAAGTACTTGTGATAATGTAAGTAAGCAACTGGGGACGTTTCATGGTGATATCTATTAGTTAAACTTACTCCCTCATTCATCTGGGCTGTCTCTCATTAAAGACGCTCCCTCATCAAGAAGTGACATTTTAGGGACATGCGCTGCTGTCCTTGTCTTCATTAACCCCATCTTCTGTCCCTCTGTCAGGTGCACTACTTCAACGTGGAGGAGCACTACCGCCGAGGCCTGGCCTGGTACCGATCCCAGATGCCCCTCACCCTCCCCGGTCAGCTGACGGTGGAGAAGACCCCCGGCTACTTTGCGTCCCCTCAGGTCCCCGCACGCGTCTGGGAGATGAACCCCGCCGTCCGCTTGCTGCTCATCGTCCGGGACCCAGCAGAGAGGGTGGTCTCCGACTACACCCAGGTCCTCCACAACCGCCTGACCCGCCACAAGCCTTACCAGCCGCTAGAGGAGCTCCTGATCCACAAGGGCCACATTGACCCTGGTTACAAGGCGCTGCAGCGGAGCCTGTATTACCAGCATCTGGCCCGCTGGCTGGAGGTCTTCCCCAGGGGGCAGATCCACGTGGTGGACGGCGACGCGCTCATTCGGGATCCCTTCCCTGAGCTGAGGAAAGCTGAGAGGTTTCTGGACCTCCAGCCCAGGATAAGCCCCGACAACTTCTACTACAACACCACCAAGGGCTTCTACTGCCTCCTGTCTGCCGGGCACGACAAGTGCCTGGACGAGTCTAAAGGAAGGCCGCATGCGCCGCTCAGCACCCAGGCCTTTAAGAAACTCTGTCGCTACTTCAGGAAGCCCAACAAGTTGTTCTTTGAAATGGTGGGGAGGTCGTTTTCCTGGTGCTGATCCAGCGGTGAAAAGCAACTGTGGAGACAAAAACACCCCAAATAATGCCAACACATTCAGGGACACAGAGGTAGAGAGAGAACTGTGGTTTGTGTGTTTTTCTAGGTAGATGAGTGGACTGATTTTTGTCATAAACATCTCTTGTTGTTGATACCTACTCAGGTATAAATGTGGCCAACCGAAGCAGCGCATACAATATGTGTGTGTTTGTGTGTGTGTGTGTGTGTGTGTGTGTGAAGACGCGTGGAGAATGTTGAACATGTGGCCAACACAAACCTTTACCCCGACCATTCTGGTGCCTCCTCGGATGGATAGACTCAAGCGACGAGGCTACGACTAACCGTGCCAAACGCAAGTTCGAGAGCGAAAACCACAACCGACTGCTTGTGGGCGCTCATTTTGTGGGGTGTTAAAAGACGATGTGCAGACTTTGAAGTGATGTATAGAAATAGTGGTGAAAAGATGGTTGAATTCATTAATTGTTGCACTATGAACTCTTATTGCGTGAAAAAGAAAAGCAAATCGAGGTTCAGTGTGGATTTTTAAACAGAAACCAACTCCCCTATTTGATTTTTCTCAACAGTTGTAACATGTTTGTGTGCTCGTAGAAATGTTTTAGTTCAGTCATTCTGTTAACTTCGTTCTTTTGTTGTTTTACAAGATTGACTTTTAGAGAAACTTTAAGTGAAAATACTTTCTTTTTTTACTTCTTTTAAAAAATAGCCACCTTGAAAGCTTGTTTTTTGGTTTCTTTTTACTTTCAAGGCCAATGTAGTACTATTGCTGGTTTGTGTTTTTTTATATAAAGATGTCCTAATAAATGTATTCAGTCCAACAGTCTCCTGTATTGAACCCGGCTATAAGGTTTTCTGGGTTTAAAAACATCAAACATAAAGACACAGACGCTCTCTGAAAGCTCCTCTCTCTCAAAGTGCATGAAGACGTCAGCGCCGATCTAACATGTTCTTTACATCGACGATCAAAGGACGCCTGCGTCTCTTTTCATCGTGATGTTATTCCTGTCAAGGAATTACCTCCCGTTTCCCCACCCCACTGTAACAAGTCACACCTGTGAGTCCACCTGAATCCTGTCTCTATCCAAAGCCGGAATGGATTTCTTCAGTTAATTCTGTTCATCTGGAAGGACTAGATCAGACTGACATGTCATGACGTCAGAGCAGAATAATGGGATCAAACGATAGGTGGGCTGTTTTTAACCCAGACATTGTTTTAGTTGTATGTGAGACTCACTGGGTGAAAGGTTAAGCTCTTGTTTAATTAAGCCTTCACAAACAGGAATAAATCTGACGGCAACCTCCGGTTCTGAAAAGTAAAGCAGATGTGGAAGTGCCTTGAACTTGCATTCTTTCTAATGACCATCAGACGGCGACTCCTCTGGTTGCAAAAAGAAGTCTGATTGCATTGAAGTCTATGAGAAAATGACTCTACTTCTCTCTTGATTTATTACCTCAGTAAACATTGTAAACATGAGTTTATGGTCTCAATCTCTAGTTTCAAGTCTTCTTCTATACAGCATGATGTTCATTTAGTAAATGATGGTCCATTTAGAGTCAATTAGACCATAAAGGAGGGTATGCTTTAGGGCGGGGCTACCTTGTGATTGACAGGTCGCTACCACAGCATCGTCCGGTCTGGGAGTTTTTGTCTTATAACTTGACTCCTTTCACAGTGTGCTTCCAGTTCATGGAAGTTAATTGTAACATTTTGGTCGAGTAAAAACCATTCGGTTGAACTCCACCCTCTCGTGTCACTTCTGGTTCCAAAAATCAAGAAGGTGACGGGCAAAATCCTGAATCTAAGGCTTCAAACAGTCCACAAACCAATGGGTGACGTCACGGCGACTACGTCCACTTCTTATATACAGTCTCATGTATAAATCCAACTAGGCCTGCAACTATGATTATTTCCATTACTGATTCAATGAAACATTTGTTTGGTGTATATAATGTTAGAAATAGTGAGTATTGCCCATGACAATCTCCTCAAGCTCAAAGTGATGTCTTCAACGTCTTCTTTTGCAGCATTCAATTCAACATTCAAGGAAATTCTCATTATTGTGGAGCTGCGGAATGAAGGAATCAAAGCCGAGTTAAGCTTGAAATCTAAGATGAAGAAAGAGCTTCCCACACACACACCAAAAAACACTTTGTGGTATTTCTTAGATTCAAGAAATAAAGTATTTTAGTATTTTATGTGTTTGACCCAAATGAATGCTGTGCAGGAGACTTCTGACTCTCTGATTGATGGAGGATTAACCTTTTTTAAAACGCGGACACAACGGTCATCTAGTTTTTACACGATTTACCTAAAGAAACGTCCAAAATTATTTCTTCCAGGTTTTAACTAATGATGGTTTCATGCTGCGGAAAAACGTTTTCCTATCATTTTTCATCAGTCAAACATGAAGACCACATCATGAGTTTTCTGTTTTCAAGAACAAGATTTAACATTCATGACAACTTGTTTCCAGAAAAGCAGTAACGCTGAATGCAGCATTTTTGTGCAACACACAATTTTGTTTTTTTCCTCAGACAAAGATGATTAAAACATCAAATGCTTTCAGAATTCCTCACAGGTTGAACGGTAACTCTTGTTGCAGCATCCAGCAATAGAAAACTTTTCTGAATTATTACCTGAAACACTGTCACTGTTTTGTGTGGTACTTTTCGGGCGTCTCCTCTTCGATGAGAATGGGAGCTGAAGGCTGACCTCGGGCTGTCCCCCTCCCACCGTCCTCCAGAGGAAACTGTGAAGACAGAGAGAGAGAGAGAGAGAGCAAGAGAGAGAGAGAGAGAGAGAGAGAGATGTAAGAATAAACAAATGATTCCCGCTCTTTGAAGCTGTGAGGCAGCTGCGTCTTTCATGTGTTCCCTGCTGAGGCTCGCGCTCATGTGGACAACACATCTCGTGTCACATCTGATCAGAGACATCTTTACTGCATGTGTTGGGGTTCCGGAGTTTGCAGCAGCTTCATAGCCAACTTTGTCTGGTGGTGTTTCTGTGCATCCGCTTCATCTGCAGGATTAGATGTTCTGTTTGTCATATTTGATGCATCCTGGTGTTTTGTGCCGCACTTCCCAGAGATCACCCGTCAGTCAAACTGAGTTTTTGATGTTTTCTTTCTCTGATCAGCCAAGATGGCTGTCGCTGCTCACGATGTGACAGTAATACACTTTTCCCACCAAAATGTGCATGTGTAAGCATGTTTTTTAAACACCCAAAACCCTCTGAATAGACTTATTTCCCATACAGTGCTGCAGGAATGAGCCAGAAATGAGTGAGCCTTTTTGCACATCTGGTTCCCTTGTCTCAGTGTCTGCAGGTTTTTTTATACTACAATCCTCGTTAATGTTAAAGCTTTAACGTGACGTCAAGAAGGCGGTTGCTAACAAATGAGAATACAAAACGTCATCACGCCGAACTCCAGTCCGCCTTTACAGCCTCGTTGTGTTTATACCAGCGCTCATGCCACAGTGGTGTTCGTTTATAGCCTAACGTTAGCTTATTACTTCTGCCAATTGAATTAGGTTGTGTTCATTTGAGACAATACAATCTTGCTAAACAAAACATGTAAGTAACTCATTAGCCTGTTTGCCACAGAGCTAATGTTCTGCAACATGAGTTTTATTTGGTTCCTCTCAAGTTTGAATGAAATGTGTTTCAAGACGATCAGCAAGGTGTGGAGTCTGGTGGCTTTGGGGGGGAGGGTGTTAATTGTATGTTTTGTACGTTAATAAATTATAATAATTGTCCAAATGCCTGTTGATTTTATTTTGTATTTACTCGGGTTGTCATGATAAATACCAGTGACGACTGCAGACTCATTTGTCCCGGGAATGAATGCTGACTGAAGTCCAAAGCCAGATGTTAGAGGCTATTTTGTCCAGCAGGAAAGGGGCCTTAATATTTTGTTTTAGCCACATGAGCGATTCTATGGATGGTTTGTGATCCCCTGACTTTTCTTCTAGCGCCACCAAGAGACCAACAGTTGTGGTTGTGAGTGAAATGTAATGCACATGGGAGAAGTTTGCCCTCAAGACTTAGTTTTAGGCAACAAACCCACTTGGTTGGGTTTAGGAAAAGATCATGATTTGGGTTACAGTAATCCCTTTCTGGTAGAAAGTCCTGGAGGCAAACTTCTCCCATGTGTAAAATGTAAATGGACACAATGCTGAAATATAATCAGACTCAGATGTGAGGTTTTCTCATGTACAGACGAGTCGGACTGTGCAGGTTCTCAGAACGATGGTGGAGTTATTGCTGCTCTTGCAAAGGTCAGTCGTGTTGGTGTCGGAACAAGATCCTCGCCGATTCATTTCAGAGTCATTACACCTCTGAGTCAGACATGAGTAAACAATGCTTTGGTTTAATAAACCACAGTTTTCTGTTCCCGTCGCCCTCGGAGCTGCTTGTTCTGCTGCAGTCTCATCGCTCATCTCTTCCACATCATTTGCAGCTCATACAACAAAGACATTTTCTGACACTGCAAAGGACATAATGCGATGAGCATGATGCCGAGGTGTAAACCCATTTAGACTCCTTTAGGTTTCTGTCAGGGAGCAAAAGTTTAAAGGCTTCTCATGAGTGATTATGAAAATAAAGAATTGCTGCAAGCGCAAGGTTGCAGCAATGAATACAATGAATACAAAAAAGCTTGAATATACTAGCTAAACAATAAGCAAGCGTTTGACATTTGTCGAGCCAAGAATTAATAATCAATGAGCTTTAGAGGTGATGGTAGGCAGATATTGTCCCCTTGGGAAAGAGCCAGGCTAGCTTGTTTCTCCCCGTTTTAGTCCTTATGCTAAGCTAAGCTAAGCGCCTACTAGCTTCAAATTCATATTTACCGTACAGACACGAGAGTGGTATCGATCTTTTCATCAAACAGCAAGAAAAACAAATAAGCATGTTTCCCAAACTGTTGATTCTTTTAATAAAATGTGTGAATATCTATAAGCAGTGTGTTGCTACAACACACTCTCACGGTCTAAACAACATTACGTTGCAAAATGAAAGTTAGGTTTAGGCAACAAAACTGAGTTTAGAATAAACATATTGGTTGGGCTTAAAATAAGTACGTGCATTTAAGTTTAGGCAACAAAACCCAACAACATTTTGAGACTCCTGGTGTCGAACACCGGTCTCGTGATTAAATGTCCTGTGACTTTAGCAATATGTAATACTCCGTCAATAATTGTTGCATAGTCATGAGGATGAGTTTAATTTGTGTGTCCATCACGAAATATGATCCTAGTTGACTTTTCATTGGCATTGTTTTCGTGTCCATGTACACAAAACCAATAGATTGCATTTTGTGACTATTTCTCGTCCTGTTGGTTATTCTGAGCAACATATGGCAACTTTTCAGAAACAAGAAAAGAGAAAGAAAAGCATCTCATTGTGATTTTCTGATATTTTCTCACTATTTATTTTAAGAGTTTTTTTCAACAGAGGGGTATGTGAGAATATTTGAGAAATAGTACGACGTTTGCCCCTCACTGTGACTGCATTGCTGCAGTTTAAACTCAGCAACAGGATCTCTTTTGAAACTACTGTATATCACTGCTTCTACTGCGGATATTTCAAATACTTCACGTTTAATTACACTAATGCAGCATCTCTGGAGAAAAGAGACAACGTTTCACCCGGAGGATTGAAAAGAACTTGCTCTTCTAAAGAAGTGATTTTCAACAGCAAAGTAAAGGATTTTAATTCATCTTCTACGACTGTTCCCTCCACAAATATTGACTGAAGTCAAGTTGTCGAGCAGTGTTGTAAGTTGTCAAGGTTGGAGCTCTAAGTGTCTCCACAGACAGTTGAAAGCATCATCAACAGCCCAAGTGCCCTTCTGAAAAGAATCGCCACCAGCAACACCATTATTGCAAAATAAATTATAAAAAGCAAACAGCAACAACGCGACGGACATGTTTCATAGTTGAACAGCAGGCAGACATGTGGAATATACAAAAAGTACATCACATGGTTCTGTCCTTGGTCATGTTGGTCACACTGCTACAGGACAAATTTGTTCAGATGACTGCAAACAATTGTATGAGTCAAAGCCCAGTGGGGCTGTAAGATCACTGCATGTAAACTGTTTTCCTCGTCTAGTGGAAGGAAAGAGGAAATTCTTTGTGCACTTGAAAATCAACAGCTGGTGTCACAGTTCGTCACAGCCAGCATGAGAAATTCAGACAATTACAGTTTACTTGTGTTGGTGTGAGTGTGTGTGTGAAACTCATTTGAAGTGATGCATTTTAAGGGGCTTAACGAATGAGAAATTAATATACTGACATTCATCTCCACATTTTTAGTATAAAATTATATTTTATATCCATCTGATTTTTGTAATGTATTATTAAACGTGCTTACTAGGGTAGTGTTACAATGTTCACTGTTGTATGTTTGCTTCATGCAGCTTTTAAACTATATATTCTCTGAATGTGATGCATGTATGGTGCAGATCTAGATGGCTGAAAGAAGAATACACTGTATATCTCTTACTGACTGATTCAGGAGGATGTTATTGTGAATGCAAGTGGCTCCCCCTGCAGGACAAATGCTGAATTGACACAACTGTAAAGGTTACTCACTAAAACAAAACAAAAAATCTAAATTGACATGTATTTACATTAATAACAGTCAAATGCAATTGTTTTCAATTATAAATAACCAATTTATCTTACTGAATTAATTCCTAAAATATCTGAAATGTGAATATTTAAAAAACAAACTTTTTGCAGTTTTTGTTCATGTATGATTTGCAGTGCCATCACCTAACCTATTAGGTTAATCATATTCAAAACTGCAAAAATAATTCCAGTAGTTGTTTCAAGCCAATGATGACATGCGATGGGTATTTATTCAAAGATAAAATACGTAATTTCCCTGAACACATAGCTTGTTGGACTTCTTTACTTGAAAAAAGGTAATGACTCATAGTCGGGACATTGTGCATACATTTAGGTACTGTGAATACATTTTGAAAGCACAGATATGGTTCAACCCGTCTCCAAATATCAGGGTACCAACTCTATGGTTGTGATAATGGCTCCACTGTGAGGATCCCAGCAGCGGAGGACCACACTTCACTTTAAGGTTAACACATTTAGTTGGTTTTGTTGAAGTGCTATAGATGCTAAACACTGGGCAGAGGGTTGCAATAACTTTTTTTTCAATGACTTTTGAACAAAAAACAACTATTAATACATCACTATCCATGTGCAGTTCAAAATATTACAGTAAGTCAAGGGAGAGAAGCACCATCTCACATTTAGCTGTTGTTACCCAATTTGCTATGCAAACAAAGAATTTTAGAAACAGTAAATATTATAACTTCAAGAAAATAACCACAATACAACTTTTTTTTTTTTTTTTTTATATAAAAACGGTTTTAACAATTCTTTTTTCAGTATAAAACATTACAGAGTCCCAGGCCAATCAAACAAATTCACTTGAACAGAGTTATTTGAAATAATCATGAAATCCCCAGTCAAACCTTCTACAAGAACATACAAAGGGATTTTGTTTTTTGTCGTTAAGGGGTTTTCTGTACTTTATTTTCTAGTTATGGGAAAATATTACAACACAAATCCTAACAATCACTCTTCATTTGCTATAATATTAATAATAAAAAAAGAACACATGTGAACTCCTGGTCCTATCAAAGCCTAAGCCCCGAAATGTATGGTCAACATGGCATTTATGCAGTCTTCTGCTGGCCCTTCTTTCCAATGAGGGATTTGTGGATGTGGGGAATAACACCTGAAGACAAAATAAAAACATTGGTTAGATTAAATGTTTTATGCAAACGATAGCTGTGAATATTAGTACGGGACGAGTAAGATAGAGTACATTGACACCAACATACTAAGAAGCAAGTATGATGTTTTTACAATCAAGACAAAAACTAGACAAGAATGTAGCGGTCCGCTCACCTCCTCCAGCAATTGTTGCCTTGATGAGGGAGTCCAACTCCTCATCACCACGGATGGCCAGCTGCAAGTGACGGGGAGTGATACGCTTCACCTTCAAGTCTTTGGAGGCATTGCCCGCCAACTCTAGTACCTGAGAGCAAAAACGACAGAAATTAATAAAAACAGCCCCATCTCACACAGAAACATTTGCATGGTGCGACATCTAGTGCCACTGTTGACTACTAACATGCACAAAATGAGGGAGGCTTACTTCAGCGGTGAGGTATTCAAGGATAGCTGCACTGTACACAGCTGCTGTGGCTCCTACACGACCATGGCTGGTTGTGCGAGTCTTCAAGTGCCTGTGGATACGACCCACTGGGAACTGGCAGGAAACAGACATGGAACATTGGTTTGAGCAAAACAAAAGGGGGTTAAACTCGAGGTGGGTGACGCATAACATATGCAGCTAAGCCACAAACAGACATAAATAGATTGAAAGAGATGTACCTGCAGCCCAGCCCTCTGGGAGCGAGACACTGCTTTGGCCTTGGCTTTGCCGCTGTCTTTTCCTGCCTTGCCACCAGCCTGTAGGGATGATTATAGGAAACAATAGAAGTCAGAGTGGGAAGTAAAGGTAGCAAGCAAGCACAGATAAGTGTGAGGCTGTAATGTTTGGATTTCTGGAAATAAATCATCCATAACGAAACAAAAAAACATGTACTACAACATCTCATATGTTCAAATTAGTGGACACGGTAAGAGTTTTCAAAATATTTCAAATATATGTGTATGAAGTGGTAAATTACAAGTAAACACTCCCATAGGAAAACTGGTATCACTTTCCCGCCAATCATATGCGTAACATATCACATTAAAGGCGGTCACAATAACCGGTACCAGATATTTACATGCATAAAACCAGATATTAAACCAATTTTTTTTTAAGTTGAGAAACCCAATACAGATAGATTCTGACAAAAATCGTTAAAAGCAGTCAGATGACGATGACCTCGCGACAAAACACTAAACAGACGTTTAAGTTTTCATCTACGAATTTCAAGAGCTAAAAAGTTTGCCTCGCGCAATCACCTCGGTGTCAATAAACCACACAGTCGATTTTACTTCACTCTAGTCGTTTACAAGCTTCACGGTAAACTACTAACGGCTAACGTTAGGCTACTAAAAAAACGTTAGCTAAACTTAGCTTGCTAATCCACCTTTCAGAGAGGCTACACCGTGAAAAAAAAAGAAAAAAAAAAAAAAAAAAAAAAAAAACTTAGTATGAATCAGAGTTTTGAGTTTCTAATTAACCTCTACACGTCTGCCAAATAGGAACTATCCGTCACAAGGCGAATATAATGTCGCATTTAACGGACCAAAACATCAAAACTCGGATTTGTTACGCTAACGCTAATGCTAACGTATTAGCTGACAGTTAGCTCTTTATCAAGCTTTTTTTTTACCACACACATTCTGGTCGAATTCCCTCAGTTCAAATTCAAAACAGCACTTTCTACAGTTGCACGTTAATTGCAGTACGAGTGTACCGACGTCCCCGGTGAATCATTTAGCGTTAACCGAAGCGCACATACCATTTTCCGTCGCGTTATTTGATTGTAGAACTGAGTAGAGAGCAAACAATTCCGGCTCCCGAAAGCAAAGAAACAATAAACCCTTTTGCAAATCGTTTGCATTCGACCCCTCGTGGGAGTCTAAACAGCCAATCAGATTGTGTTTTGTTACTTCGAATCTCTGTTGCGACCAATCGCCGAACAGCTTGCAGAACATTCACCCATCCCCCACCCCAAGATCATCGTGCCTGCCTTTGACGGAACCAACAAGTAGGCGGGACAGTATGAGTAGAGTGTCCTTCCAGGGGCAGCCATCCCAAAAATGTAGAAAATACATAATCAGGAGGCCGTAGTTGGAATTAACTCTTGATTTTCAGTACAATGACACTCACAACTTCTTCAAATACAATTTGTTTGGTGCTAACTGTGTTAGAAAACTGATTATGCCAGCAGTAAAGTGACCAACGGACACATTCTCGGTCGTAGATAGTCGTTTCACATGGGTTTAATACTGACGTAAAGAACTGTTATGAACTGCAAGTACAGTATGTACGTGAATGTCATCCAGGAGGCGGTGACGTTATAATGACAGACAGGACAATTGGCGAATGAACACGCGAACCCTCTATCTGATGTTGTAATTGGCAGCAGCAGCGGCCAATCAGAGCCCAGCTACCAGCCGTCCGGTATGCTCAGCGAGCTTCACAGGCAAGGTGGGGGTGTGGGGGTCAAAGATACGCAGAGAAACGGGCTGCTGGTGGCGAAGATGGCGGATGGGGACAGTGGCAGTGAGCGCGGTGGAGGCAGCAGCAGCGGTGGCGGAGGGGGAGGAGGAGGCGGCGGCGGATTTCAGCATTACCAACGGGAAGTGGAGACCCAGGAGCTGGCGTCGAAGCGGCTGGACATTCAGAACAAACGCTTCTACCTGGACGTGAAGCAGAACGCCAAAGGCCGGTTCATCAAAATTGCCGAGGTGGGCGCCGGGGGCTCTAAAAGTCGGCTGACCCTCTCCATGTCAGTGGCGGCGGAGTTCCGTGACTACCTGGGGGACTTCATAGAGCACTACGCCCAGCTCGGGCCTAGCACCCCGGAGCAGATCGCTCAATCATCCGGTGGTGGGGGTGATGACACCGGGCCTAGGCGGGCCTTGAAGAGCGAGTTCCTGGTGCGAGAGAACCGAAAATACTACCTCGACCTTAAGGAGAACCAGCGGGGTCGCTTTCTCCGGATCCGGCAGACCGTCAACCGAGGCCCCGGTTTTGGCGTTGGATCGGGTGGCATCCCCGGAGCCGGTCTACAGGCCGGACAAACCATCGCACTCCCGGCCCAAGGCTTAATAGAGTTCCGCGACGCCTTGGCCAAGTTGATAGACGACTACGGCGGGGATGAGGACGAGCTGGCCGGCGGCGGAGGGGGAGGGGGGCCCGGGGGCTATAGCGAGCTTCCGGAGGGAACCTCCATCATGGTGGACTCGAAGCGGTTCTTCTTCGACGTCGGGTCCAACAAGTACGGAGTTTTCTTGCGGGTGAGCGAAGTGAAGCCCAGTTACAGGAACTCTATCACGATCCCCTTCAAGGCGTGGGGCAAGTTCGGAGGAGCGTTCAGCCGCTACGCCGAGGAGATGAAGGAGATCCAGGAGAAGGTTAGGGAGAAGATGTACGAGAGGACAGCCGGAGAGGAGTCTGAGGGCGACGACGTGGACGACGATTGATGGATGATGGAGAGGAGAGGAAGCTGACAACATGATGCAAAGCCTGGCGATAAACAAGAGAGATAGGAACGACTATTCTGTGCATGACGAATCGAACTTTAAAATGCTAGATCAACGGAGTAAAATATATATATATATATATATATATATATATATATATATATATATATATATATATATATATATATTGACTGAGAAATTACTGTCTATATAAGAGAATCATGTCCTAAAGTTTAGGTGGATGTTATAGCTAAATGAGTGCAGACTGCAGCAGTCAGCTCCTGTATGAGATTCCCCATTGATATAAAACCCCTAAATATATATATATATATATGTGTGTATGTATGTATGTATATATATATATATATATATATATATATTGATAACCTCCACATGCAATGTTAGTCCAGCAAATTAAGTTTGACAGTGCTCAAGCTACAGCAGTAGCTCAACCAGACCCACTGATATCCACTGGTAAGAGCTCACCTGGTGCTGACCTGTAGTCTGCTTGATGATAATAAGGAAGCGAGGAGAAGTGTGACATACTCATAATACCAGCAGGTGGGGAAATGGGACAGAACGCCTGTATCACTCAAAAATGGCTGTGTGTGTGTGTTTTTGTCTAAAAATGACCTGTAAGGAGCAGCTTACCCAGACTAAGACCCACAACACCCAGAGTCGGTCTCAGCTATAGGGGGCATCCTCGGCATCTCAGGACATCCACTCAGCCCAGCGAGGTGCCGTAAGGTGTTCTGTTACAAGCACACGGCTCGTTCGGATTCTCTGGAAAATCCAAACGGGTCCTAATGACCTCTTTCACTCCCTCCTGGGCACCCCTCGGGTGCTAACCTCCTGCTCTGATAGCTGAAATGGCTCCTTTTATGTCTCAGGGCCTCCGATCTGTATTTTTGCGGTATATCAGCATTACCCTGTGCCTGTGCAGATCTGGTGAAGCCAGTTGCTGCAGTCGGGACGTCTGCGGCAACTGATGACGTCTCATATGACGCAGGCCCACGTTTGACCCCCGACACGGTGAGCTGAGGCCTCGAGCACTGGGCACGATTTTTCGAGCAAAAGCTTAATATTACCGGGCTTTAGCGATGGTCCTCGAGGGAATCGACCTTGTTGACTTATTTAGGGTGCGCCATTTGGATCCTTTAATCTTGAACTCAGACCATTAACGACTGAAGCAATATTCAGTCTGATTGTAAGAACAATTAGGTCCTCAAACACGCAGTGTGGGTGCTGTACCTTTTAAGAAAAAATATATATACTGGAAGAGATTTACTTACTAAAAAGATCAAGTATAGATATAATTATTTTTCAAAAGAGATGTATTGAAATATGTCTCAGAAATGTGAGACATTTATTAGATGATGCTGCGTAAAGTGGCTTATTTAAAACACTAAACTCGGATGCAACTGTCCAGGGGTGATATTTCATACCTGCTGTGTTTCCTAACATTTCTTTTATTCCTTAGAGGAAATTAAGAAGAGTACAACAAATTGATAACAAAAGTATGTTATAGCAATTTCTAGAAACTTCATTGAAGTAGTTTGTCAGCAAACACTCAGCACTCCAGTTCACTTTACATAGCAGCACCGAGTTGTCCCCTCGTTTCACTCCTCCATGTGTTTTGTCACATGGCTTTCCATCAGTTGCCATACGACGCAAAACAGAAACACCTGCAATCATCCACATTTTGTCTTTTAGTGCTCCTTTTAAACAAATATGCTACTTTTTTGTTTTTTGCATGCGTGCTCTTACGCGGAGCTGCCTTGTGTTCTTTTCTTTTGCGTATTCTGAGTGCTGTATGATGGTATTTATCCATTTTTGAGAGCGGTTTTATTTCTTGCAATGGGAAAAAAAGTTTTAACGTTTACTTCCTCATGCCTAATAAAAAGAAAATAAGAAAAAGAGCCGCAGAGTTCCCGTGCTTTGGGAAAATGTCACTTTCATTGTCCCACTTCCTTTGGTGTGTAAACCTCTCGTTGAGTTTGACTTGACCCACTTCAACACAGCAGAGAAATGCCATATGAAAAAGATAAACACATGGGAGCAATAGTTTCTTTTTTTCTTTTATAGTCATATAAATATACTATATATATATATATATATAATATTACACATGAGATTGAGCTACATCCTTCTTCCTGTACTGTGTTACGTGAAATGGCAGCTGTTTCAGTCGTGTGTGTTCTGCTGTAATATTCTACCAAGTTCCTCTCAACGAGAAATAAAAAAGGTTTTTGCTCAGGAGCGGTGTGGTGTTTTTATCCTCCCACTCCAGGCTGGAGGTCCTTTTATCTTCACAGGCTGAGTGCAACAAAGGTGATGTGACTTCTCTTGATATGTTTACAGTTCACTTTAATTATTTATGATCCAGCAGGTCATTTTCTCAACTAATAGACACATTATTATGTCCATCAAATGAAAAATAAGAGAAAAGTCACAAAGTTCAAGGAGACATCTTTTGAACTTTTTTTTGACCAACTGTCCAAAACACAAATATATAAATATATATATATATATATAACTTACAATTACGACAGTAAGAAAACCCAGCAAATATCCACATTTTAAGAAGCAGAAAACAGTATTTTTTTACATTTTGTGTGTCAATGTAAAAGTTAAAGAAGTACAATATTTCACTTTGTAACTTCAGTAGAAGTAACATAAAATACAAGTAGAGTAAATGTACTATCTGTACTACTGTACTATCTACTTTCCAATTCCAATGCTAACTTTTTTCCAGAGCTTTCAACCATATGAGTTCATGCTTTCTCTGTAAAACTGCTGAGATCTTTTTGTATTTATTTTCAAACTTTGACATATTTTGCAAAGACAGTAGACAGTTTACACCAGCACATTGTTTTCAGTGCTCTTCACAGCACTGACTTTAAAAGGGAAAGAATGACGGACAAGCGTATCTCCAGCAGAGTGTGTCACTGAGAACAAAGAAGTTGACATAAAACAGACAGCGTGTAAAACTCACGTCTGTCTTGGAGTGACAGGTAACAGCTGGTGATATCCTCCTCTCTGGTTGGAGGCGTGTCAGTGAAATCACTTGCTGTAATCTGATTTTTGTTGGTATTTTTGTACGTTTTGCTGATGCAATTTCTTAGTATTCTGCAGAGGTATATGAATGTCTGCTTATGTTTCAGATACTGACGGTGGTGGATGAAGCGGAGATGTTCGTTTCTGAAGGGAAAGTCTTAATAACAATGTTAAAGTAGTCCATCACAAGTGCATACAATTCATCAGCAAATCGTACTTTAAGGTATAAAAAGTAACTCAATGCAAAATGGCCCCATTCAGAGTTACATTTATCATATATACACATTACTGATTCACTGTTGGGTAGTTTAATCTACAACAGTGGCAGGCCAGATCTATCAGATCAGTGCAGTGGAGTTGGGTAAAGTGTACAATACCTCCCTCTGTGGAGTAGAAAGTACCATCAAATGGAAATACTCAAGTAAAGTACCTCAAAACTGTTCTTAAATAAATGTACTTAGTCGCACTAGAAGAAGACGATACAGATGCAGTGTGCAGTTTGGTTCAGGTTCAGGTATTTGATATGATGATGTCTGAGAAAGCAAACTTTAACTACAGGGCACTTTTCAAAACAAAAGCTCAAAAGTGCTCAACTAGAAGAAATAAAAGGGGAAAGAGGGAGAAATAAGCGACAGTGCATAAGTATTACCAGCTAAATGTATACACTTACTAGTTGCAACATTAAAGTGATGAACACATTAAAAAAATTATAATAAATAATATGTGTTATGATAGCTGAAAATGGGCCATCCCTCATAATGAGTACTTTAACTTTTGGTACTTTAAGTATATTTTGAATGCTAGTATGCAAGTATTTCTACACTGTGGTATTTCTACTTTTGCTAAAGTAAAAGATCAGAATACTTCTTCGACCACTGACCCAATGTGAAGTACATACCGCTCCACCCGGCCCACAGTCCAACAGGCCTTTGTTTTAGTTTGAAGTGGAGTCACAGGGCCGACTAGAGGTCGCTGTATCCTCTGAGGTTTGCCTGAAGCCTAAAAATACCTCGTCGTGTACAGGCCTGTGGTGCAGGTCAACAGGGCGACATGTGAAAGGCCAGACGGGGCGCGTTCCAGTGTACCGTTTTATCTTGGAGGAACTGAAAGTCCCCCAGCTGTCTGCAGTCCGTCAAGGAAGGATGATTCACAGAGAAGTCTGCTGATTACTAACGAATGGAAAGACAAAGAGTTATTTTGTTCACGGCAAAGTAGTCTCCCGGAGGAGATGGAGGTGTGGAGGGTGGTACTTCTTCTCTCATTTGAGGTCATTTGTGGCGGTGGTTTCATTTGTATTTTTTTGTCAGAACAATGCAGTGGGCTCAGACCTGGGGATGAAGCTAGAGTTCAAGAAACAACGCTGTTCCTGTAAAGCCGGGCAAGTCTTTATTCACTGTTAGAAAAAGCAGCATGTATACAGCGAGAAGTGCTAACGCTAGTTAATGAGTGCTAACGTACTCTGCTAATGTTAGCTCCACAGGTAACGTGCCGTTTTAGAAATGTATACCTCCTTCCAACCTCTCCGTGTATTGAGTATCACTATTACGCAACGTTTCACCATGACTAGCTCCAAATCCACTAAACCAGCCTGAACATGAACAAATTCTGAAATGATCGCACGAGAGTCTATGGAGTCGGGTTAGTTGTCGGATCCTGTTCAGAGCTTTCCGACTCTACACCATGATTGGCCAGTCTGCGTTCAAGGGGCGGGACTTAGGGTCAATTGCTGGTGGTGTACTTAGTTACTTTCCACCACTAGGTGGTGCATACGCAGCACAGATGGGAAAAACATGGAGAGAAATGCTGATCTTAGAAATGCTGATTTTGCATGCAAAACATGAAATGCCATCATGCACTATGAGGCTGTTTCACAATACAGCTTCATGCAAAAAAGGCGTCTGCTGATGAATTTTTTTGAACTGGTTTCCAAACATCTGTGTCATGACCCTTGTGTGGTGACGCTGACAGGAAGGGTCACACCTCGTACAATCGCCACAGTTTCCCAATCTTATGTAGAATGAAGAGAGACATTCGTGCTTTCTGCCAGGCCTTTTTCCAAGTCCTCACATGACATCAACAGAAAGCATCTGAATGACCTTCATCTGCATGCGTCAGCCTTGCAATGACGCTACATCATGAATCTCTGAGCCAGTAGCTTCAGGCTATAGCTAAAAACATGACTGCCTCTTTGACATAATGTTGGCGCGTATTCAAAAGGCTTGTCTGGATGATGTTTCACCACATCAGTGCCATGTGAAAGTGGTGTAAAATCCTCTGCCGCGTACGCCATTTCCTCTACTTGGCCTCGTGATTCACCCATACAAACACTGTTCATTTCCCCTCCTGTGCTGATGCACGCACACGCATTTTCACTCACATAAACGAGCACAACCTCGGGGTGCTGAGTGATAAAGAGCGTGTGTGTGTGGAGAGGACAGCTCAAGGGCATATAATACCACGCTGAGCCGGGTGCCAGTGAAAGGAGGGCGGATTATTTCACACGACCCTGGTGTCCTGGTGGCCACGCTAAGCCGGGCCATCCGTCATTCTGAGCAGGCGAGGAGTGAGAGGTGGTGACGGCTGAGGATTGGATCTCTGTGAGATGACGGGCTGCTGAATCCTTCTGCTGCCCAATGCCACACACTCAGCTAAATGCTTCCACGCTGCCCGTCAGTCATGCACGATGACGCAAGATGTTAGTGGGAAAGATAAACCGGGAAAGAAACACATGAAGGCTCATTGTTTACGGCTTTTTCACATGTTCCAACACATGCAGTCTTTATGTATCTTACTTTACAGTACATTTTATAATAACGAAGTGAAGAATCAGAAAGTATTGTACGAAGCAGTAGACATCTATGTTCACAATTCTCACTGCACCTCACTTCTGCACAATAAGAGACGCTTTAAACTGATTGTAGTCGGTTCTACCTCCAGAGGTGATAACTCAGCAAAAAGTAGGTTTGGACAAAAAACAAAAAAACACGACCCGATGGCCAAGAGGATAAAAACGTTTACTCAACCATTACTAAACCAAAAAAACCAGGCAGAAGTCAGGAAAGCAGACTTTAAGCAAACAGGGATTATGGGAAAAAGGCAGAAGTCCAAGATTCAGGATAAGAGTCATGCAGGCGGGCAAAATGTCTGGACTGCTTAGTAACACATAAGAACTAATGACTTATCTATGAGCAGCAGCATTATGATGCATAAAAAGGGTCCATTTAGGAAGAAAATCCAGCACAAATGTGGAGGACAACGGAGATAAAAAGTTAATTTATAAATGTGAGCATATTTGCAGAGTTTACAGTTTATTCTTGATCATTCCAGTCATTTCACACTATAGACCAAAGTCTGGGAGATATATTGGGGGAAAGGCTTGTAATCACAAGGCAGCCAACGATTAGATTCAAACCGGGGATTTAAATTGTCAAAACTCAGGAAATGCAGGATTGGACCCAAACGCAGACGATGTACCGGCAGAATGGTAGAGCTCACTGATTTATTGTGGAGAAGAGCCATCTAGACAGGTTAAGAGAAACAGAAGCGTGAAAACAAAAGGCAAGAAAGCAACATCGCAACTTGCCGATTGGACTATGAATGAGTCGGAAACGGGCCGGTTATATATGCTGCAGGGCTGACGAGGGAAAGTGGAAACAGGTGAGCCAGGTGGTTGGAGCAGGCGGAGAAGTCTGAGGGCATCTGGTGGGAAGGTACAGAATGCCATTGAATGTTTTTGCAGAAGTGGGAATGTGGCTGTAAGGAGGGATGGAGAGGCAAAAAGTAAATCCAGGTAACTGCTTATTATTCACAGGTATACGGGAAGCAAGGGAGCGACTTGAAACACCAACAAATGCTGGTTTTGTTACGACTTTGGTGATAGTTTCATAACCCATCATGCACTGAACTCTAAGAGGTGAACTTAATTCAACATAACGGTGATGAATCTGTGATCTGGTGCTTTACTAACGCGGAATAATTGTTATTAGTCATCCGTTAGAAAAACAGATTGCGAAAAATCCAGCACAAAATGATGACGTGCGAGGGAAAAGATAGCAAAGTGAAACACTCAGCAGAAAGTAGAGTGATTGCAAAACTGCAAACCAATGAGCAAAACAACCCTTCCCGAGATGCATAACGTAATTCAACGAACACATATGTAGAAATTGTAAGCATAAGGAGGACTGAGAGTGATGATAGGGCTGGGCAACATACCACTTAGTCATTATATCCACATTACTGATGATTATTTATCGGAAATCTCATTGTGAAAGCACCAAAAGTCAACCCTACAATATTGTCTTAATATCAATATTGAGGTATTTGACTTGTCTCCATATCGCCCGGCCCTAGTTCTGACTCTCTGGGTTATTAGAATCCATCAGCAGCTGGTTTGCAAAATCCCAAAAAGAAAAGAGCAGAAAGAGGTGGAGTGGCTAAGAGAAAGGAAACTAGGTTTATGAGGACGAAGCTGATGATGAGAGAAGGTTTGAGGAGGACGATGGAGAGGAAAGCGTGAGGTAACCGAGGCGATTGCACACATCGAATCTGGACCAGAGGATCCCTCACCTGCCGAACAAATATCCCATGAGCGGTGAATGAGGGGCTTCTGAGCTATTTTTAGACCGTGTTGCCATGTGTGAGGAATGCTCTCTGCCGTACGCTCAGGCAAACTACATTTACTACGCCGATGACGCAGCGTCATCTCAATCCCGTGCATGAATGGAAAAGTGATCAGCTCGATTCCACCGAACTGAACTGCTGAGATCAATCATACACAATCGTATCTGTCGCCTCCCTCTGTCTGTGTCTCTTCTTCCCCCTCCTTCTCACTCAATGTCAGTTCAATCCTCTGTGCTTTTCTTTCTACCCCAAACCCCACTACTTCTTTCTTCCTTTCTTTGTGTGCTTAATCAGTGTAAAAGTTCAAAGTGAAAAGATGCAAAGGTGATCATAGTCAAGATAGGAAACTGCCCCAAAATAAGAGCCCCCCACCCCCAATAATCGCACCACAGGTTCATAATATGACAAGTTGTTTAATGAAACCCAGAACCTGTTTATTACAGTGTATTGACCATTTTAAATGACTATATAGCATGACACTTGTGTTTTGACACTTGCATTTGAGGACAAATACTGAGGCCATAGAACCAGCAGATCTAATTTTTCTCTCATAAAGTTATTTACACAACTTAATTTTGCCTTTCATGTGTGCAGTGTCTCTGTAGTCTACACTGAATCAATTAAATGTCAAGCTGCAATAATAACGATTAGTACTACTTTATAATAGATGACAAAAGAGTCTGAAATAGTCTTTAGATGGGAAGGAGCTGATTGGCTGGCCTGAAATCCATGTTACCATGATGCTAACGGGCAGCAGGCACAGGTAGAAGACGTCTGTCATTTCTTAAAAGTAAAGCAATTTGAAAAGTGAAACTTTGTTTTATATGTTATTACTATTGTTAATAAACATTGTAATACAGACCCGTGTTGTGCGCAGAAACATGTGCACCCTGCTGCGGACTGTCATATTGAAAGTGATGATGTGGAAGCACTTTTTTACAGCAATTATTTTACAGTCATCACATGTCAGCCTGTACCATTCACCCAAATAGCTTAAGAAGACTTGATTAAATAAATAAATAAATAATATAATGATCTTTCAATACAGATAATTCCAGGGGTTGCACCAATGGCCAATTTATTCAGTTGTGGGAAAGTGGCAGAAATATGACTTTATATATACTTTTATTTTGAAGGCGAGCTGTCTCTGTCTCTTTATTAAAAATCATCCACAGGGGCAATGCCGCTTGAACACCACATGTCAGCAGCAGAGGTCAAGTGACTGCGGAGCTAACAGGCAGTGTGCATCACGCAACCTGTTCATCTCACCTGCAGTGAGAGAAGCCACTGAGGGGAAGGACTCTGAATGTTTCCACTGAAGAGGCCAACTAATTGTAATGTAGGGAAGCTTATACGGCTCTGCAATGTGTTTCCTCCACTGGAAGGTCAACCGATGATACTTTGTCACATTTTGGCCGCCGTAGAGGGCCCTTTGGCATGTTTAATCGGCCGTAGCAGCGTTAAAGAGGGCGCTTTTGCTGTGTTTCGTGAAAATAGTGAAAATGCTCAAAGTCCAAGGCCATGTCTCTAAAATGTGTGTGTGTGTGTCAGTATAAACCCAAACATATTTGGTTTAATATGACATGAAACAGAAAAGTTGGAAATCTCCATATTCGAGAGGCTAAAAACAGCGTTCTCTGCCTTCTTTTGCATGAAAAAATACTTTAACGATTAATCGATTGTGCCCTCCCTTTCCCTCTATATGCACAGGATGCACCAGAGCTTATACTGCTTCGAGGTCAAAAGATTGTTGACATTGCTGAAAACCTCCGTACGTGTCATCGTTTGGTTGAAAGGCCTCATCAGTTCTACTGAAGGGCTGGGTCCTGAGAGTTGATTATGCAACTTAACTTTCAATTCTTTCTTTTTTTCAGGTGCATTGTAAACTAGGGGGTTAATCATTTCCAGAGAAATGTTTGTTTTCAATTCCTGATTAATTCCAGATTTAGAAAGAGTGCATTTGAACAGTACAGCCAACATGACCTCCCATCTGAACTTCGCTCTGTTCCATTGCTCTGAATAAAAATTAACATTTTGCAAGATTCAAAGGCGAGTGAGTGAACAGTAATGCACAAAAGCAAATACTTAGACCAACATCATAGAACTATTTGGCTTGAATCTCTGCCAAACCTCAAGCAGGAAGTTACCTGCCACTGAAGAATGTTTTGCTGTCCTACATTCTAAGTTCTTGCAGCAGTGATGCGAAATGAAAGGTAAGGTGTGTGCAATGCTGCAGGGTGTGGTTGGCACACATTGAGATCAATGTCAAGGTGGCATCGAGAATAGAGAGCTCCTTTGTTGGGCCGGCTTCACAAAGAAATTTTAAGATCGATCTGCAAAGTGTGAAGCGAGTCTTCATTTTGCTCTCAGGCTGGTCGAAGGAAAGTTACCAAGTTTAACAACAATAAAAACAGAAGTATTTTAAGCTTAAAAAATAAATGAGTGTTCAGACATGCCTTAACAATAAGGCCTTTGGAGAGCTTAGCTAGTCTCGATAAGTAAACAAACAACAATTAGAGGTTGAGACTTATTTTAGTTTCTTACACATGACAGTAATATTCAATTCACTCAAGTAATTTGACACATTAAGATAAAAACCGTGCTCAATCAAGCTTTCAAGTAAACAATGGTAAAGTGTAAAAACATGGTTTCATATATAGTATATAGTGCATATAAAAGCTCGGTAATATTTAAAAAAAGACCAAGACATGAAGTTTAGGGAAACAAAAACTATGCCAAAGTGAGTCATGTTTATTGTTACTTATTTCTGACTGAAATGGATTTCTCACTACCTGTTACAATCTTAATCGATGAAACCTTTGGAAATGGTACACCATCCTTCTTTAAATATCAAACGATGCTATAAATGTCAGTCTACCTTTGAAACATCCACACTAGGAATCTAGGAACTGTAGGAATGTTTACTCTGCTGGAAACAAGCTGCGGGGCACTGATCCGCAATCAACATTCACTGTCAGTAGTTGACTCAGCATTGTCGTTAAAGTATTATCAACTAGTCCTTCAAATTAATCAACAGGATACAGTGCTGTGTTTGTCCATGCCCTCCAGAAGGACACATTTCTGATCTGACACCACGATTGACAGGGCAATATAATTTGTGTGCCTTCAGAAACCATTACAATCACCAACTGCACGATGTTCAACAACTAGTCTGCACTGGTGCACACTTTCTCTCTGCAAACATGAACTTAGCCATCCTACACTCAAGGTAATCACGTCACGCATGCCATTGAACACTCAATTAAACCAGCTACCCTGTGTTGTTACTACGGTCACTAAGAGGGGGCTGAACTACTTGCAGGCAGCTTTACTTCTTTGTCCTCTCACGAGGGCAGACTGGACTCTACAGTGACTCACTATCGGCTCTTGAGGTACAAGTGGAATCACAAGACAGGACCGGCCGGGGCTAGCTGCTGAGCACGCTAATTTCAGTAATAATCTCGGCAACACAATCACATAAATGTCTTTGACATAACGGCAAATATGCAACTTCTTAACAAGAACTTACTGCCACTTTAACATCACCTTACATTATCATGACTATGTGAAGCAGCCATTTCGAAGAGAAATATTGATAACGTTGAAAACATACATGTGCTTACTTTATAAATGAGGTAAAATGAATGCATTCATTATTATTTTTTAAGTATAATTCTTGATAGTGTTTAAAGAGCTAAGTGATTAACTTAACTTTAGCTGTATATTTGTTTCAGTCTGACTTCCGTCCTCACCACAGCACTGAGACAGAGCTGGTTAAAGTTGTAAATGACCTTAGAATGAACATGGACGACAAAAATCTCTCAATATTAGTATTTTCAGACAACGCGCTGCTGCTGGTAGAGTCGCTCATGACATTCATATTATGGCGACCACGTCTTGGCTAACGCAAGCACAACATGTGGCGTTTATTTTCATTGTATTGTTTTATTGTCATTGCACCTGGGATAGAGTGCTGCAGGAATGAGTCCTAAAACTCGGAAATAAGTCAGCACTTCCGGTCTCAAAGTCAATGTTTTTTTTTATTAAATGCTTTAACTAAGGTATGTAGTTAACACATGTTTTAGACATTTGAATGTTTTGTTCTGCGATAAAAAATGACAATACAATACATCTCTGTAGGTTTATCACTATGAGACTCCTTTAACATGGTCACAGTGTTCTCACATTGTAATTTGATAACTTGTTATGCACATACAAATAAATTTATTGTTATAGTCCCTTTACAGATAAAACTCTTCCTTCAGCAAATTAAAGTCTTTTGTTAAGTAAGAAAGAGGATCAAATTTGCAGTGGTATGTTTATTTTTTTAATTTGTTTGCACTTCAGAGCAGTGTACTGCGCGAGCCCGTACATGATGCGTGACTCAAGGAAGTGACAATGAATAATATGAAACATGCAGAGAAAGATAACACTGGAACTCTTTCTGTTTCATCCCACAGCATGCACTTTGGATGACTTCCAGGGCTTGTGTAACATCTCGACTTGTTTCCTGTGTCTGTTGTAATGTGTTGCATTTGATATGAGATTTCCATCAAAAGAGTTAAAATCCGGTGTCAAACTAATAGAATGAAGGTGAGGCAACAAGTATAGCTGCAGGTGCTGAGGTGTGAACTAAACGAGTAATTCATTGAGCTGTAAACTGGGAGGATCTAACCCTAAAATATCTTTATTGTTGTGTGGGTTGAAATGGCACACTGAACCATCAGCTCTTTAAAGCAGGTAGATCCACCACACCTATTCAAGACAAATGTAACAATGCTCAACAAGTGAAGTAATTATTTTGCTCGCAGATGACTTTCATGCAGTTGTTGTCAGGGAGGAACCAGTGCTGATAAGAGTTGGAGAACAACCGCTAATATTTCATCTATGAGTCAGACTCAGAGAAGCCTCAGTTGATAAAGTACTAAAAATAAAAAGACTCATCTGCATTAGTCTGTCCTCCCAGCATGTTTGATAAAGCACTAAATCACCACAATTGAATCAGTAACCACACAACACAGAAACCTTTAAAAACAAGCGTGACGTGGTGTTGAGGAGTTGTGCAATAAAGTCGTCGGGTAGAAGAATACAAATCTTTGCCTTTGCTGTAATCTTCACCCGGCTATCAAGGTAGTAATACGATAACATGTTATGTAGTATTGATGTTTAAAGCAATGGCTGAAGAAATTCATGACAATGCTCAACGCAACAGTCCCAAACACCAAACAATACAACACAATCCTGCCATTTGCTCACTTATTACTTCCTTGCTGCCATTGTTTGGTGCTGTCAATCCCGTTATCAGCTGTTCTCATTAGTCACCTCTACCCAATAGGAGTATCCGCTGCCATACCTCCAGACTACAGAGCAGCTTCTTCCCTCACACTGTAAAGACTCCTGAACTAATCCACTTCACCATAAAAACAATGTTTTGTTAAGGGTTTATTCTTAAGGGTTTATTCAACTGATAACTACAAATATCGCATCAAGACTCACTTATATGGCCTCGCTTTTCTTAAGTGATGTCTTTGCTCTTTTGTTGATGTTATTTTTGTTTTGCTGTTATCTCTGTTATGCTATGATGCCTGTGAATGTAGATCTTTCACGTTATACTGTGAAGCACAATGTAACTTTAGATTTAAAAGTGCTACGGCATATAGATGAATCTTTACTTAATGAATTGCCAATGGAGAAGCAAGCAGAGAGACAACAGGAAAAACATCTGCAAGTGCTCATGGGTGAACATGCACTTCCGATACCTTTGCGTAACACGTCGAGTTAGTTTTCTACCCCATGCAAACGCTGCCAAACAACCACCAATGCTTTTCAGCTCTCTCACAAGCAGTTACGCCATATAAAACACACAAACACAGAGAGACGAGGATATGAGTGTGAATCAGACCTGCTGACAGGGTGAGGCAGTTGTATCTCAAAATACAACTAAAACATTGATGTCACTTTAAGATTGCCTGTTTGAATCTACAGCAAAACATCCTGACAGTGTGTGGGAAGAGAGTGAGAGTGACTCCAGTGATGGAGGACATCTCCTCAACTACTCTACTTAAGTACAAATGCAAGGTACTTTGAGTATTTCCCTTTCATGCAACTCTATACTTTTACTTTTTACAGTTACTTCAGATTCCAATTTATCATTAATGTATCATTCTTGTCCAGTATGTCCAAACCATGTATCTCCAAAATTCAGTGATTTTGAATTTTAATATTTGTGATAAACTGAAGGATGAAGTGTTCCTTTGTTGGTTGAGAAACTGCTCCTACTTCTTCAGCTAAATAAACTATTTTAAACGCTTCTTGCTGATGTATTGTCACAAAGGTGAAAACAGGTCTATGTTTTAGTAAAACACTAACAGGAACATTTAGCTGATACATATACTTAAGTAAGGTTTTAGTTTACTTGTAGTGGAGTATTTCCACAGTACTTTTACCTGAGTAAAGGATCTGAATACTTTCTCCAGTGCTGCCGTACTCACCAACCACTTCTCTAAGAGTTCTGACACGACTACTCTTTCAAAGACACCAGGACACCAATTAAGATATACAAGTTTATTACAAGATGCGTTTACATTTACAGTTACACCGTTAGTATAATGACTTTCAAAATAAAATACATATAGATATATATACACATATAAAGCTTTTCTTTTTGACCATCAGCAACACAAGACCTGGAAATGCAAGCGGCACCTGTTGACGTGCGTTCAACATTAATGAGCGTAAGTTTGGATGGATTTAGCAGTTGCAAGTTTTATTGGAATGCTGGAAAAGCATTCAACCGTTTAAGTAACTTTTTGATGTGATGAAACTCATGGCTCTCGATCTGGCTTGTTAACGAGTTTTGGTCAATTGGGGTCAGCGTTACTGCCAGCCAATCAGGGCACTGGATCATAAATACTTAATTGCAAGAGTATCCCATTAATTCAGTTTTAAGAAGAAACATAGCAACCCAAGAATGATCAAAATGAAAATAAAAAAGCAACTCCACTCGGTCCAGAGGAAGACATCTACCCCAGCAGGGAAATCTGGAGTTATGAGGAAGCTGAGCAGGTTCAGGATACCTGCTGAACAAACAAAGCAGAGGAGGAGGGTAAGGGCCAGTGTGATGTGTAAATGGAGGCATGATAGTGGCATGTGATGCCACCGTACATGGTCACCATGGTGAACGGTCAGGATCTATCATCACGCATTGGGAAAACGTGTAAATACCGCTAAAATAAAGATGAACAGATCATGTGTTCAGACGTTGTTGCAGACTGACAAAAGCTGAAGAGAAGAGAAGTGAAATGTTCTGGGGCAACATGTTCACAACATGCAAAAGTAGATGTAATATATAATGCAAAAAAACAAAAAAGAACAAAACAAAACAACTTTGGTAAGAATGAGGAATACATGCTGATACATACATCTGTGATTGCAACACAGTTCCAATCTGTTGCACTGATGTGGACAACGTGCATATGTTTGCAGGCTTTTACGTGGAGGTATTGTTTGGGTTCGACCACCGATCGCAGGCCGTAATGTTCACTGCTATTAATGTCAAACTTCTCAAACCGATGATTTTTAGTCAAATTGGTTGGGTTGTCAATCTTCTCCAACTGTGAACACACCAAAAACAAGAAATATGCATTATGCTTTAATTCACGACCGGTGTCCAATGGATTCTGTTTTTTATGGATTTTATGGATTTGGACATATATATATATACATACACCAATATGTACATTATTATGAATATATAATATATATTTATATGTTTATATTTACCTGTAATTCATTTTGAACCACCTTTGGGAAATAGCGACCATCTGGTTGCTGGAAACTGAAAGCCAACTGATTTTCGTCGTCTGTATGTATCTGCACCAAAAGATCTAAGGACAGAAGCAGGACAAAATATTTACTGTGTGACTCAAAACATTTGCCATAATAATCCATAATCATTCAAAATCAGATTAAAATGAATTGAATCCTGTCAAGATGGAGTGTGATAGATCATTGGGGCATTACATTGGTAACTCTGCAGTTATTCTGTTAAAATAGTTGTACCTTTCTTTTCGCCACCTTGAAGCGGAACGGTGCACAGATTCAGTGTTCCGCGGATCTTTTGGACTGTCACAAATTGCCCTTCTTTACTCGTCAGAAGATGATTGGTAATGCCCATGTTGTCTCTTCAGTGGCGTTCTGGCCTGAGGGGAAGGAGAGAAAAACCTTTAATAAGTTAGCTTCAATGGTCACTGTGGAGCAATGCTTTTCAATCCCCTTGCAGCTGAGGGGAGCAGAGTTTTCTTTCAGCAGATCGTGTTGCGCAGTCAAGTTTGATTTTGACATGAGAATGTGCTTCTGTTTCCACCTGCTCAGTGCGACTCTCATCGGTCTCGACTGGGTTATAGATTGCTTGGCAATGATACAATAATGCAGCAGATTGTGTCATCACACAGCAGCAGGAACAATACGTGCGCTCCATATATCTACTGTCTAATTATGTCTGGATCGCATTTGATTTTGGTAAACTGATTCGCCAGGATTCCAATTTCATGCAGAGATATGTTTTAAAATTCAACTTCAAAATTCAAGCTACTCCCTTGGAAAATATTCAGGATTCTTCAGCTGGACCTTTGACTCAGTCAGTATGATGCAATCCATAACTACACCCCAACTACAGTGCCTCCTTTTATTGTATCCACTGTACAATTAGCATTTGAATTTTTGCCGGTGAAGTAAATAACATTCCTGTCTAGGAGCCAAAGCTAAATGCAGCAGTGGTTATATTTAACTAAGTGCATCTGCTTAATATGTTTGACTCTATGACATTTAGAAGCTTTAATTGCTATTAATACTATGTAGAAGACACAATATCTTCCAGAACCTATGGCAACATCTTTAAATGTCTTGTTTTGTTCGACCAACAGTTCAAAACCTGAACGAAATAAAATGTTCAATGATACAACACATATGAGAACATTTGTCATTTTTGCTTGAAAAAATGAACCAACAACATTTTCTAAACAGTTATTATTATAGATTAAAATGATTTGTCAGACGATGGATTAATCGATTGCTCAACTTCTCCTATCAGCTCTATAGCTGCGTGTCATCCTCCCCGTCTGTGCTTGTGTGTATTAAAAGGGAATATCTGATTTTTTGCACAGACCAAACCGAAAATTCTTTTTTCATTTCACTGTAATATCTGACACGGATTAAATTATGACTAATTGTTTTTGAAAAGCATTGTATTTTTAATAATTCTTCGTATGTTGTAACATCTTAACTTGTAGAGTAACGATAGCTGTCAGATAAATGTAGTGACGTCAAGAAAGTGCAATATTTCCCTTCTAAAATGTAGTGGAGCAGTGGTATAAAATGTCATAAGAATGGAAACAAGTACAAGTAAGTAAAGTACAAGTACTTCCAAGTTAATTGAGCTAATAATCTGTCATTGTGAATGAAGGACTGATTAAAGCAATAGATTCTTCCACCACCGGCTATTTAGTTGAACTGTTGGGACGTGAACGCTTCTCCTGCTGCAGTGCCACCTTGGTTGGGTTAAAGTCCCGTTGTATAAACACTGACGAGGTAATATTGCAGGCTATTCCTGGCAGCAGGCTGTCGGTGCAAAACAGCAGGAACACCGAGGCGCACGAGGGAATTAGATAAATTAGAGCTTCCCATTGGTGCATTAACAAGGTAGATTCATGCTAAAAACACCTGCAGAATCATAATCACGCTGCGGAGTAAAAGGTGAGGCGCAACAACCAGGTGCCTGGATATTTGCAAAGCTGGTGTGCATGTTAGAAATAAATCAAGAGTCGCTTACCCTCAGTGATGGTGAAGTCCTGTGAAGTGGGTCGAGTCTTGTGGAGTCAGAGCCTTGTGGTTCGTAGAGAAAGCAGCGGAGGAAACCTTTTAAATAGCCGCAAACGCGCACTGACGCAATGCGCTTCCTGCATATTTGCAACGTGTGCCAGCAGGACGCGACCGGGAGGGATGGACCGAAAACACGCAATTCATGGAAGGAAACTGTTCCAAGAGGTAAAATAAAGTACGTTCGACGAATTCAAATTACAGAAACTACTTCTGACATCGCTCAGCAACTGGTGTGTGGTGAAATACTCAAACCTTTGCACCATGAAGATGCAGAGAGAAAAACTCCTTGTTTTTCTAATAATAACTGTGGTTTATTTGAATTTCCCGTTTCTTGTGTTTTTTCTTAACTGCAGTCTAATTTTACCTTCCACCTCCTTATCCCTCCCTCCTGTAATACATGGATCCAAGAACATTAACACCAGATTTAAAGAATAAAGTGGCTGTAAACTGAGATGGAGTCAGTTTCCAGATATTCAACAGGCCGGATTAACACAGAAGGGGGCCCTGGGCACAGAAACAGCTGTGGGCCCCTTTAGATGCCCACCATGTGCAGCACTGTGTGTGTAGGCGGCGGGCTGAAGGCTCCTATCTGCTTTGTTTTTTAAATGTTCGATCATCAGTGACAGAGCAGGTTTTTTACAGATAAACTAAATGCATTTTTAATAATATAAGCGGATCATAAGCACTATAATGTAAACCAATCAAACACCTCGTTATAGCGTCACCTGGCTGAATGCTATGTGTTCAAATAGGAAGTAAAGAAATGGATCAGAGGAATTGCTGAAGCTCAAAAGCTGCTGTCAGGGTCATGTTTACATTTTCAAATTCATGTTGTCTTTTTTTAAATAGTAATACTTTGCTCTATCCTTGACAGCCAGTAAAGCGCGTAGAGACATGTGTGATGATGTAGGGGGTTATAGTTATTGTTCTTTAAATTGGGATTTAGTGATTGACATTTCCAGATAAATTAGAAAGTAATCAAATCATCACAAACAAATTGCCAAACTGGGGCTGTGTGTAAATACTGTAGGTATATTGTTTATATATTGCACTCAGCTGTTGAAAATAAATGCTGAAGAATGACTTGAACCAAAGTTGAACTGTGCTGACACAAATGTCAATACGGGAATGGCGCACACACACGCACGCACACACACACACACACACACACACACACACACACACACACACACACACACACACACACACACACAGGCATGATGAAATCTGTGTTGCATCACTCACTGGGACCGATCCACAACAGCTCTCCAAAACACAGGAGCCCTTTGAGAAACGCTCCCCTCTAGTGGCCGACAGGGGAAGAGGACCTGAATGCTGAACTGGTCTGGAGGTGGATCGACGTTTGCAGAGTTCATTTGACAGACTGGACAAATATGTATATGATTACAGGATATTGTTTTTTTTCCCTTCCATGACATAAAATCCAGAAATACATTAATTGGACTGATCAAATATTATTGCAGCTGTGGAGAGGACAGACTGCAGCATATCATTCGTGATTGGCTGCAATCTGCCCTCCCTCTACCCAGGACATACACTGCACCAGGGACCTGAGGCGCGCAGGAAAGATTGTGCCTGACCCGTCCCACCCTGGACACTAACTGTCTGAGTCATTTCCCTTTAGCAGGAGGCTGCGGCCTATCGGGACAGGGGAGGTTAACGGTTAACAGTTAATCGGTTAACCATTGAGAACATTTTTGGCCGGTTACGAATGTCATTCTTTAGGTGAAATTGTGTCTTGATATTAATCTAACAAGGGCGGCGAAAGAAAGCTCCAGAGTCCTTCAGAGTGCGTGTTTGAGTCCAGCAGTGTCTTTCTAAGAGACAATTGAAGAACAGTTGAGAAGGCAGACAAATTAGCAGTGTTGTCATTTCATTTCAGAATCGATGAATTTATAAATGCGGCGCCAAAGCTCATTGAGTCAATGGAGCCTCTTGTGTGTCACCACATTGTGTTTTGTTCTAAATAATGAAGTCTTTGGTTACCGTTTAATGGGTGTCGGGCTATCCAAGGTAAAAAGACCGAAACTAACATCCCTAATCAAAGATGAAATTAATTAGGTCGTCATACTTCACCACACCTTTGATTGATGCAGATTTGCACCACTTTTTGGATTCAATTCACTGCACCACTACTTGTCAGTTATAGGCGTGCCGAAACCCTTTCAATTACATTTCATGGCGTCATATAGTCAGTTTCTGTTCGCTACAACTTTAAATAATAATAATATACGTTTTCTTGATCACGGGTGTCTGTGTGATAGCAGCTGTTGTGTATGAGAATCCATATGCTAAAGTTAAAGAAGCACAAGGTATATAGGTTTACAAAAACAAACCTTTAATTCACATTACTATGTACAACACGTTATTTGAACAAACAATGAGCATAAAATGATAAAACAAATAACTTCTTCATGAGCGAGCGTGAGAAATCCCTTTTGCCAGGTCCTATATTTATCAAGATAAAACGCCTTCTGTTCAGTGAAATCTCACCTAAGTATGCACATTAGTTTGACTTTTTTCTTCCTGCCATGTAAACAGGGACACGTGCCAAACATCTGGATCTCGTCTCAGACTGCAGACGGGCGGAGAGGAAGTAAGCACTTGAGGCTAAACGGCTTCGTCGTAGACCAGCTGGACGAACACTTTGTCTTGAAGCGCTTCGTTCTGTCTGTAGACGTACATCGGTGTGTTGCCAGCAGGCGGGCTCCTTTCCCCGCCCTTCTGCTCCTCGCCGCTCACGTCCTCCTCCTCGGAGATCAGGTCACTGTAGGAGGCCACGCAGAGATCGTGGTCCCGGAGGGCCGCCGGGTATCGGAGCGAGGATCTCTCGATCCGCACCGAGCGTCTGACCGGAGTGAAGAAGCGAACCTCCTGGCCGTTGACCCGCACCGCCTCCGCCTGCTGGCCTGGAGGGCCGCTGAAGGGAAAAGAAAATAATTATCGTCATCATTTCCAACTTTTATCCTCCGAGAAATACTTGTGGCTTTATTATGACGCAGCCAGTTCAGAAGGTCTGCAGGTCACTCACTCTAGTGACCGTGCCTAGTGTTTCTTTTCCCCACAAATATCCGTGGAAAGACGAGTGTGTGTCACTGCCTCTTTCAGAAGGAAAATTATGTCACGTCCTTACATTTAACCAAACTCAACTAGTGTCATCTAGCGGTGCGCTGCAGGTTGTAACTAACTAAATTAACCATTTGCTCACTCGTCCCTGGCTCAGCCTGTCAGAGAACTACGGTGGCCTTCAGGTTTAAGGTTGTTTGTAAAAACATAGAGAGAGAAAAAGAGTTTTTGGCTGAGCGTGCATGATGTGCACAGGTTGATCCAAGTTTTTCTTCAGCTCTGGATATCTAACAAATGTGCACAACTCCACTCAACCCTTAAAACGAACCGGCCAGCATGAGAAACATGAAAACATGTGTGCGTTCCTAGAAGTTGTGGAAATGACTCAAACGTACCCCGGGGTTGCCGTGATCTTGTACTTGACTACAGACGAGTGTCCTCTCTCTCCACAGATGAGAGCTCCGACAGGTTTAGGAGTCATCATCGGGTTGTTGACACTCTCTGGAGTGACTTCACATGCGGCTATTTGGTCCTCCTCTCTCTCACTTTCTGCAGATGCTGCCAAAAACAAGAAAATCTAAGTTAAAGGTTTTTCTTTAAAACGTTATCATTCGTGCGAATTTAGATTTTATTTAGAATTGACTGGTGAAATTACAAAATCATTGGAACCTTAAAGCTGAAAACAATGAATTTATCGACCAACAAGCTGTAAACATCGACAGATCTCAAAACGTGTCATTGGTGTGAGCAAACAGTGGCGTATTTACAAAGAAAACTAACTCTTAGTTAACTCTTTATCTGCTTAACGCTCTACTATGTTCACCAGCCGGTACCCAAACGTTTCTGTGTTTCCATCACGGCAGCACACAGCTAGGTTTTACAGCGTTTCACTGAAAACTCCACAGAATTAAAGTTATAATGGTTTTTGTCTCAGGGGGAGGGGAGGGCCTGATCCCTAAACCTCCTTTAATTGAAGACGTTTGAGCTTCTTCAATTAACATTTGCAATACTGTAAATTATGAGGTAATGGTTTGTGTGCGTAAAATGTAGGCATGTGTAATAACAGAACATGTTTGTGTTGAATTAATGCAGGACTAAGGACCATCATGAAACTAAATACATTAAATAGAACTTTCTCCCAGATGTATCGGCATAACACACTAACATCTGTATCCAGACATGCAAACAGAAAATTAAGAGAATGGAACAAAAACAGTGTGTTGTAAATGGAACAGCTACCGTGCCTACATGGGGGATTAAACCTACAAACATTCACTCAGGATGTCGTAGAACTCATGGCACGTAGAGGACTGCGATAAGAAGCGGCACACAGCATAAGGCAAAAACAATGAGGCCATGTTAACCAGCGTTAACTGAAATGAGTCAAACGAGGCCATGCAGGCTGAACTACCTCGGATCTCGTCCTTTTTCTTCAGAATCTCAAACACCACGGAGCGCAGCTCGTCCACCGGCTGCGATCAAAGAGAAGCACAGAGAAGGAATGATTAACTCTCGACTACGAAACCAAATAAACCGTTGATTCTGATCACAGTGAGGGATGGATTCATGTTACGAACATGAACTATGCAGTGAGGGATGGATTCATGTTCATTTTCTATATTAAAACTTGTTCCAACAGACACATTAAGATGCTGACTGCTTGGGCTCGGGGCATTTGAAGGTAGATGGTGAGCGCAGCAGTCGTGTAAGCGTCTCCCTGATTGTTAAACATAGTAGAAGACTCGCACTTCAGGATGTCACAGGAGATCATGGGATAGATCTCTCCTAAAAACAGATTTCACCTCTGGCAGGGATTGCATCATGGCGCTGTGATTGCACCATGCTAAAAATGTTAAACCATGCGTTGTCCAAGGCCGACTCAACTGCAATGTCGACGTTTTTCTTCTTAAACAATAAAGTCTACACGTACGCCGGTTATTTCCCATTGCAGAGTGTATATATATATATATATATATATATATATATATATACTTATATAGTATATCTGTGTCATTTCTGAAATTAAATTCCTTTTTACTCATCATCTGGCATACACGCAGTACCAAAATACTGCATCAACTGTTAACCGCTCTGTGGTTGACTGTCAGCTGACACACCTCCATCGTCATATTTCCAAACATCACAGTTTCGGGAAATTATAATGAGAAATGGTTCTAGACAAAACAACCCAACTGCGTGACTAAGTGATGATTCTCATCTCACTAACGGATATGGAAACGCAATACTGTCTGAAGCACTGACTGTGATAAGAGAGAGGGATGAAGTATGGCTGATGATTGTTAACAGCCACGTATTTTTTCATACCGTGTGAAAAACATGGATGACTCACCTCCAGCACGACGCCAACAGCCTCTTCAAACATGGGCAGCACATCCAGGCGGCCCTCTCGTTCCATCAGGCGGGCCTGACAGATCCAGTATTTGGCAAACTTCTTGGACACCGCTGGCAGCCGGGAGAGAACCCCCCTCACCTGGTCTGGAGGGCAACCCTGAGGGAGCGAGGAAGGCTCGAGTCACAACTCACACAGGGAGAGAAACAGCATCAGTGTGCTTCAACCAACGCGCTGGTTGTGTGTTAACATCAAGCAGAAGCTCTCGGTTTTCATTATCTACACAAACTTGTGTAAAAGTGTGCAAATGTCAACGATTCTCACATTTCAGCTGCCTGTATAACAGATCCCATCAGACAATGTCCGCCACATAACTTCCAGTAACTTCTGAATAAAAAGGCCAAGGAAACCAGAGATTCCTCCCTCAACAGCATGTACCTCTCCCAGCAATTTGATGCAGTCAGCCAGGGACCGGTCCACGGCACAGATGAGGGAGTGGGCCTCGTCTTCCTCGTTCATGGCTCCCCAGAAAGGCTGGAGCACGGCCACAGTACGCCGAACCTGAGGTTGCACCGGCATTGGGGGACGCTTGTAGGAAATACCCTTGGCCTCCCGCCACTCCTGTAGTTTTCTCCTTGACACCAAACAATAGAGCAGAGGGCTCCATTAAAAGCACAGCAGAGACACAAAGGGGAGAGGAAGTGGAATGACTGAGGTCCCAGGACAAACTGGGGTTGACACCTTTAACATTTGACTCTGGACAAACAACTCCTGACAGACCAACCTTTTAGGAAAACCATCTTTTTGCTGGCACTTCAGACCTCTGAGTCTGAGTCTTTGTCTCGTGTCTAACTATTTATTTAACAAACAAAATAACATAGAAGTGTGAGACGAGATTCACGTCCTGTAAATACACAGAACATGTTCACTGCATTGCTAAATAAAGCCATCTAATTGTATGTTTGACAGCCAGCCTATCCTGATAGTCATTTGACAACATGGCAGTTACAGCGCTGATGGGTGTAAAACGTGATGGAAACCGGTCCCTGTCCACCCACACAGATGTAATCACTGTCACTGTCAATCAGGTTGGCTTCGAACCATGACGGCAGTTTGTTCACAGCGATCGAATCAGACAAAGCGATTTGTTCTAGGAATATTTCACTCTTTCTTTTATCTTGCTCTAAATCATAACCTATATTTTAACCTAAAAAAATATCACTGTTTTGGTTACAAAAACGCAGGTACAGATATAGTGAAAGTCTAACAATGCCCCGTGTTATATAGTGTATAAGCTGAACTCATCAGTGAGAGAATACTCTAGTATTGCTCCAGCAGAATGGCTTCAGTCATCACCAGTTACCAAACGCAACCCAAATACAACATGCCAACAAGCGCGGCACCATTCCTAATGATCGCTTGCTCAGAAATCAAATATTAAAATCAATAAAATAGGAATATTGAATTATCACCCAGCCCTAAAGGTAACTCTCCTTGTGAGTCACATACAGACAGATCTGAGGTGTTGCAGCTCTTCTACTTACATTCTTTCCTCCTGGGCAGCGGTCACTTTCTTTCCCTCGGTCTGGGGAAAGACCCTGACTGGGACCTTGGGTGTCTTCGTGTCTGTGGCCTGCCCGGTGTGGCTGATGGTCCTGCCCGGCCGTGGCACTGTCTGGCACGTCACCGGAGCACTTGTTCTCTTTGTACCCGTTTGTGGTGGAGGGGCGTTTGCTGAAGCGCGTCCCTTTTTGCCACCAGTCTCTTCGCGTGTCTTGGTTTTCCCTCCCAGCTCGGCCACAGCAGCTCGCATAACCCCGCTGACCGCTCTGGAAGCGCACCTGCTCGCCGGCCCAGAGGATGTTCGGGAGGCAACTTTGCGCGGTTGGCCATTCTTCTGCCCCGCACCTTCAGATGTCTGCTTTGTGAGCCGGTCTGTGGGTTGAGCAGCTGCTCTGCCCTGTGGCTTAAAAGGTGCTGCCGTGGATTTCAGTCCACTTGACAATGGAATCTTAGAAGATGGCTGAGAATTTTTACTCAAAAATGGTTTAGAGTTAGACTTGCTCTGATTTTGAACTTTAATCACAGCTCTTGGTCTCTCGTGGTTGGTAGGTAATGGTTTCCTCTGACCCATGGCCGACTTCTGGGAAACAGAAATTGATGACACGGTGCTGGATTGCACCTGTTTAGCTCCAGTGGTAGCGGCAGAGGTGGTGGGATCAGAGGTGTGTGTTACGTTCTGACTTTGAGTGTTTCTGGGATGGGTCACTGCAGGAGTTAGTCCCGTTTTTGTTTTGACCATGGGGCCGAGACTCATCCTGACACTGACTGTCCTCACTGGACATGACCAGGTGGCCTTTGAGCTACTGCTGAATCTGCTGTGTGACTGTGTTACACCTGTACGAGATGCATTTGAAGAGGCTCTGCCTGAAGATGGGATTCCTGTGTTTGGTTGCTTTTTGAGATGGCTTGCTGCATTAGTGTTGGATATTGAGGATACAACAGCAGCCCTTCTTGTCAGCACAGGGTTTAGATTAAGTTTTGGCTGTGCCGGGCCACTGGTTGCAGATGGACGACTGGTATTCTGCCGTCCAGTCAGAATGTTGGCTTTTACATTCACTTTGTTTGAGTGACCGAATGCTCCTCTGGCAGCAGGGGGTTTGGTTGATTGAGCAGCCAGAGTTTTAATTTTTGCGCGTTCATGTGTGAATCTGTCAGCTGGAGCCTTGTTCTCTTTTCCCTCAACAACCTGTAATAACAAAAACATAAATAGGAAAAAAACAAGTAAGATAAAAACTATTTGGTGTGAGATCTGACGAGCTAAATATACACTCTCACACACATGAACATACACCTGTTCACAAGGCACACCCACCTTTAGTGAAGTTGTCAGAAGCTTCTTAACCTGACTGTCGTCACATAGGTATGGTCTGAGGAGTCAAATTGAGATTATTTATTACCCTAGGTGTCATTAACAACAGTATTTGATGGACGCATTGTTGTGCAGTTGTTTTTCTTACTTTGGGTTGGGCTGTTTCAGCTTTCCTTTTCCTGCCAAGTATTCCATCAGCTTCTGCTTACGCAGCTCTGTGACAGATAATCACACAGGAATTCAGCACAGGTCACTTTCCATTATACTTTCATGCTTAGGGTTTGAAATTAATTAACTACTATCCAGCCACATGCTTTAGCGCATGATAAATGTGTCTGCGTACACATTCATTGCAGATGCAGAACTCTACTACAAGTTTTGGGAGCTCTCTTTAGGTTAACTCACTAACAAATCAAACTTTCACAATATAAACAAATACAGTATGTTTATTACAGCCAGCACACTGAACTACAGATCAGTTCCTCTTATTGGATGCAATGGACAGAAAAGAGATGATTCTTTTCAAGTATGTGAATAACCATGTAGACACGTGCTGCCATCTGGCTGTGGATTGGTGAGACATGTATCTGGCATTTAGAGAGGACTTAATAGAGAGAGGATATGATTTATTTATTTTAAATGTGATTTATTTATTTAATAAACGATTAATAAATAACAATAATAGGCAGAATGAGCTATGATACATAAATAACTTTTTGCAGTCGTGTTGCATATAGGTAATTTAACATTTACTTTCTCTAATAAACACTAAATATAACTCTGATCCAGCGCTGTTATTTACTTGGGTGAGAAGCCTAATCAATTGTTTTTAATAGATGTGAAATTATTTGTAAATGCTCCCTATATTTTAGGCATAAATCCATACCTGGACCACCCATACCTATAATACTTATTCACAAAGTCACGTGATTAAAGGACCAATGAAAAGACTGCATCATTGTTTATCTTTCTTTGTTGTAAACTTATAAAGGTGCAGCATCAGAAGCCTATAACGTTACTGCTAGCTTATGTTAACGTTTCACGCAATAACGTCAATATTCTTAGACAGTATAATTACATTTATTTAGACGTAACGTTCGCTAGCTAACTGATAGCTAGCGTTAGCTCATAGCTAGCTAACGTTAACGAACTTAATTAGCTTTCATTCACTCGCTAACCTTTTCTGGACAGTATCGATACGGTCTCTTCTTCTTCTTCCATGTCGATCAAACTTCAGTTTCTTCTTCTTGACCAAATAAATGTATTACAAATGGCTCGTTTGACTTGTTGTTGTGGTGGTTTAAGGACAAGTTAAAGTAACGTTAGCTTCATAACAACTGAGCTCGCGCATCAGGTTTTGAAACTGCCGGGAGTGAAGGCTTCCTCTTCTCTGATTGGACAATTTGAAATCTCGCGCATGCGCTAAAACCCAGTGCTGATTGGAGCAGAGAATGTAAACAAAAAAAGGGGCGTAGAAGTTGCACAGGTGCACATGGGAATTTGCCTTCAGGCCTGCAATTGTTTCCTGTCTTTACATGACTCTGGGGGTGTATAATATGTCCTCATGACCACATGTAGGTTCAGTGTTGATCTGTATCTTGTACAAGTAAGTTTTGACGATGACGGTACAGCAGCACAAAATAAACGTGGGACTCTAAAGAGCTGAAAAGACTCATGTCTGAGATATAATCTAATCTGAATAACGTCTCTGAGATGATTTGACTAAATTGGTGGCTGATGAAGAAACAACAACATCAAGAGCCACAGCAGTGATGGATTTGTGAGCTACTCTGGACAAACAGGACGTCAGACAAACACAACGGGGTTTCTGTGAAGGATCTGTGTGAAAAGAAGAATCCATCAGAAAGTGCTAAGAGGTGCTGCTATTGATCAACCTGTGCAGCAAAGAACAACATGGACTTTGTCTCCATCTTGTGACGTTTACAGGAAGTAAAATGTAATATAAAAAATGTAGATTTAATGATTAAATATTGTCTTTTGTTATGATCTGGTTGATTAATTGTTTTTCATGATTTGTATTCTTTGTAATTCGTCACATGAATATTTCACAGATGTTTGTAAAGAAACTTGAAACAACTTCATACAGAACATTGTGAATAAAACCTGTTGGTGATTTAATTACACGTCATGAAGCAGCATCCATCTGATGTACATTTATAAAGATATAGTTGATTCAATGAAACAAGACTTTTTAAACTAAAGTTCCTTTATGTTGATCACAAACATTTTAATTCATCGTTCATGTTACTGATCATGTAAAAACTACAAAAATCATCATAAACAGAATGAAGAAGCTTTGAAAGAATTACAGACTGAATCAAAACCCATTTATATTATTATGATCCATACTGTTAACATGATTTTGTAACTGTATATAATTTAGATTCATAGACTTTATATTTACACTCTTTATCTCTTCTAAACATAGAAAACAATTAAAACAGATGTTTCCAACAAATATAACAAAGTATCCAAAAGTAAAATAACTCAACAGAAAAATATAAATGTCAAAAAACACAATGTTTATAATCTGAATTAACAGCTTTTATCTTAAAAGTTTATATTTTTAATACATTTTTTCACGACTACAGATCTTTACATCTTTAATTTATTAACTTCCAAAATGAATTTCAGATTAAAACAATGTAGTTAACGACAGTAGAGACAGTTAAGAAAAACAATTTCAATCATCAAAAGATAATCAATCAGAGTCAGAATGTGTTTTGATTCACTGAACCTCTGAGACTCTGAGTGTAAAGTGTAAAACACTGAAATTATAACATCAAAGCTGAAATAACTCAACAGAAGATCCAGAAATCTAATAAACTAAAACTGATGTCTGATGAAGATCAAAGTTAAAGAAACACACAACTGGAAACAAAGTGTTTGGTTTAGTGGATTCACTAAATGTTAGATTGTGTTCTGATTAAACACAAGATGATGATTTAGTTATAGTTGAAAAATGATTTGTTTTTGTGTGAAAGTTGATGATCTGATGATGTAATACAGTTTGATTCTGATGAGTCATAACTGTTGATTGTATTGATTCTATCAATGAGATGTTGACACAGTGAAGTCAGAGTAAAGTCTGAACAAACACTAACATGTCTGAACATCACAGAGAAATATCAGTTTGACACATTTTGATATCAGCAGTTTTAGCATCACCAGACTTTCCAATACTGAACCATGGGAAGAGTTTCTCAGTGAAAGTGTCTCTGTGAGTGTAGATGTGAGTCATGTCTTCAGGGTCGTAGAAGGACACGTCCCCCATGTCATAGTCCAGCTGGACTCTGATCCTCTGGAGACTCTTCTTCACTCCGACAGTCTGACCAGCTCCATTAGTGTATTTTCCACTACGATGAGTTAAACACCAGACTCCATATTCTGGTGAAGCAAATATCTTTCCCTTCCTGTCAACTGACTCTTTAACCAAACCTACAGTCCAGGTAGGATGGTCTCCCACCTCCACCTCCCAGCTGTGTTTCCCTGAGCTGAAGCCCTCAGAGCCCAGAACAGAGACATAATTAGTGTTTCTCTCTGGATTGTCAGGAAGCTTCTGGTATGTGTCTCCATGTCTCACACTGGTCAGATCATCAGACAGATAGAGACAGTAGGTTGCAGTGTTTGGGTCCAGAATGACAGGACTGAAGTGGACCTTGTCCTTCATCTTCTCCCAGACTCTGAAGGACAGGTTGCCCAGGTGTTTGGCCACATCTATCAGCGCTCCTGAGACCAGCTGTGGATCTGACAGTGAGCTCTGGACTCTGGCTCTGGTCTGAGTGGCTTTATAACTGCTGAGGAATGACACGTTGTGTTTCTGCAGGTCTTCTTCAACAGCAGAGATGCTGTCTGACAGAGAGGAGATCTGCTCCTGAATCATCTTCATCTCTCTGCTGATAGTTTTCCCCTTCTGCTCCTCTTCCTCCCTCAGAGCTGCCAGTCTGGACTCCTCTTCCTCTTTCAGGAACTGGTGGAGCTTGTTGAACTCTGCTCTGATCTGCCTCTCTGTGGACAACAGCTGCTTCTTGGAGTGTTCAATCATTTCATTGTGTGTTTTCTCCACTTGTTTGTGTTTGTGCCTCTTGTCCTGCAGAGACTCTAAGTCAGATCTCAGCTGGTCCTTCAGGTCACTGACTGCTTGTTCTATAGGAACCACCTTGTGACTCTGGTGGAGAGAAAACTCACAGACAGGACACACAGCTCTCTCTTCATCCTCACAGAACAGTTGAGTCTCTTCTCCATGTTTACTACACACCACCTCCACCTTCTTCTCTCCTTTTTCTGTCTCAGATGATCCAGTTTTCTGTCTCTCAGCAAACGAGTCAGCCAGTTCCTTCAGTGGAAAGTTCACCCCAACAATGTCTTTTGAGGATTTTCTTTTACAAATGGGACAGTTCTTGTTTTTAGCTTGTTTCCAGAATAGTTGCAGGCAGCTTGAACAGAAGCTGTGGTTGCAGCTCAGAGACACAGGATCTCTGAACGTCTCTGAACAAACATGGCAGTTCAGGTGACTTTCATCAAGAGCTGTTTTCTCAGCCATTTGTCTTGGTATCTAAATTATCTTTCAATAACGAGACTCACCAAGTTACTGTTCCGTCTCTTCACTGGTTCAAATACTCCAAACGTGTGTTTTCCAGCAGAGATCTCACACCCTGTAATGGCGTCTCAGCTCTGTTCAACAATGTCACAATCTTCTTTCAGTTTCACTTTTCTCCGTCACAGTGTGAGTTATTAGGAGGAAATGCTGTTATGTCATTTAATCACCAGCAGATGGTGTCAGCCACTGTAACAGGAAACATGTTGTGCTAAAATCTCTTCATGACTGTGTTCATTTCATCCAGGTGGACTAAATAAAGATCACACTCTTAACCTGCACTTAAAGAATCAAAGCTGATGTTTGAATTTGATTTATTTATCTCATATTCTCCTGTTTATCACAAGTCAAAGCAGCCAAATGTATGTGCAATATATTTAGTGAGTATTTTTTTAAAACATGAGATCAAACTCACTAATTAGTTTTCAACATTGTGTCTCAGTTAATGTACAAATAACAATCATGAAATAGATTCTAAAGTCTCTCAACCTGAATGTGTTTTACTTTCTGGAACATTTTCCCTCATTCATTCATTCATTCATTCATTCACTCTCTTATTGAGAAGAATATAAATACTTTATGACATCATGCATTAGTTGATGTTATTTTCACAAGATTAACGAAAATAAAGAAATGATGAAGTTTTTGATTTTAAAACAGCACATAAATATTCTATTAGGTGTTTAGAATTGATCTATAAGACAAAGACATCAGTCTGATGAAGACAGTACTGTTGAGGAGCTGTAAAGATAAGAAAGAAAGAAAGTCTTCAGCCTCAAACTGTTGGTCCATCATGTCCAACGTGGTCTACATGTGCGGGTTTCAGTGTAAACCCTCCAAGCTGCTTCCTCAACATCTGGAGGACTTTGTCCAGAGCTCTGCAGAGCATGGAGTCTTTGTTATGAGCTTGGAGACCTTGGTGGAGACTCTTCCTGAGGATCTGGCTGCTGCTGTTACCCAGTTCCCTCAGAAGGTCATCTGGAGGCATACTGAAGAGACGGTCCACTCTGAGCAACAACATCTTGCTGCTGGACTGGCTGCACCAAAACGTCCTCTTAGGACACAAAGACCAGAGTGTTTGTGGCCCAACTGAGGCACCAACAGACTTCAAGAGGCCATCTACCGTGGAGTTCCCATCGTGGGCCTTCCTCTGATGTTTGATCGGGACGACAACCTGTTCAGGAGGAGAGCGAGGGGCGTTACCAGAGTGCTGGACATTGACTCATTGAACTAAGACAACTTCCTGGAGAAGGTGAAGGAGGTGCTTTAGGAGCCGTCCTAAGGACAGTACTTGAGTAAATGTACTTGTCACTCTCCACCACTGACAAGTCCTGTGATTTCTGACTGTTTCTAATGTTGAGAACACACACACAGTGAGGTACAGACCAGTGAGAGAAGCAATACAACTCCATCAACATGAAACAAGTTGCACAACTCTTTATTGCTCACATGTTTACAGCTACTGAGCCTTCATCAGGGAGGTATGAGCTCCATTCAGCTTTCTTTGTGTGCAGTCGCTTCATTAGTCACGTGACTTTACAAAAGAAGATCTGACTTCATTCAGCTGGACTGTCCATGAATGTTGACAAAAAAATTTCATAAAACAAGATGCTGATAACCAGAATACTTCATACGATGATGTGATGCAGTTAAAACATATTCTTGTGGATTGATTTTTGGTGCATTTCTGCTCAACAACAGAACCTTAAAACTTAATTTCTTAATGTATATCCAAAAATGAATTTCAGATTAAAACAATCATTTATGTGTTTTTTGAGTAAGTAGCATGAAAACAAAAAACAAAGATAAATACATTTTGCATTATTCATTTGGGACAGTAGAGACAGTTAAAAACAATTTCAATCATTAAAGATAATCAATCAGAGTCAGAATGTGTTGTGATTCACTGAACCTCTGAGACTCTGAGTGTAAAGTGTAAAACACTGAAATTATAACATCAAAGCTGAAATAACTCAACAGAAGATCCAGAAATCTAATAAACTAAAACTGATGTCTGATGAAGATCAAAGTTAAAGAAACACACAACTGGAAACAAAGTGTTTGGTTTAGTGCAGAGGTCTTCAACAGGGGGTCCGTGGAGGTACTGCAGGGGGTCTGCGAAATCTTTGGTTGATTAGAAAATTAAATTTCTTTTTCTTTTCTTTTCTTTTTTCTCTAAACATGAATCTGTCCATTATTTTAATAGTTCAGTATTGTATGCAAGATAACAGGTATGTTTATGCATGGCAGTGGTACTAATAGGCCATCACTCATTTTCGTTTCCACATTTATGTTTAAAATAGAAACATCAGTTTGAATAGCTTGTATGCATGATTATCATGCAATTGACAGACAATGTTGATATTGGCATTGGTATCAGCTGACAAGGTAAATGGCAGTGGCACGGCCACCCTATCACTGTACCTTCCACATGTTTAAAATAAAAACATGAATATATGAACATGTGTATTATTTGAATAGCTTAGTATTGAATGTACAATAAAGAGGTATGTTTATACACGGTACTAGGCCCAGTTTAATATAAAACACAATTTTATACAATATATATAGTCTGGGGTCCCTGCTCCATCTCTCTATCAGTTTGGGGGTCCTTGGCCTGAAAAACGTTGAAGACCCCTGGTTTAGTGGATTCACTAAATGTTACATTGTTATTTATTAGGGCCCGAGCACCGGCGTAGTCGGAGCGGAGGATCTATTGTTATTCTAATGTTTATTATTATTATTATTAATATTATTATTATTTTACGTGTTTCGTCGCAAAAAGGAGGTGCTTGGGATACTGGAAAACTTTTGAAATTTTTCACGCAAGCCAGAATTTGCGAAAATTGCAGTCTGATTGGGGTGTCCAGCTGCGGAATGAAATATTGGCTCGATAGCGCCCCCTATTGAGTAGCCCCAACATTGGGTTTCACCTAGCTGTATAAAATTTGTTATGTATGTGGAACGTGATGGGACGTACAAAAAATCCTACTGGAATTTTTCACTAAACCAAACAGGAAGGCGGCCATTTTGAATTTTATGACGTTTTTGGGCCGTTTCAAGGCATCATACTTTAACGAACTCCTAGAGATTTAACCCGATTGACTTTAGATTCGGTCAGTATGCTGTTGAGACCTTGGCAGTGAAAAGTTACTCAAAGATCAAAAAGTTATCGAACTATGTGTCCGTGGCGTGGTGGCAAAAAAACACCATTCGCCACGAAAAAGGAAGTTGCTGTAACTCGGCCGTACATTGTCTAATCTGCTCCAAATCTCTCATATGTCATAACATCCTGACCCGGAACACATCTATATGACAATTTAGAATCATAGTAATAGCGCCACCTAGTGGCAACTGGAAGTTGTACGTTTTGTACTTTGACATCCTGCTCCTCACAGATTGATCAGGTCCCTCTCAAATGTTGTCAGAACAGCCTTAAGACCTTGATAATGCTTCATTGTGAAGATTGTAAGAAGTTGTTGAAGGGCGGCGACGTGGCGGCTCTGTGAATTTTGATCCTTCGCCATGAACGAATAAACTGATGTAACTCGACTCCACTTCATCAGATCTTTACCAGATTTCACATGTTTGATTAGACTCCAGGCTTGAAGACATATCCAGGCCAATTTTGAATCATAGTCATAGTGCCACCTACTGGTAGGTAACAGTCAGTTAAAGTCTTTATACTTTGGCTTGTTTCTCTTAGTAGGTAAATCAGATCAACATCAAATTAGTTCCACACAAATGTAAGAAGTTCATAACGCCAGTTCATGAAGCTTTTGATGTTTCGTCGAACGCCGTTGCCGTGGCGACGCAGTCTTCGCCATGAAAAACGAAGATGCTTTTGAGAGGCTAAAAATGCTCGAAACATAAGCAAACTTGGCAAACAGATTTAAAGGCCAAAATGTAGTTAAATAATGATTTTATTGGTTCAGAGTGGCAAATCGGCTCAATAGCGCCCCCTACAAATTTCGACGAAGCAGCCCTCGCAGTACGTTTCACATAGATTTACAAAATTTGGAAGGCAAATGTATCACATTCTCTACATCCAACCAGAAGTCAGACATTTTGAATTTATTATGAATTTCTAGTGTCGTTTTTATGATTTCCAGGCGCTGTTACAATGTTACAATGAATGCTTCACACTACATTCTAAAATTACAGAAGAGCTTAAAATGAAAACAGTGTTAAATTAAAGTGTTCAAGTGCAAATGACACTACTGTTTTGTTAACTTTCATGTAAATCCAAATACAATCAGCAGGACACTGCAGGGAGTTGAACCCCATCCCAGTAATCTGGCAGTCTGTTATGTTACAAACACTGAAGCACATTCACACAGATTCATTTTCTTAATGATCTTAACAGGCTTACATTTATGATTGTATCGGAGGTACACTCAAAACATTTGAGGCTTAAGACCTGGCAACATGATCTGGCTACGCTGCTGGTCGACGCAGGAAATATCATCTAACTTGTGTACGCAGTGTAGGATGGTCACAGAAATGCATGGCCGCGTCAACCAGAGAGATGCCAGTACCCTCGACGTGCGTGAAGTTGCGAGGGCACGCTCAATGCTGCTCGCAGCTTTAATTTGTATTATTATTTATCATTACTTTAAAAAATCGTCCTTTAATTGTACCTGTAGGTTTATCACCTGATGATGTGACACAACTTCTGTATTGAGTAGATGTATATTTTCTGTCATAACTGTTGATTGTATTGATTCTATCAATGAGATGTTGACACACAGTGAAGTCAGAGTAAAGTCTGAACAAACACTAACATGTCTGAACATCACAGAGAAATATCAGTTTGACACATTTTGATATCAGCAGTTTTAGCATCACCAGACATTCCAATCTCTGAATATGGGAAGAGTTTCTCAGTGAAAGTGTCTCTGTGAGTGCAGATCTGAGTCGTGTCTTCAGGGTCGTAGAAGGACACGTCCCCCATGTCATAGTCCAGCTGGACTCTGATCCTCTGGAGACTCTTCTTCACTCTGACACTCTGACCATCTCCATTAGTGTATTTTCCACTACGACGAAGTAAACACCAGATTCCATATTGTGGTGAAACAAATATCTTTCCCTTCCTGTCAACTGACTCTTTAGCCAAACCTACAACCCAGTCAGGATGGTCTCCCACCTCCACCTCCCAGCTGTGTTTCCCTGAGCTGAAGCCCTCAGAGCCCAGAACAATGACATACTTAGTGAATCTCTCTGGATTGTCAGGAAGCTTCTGGTTTGTGTCTCCATGTCTCACACTGGTCAGATCATCAGACAGATAGAGAATGGGGTTTGCAGTGTTTGGGTCCAGAATGACAGGACTGAAGTGGACCATGTCCTTCATCTTCTCCCAGACTCTGAAGGACAGGTTGCCCAGGTGTTTGGCCACATCTATCAGCGCTCCTGAGACCAGCTGTGGATCTGACAGTGAGCTCTGGACTCTGGCTCTGGTCTGAGTGGGTTTATAACTGCTGAGGAATGACACGTTGTGTTTCTGCAGGTCTTCTTCAACAGCAGAGATGCTGTCTGACAGAGAGGAGATCTGCTCCTGAATCATCTTCATCTCTCTGCTGATAGTCTTCCCCTTCTGCTCCTCTTCCTCCCTCAGAGCTGCCAGTCTGGACTCCTCTTCCTCTTTCAGGAACTGGTGGAGCTTGTTGAACTCTGCTCTGATCTGCCTCTCTGTGGACAACAGCTGCTTCTTGGAGTGTTCAATCATTTCATTGTGTGTTTCCTCCACTTGTTTGTGTTTGTCCCTCTTGTCCTGCAGAGACTGTAAGTCAGATCTCAGCTGGTCCTTCAGGTCACTGACTGCTTGTTCTATAAGAACCACCTTGTGACTCTCGTGGAGAGAAAACTCACAGACAGGACACACAGGTTTCTGCTCGTCCTCACAGAACAAATAAGGAACTTCTGGATGTTTTTCACACACGACCTCTTCTTTCTGCTTTTCTTGGTCCGTCTCAGATGATCCAGTTTTCTGTCTCTTGGCAAACGAGTCAGCCAGTTCCTTCAGTGGAAAGTTCACCCCAGTATTGTCATTTGAGGACTTTGTTTTACAAATGGGACAGTTTTTGGTTTTAGCTTGTTTCCAGAATTGCTGCAGGCAGCTTGAACAGAAGCTGTGGTTGCAGCTCAGAGACACAGGATCTCTGAACGTCTCTGAACAAACATGGCAGTTCAGGTAACTTTCAAAAAGAGCTCTTTTCTCAGCCATTTGTCTTGGTATCTAAATTATCTTTCAATAACAAGACTCACCAAGTTACTGTTCCGTCTCTTCACTGGTTCAAATACTCCAAACGTGTGTTTTCCAGCAGAGATCTCACACCCTGTAATGGCGTCTCAGCTCTGTTCAACAATGTCACAATCTTCTTTCAGTTTCACAAACCTGTGTGACAGGTTATTCGGAGGAAATGCTGTTATGTCCTTTCGTTACCAGCAGATGGTGTCCTATTTATCGCAAGTCAAAGCAGCCAAATGTATGTGCAATTTATTTCGTTAGTATTTTTAAAAACATGAGACAAAACTCACTAATATGACTATTTGTTTTCAACATTGTGTCTCAGTTAATGTACAACAAACCCTCCAAGTTGCTTCCTCAACATCTGGAGGACTTTGCCCAGAGCTCTGCAGAGCATGGAGTCTTTGTTATCGGCTTGGGGACCTTGGTGGAGACTCTTCCTGAGGATCTCGCTGCTGCTGTTGCCCAGTTCCCTCAGAAGGTCATCTGGAGGCATACTGGGAAGAGACGGTCCACTCTGAGCAACAACACCTTGGTGCTGGACTGGCTGCACCAAAACGTCCTCTTAGGACACAAAGACCAGAGTGTTTGTGGCCTAACGGAGGCACCAACAGACTTCAAGAGGCCATCTATCGTGGAGTTCCCATCGTGGGCCTTCCTCTGATGTTTGATCAGGACGACAACCTGTTCAGGACGAGAGCGAGGGGCGTTACCAGAGTGCTGGACATTGACTCATTGAACGAAGACAACTTCCTGGAGAAGGTGAAGGAGGTGCTTTAGGAGCCGTCCTAAGGACAGTACTTGAGTAAATGTACTTGTCACTCTCCACCACTGACAAGTCCTAAAGTATACAAAGATAAATACATATACTCCAACAATGCATGAGCTTTTAATCAGGGAAAACTGTGTTACAAGTATTTAGGTTGTTTACAGAAATAAAAGTCATCCCTCTGTTCAAAAATACTCAACAATAATGACAGGTGACACTGATCAGGACAGGTCACTCTAAAGAGGTGGACAAACTCACAAAAACAGGAAGTAGAACTAAACATGACACATGACGAGTGAACTTCAAAATAAAATAGGAAATAGACTTTAAAAAAAAAAAAACCCTGATAGACCATAAAGACCATAATAGTATTAGAAAACTCTACTTCAAAGTATCAAAAGTCAGAGGACTCTTTTAGAATGAAAATACTCAAGTAAAGTAAAAGTACCTCAGAAGTGTACTAATAGTATTCAGCCATAGGAACATGGTAACACTGGTTGGTTACTGGGTCTCTGTGTTCTGTAGAAATATTAGATGGAGGACAGAACTGCAGCTCATAATCTGATCACAATAACTGTCTCTAGAAAATGGGCGACAGCTGACGTTTATGGTGAAGTCCCTTATCATTTCAGTGAACAAATATAAGACACAAATCCAAATAAGTTACAAGGCTTTATTCTATATTTCACTGCACATCATTTAAATACTTGTTAGTACGCAGATTTCCAAATAAATATCTACATGTATATTAAAATGGTGCATAAATAGATAAATACATGAATAGATAAAAGCATCAACAGTGTGTCATGTCATTCAGCACAATAAATACACAGGGTGTTCACCAGAGAAGCACAATGATGCCATCTTATGACACCGTATGACACCGTATCGTGTCTTTGTTGCTTTTCTGAATCAAAATAGCTGAAGTGCAGTATATTATTACGCTCTGTTCAATACCCCCAAAATAATGTCTTCTTCAGAGGGTCAAACTTGACCCCCAGATGCAGATCCACATTCCACTTTGGGCGTCTTTGGCAGGTTTTTAACTCTGACGTTCAACCTCCTCTCGGATGCTGAAGATTCGGGAGCGCGTGGCGGACTCCAGGCACATTGCCAGCGGCTTGTTGTCCTGCTGCGCCGTGCTGATGTACCAGTTCTGGTAGGCGACGGACATGAGGGTGCTGATGTTCACCCCGGTGTCCTGTCTGTAGAAGAGGAATCTCACCAGGTCGCTGTCCATGCTGATGCTCGTGCCCAATCCGCTCAACAGACTCTTGTTCTCCACCGCCTGAGGGTGTGAAAAGGTAAAGGTCAGGGTCTGCGTAAAGGGTCACTGCATCACCCTTTCATAGCACTACAAAGTGTGTGGTGAGAATCGCGTGACGAGTCACGAGCTTTACCTCCAGATGCAGAGTTGGCTCGGCACCATCTTTGCGGCAACTCGGGTAGAGATTTGTGCCCTTGATGCCCAGAGCCACCGTTCTGCCCTCGACGCTGGGTGCAGGGTGCAAGTATGTGGACATGTTCAGGAGAACTGAGGAGAGAAGAGAGGGTAGAGGTTCGCTTTTATTGAAAACTGAAAGACTGTCTGTCATGGTGCTACTTTAAGTGCAGTTTACTAAAGGTACATTAGCATTTGTACAACAGGTAAAAGGCATCAAACTGCTTTGACTTGGAGGTAGTTATGATATATATATTTACTTATATATTTGAGATTTATTTTTTAAAAGCATCCAATATCATCAGTTACACCAGTGGTGCTGCTACTTTATACTTCTATTCCACTCTGGATGTGTGAGCTACTCTGGACAAACAGGACGTCAGACAAACACAACGAGGTTTCTGTGAAGGATCTGTGTGAAAAGAAGAATCCATCAGAAAGTGCTAAGAGGTGCTGCTATTGATCAACCTGTGCAGCAAAGAACAACATGGACTTTGTCTCCATCTTGTGACGTTTACAGGAAGTAAAATGTGTCCGTGCCATCACATCCTGTACACATGCTGCACATTCTATAACGTTGATGACATTGAGCACATGTGAGCATGTTGTCCCTGAGAAGTGCATTCAGTAGGTGACAGAATGAATGAAATGTAACAGTGAAAGCATTTCTTTAACAGTGTGTTGTGTGTGTACAACCCTCAGTGCTCCCTCTCTTCAGTGAGGCTGTCTATAACAGACGTGAGCATCAACACACTGTTACAACTTCACATTACAAAGATGATCAACAACCACAATCATTCTGCTTCTTTGAGTTTTTAACAAACACAAAGTCTAAAAGCGAGTCGTTCCTCGAGGAGATTGTTGTAAAGTATTATTTGTTTAAACTTCCTTTCTTAGAGTTGATGATGAAGCAGTGAAGTTGTAGGAGGGTAAAGTTGAACCATCTTTTTAAATGTGATTTCTGACTGTTTCTAATGTTGAGAACACACACACAGTGAGGTACAGACCAGTGAGAGAAGCAATACAACTCCATCAACATGAAACAAGTTGCACAACTCTTTATTGCTCACATGTTTACAGCTACTGAGCCTTCATCAGGGAGGTATGAGCTCCATTCAGCTTTCTTTGTGTGCAGTCGCTTCATTAGTCACGTGACTTTACAAAAGAAGATCTGACTTCATTCAGCTGGACTGTCCATAAATGTTGACGTTGAAAGAGTTTCACTGAGGAATCTGTTGATTTGATAATATAAAATGTAGATTTAACATTTTAAGATTAAATATTGTCTTTTGTTATGATCTGGTTGATTAATTGTTTTTCATTATTTGTATTCTTTGTAATTCGTCACATGAATATTTCACAGATGTTTGTAAAGAAACTTGAAACAACTTCATACAGAACATTGTGAATAAAACCTGTTGGTGATTTAATTACACGTCATGAAGCAGCATCCATCTGATGTACATTTATAAAGATATAGTTGATTCAATGAAATAAGACTTTTTAAACTAAAGTTCCTTTATGTTGATCACAAACATTTTAATTCATCGTTCATGTTACTGATCATGTAAAAACTACAAAAATCATCATAAACAGAATGAAGAAGCTTTGAAAGAATTACAGACTGAATCAAAACCAATTCATATTATTATGATACCTACTGTTTTTGTAATTGTATTTATTGTATACAATTGTATTTATTTTTATTTTAGATTTACACCTGATTGTTATTGTTGTCTTAGACTTTATATATGAACTCTGTATATTTACACTCTTCCCACTTTGTATTACAAATGCTGCTCAGCAATTTCCCTCAGAATGAATAAAGTTTGATCTTATCTTAAAATAAAACACAATTAAAACAGTTCTCTACACAGAATAAAACAAGTTATCCCAAACAAAAAAAACATCAGAAGATTAAAAAAATATCATAAACAAGGTGCATTTTTGCTCAACAACAGATCCTTAAAACTGTATTCCCAAAACTGATTTCAGATTAAAACAATAATTTATGTGTTTTTACAGTGAGTTGCATTAAAACAATAAACAAAGATAAAAACCATTTTGCATTATTCATTTGGGACAGTAGAGACAGTTAAGAAAAACAATTTCAATCATTAAAGATAATCAATCAGAGTCAGAATGTGTTTTGATTCACTGAACCTCTGAGACTCTGAGTGTAAAGTGTAAAACATTGAAATTATAACATCAAAGCTGAAATAACTCAACAGAAGATCCAGAAATCTAATAAACTAAAACTGATGTCTGATGAAGATCAAAGTTAAAGAAACACACAACTGGAAACAAAGTGTTTGGTTTAGTGGATTCACTAAATGTTAGATTGTGTTCTGATTAAACACAAGATGATGATTTAGTTATTGTTGAAAAATGATTTGTTTTTGTGTGAAAGTTGATGATCTGATGATGTAATACAGTTTGATTCTGATGAGTCATAACTGTTGATTGTATTGATTCTATCAATGAGATGTTGACTCACAGTGAAGTCAGAGTAAAGTCTGAACAAACACTAACATGTCTGAACATGACAGAGAAATATCAGTTTGATAGATTTTGATATCAGCAGTTTTAGCATCACCAGACTTTCCAATACTGAAATATGGGAAGAGTTTCTCAGTGAAAGTGTCTCTGTGAGTGTAGATGTGAGTCATGTCTTCAGGGTCGTAGAAGGACACGTCCCCCATGTCATAGTCCAGCTGGACTCTGATCCTCTGGAGACTCTTCTTCACTCTGACAGTCTGACCAGATCCATTAGTGTATTTTCCACTACGATGAAGTAAACACCAGAGTCCATATTCTGGTGAAGCAACTCGCTTTCCCTTCCTGTCAACTGACTCTTTAGCCAAACCTACATTCCAGTGAGGATGGTCTCCCACCTCCACCTCCCAGCTGTGTTTCCCTGAGCTGAAGCCCTCAGAGCCCAGAACATTGGCATAATTAGTGTTTCTGTCTGGATTGTCAGGAAGCTGCTGGTATGTGTCTCCATATCTCACACTGGTCAGATCATCAGACAGATAGAGCCAGGGGTTTGCAGTATTTGGGTCCAGAATGACAGGACTGAAGTGGACCTTGTCCTTCATCTTCTCCCAGACTCTGAAGGACAGGTTGCCCAGGTGTTTGGCCACATCTATCAGCGCTCCTGAGACCAGCTGTGGATCTGACAGTGAGCTCTGGACTCTGGCTCTGGTCTGAGTGGGTTTATAACTGCTGAGGAATGACACGTTGTGTTTCTGCAGGTCTTCTTCAACAGCAGAGATGCTGTCTGACAGAGAGGAGATCTGCTCCTGAATCATCTTCATCTCTCTGCTGATAGTCTTCCCCTTCTGCTCCTCTTCCTCCCTCAGAGCTGCCAGTCTGGACTCCTCTTCCTCTTTCAGGACCTGTTGGAGCTTGTTGAACTCTGCTCTGATCTGCCTCTCTGTGGACAACAGCTGCTTCTTGGAGTGTTGAATCATTTCATTGTATGTTTCCTCCACTTGTTTGTGTTTGTCCCTCTTGTCCTGCAGAGACTCTAAGTCAGATCTCAGCTGGTCCTTCAGGTCACTGACTGCTTGTTCTATAGGAACCTCCTTGTGACTCTGGAGGAGAGAAAACTCACAGACAGGACACACAACTCTCTCTTCATCCTCACAGAACAGTTGAGTCTCTTCTCCATGTTTACTACACACCACCTCCACCTTCTTCTCTCCTTTTTCTGTCTCAGGTGATCCAGTTTTCTGTCTCTCAGCAAACGAGTCAGACAGTTCCTTCAGTGGAAAGTTCACCCCAGGATAGTCTTTTGAGGATTTTCTTTTACAAATGGGACAGTTTTTGTCTTTAGCTTGTTTCCAGAATAGTTGCAGGCAGCTTGAACAGAAGCTGTGGTTGCAGCTCAGAGACACAGGATCTCTGAACGTCTCTGAACAAACATGGCAGTTCAGGAAACTTTCAACAAGAACTATCTTCTCAGCCATTTGTCTTGGTATCTAAATCATCTTTCAACAACAAGACTCACCAAGTTACTGTTCCGTCTCTTCACTGGTTCAAATACTCCAAACGTGTGTTTTCCAGCAGAGATCTCACACCCTGTAATGGCGTCTCAGCTCTGTTCAACAATGTTACAATCTTCTTTCTGTTCCACAAACCTGTGTGACAAGTGTAGTTATTAGGAGGAAATATTGTAACGTCCTTTAGTCACCAGCAGATGGTGTAACAGGAAACATGTTGTGCAAAAATCTCTCCATGACTGTGTTCATTTCATCCAGGTGGACTAAATAAAGATCACACTCGATTAACTATAATATCCAGACTTTAGAACGAACCCTGTCGCCGGAGACAGAAAGTGACATGCATAGAAGTATAAAGTATCATGTCATGAAAATACTCAAGTAAAGTAAAAGTACTTCAGAAGTGTACTAATAGTATTCAGCCATAGGAACATGGTAACACTGGTTGGTTACTGGGTCTCTGTGTTCTGTAGAAATATTAGATGGAGGACAGAACTGCAGCTCATAATCTGATCACAATAACTGTCTCTAGAAAATGGGCGACAGCTGATGTTTATGGTGAAGTCCCTTATCATTTCAGTGAACTAATATAAGACACAAATCCAAATAAGTTACAAGGCTTTATTCAATATTTAATAATAATAATAATAATAATACATTTTATTTATATAGCGCTTTAAAAGGCACTCAAAGACACTTTACATGTTAAAAACAGAAACAATAGAAGCATTTATAATGGGAACAAAATATACGACATAACGGTAAGAAAAAAAATAAAATAAAATAAAATAAACATGAAAAGAAAGAAAGAAAAAACATACATGACTGACTTTAGAGGTTGAAAGCAGATTTGAATAGGTGAGTTTTAAGTGCAGTTTTGAAAGTGGCGAGTGACGAAGAATGTCTGAGGTGTTGGGGCAGGGAGTTCCAGAGGGAGGGGGCAGCAACGGAGAAGGCCCTGTCCCCCCAGGTCCGATGCTTGGACAGAGTAGGGGGGGTAAGGAGGTTGGCGTCGGCAGATCTGAGGTTGCGGTTGGGAATGTGATGGTACAGGAGGTCCGAAAGGTATGAAGGGGCAAGGTTGTGGAGGGCTTTGTAGGTGATGAGGAGGAGCTTGAACTGGATTCTTTGCTGTATGGGGAGCCAGTGGAGGTTTTGAAGGACTGGGGTGATGTGGTCTCTGGTGCGGGAGTGGGAGAGCAGACGGGCAGCTGAGTTCTGGATGTATTGTAGTTTATTGATGATTTTGGTGGGTGAGCCATACAGAATGCTGTTGCAGTAGTCCAGTCGAGAGGTGATGAAGGCGTGGATGAGTGTTTCAGCGGCTGCGGAGGAGAGGGAGGGACGGAGACGGGCGATGTTTTTGAGATGAAAGAAGGCGGTTTTTGTGATCTGATTGATGTGGCGTTCATAGGAGAGAGTTTGATCGAAGATGATCCCGAGGTTACGGACATGTGTGGAGGCAGGAACAGTGATGCCATCAATGCAGAGGGAGAAGTTGTGGTGGGAATTGTTTAATGATTTGGGGCCGATAATGAGGACTTCAGATTTGTCGGTGTTGAGTTTGAGGAAGTTGGCTTGCATCCAGGTTTTTATATCTGTGAGGCAGTTGGTGATGGTGGAGTGGATGGTGGGGGTGATGGATTTGGTGGAGATGTAGAGCTGGGTGTCGTCGGCATAGCAGTGGTACTGGAGACCATGGTGGCGTATGATGTCACCAAGGGGGAGCAGGTAGAGGATGAAGAGGAGGGGACCGAGTACTGAACCTTGGGGGACACCTTGAGAGACTGGGGCTGTGTCAGACTTGAATTTGTTGATGCTGATGAACTGTTCACGGTCAGAGAGGTATGATTTAAACCAGGAGAGGGCTGTGCCAGTGATGTGGAGGGAGGACTCGAGACGTGAAAGGAGGATGGAGTGGTTGATGGTGTCGAAGGCTGCGCTGAGGTCGAGCAGTATCAGGATGTTGAGGGAGTGTTCATCAGAGGAGAGGAGGAGATCGTTGGTGACTTTGATGAGGGCAGTTTCTGTGCTGTGATGAGATCTGAATCCGGATTGAAATGGTTCATACAGTTGGTTTGAGTCCAGGTGAGTTTTCAGTTGATGGGCAACAATGCGTTCCAGTATTTTAGACAGAAAAGGGAGATTGGAGATGGGTCTGTAATTGTTGTGAATGTCGGGGTCAAGGCCTGGTTTTTTGAGGATGGGTGTGACTGAGGCGAGTTTGAGGGCGGGAGGGACGGAGCCAGTAGACAGGGAGGAGTTGATGACAGAGAGGAGGTGCGGGCGGAGGGCCGGGAGACAGGCCATAACTAAAGTGGAAGGGATAGGGTCGAGGTCACAGGTCGGAGTCTTCATGCCAGAGAGTGATTTATTGAGATCCGAGGGGGAGATGAGAGAGAATCGGAAGAGTGACCGGTCAGTTAGTGGAGGATTTGCAGATACAGGGTTGGACAAAGCGGGGCTGGAAGTGGCCAGTTGGTTGTAGATGGTGTCGATTTTAGCTTTGTAGAACGTCAGAAAGGAGTTGCATTTCTCTGCTGTGGAGGAGTGAGAGAGATTGTCCATAGGTTTGAGGAGTTTGTTTATTGTGGAGAAGAGGACCTTGGGGTTGGTGGAACCAGAGCGGATGATGCCAGAGTAGTAGGTGGAGCGAGCAGAGTTTAGAGCCAGTTTGTATTGCTGTATGTGTTCCTTGTACGCCAGGGTGTGAACTGTGAGGCCGGTTTTTTTGGAGAGTCGCTCTAGTCTGCGTTTCCGGGATTTCATGAGGCGGAGTTCAGGGGTGAACCAGGGAGCAGTGTGGGTGAATGAGACAGTTCTGGTTTTGAGAGGGGCAAGCTGATCAAGGCAGGAGGATAGTGTGTTATTGTAGAGGTTGACCAGGTCTGAGGGGGAGGGGCTAAGGGAGGGGGAGAGTGTGGAGAATTTTTCAGTGAGACAGGCTGACAGGGATGAAGGGCAGACAGACTTGATATTTCGGAGAGTGATGGTGCGCGTGAGTTTGGGTTCTGGGATTGGGATGTCGATCTCCATGATGATGGCTAGATGGTCGGAGATGGTGAGGTCATAGATGGTTTCACTGCACATCATTTAAATACTTGTTAGTACGCAGATTTCCAAATAAATATCTACATGTATATTAAAATGGTGCATAAATAGATAAATACATGAATAGATAAAAGCATCAACAGTGTGTCATGTCATTCAGCACAATAAATACACAGGGTGTTCACCAGAGAAGCACAATGATGCCATCTTCTGGTGAAACTTGACTTAAGTCAATACACGAAGCATTTCACTTTCTGTACTTGGTACATACAGTAAATAGAAGCACTGGAATACTCGCAACCTTTTACCAGACAACCGTATCGTGTCTTTGTTGCTTTTCTGAATCAAAATAGCTGAAGTGCAGTATATTATTACGCTCTGTTCAACAGCCCCAAAATAATGTCTTCTTCAGAGGGTCAAACTTGACCCCCAGATGCAGATCCACATTCCACTTTGGGCGTCTTTGGCAGGTTTTTAACTCTGACGTTCAACCTCCTCTCGGATGCTGAAGATTCGGGAGCGCGTGGCGGACTCCAGGCACATTGCCAGCGGCTTGTTGTCCTGCTGCGCCGTGCTGATGTACCAGTTCTGGTAGGCGACGGACATGAGGGTGCTGATGTTCACCCCGGTGTCCTGTCTGTAGAAGAGGAATCTCACCAGGTCGCTGTCCATGCTGATGCTCGTGCCCAATCCGCTCAACAGACTCTTGTTCTCCACCGCCTGAGGGTGTGAAAAGGTAAAGGTCAGGGTCTGCGTAAAGGGTCACTGCATCACCCTTTCATAGCACTACAAAGTGTGTGGTGAGAATCGTGTATCGAGTCACGAGCTTTACCTCCAGATGCAGAGTTGGCTCGGCACCATCTTTGCGGCAACTCGGGTAGAGATTTGTGCCCTTGATGCCCAGAGCCACCGTTCTGCCCTCGACGCTGGGTGCAGGGTGCAAGTATGTGGACATGTTCAGGAGAACTGAGGAGAGAAGAGAGGGTAGAGGTTCGCTTTTATTGAAAACTGAAAGACTGTCTGTCATGGTGCTACTTTAAGTGCAGTTTACTAAAGGTACATTAGCATTTGTACAACAGGAAAAAGGCATCAAACTGCTTTGACTTGGAGGTAGTTATGATATATATACGTTTATATTTGAGATTTTTTTTAAAAGCATCCAATACCATCAGTTACACCAGTGGTGCTGCTACTTTATACTTCTATTCCACTCTGGATGTGTGAGCTACTCTGGACAAACAGGACGTCAGACAAACACAACGAGGTTTCTGTGAAGGATCTGTGTGAAAAGAAGAATCCATCAGAAAGTGCTAAGAGGTGCTGCTATTGATCAACCTGTGCAGCAAAGAACAACATGGACTTTGTCTCCATCTTGTGACGTTTACAGGAAGTAAAATGTGTCCGTGCCATCACATCCTGTACACATGCTGCACATTCTATAACGTTGATGACATTGAGCACATGTGAGCATGTTGTCCCTGAGAAGTGCATTCAGTAGGTGACAGAATGAATGAAATGTAACAGTGAAAGCATTTCTTAAACAGTGTGTTGTGTGTGTACAACCCTCAGTGCTCCCTCTCTTCAGTGAGGCTGTCTATAACAGACGTGAGCATCAACACACTGTTACAACTTCACATTACAAAGATGATCAACAACCACAATCATTCTGCTTCTTTGAGTTGTTAACAAACACAAAGTCTAAAAGCGAGTCGTTCCTCGAGGAGATTGTTGTAAAGTATTATTTGTTTAAACTTCCTTTCTTAGAGTTGATGATGAAGCAGTGAAGTTGTAGGAGGGTAAAGTTGAACCATCTTTTTAAATGTGATTTCTGACTGTTTCTAATGTTGAGAACACACACACAGTGAGGTACAGACCAGTGAGAGAAGCAATACAACTCCATCAACATGAAACAAGTTGCACAACTCTTTATTGCTCACATGTTTACAGCTACTGAGCCTTCATCAGGGAGGTATGAGCTCCATTCAGCTTTCTTTGTGTGCAGTCGCTTCATTAGTCACGTGACTTTACAAAAGAAGATCTGACTTCATTCAGCTGGACTGTCCATAAATGTTGACGTTGAAAGAGTTTCACTGAGGAATCTGTTGATTTGATAATGAAAAATGTAGATTTAATGTTTTAAGATTAAATATTGTCTTTTGTTATGATCTGGTTGATTCATTGTTTTTCATTATTTGTATTCTTTGTAATTCGTCACATGAATATTTCACAGATGTTTGTAAAGAAACTTGAAACAACTTCATACAGAACATTGTGAATAAAACCTGTTGGTGATTTAATTACACGTCATGAAGCAGCATCCATCTGATGTACATTTATAAAGATATAGTTGATTCAATGAAATAAGACTTTTTAAACTAAAGTTCCTTTATGTTGATCACAAACATTTTAATTCATCGTTCATGTTACTGATCATGTAAAAACTACAAAAATCATCATAAACAGAATGAAGAAGCTTTGAAAGAATTACAGACTGAATCAAAACCCATTAATATTATTATGATCCATACTGTTCACCTGGTTTAATAATTGTTTATATTTGATGTATTTTAGATTCTTAGACTTTATATTTACACTCTTTATCACTTCTAAACATACAAAACAATTAAAACAGATGTTTATAACAAATATAACAAAGTATCCAAAACTAAAATAACTCAACAGAAAAATATAAAATGTCAAAAACACAATGTTTATAATCTGAATTAACAGGTTTTATCTTAAAAGTTTATATTTTAACACATTTTTACACAACTACAGATCCTTACATCTTTAATGTAGCTTCCAAAAATGAATTTCAGATTAAAACAATGATTTATGTGTTGAGTAGTTAACGACAGTAGAGACAGTTAAGAAAAACAATTTCAATCATAAAAGATAATCAATCAGAGTCAGAATGTGTTTTGATTCACTGAACCTCTGAGACTCTGAGTGTAAAGTGTAAAACACTGAAATTATAACATCAAAGCTGAAATAACTCAACAGAAGATCCAGAAATCTAATAAACTAAAACTGATGTCTGATGAAGATCAAAGTTAAAGAAACACACAACTGGAAACAAAGTGTTTGGTTTAGTGGATTCACTAAATGTTAGATTGTGTTCTGATTAAACACAAGATGATGATTTAGTTATAGTTGAAAAATGATTTGTTTTTGTGTGAAAGTTGATGATCTGATGATGTAATACAGTTTGATTCTGATGAGTCATAACTGTTGATTGTATTGATTCTATCAATGAGATGTTGACTCACAGTGAAGTCAGAGTAAAGTCTGATCAAACACTGACATGTCTGAACATGACAGAGAAATATCAGTTTGATAGATTTTGATATCAGCAGTTTTAGCATCACCAGACTTTCCAATACTGAAATATGGGAAGAGTTTCTCAGTGAAAGTGTCTCTGAGAGTGTAGATGCGAGTCATGTCTTCAGGGTCGTAGAAGGACACGTCCCCCATGTCATAGTCCAGCTGGACTCTGATCCTCCGGAGACTCTTCTTCACTCTGACAGTCTGACCAGATCCATTAGTGTATTTTCCACCACGATGAAGTAAACACCAGAGTCCATATTCTGGTGAAGCAACTCGCTCTCCCTTCCTGTCAACTGACTCTTTAACCAAACCTACATTCCAGTGAGGATGGTCTCCCACCTCCACCTCCCAGCTGTGTTTCCCTGAGCTGAAGCCCTCAGAGCCCAGAACAATGGCAAAATTAGTGTTTCTCTCTGGATTGTCAGGAAGCTTCTGGTTTGTGTCTCCACGTCTCACACTGTTCAGATCATCAGACAGATAGAGAATGTAGGCTGCAGTATTTGGGTCCAGAATGACAGGACTGAAGTGGACCTTGTCCTTCATCTTCTCCCAGACTCTGAAGGACAGGTTGCCCAGGTGTTTGGCCACATCTATCAGCGCTCCTGAGACCAGCTGTGGATCTGACAGTGAGCTCTGGACTCTGGCTCTGGTCTGAGTGGCTTTATAACTGCTGAGGAATGACACGTTGTGTTTCTGCAGGTCTTCTTCAACAGCAGAGATGCTGTCTGACAGAGAGGAGATCTGCTCCTGAATCATCTTCATCTCTCTGCTGATAGTCTTCCCCTTCTGCTCCTCTTCCTCCCTCAGAGCTGCCAGTCTGGACTCCTCTTCCTCTTTCAGGACCTGGTGGAGCTTGTTGAACTCTGCTCTGATCTGCCTCTCTGTGGACAACAGCTGCTTCTTGGAGTGTTCAATCATTTCATTGTATGTTTCCTCCACTTGTTTGTGTTTGTGCCTCTTGTCCTGCAGAGACTCTAAGTCAGATCTCATCTGGTCCTTCAGGTCACTGACTGCTTGTTCTATAGGAACCACCTTGTGAATCTGGAGGAGAGAAAACTCACAGACAGGACACACAACTCTCTCTTCATCCTCACAGAACAGTTTAGTCTCTTCTCCATGTTTACTACACACCACCTCCACCTTCTTCTCTCCTTTTTCTGTCTCAGGTGATCCAGTTTTCTGTCTCTCAGCAAACGAGTCAGCCAGTTCCTTCAGTGGAAAGTTCACCCCAGGATTGTCATTTGAGGATTTTCTTTTACAAATGGGACAGTTTTTGTCTTTATCTTGTTTCCAGAATTGTTTCAGGCAGCTTGAACAGAAGCTGTGGTTGCATCTCAGAGACACAGGATCTCTGAATGTCTCTGAACAAACATGGCAGTTCAGGAGACTTTCAACAAGAACTATCTTCTCAGCCATTTGTCTTGGTATCTAAATCATCTTTCAATAACAAGACTCACCAAGTTACTGTTCCGTCTCTTCACTGGTTCAAATACTCCAAACGTGTGTTTTCCAGCAGAGATCTCACACCCTGTAATGGCGTCTCAGCTCTGTTCAACAATGTTAAAATCTTCTTTCTGTTCCACAAACCTGTGTGACAGGTGTAGTTATTAGGAGGAAATGCTGTTATGTCCTTTAGTCACCAGCAGATGGTGTAACAGGAAACATGTTGTGCAAAAATCTCTTCATGACTGTGTTCATTTCATCCAGGTGGACTAAATAAAGATCACACTCGATTAACTATAATATCCAGACTTTAGAACGAACCCTGTCGCCGGAGACAGAAAGTGACATGCATAGAAGTATAAAGTATCATGTCATGAAAATACTCCAGTAAAGTAAAAGTAGCTCAGAAGTGTACTAATAGTATTCAGCCATAGGAACATGGTAACACTGGTTGGTTACTGGGTCTCTGTGTTCTGTAGAAATATTAGATGGAGGACAGAACTGCAGCTCATAATCTGATCACAATAACTGTCTCTAGAAAATGGGCGACAGCTGATGTTTATGGTGAAGTCCCTTATCATTTCAGTGAACAAATATAAGACACAAATCCAAATAAGTTACAAGGCTTTATTCAATATTTCACTGCACATCATTTAAATACTTGTTAGTACGCAGATTTCCAAATAAATATCTACATGTATATTAAAGTGGTGCATAAATAGATAAATACATGAATAGATAAAAGCATCAACAGTGTGTCATGTCATTCAGCACAATAAATACACAGGGTGTTCACCAGAGAAGCACAATGATGCCATCTTCTGGTGAAACTTGACTTAAGTCAATACACGAAGCATTTCACTTTCTGTACTTGGTACATACAGTAAATAGAAGCACTGGAATACTCGCAACCTTTTACCAGACAACCGTATCGTGTCTTTGTTGCTTTTCTGAATCAAAATAGCTGAAGTGCAGTATATTATTACGCTCTGTTCAACAGCCCCAAAATAATGTCTTCTTCAGAGGGTCAAACTTGACCCCCAGATGCAGATCCACATTCCACTTTGGGCGTCTTTGGCAGGTTTTTAACTCTGACGTTCAACCTCCTCTCGGATGCTGAAGATTCGGGAGCGCGTGGCGGACTCCAGGCACATTGCCAGCGGCTTGTTGTCCTGCTGCGCCGTGCTGATGTACCAGTTCTGGTAGGCGACGGACATGAGGGTGCTGATGTTCACCCCGGTGTCCTGTCTGTAGAAGAGGAATCTCACCAGGTCGCTGTCCATGCTGATGCTCGTGCCCAATCCGCTCAACAGACTCTTGTTCTCCACCGCCTGAGGGTGTGAAAAGGTAAAGGTCAGGGTCTGCGTAAAGGGTCACTGCATCACCCTTTCATAGCACTACAAAGTGTGTGGTGAGAATCGTGTATCGAGTCACGAGCTTTACCTCCAGATGCAGAGTTGGCTCGGCACCATCTTTGCGGCAACTCAGGTAGAGATTTGTGCCCTTGATGCCCAGAGCCACCGTTCTGCCCTCGACGCTGGGTGCAGGGTGCAAGTATGTGGACATGTTCAGGAGAACTGAGGAGAGAAGAGAGGGTAGAGGTTCGCTTTTATTGAAAACTGAAAGACTGTCTGTCATGGTGCTACTTTAAGTGCAGTTTACTAAAGGTACATTAGCATTTGTACAACAGGAAAAAGGCATCAAACTGCTTTGACTTGGAGGTAGTTATGATATATATACGTTTATATTTGAGATTTTTTTTAAAAGCATCCAATACCATCAGTTACACCAGTGGTGCTGCTACTTTATACTTCTATTCCACTCTGGATGTGTGAGCTACTCTGGACAAACAGGACGTGAGACAAACACAACGAGGTTTCTGTGAAGGATCTGTGTGAAAAGAAGAATCCATCAGAAAGTGCTAAGAGGTGCTGCTATTGATCAACCTGTGCAGCAAAGAACAACATGGACTTTGTCTCCATCTTGTGACGTTTACAGGAAGTAAAATGTGTCCGTGCCATCACATCCTGTACACATGCTGCACATTCTATAATGTTGATGACATTGAGCACATGTGAGCATGTTGTCCCTGAGAAGTGCATTCAGTAGGTGACAGAATGAATGAAATGTAACAGTGAAAGCATTTCTTAAACAGTGTGTTGTGTGTATACAACCCTCAGTGCTCCCTCTCTTCAGTGAGGCTGTCTATAACAGACGTGAGCATCAACACACTGTTACAACTTCACATTACAAAGATGATCAACAACCACAATCATTCTGCTTCTTTGAGTTTTTAACAAACACAAAGTCTAAAAGCGAGTCGTTCCTCGAGGAGATTGTTGTAAAGTATTATTTGTTTAAACTTCCTTTCTTAGAGTTGATGATGAAGCAGTGAAGTTGTAGGAGGGTAAAGTTGAACCATCTTTTTAAATGTGATTTCTGACTGTTTCTAATGTTGAGAACACACACACAGTGAGGTACAGACCAGTGAGAGAAGCAATACAACTCCATCAACATGAAACAAGTTGCACAACTCTTTATTGCTCACATGTTTACAGCTACTGAGCCTTCATCAGGGAGGTATGAGCTCCATTCAGCTTTCTTTGTGTGCAGTCGCTTCATTAGTCACGTGACTTTACAAAAGAAGATCTGACTTCATTCAGCTGGACTGTCCATGAATGTTGACAAAAAAATTTCATAAAACAAGATGCTGATAACCAGAATACTTCATACGATGATGTGATGCAGTTAAAACATATTCTTGTGGAATGATTTTTGGTGCATTTCTGCTCAACAACAGAACCTTAAAACTTAATTTCTTAATGTATATCCAAAAATGAATTTCAGATTAAAACAATCATTTATGTGTTTTTTGAGTAAGTAGCATGAAAACAAAAAACAAAGATAAATACATTTTGCATTATTCATTTGGGACAGTAGAGACAGTTAAAAACAATTTCAATCATAAAAGATAATCAATCAGATACAGAATGTGTTTTGATTCACTGAACCTCTGAGACTCTGAGTGTAAAGTGTAAAACACTGAAATTATAACATCAAAGCTGAAATAACTCAACAGAAGATCCAGAAATCTAATAAACTAAAACTGATGTCTGATGAAGATCAAAGTTAAAGAAACACACAACTGGAAACAAAGTGTTTGGTTTAGTGGATTCACTAAATGTTAGATTGTGTTCTGATTAAACACAAGATGATGATTTAGTTATAGTTGAAAAATGATTTGTTTTTGTGTGAAAGTTTATGATCTGATGATGTAATACAGTTTGATTCTGATGAGTCATAACTGTTGATTGTATTGATTCTATCAATGAGATGTTGACTCACAGTGAAGTCAGAGTGAAGTCTGAACAAACACTAACATGTCTGAACATCACAGAGAAATATCAGTTTGACACATTTTGATATCAGCAGTTTTAGCATCACCAGACTTTCCAATACTGAAATATGGGAAGAGTTTCTCAGTGAAACTGTCTCTGAGAGTGTAGATGTGAGTCATGTCTTCAGGGTCGTAGAAGGACACGTCCCCCATGTCATAGTCCAGCTGGACTCTGATCCTCTGGAGACTCTTCTTCACTCTGACAGTCTGACCATCTCCATTAGTGTATTTTCCACTGTCATGAACTAAACACCAGACTCCATCATTTGGTGAAACAAGTATCTCTCCCTTCCTGTCAACGGACTCTTTAGCCAAACCTACATTCCAGGAAGGATGGTCTCCCACCTCCACCTCCCAGCTGTGTTTCCCTGAGCTGAAGCCCTCAGAGCCCAGAACAATGGCATAATAAGTGTTTCTCTCTGGATTGTCAGGAAGCTTCTGGTTTGTGTCTCCATGTCTCACACTGGTCAGATCATCAGACAGATAGAGAAAGGGGTTTGCAGTGTTTGGGTCCAGAATGACAGGACTGAAGTGGACCTTGTCCTTCATCTTCTCCCAGACTCTGAAGGACAGGTTGCCCAGGTGTTTGGCCACATCTATCAGCGCTCCTGAGACCAGCTGTGGATCTGACAGTGAGCTCTGGACTCTGGCTCTGGTCTGAGTGGCTTTATAACTGCTGAGGAATGACACGTTGTGTTTCTGCAGGTCTTCTTCAACAGCAGAGATGCTGTCTGACAGAGAGGAGATCTGCTCCTGAATCATCTTCATCTCTCTGCTGATAGTCTTCCCCTTCTGCTCCTCTTCCTCCCTCAGAGCTGCCAGTCTGGACTCCTCTTCCTCTTTCAGGACCTGGTGGAGCTTGTTGAACTCTGCTCTGATCTGCCTCTCTGTGGACAACAGCTGCTTCTTGGAGTGTTGAATCATTTCATTGTATGTTTCCTCCACTTGTTTGTGTTTGTGCCTCTTGTCCTGCAGAGACTCTAAGTCAGATCTCAGCTGGTCCTTCAGGTCACTGACTGCTTGTTCTATAGGAACCACCTTGTGACTCTGGTGGAGAGAAAACTCACAGACAGAACACACAACTCTCTCTTCATCCTCACAGAACAGTTTAGTCTCTTCTCCATGTTTACTACACACCACCTCCACCTTCTTCTCTCCTTTTTCTGTCTCAGATGATCCAGTTTTCTGTCTCTCAACAAACGAGTCAGCCAGTTCCTTCAGTGGAAAGTTCACCCAAGGAATGTCTTTTGAGGATATTCTTTTACAAATGGGACAGTTCTTGTTTTCAGCTTGTTTCCAGAATAGTTGCAGGCAGCTTGAACAGAAGCTGTGGTTGCAGCTCAGAGACACAGGATCTCTGAACGTCTCTGAACAAACATGGCAGTTCAGGAAACTTTTAACATGAGAGGTTTTCTCAGCCATTTTCTTGCTTTTCCGAATTGTTCTTTAAAAAAAAAAAGACTCACCAAATTCTATTTCCCTTCATTTGTCTTTTCTCAGTCCTCCAGGTGGAACATTGTTCAACAGAGATATCTCACAGTGTAATGTCGTCTTGTCTCCTTTCAACAATGTCAGAATCTGCTTTCTATTTCACCAACATCTTTCATTGGTTAATGATTAATGGCAGTAAATGCAGCTCTGTTTTTATTAGATATAACAGGATACTTTGCACTCTGTCCCTTATAAAAACTCTTGTTGTATTTTTTAACCCCTGTGTCTCTGTGTGATGATCTGACCTGTGTGAGAAATAATCCTAAACACTGACAGAAAGCTGAAGATATTATCCCGACTAAATGTTGTGGCTCATGTTTCCTGTTAAAATTGAAAAATACTTTGTCCCAGTGAAGACAAAGCAACAGTTGGAAACACTTGATGATGAAAAGACCACCGATGTAAAACTCTTTAAAGGTTAAACTTCTTAAAGACATTCAGAGGCAGTTTGTTCAGTGCTGCTCCTGGTTGCTGATTACAGCTCTCACTGTCTCTGGACTTTGTCAGTTTGTTTTATTCCAGAACCTTTGAACTCAAAGTGTTATCGGTACGTGTACCTTGTGATTTCAGATGTTTTGTTTCTCATAAACATTAAGATCTCTTGTATAGAGCCAAACAAATATATAGTGGTTATGTTCCTAAAGATTGACAACAACAACAAACATATTTATGTATCTTTTTGACTTCAGCTTCAATCTCAAAACTTCTGAAAATACTGTCACAGCCCAGCTCAAAGACTGAGACAAAACAGGGAGACAAGCGAGCTGGCTGCAGAGAAAAACATTATGTTAACTTACTTACAAATCAAACAAATGCAAAAGGTATCAGTTGTCAGTTCTGAAGTGCATGTATGGATGCGTGTGTCAGTGTATCACGATAAACAGAATATAAACCCAAAGAACAGTGTGATGCTGGTGGCTGACAGGATCTCTTCTCCCAGAGAGCCAGGCTGCCAAATGAAGACGTATTAAAGGCAGAGCCACACCGGCTCAGGTGAGCCTCATCTGAAGACCCTCCAATCAGCACCTGCAACAGATAATCAAACACAACAGGGACACCTAGTGTGTGGAGGAGGAGGAGGGTCGTCAGTGTCTAAATACTGAAGACTAAAAACTGAATCTGTTCCTACTGAAGGGTTTATCAGACTTGTTTCAGATCATAATACTGTAATATATAATCTAATTTCATAATTTCTTTTCAGAGCTAATGAAAAGAAATTATGTGCCGGACATTGTGCTGGACATTGGCTCATTGAACAAAGACAACTTCCTGGAGAAGGTGAAGGAGGTGCTTTAGGAGCCGTCCTGCAGGGAGAACGTGCAGGAGCTCTCCAGGCTGCACAGAGACCAGACCATGAAGCCTCTGGACCGAGCCATGTTCTGGATCCAGTTTGTCATGAGACACAAAGGGAGCCGCTCACTTAAAGGACGACTCCTACGAGACGTCCTGGATCCAACAGCACTCCATTCATGTGATCACACTGTTGTTAATGTCGCTCGTGATGACGTGACTGATCTGCATTATAAACATGTTAATGTGGCGGGGTCAAAAACAGAAGTAAAACTAAACATGACACATGACGAGGGAACTTCAAAATAAAAAAGGAAATACACTATCAAAAAAAAACCTGATAGACCATAAAGACCATAATATTATTAGAAAACTCTACTTCAAAGTATCAAAAGTCAGAGGACTCTTTTAGAATGACCACTTCCAGAATGTCAGACTATTGTAAATTATTCTTTATTTAATTTCATGTTCAGAAATGTATCTACAATCCCACTCGTGAGTACAGCTGTCAAATGAATGTAGTGGAGTCATAAGTGGTGAAATGTGCATGGAGTAGAAGTATAAAGTATCATGTACTGAAAATACTCAAGTAAAGTAAAAGTACCTCAGAAGTGTACTAATAGTATTCAGCCATAGGAACATGGTAACACTGGTTGGTTACTGGGTCTCTGTGTTCTGTAGAAATATTAGATGGAGGACAGAACTGCAGCTCATAATCTGATCACAATAACTGTCTCTAGAAAATGGGCGACAGCTGATGTTTATGGTGAAGTCCCTTATCATTTCAGTGAACAAATATAAGACACAAATCCAAATAAGTTACAAGGCTTTATTCTATATTTCACTGCACATCATTTAAATACTTGTTAGTACGCAGATTTCCAAATAAATATCTACATGTATATTAAAGTGGTGCATAAATAGATAAATACATGAATAGATAAAAGCATCAACAGTGTGTCATGTCATTCAGCACAATAAATACACAGGGTGTTCACCAGAGAAGCACAATGATGCCATCTTCTGGTGAAACGTGACTTAAGTCAATACACGAAGCATTTCACTTTCTGTACTTGGTACATACAGTAAATAGAAGCACTGGAATACTCGCAACCTTTTACCAGACAACCGTATCGTGTCTTTGTTGCTTTTCTGAATCAAAATAGCTGAAGTGCAGTATATTATTACGCTCTGTTCAACAGCCCCAAAATAATGTCTTCTTCAGAGGGTCAAACTTGACCCCCAGATGCAGATCCACATTCCACTTTGGGCGTCTTTGGCAGGTTTTTAACTCTGACGTTCAACCTCCTCTCGGATGCTGAAGATTCGGGAGCGCGTGGCGGACTCCAGGCACATTGCCAGCGGCTTGTTGTCCTGCTGCGCCGTGCTGATGTACCAGTTCTGGTAGGCGACGGACATGAGGGTGCTGATGTTCACCCCGGTGTCCTGTCTGTAGAAGAGGAATCTCACCAGGTCGCTGTCCATGCTGATGCTCGTGCCCAATCCGCTCAACAGACTCTTGTTCTCCACCGCCTGAGGGTGTGAAAAGGTAAAGGTCAGGGTCTGCGTAAAGGGTCACTGCATCACCCTTTCATAGCACTACAAAGTGTGTGGTGAGAATCGCGTGACGAGTCACGAGCTTTACCTCCAGATGCAGAGTTGGCTCGGCACCATCTTTGCGGCAACTCAGGTAGAGATTTGTGCCCTTGATGCCCAGAGCCACCGTTCTGCCCTCGACGCTGGGTGCAGGGTGCAAGTATGTGGACATGTTCAGGAGAACTGAGGAGAGAAGAGAGGGTAGAGGTTCGCTTTTATTGAAAACTGAAAGACTGTCTGTCATGGTGCTACTTTAAGTGCAGTTTACTAAAGGTACATTAGCATTTTTACAACAGGAAAAAGGCATCAAACGGCTTTGACTTGGAGATATTTAAAAGCATCCAATACCATCAGTTACACCAGTGGTGCTGCTACTTTATACTTCTATTCCACTCTGGATGTGTGAGCTACTCTGGACAAACAGGACGTCAGACAAACACAATGAGGTTTCTGTGAAGGATCTGTGTGAAAAGAAGAATCCATCAGAAAGTGCTAAGAGGTGCTGCTATTGATCAACCTGTGCAGCAAAGAACAACATGGACTTTGTCTCCATCTTGTGACGTTTACAGGAAGTAAAATGTGTCCGTGCCATCACATCCTGTACACATGCTGCACATTCTATAACGTTGATGACATTGAGCACATGTGAGCATGTTGTCCCTGAGAAGTGCATTCAGTAGGTGACAGAATGAATGAAATGTAACAGTGAAAGCATTTCTTAAACAGTGTGTTGTGTGTATACAACCCTCAGTGCTCCCTCTCTTCAGTGAGGCTGTCTATAACAGACGTGAGCATCAACACACTGTTACAACTTCACATTACAAAGATGATCAACAACCACAATCATTCTGCTTCTTTGAGTTTTTAACAAACACAAAGTCTAAAAGCGAGTCGTTCCTCGAGGAGATTGTTGTAAAGTATTATTTGTTTAAACTTCCTTTCTTAGAGTTGATGATGAAGCAGTGAAGTTGTAGGAGGGTAAAGTTGAACCATCTTTTTAAATGTGATTTCTGACTGTTTCTAATGTTGAGAACACACACACAGTGAGGTACAGACCAGTGAGAGAAGCAATACAACTCCATCAACATGAAACAAGTTGCACAACTCTTTATTGCTCACATGTTTACAGCTACTGAGCCTTCATCAGGGAGGTATGAGCTCCATTCAGCTTTCTTTGTGTGCAGTCGCTTCATTAGTCACGTGACTTTACAAAAGAAGATCTGACTTCATTCAGCTGGACTGTCCATGAATGTTGACAAAAAAATTTCATAAAACAAGATGCTGATAACCAGAATACTTCATACGATGATGTGATGCAGTTAAAACATATTCTTGTGGAATGATTTTTGGTGCATTTCTGCTCAACAACAGAACCTTAAAACTTAATTTCTTAATGTATATCCAAAAATGAATTTCAGATTAAAACAATCATTTATGCGTTTTTTGAGTAAGTAGCATGAAAACAAAAAACAAAGATAATTACATTTTGCATTATTCATTTGGGACAGTAGAGACAGTTAAAAACAATTTCAATCATAAAAGATAATCAATCAGAGTCAGAATGTGTTTTGATTCACTGAACCTCTGAGACTCTGAGTGTAAAGTGTAAAACACTGAAATTATAACATCAAAGCTGAAATAACTCAACAGAAGATCCAGAAATCTAATAAACTAAAACTGAAGTCTGATGAAGATCAAAGTTAAAGAAACACACAACTGGAAACAAAGTGTTTGGTTTAGTGGATTCACTAAATGTTAGATTGTGTTCTGATTAAACACAAGATGATGATTTAGTTATAGTTGAAAAATGATTTGTTTTTGTGTGAAAGTTGATGATCTGATGATGTAATACAGTTTGATTCTGATGAGTCATAACTGTTGATTGTATTGATTCTATCAATGAGATGTTGACTCACAGTGAAGTCAGAGTGAAGTCTGAACAAACACTAACATGTCTGAACATCACAGAGAAATATCAGTTTGACACATTTTGATATCAGCAGTTTTAGCATCACCAGACTTTCCAATACTGAAATATGGGAAGAGTTTCTCAGTGAAAGTGTCTCTGAGAGTGTAGATGTGAGTCATGTCTTCAGGGTCGTAGAAGGACACGTCCCCCATGTCATAGTCCAGCTGGACTCTGATCCTCTGGAGACTCTTCTTCACTCTGACAGTCTGACCATCTCCATTAGTGTATTTTCCACTGTCATGAACTAAACACCAGACTCCATCATTTGGTGAAACAAGTATCTCTCCCTTCCTGTCAACGGACTCTTTAGCCAAACCTACATTCCAGTCAGGATGGTCTCCCACCTCCACCTCCCAGCTGTGTTTCCCTGAGCTGAAGCCCTCAGAGCCCAGAACAATGGCATAATAAGTGTTTCTCTCTGGATTGTCAGGAAGCTTCTGGTTTGTGTCTCCATGTCTCACACTGGTCAGATCATCAGACAGATAGAGAAAGGGGTTTGCAGTGTTTGGGTCCAGAATGACAGGACTGAAGTGGACCTTGTCCTTCATCTTCTCCCAGACTCTGAAGGACAGGTTGCCCAGGTGTTTGGCCACATCTATCAGCGCTCCTGAGACCAGCTGTGGATCTGACAGTGAGCTCTGGACTCTGGCTCTGGTCTGAGTGGCTTTATAACTGCTGAGGAATGACACGTTGTGTTTCTGCAGGTCTTCTTCAACAGCAGAGATGCTGTCTGACAGAGAGGAGATCTGCTCCTGAATCATCTTCATCTCTCTGCTGATAGTCTTCCCCTTCTGCTCCTCTTCCTCCCTCAGAGCTGCCAGTCTGGACTCCTCTTCCTCTTTCAGGACCTGGTGGAGCTTGTTGAACTCTGCTCTGATCTGCCTCTCTGTGGACAACAGCTGCTTCTTGGAGTGTTGAATCATTTCATTGTATGTTTCCTCCACTTGTTTGTGTTTGTGCCTCTTGTCCTGCAGAGACTCTAAGTCAGATCTCAGCTGGTCCTTCAGGTCACTGACTGCTTGTTCTATAGGAACCACCTTGTGACTCTGGTGGAGAGAAAACTCACAGACAGAACACACAACTCTCTCTTCATCCTCACAGAACAGTTTAGTCTCTTCTCCATGTTTACTACACACCACCTCCACCTTCTTCTCTCCTTTTTCTGTCTCAGATGATCCAGTTTTCTGTCTCTCAACAAACGAGTCAGCCAGTTCCTTCAGTGGAAAGTTCACCCAAGGAATGTCTTTTGAGGATATTCTTTTACAAATGGGACAGTTCTTGTTTTCAGCTTGTTTCCAGAATAGTTGCAGGCAGCTTGAACAGAAGCTGTGGTTGCAGCTCAGAGACACAGGATCTCTGAACGTCTCTGAACAAACATGGCAGTTCAGGAAACTTTTAACATGAGAGGTTTTCTCAGCCATTTTCTTGCTTTTCCGAATTGTTCTTTAAAAAAAAAAAGACTCACCAAATTCTATTTCCCTTCATTTGTCTTTTCTCAGTCCTCCAGGTGGAACATTGTTCAACAGAGATATCTCACAGTGTAATGTCGTCTTGTCTCCTTTCAACAATGTCAGAATCTGCTTTCTATTTCACCAACATCTTTCATTGGTTAATGATTAATGGCAGTAAATGCAGCTCTGTTTTTATTAGATATAACAGGATACTTTGCACTCTGTCCCTTATAAAAACTCTTGTTGTATTTTTTAACCCCTGTGTCTCTGTGTGATGATCTGACCTGTGTGAGAAATAATCCTAAACACTGACAGAAAGCTGAAGATATTATCCCGACTAAATGTTGTGGCTCATGTTTCCTGTTAAAATTGAAAAATACTTTGTCCCAGTGAAGACAAAGCAACAGTTGGAAACACTTGATGATGAAAAGACCACCGATGTAAAACTCTTTAAAGGTTAAACTTCTTAAAGACATTCAGAGGCAGTTTGTTCAGTGCTGCTCCTGGTTGCTGATTACAGCTCTCACTGTCTCTGGACTTTGTCAGTTTGTTTTATTCCAGAACCTTTGAACTCAAAGTGTTATCGGTACGTGTACCTTGTGATTTCAGATGTTTTGTTTCTCATAAACATTAAGATCTCTTGTATAGAGCCAAACAAATATATAGTGGTTATGTTCCTAAAGATTGACAACAACAACAAACATATTTATGTATCTTTTTGACTTCAGCTTCAATCTCAAAACTTCTGAAAATACTGTCACAGCCCAGCTCAAAGACTGAGACAAAACAGGGAGACAAGCGAGCTGGCTGCAGAGAAAAACATTATGTTAACTTACTTACAAATCAAACAAATGCAAAAGGTATCAGTTGTCAGTTCTGAAGTGCATGTATGGATGCGTGTGTCAGTGTATCACGATAAACAGAATATAAACCCAAAGAACAGTGTGATGCTGGTGGCTGACAGGATCTCTTCTCCCAGAGAGCCAGGCTGCCAAATGAAGACGTATTAAAGGCAGAGCCACACCGGCTCAGGTGAGCCTCATCTGAAGACCCTCCAATCAGCACCTGCAACAGATAATCAAACACAACAGGGACACCTAGTGTGTGGAGGAGGAGGAGGGTCGTCAGTGTCTAAATACTGAAGACTAAAAACTGAATCTGTTCCTACTGAAGGGTTTATCAGACTTGTTTCAGATCATAATACTGTAATATATAATCTAATTTCATAATTTCTTTTCAGAGCTAATGAAAAGAAATTATGTGCCGGACATTGTGCTGGACATTGGCTCATTGAACAAAGACAACTTCCTGGAGAAGGTGAAGGAGGTGCTTTAGGAGCCGTCCTGCAGGGAGAACGTGCAGGAGCTCTCCAGGCTGCACAGAGACCAGACCATGAAGCCTCTGGACCGAGCCATGTTCTGGATCCAGTTTGTCATGAGACACAAAGGGAGCCGCTCACTTAAAGGACGACTCCTACGAGACGTCCTGGATCCAACAGCACTCCATTCATGTGATCACACTGTTGTTAATGTCGCTCGTGATGACGTGACTGATCTGCATTATAAACATGTTAATGTGGCGGGGTCAAAAACAGAAGTAAAACTAAACATGACACATGACGAGGGAACTTCAAAATAAAAAAGGAAATACACTATCAAAAAAAAACCTGATAGACCATAAAGACCATAATATTATTAGAAAACTCTGCTTCAAAGTATCAAAAGTCAGAGGACTCTTTTAGAATGACCACTTCCAGAATGTCAGACTATTGTAAATTATTCTTTATTTAATTTCATGTTCAGAAATGTATCTACAATCCCACTCGTGAGTACAGCTGTCAAATGAATGTAGTGGAGTCATAAGTGGTGAAATGTGCATGGAGTAGAAGTATAAAGTATCATGTACTGAAAATACTCAAGTAAAGTAAAAGTACCTCAGAAGTGTACTAATAGTATTCAGCCATAGGAACATGGTAACACTGGTTGGTTACTGGGTCTCTGTGTTCTGTAGAAATATTAGATGGAGGACAGAACTGCAGCTCATAATCTGATCACAATAACTGTCTCTAGAAAATGGGCGACAGCTGATGTTTATGGTGAAGTCCCTTATCATTTCAGTGAACAAATATAAGACACAAATCCAAATAAGTTACAAGGCTTTATTCTATATTTCACTGCACATCATTTAAATACTTGTTAGTACGCAGATTTCCAAATAAATATCTACATGTATATTAAAGTGGTGCATAAATAGATAAATACATGAATAGATAAAAGCATCAACAGTGTGTCATGTCATTCAGCACAATAAATACACAGGGTGTTCACCAGAGAAGCACAATGATGCCATCTTCTGGTGAAACGTGACTTAAGTCAATACACGAAGCATTTCACTTTCTGTACTTGGTACATACAGTAAATAGAAGCACTGGAATACTCGCAACCTTTTACCAGACAACCGTATCGTGTCTTTGTTGCTTTTCTGAATCAAAATAGCTGAAGTGCAGTATATTATTACGCTCTGTTCAACAGCCCCAAAATAATGTCTTCTTCAGAGGGTCAAACTTGACCCCCAGATGCAGATCCACATTCCACTTTGGGCGTCTTTGGCAGGTTTTTAACTCTGACGTTCAACCTCCTCTCGGATGCTGAAGATTCGGGAGCGCGTGGCGGACTCCAGGCACATTGCCAGCGGCTTGTTGTCCTGCTGCGCCGTGCTGATGTACCAGTTCTGGTAGGCGACGGACATGAGGGTGCTGATGTTCACCCCGGTGTCCTGTCTGTAGAAGAGGAATCTCACCAGGTCGCTGTCCATGCTGATGCTCGTGCCCAATCCGCTCAACAGACTCTTGTTCTCCACCGCCTGAGGGTGTGAAAAGGTAAAGGTCAGGGTCTGCGTAAAGGGTCACTGCATCACCCTTTCATAGCACTACAAAGTGTGTGGTGAGAATCGCGTGACGAGTCACGAGCTTTACCTCCAGATGCAGAGTTGGCTCGGCACCATCTTTGCGGCAACTCAGGTAGAGATTTGTGCCCTTGATGCCCAGAGCCACCGTTCTGCCCTCGACGCTGGGTGCAGGGTGCAAGTATGTGGACATGTTCAGGAGAACTGAGGAGAGAAGAGAGGGTAGAGGTTCGCTTTTATTGAAAACTGAAAGACTGTCTGTCATGGTGCTACTTTAAGTGCAGTTTACTAAAGGTACATTAGCATTTTTACAACAGGAAAAAGGCATCAAACGGCTTTGACTTGGAGATATTTAAAAGCATCCAATACCATCAGTTACACCAGTGGTGCTGCTACTTTATACTTCTATTCCACTCTGGATGTGTGAGCTACTCTGGACAAACAGGACGTCAGACAAACACAATGAGGTTTCTGTGAAGGATCTGTGTGAAAAGAAGAATCCATCAGAAAGTGCTAAGAGGTGCTGCTATTGATCAACCTGTGCAGCAAAGAACAACATGGACTTTGTCTCCATCTTGTGACGTTTACAGGAAGTAAAATGTGTCCGTGCCATCACATCCTGTACACATGCTGCACATTCTATAACGTTGATGACATTGAGCACATGTGAGCATGTTGTCCCTGAGAAGTGCATTCAGTAGGTGACAGAATGAATGAAATGTAACAGTGAAAGCATTTCTTAAACAGTGTGTTGTGTGTATACAACCCTCAGTGCTCCCTCTCTTCAGTGAGGCTGTCTATAACAGACGTGAGCATCAACACACTGTTACAACTTCACATTACAAAGATGATCAACAACCACAATCATTCTGCTTCTTTGAGTTTTTAACAAACACAAAGTCTAAAAGCGAGTCGTTCCTCGAGGAGATTGTTGTAAAGTATTATTTGTTTAAACTTCCTTTCTTAGAGTTGATGATGAAGCAGTGAAGTTGTAGGAGGGTAAAGTTGAACCATCTTTTTAAATGTGATTTCTGACTGTTTCTAATGTTGAGAACACACACACAGTGAGGTACAGACCAGTGAGAGAAGCAATACAACTCCATCAACATGAAACAAGTTGCACAACTCTTTATTGCTCACATGTTTACAGCTACTGAGCCTTCATCAGGGAGGTATGAGCTCCATTCAGCTTTCTTTGTGTGCAGTCGCTTCATTAGTCACGTGACTTTACAAAAGAAGATCTGACTTCATTCAGCTGGACTGTCCATGAATGTTGACAAAAAAATTTCATAAAACAAGATGCTGATAACCAGAATACTTCATACGATGATGTGATGCAGTTAAAACATATTCTTGTGGAATGATTTTTGGTGCATTTCTGCTCAACAACAGAACCTTAAAACTTAATTTCTTAATGTATATCCAAAAATGAATTTCAGATTAAAACAATCATTTATGCGTTTTTTGAGTAAGTAGCATGAAAACAAAAAACAAAGATAATTACATTTTGCATTATTCATTTGGGACAGTAGAGACAGTTAAAAACAATTTCAATCATAAAAGATAATCAATCAGAGTCAGAATGTGTTTTGATTCACTGAACCTCTGAGACTCTGAGTGTAAAGTGTAAAACACTGAAATTATAACATCAAAGCTGAAATAACTCAACAGAAGATCCAGAAATCTAATAAACTAAAACTGAAGTCTGATGAAGATCAAAGTTAAAGAAACACACAACTGGAAACAAAGTGTTTGGTTTAGTGGATTCACTAAATGTTAGATTGTGTTCTGATTAAACACAAGATGATGATTTAGTTATAGTTGAAAAATGATTTGTTTTTGTGTGAAAGTTGATGATCTGATGATGTAATACAGTTTGATTCTGATGAGTCATAACTGTTGATTGTATTGATTCTATCAATGAGATGTTGACTCACAGTGAAGTCAGAGTAAAGTCTGAACAAACACTAACATGTCTGAACATCACAGAGAAATATCAGTTTGACACATTTTGATATCAGCAGTTTTAGCATCACCAGACTTTCCCATACTGAAACATGGGAAGAGTTTCTCAGTGAAAGTGTCTCTGAGAGTGCAGATGTGAGTCATGTCTTCAGGGTCGTAGAAGGACACGTCCCCCATGTCATAGTCCAGCTGGACTCTGATCCTCTGGAGACTCTTCTTCACTCTGACAGTCTGACCAGATCCATCAGTGTATTTTCCACTGTCATGAACTAAACACCAGACTCCATCATTTGGTGAAGCAAGTATCTCTCCCTTCCTGTCAACTGACTCTTTAGCCAAACCTACAGTCCAGGCAGGATGGTCTCCCACCTCCACCTCCCAGCTGTGTTTCCCTGAGCTGAAGCCCTCAGAGCCCAGAACATTGGCATACTCAGTGAATCTCTCTGGATTGTCAGGAAGCTTCTGGTATGTGTCTCCATATCTCACACTGGTCAGATCATCAGACAGATAGAGAAAGGGGTTTGCAGTGTTTGGGTCCAGAATGACAGGACTGAAGTGGACCTTGTCCTTCATCTTCTCCCAGACTCTGAAGGACAGGTTGCCCAGGTGTTTGGCCACATCTATCAGCGCTCCTGAGACCAGCTGTGGATCTGACAGTGAGCTCTGGACTCTGGCTCTGGTCTGAGTGGCTTTATAACTGCTGAGGAATGACACGTTGTGTTTCTGCAGGTCTTCTTCAACAGCAGAGATGCTGTCTGACAGAGAGGAGATCTGCTCCTGAATCATCTTCATCTCTCTGCTGATAGTCTTCCCCTTCTGCTCCTCTTCCTCCCTCAGAGCTGCCAGTCTGGACTCCTCTTCCTCTTTCAGGACCTGGTGGAGCTTGTTGAACTCTGCTCTGATCTGCCTCTCTGTGGACAACAGCTGCTTCTTGGAGTGTTCAATCATTTCATTGTATGTTTCCTCCACTTGTTTGTGTTTGTGCCTCTTGTCCTGCAGAGACTCTAAGTCAGATCTCAGCTGGTCCTTCAGGTCACTGACTGCTTGTTCTATAGGAACTAACTTGTGACTCTGGTGGAGAGAAAACTCACAGACAGGACACACAACTCTCTCTTCATCCTCACAGAACAGTTGAGTCTCTTCTCCATGTTTACTACACACCACCTCCACCTTCTTCTCTCCTTTTTCTGTCTCAGATGATCCAGTTTTCTGTCTCTTAGCAAACGAGTCAGCCAGTTCCTTCAGTGGAAAGTTCACCAAAGGAAAGTCTTTTGATGATCTTCTTTTACAAATGGGACAGTTTTTGTTTTCAGCTTGTTTCCAGAATAGTTGCAGGCAGCTTGAACAGAAGCTGTGGTTGCAGCTCAGAGACACAGGATCTCTGAACGTCTCTGAACAAACATGGCAGTTCAGGTGACTTTCATCAAGAGCTCTTTTCTCAGCCATTTGTCTTGGTATCTAAATTATCTTTCAATAACGAGACTCACCAAGTTACTGTTCCGTCTCTTCACTGGTTCAAATACTCCAAACGTGTGTTTTCCAGCAGAGATCTCACACCCTGTAATGGCGTCTCAGCTCTGTTCAACAATGTCACAATCTTCTTTCTGTTTCACTTTTCTCTGTCACAGTGTGAGTTATTAGGAGGAAATGCTGTTATGTCCTTTAGTCACCAGCAGATGGTGTAACAGGAAACATGTTGTGCTAAAATCTCTTCATGACTGTGTTCATTTCATCCAGGTGGACTAAATAAAGATCACACTCTTAACCTGCACTTAAAGAATCAAAGCTGATGTTTGAATTTGATTTGTTTATCTCATATTCTCATTTATCACAAGTCAAAGCAGCCAAATGTATGTAAAATGTAATTAGTGAGTATTTTTAAAAACATGAGACCAAACTCACTATTACAACTATTAGTTTTCAACATTGTGTCTCAGTTAATGTACAAATAACAATCATGAAATAGATTCTAAAGTCTCTCAACCTGAATGTGTTTTACTTTCTGGAACATTTTCTCTCATTCATTCATTCATTCACTCTCTTATTGAGAAGAATATAAATACTTTATGACATCATGCATTAGTTGATATCATTTTCACAAGATTAACTAAAATAAAGAAATTATGAAGTTTTTGATTTTAAAACAGCACATAAATATTCTGTCATGTGTTTAGAATTGATCTATAAGACAAAGACATCAGTCTGATGAAGACAGTGCTGTTGAGCTGTAAAGATAAGAAAGAAAGAAAGTCTTCAGCCTCAAACTGTTGGTCCATCATGTCCAACGTGGTCTACATGGGCGGGTTTCAGTGTAAACCAAGGGCGTAGGTTTGCATAGGGTCCATAGGGACTAGTCACGACCAAAGTTTGGGAAAGACACAATTGTCCCCACCAATATTTTGTTAATTGTAATTGCCTGAGTGTCTGTTGTCAGCAGACACTTACATGTTACTGCACCTATATGCTGAAATTCACGGTAAACGCATTTAAACGGCACAGATCGGGAGCGAGCGAAGGACTTTGAAAGTTAGCGGAAAGATTAACGTGAGACAACATCCGGTTTCTTCAGACGGACATCCGGTTTTCAGAATAAGATACCAGCAAAGTATGAATTATATTCACATTAAGTATAAAACGTGCTGCATCTCGTGAGTTAAAGGGAAAATACACCTAAATTGCGGGTAAAGTGTCTTTATTCTTTGATCGCTGGGTCACCATCATCTCCTCGGAGTTACAGCATTATATTGAAGAACAGTAGAGCTGCATTCACATGCTCTGACTGTCATGAAGACACATTTTTGCTGAAACGTGCTGAAACATGTTATTCATGTTGCACAGCAGTGGAACGTGTCACATACACACTGAGCACAGATAGTGAAGAGATAGAACTGCTGCTGTGTAAAGGGAATACTGCTGAAAAAGCACCTGATTTGTTAAAGTGCTTGCAACCCAAATGTTATTGCCCTTTTGTTCATATAGCAGTACTACTTTTGAATTCATTATTGAACTTTGCCATAACAATGAGATTAATCGCGATTAATCGCAAAAAATCCATGCGATTAATCGCGATTAAATATTGTAATCGTTGCCCAGCACTACTAATAATTGCATAAAGGAGGAAAGCACTTTATTTGTAGCCTATTAAGTGCTGCAGAATAGATTTATTTTTAATTTTATTTGCCTTTTTTTGGCTGCACAACTGGGAAAAGTTTTTTATATATATTTTGGATATAGAATATACTGTTACTGTATATTGGCATTTTAGCAGAACGTTTTTTATTCATTTATTTAATTATTTATTATTATTATTATTTATTTGGTGCAGAATACTGTTTTGTATTTAAACTAAGGTTTTGTTACTGTTATTATGTTTAAATCAGTTCCAAGTTACACAAATGTTAATATATTTTAATAAAGTTTGCCTGTTCAACATAATATCAACCAGGGGCGTCGTTAGGCCTATTTTAGACCTATAAAGTTGACACTGTCAGGTCCATTCTCCATCCATTGTGTGCGGTCCCTTTAAGAATTAGGATTTGGGAGTGACGCGGATATTCTTTATTTGAGAAAAGTTCATATTTGTGTTGTCAAATTTCACGTTATCTTTAATCTTTCTGATTGAACCAATCTATGAACTGTCTGAAACAATGGATATCCACGGCCCCAAATGGGTCCCAAAAACAATTGCCGCGCGCTGTGCTTTGAATCCTACAAACGCCCATGATATCAACTAACACTTTTTTAGATGGCGGAGAGCGAGGGCCGTTACCAGAGTGCTGGACATTGACTCATTGAACAAAGACAACTTCCTGGAGAAGGTGAAGGAGGTGCTTTAGGAGCCGTCCTAAGGACAGTACTTGAGTAAATGTACTTGTTACTCTCCACCACTGACAAGTCCTAAAGTACACAAAGATAAATACATATACTCCAACAATGCATGAGCTTTTAATGAGGGAAAACTCTGTTACAAGTATTTAGGTTGTTTACAGAAATAAAAGTCATCCCTCTGTTTAAAAATACTCAACAATAATGACAGGTGACACTGATCAGGACAGGTCACTCTAAAGAGGTGGACAAACTCACAAAAACAGGAAGTAGAACTAAACATGACACATGACGAGTGAACTTCAAAATAAAAATGGAAATAGACTATCAAATAAAAAACCTGATAGACCATAAAGACCATAATATTATTAGAAAACTCTACTTCAAAGTATCAAAAGTCAGAGGACTCTTTTAGAATGAAAATACTCAAGTAAAGTAAAAGTACCTCAGAAGTGTACTAATAGTATTCAGCCATAGGAACATGGTAACACTGGTTGGTTACTGGGTCTCTGTGTTCTGTAGAAATATTAGATGGAGGACAGAACTGCAGCTCATAATCTGATCACAATAACTGTCTCTAGAAAATGGGCGACAGCTGATGTTTATGGTGAAGTCCCTTATCATTTCAGTGAACAAATATAAGACACAAATCCAAATAAGTTACAAGGCTTTATTCTATATTTCACTGCACATCATTTAAATACTTGTTAGTATGCAGATTTCCAAATAAATATCTACATGTATATTAACATGTTGCATAAATAGATAAATACATGAATAGATAAAAGCATCAACAGTGTGTCATGTCATTCAGCACAATAAATACACAGGGTGTTCACCAGAGAAGCACAATGATGCCATCTTCTGGTGAAACGTGACTTAAGTCAATACACGAAGCATTTCACTTTCTGTACTTGGTACATACAGTAAATAGAAGCACTGGAATACTCGCAACCTTTTACCAGACAACCGTATCGTGTCTTTGTTGCTTTTCTGAATCAAAATAGCTGAAGTGCAGTATATTATTACGCTCTGTTCAACAGCCCCAAAATAATGTCTTCTTCAGAGGGTCAAACTTGACCCCCAGATGCAGATCCACATTCCACTTTGGGCGTCTTTGGCAGGTTTTTAACTCTGACGTTCAACCTCCTCTCGGATGCTGAAGATTCGGGAGCGCGTGGCGGACTCCAGGCACATTGCCAGCGGCTTGTTGTCCTGCTGCGCCGTGCTGATGTACCAGTTCTGGTAGGCGACGGACATGAGGGTGCTGATGTTCACCCCGGTGTCCTGTCTGTAGAAGAGGAATCTCACCAGGTCGCTGTCCATGCTGATGCTCGTGCCCAATCCGCTCAACAGACTCTTGTTCTCCACCGCCTGAGGGTGTGAAAAGGTAAAGGTCAGGGTCTGCGTAAAGGGTCACTGCATCACCCTTTCATAGCACTACAAAGTGTGTGGTGAGAATCGCGTGACGAGTCACGAGCTTTACCTCCAGATGCAGAGTTGGCTCGGCACCATCTTTGCGGCAACTCGGGTAGAGATTTGTGCCCTTGATGCCCAGAGCCACCGTTCTGCCCTCGACGCTGGGTGCAGGGTGCAAGTATGTGGACATGTTCAGGAGAACTGAGGAGAGAAGAGAGGGTAGAGGTTCGCTTTTATTGAAAACTGAAAGACTGTCTGTCATGGTGCTACTTTAAGTGCAGTTTACTAAAGGTACATTAGCATTTGTACAACAGGTAAAAGGCATCAAACTGCTTTGACTTGGAGGTAGTTATGATATATATACGTTTATATTTGAGATTTTTTTTAAAAGCATCCAATACCATCAGTTACACCAGTGGTGCTGCTACTTTATACTTCTATTCCACTCTGGATGTGTGAGCTACTCTGGACAAACAGGACGTCAGACAAACACAACGAGGTTTCTGTGAAGGATCTGTGTGAAAAGAAGAATCCATCAGAAAGTGCTAAGAGGTGCTGCTATTGATCAACCTGTGCAGCAAAGAACAACATGGACTTTGTCTCCATCTTGTGACGTTTACAGGAAGTAAAATGTGTCCGTGCCATCACATCCTGTACACATGCTGCACATTCTATAATGTTGATGACATTGAGCACATGTGAGCATGTTGTCCCTGAGAAGTGCATTCAGTAGGTGACAGAGTGAATGAAATGTAACAGTGAAAGCATTTCTTAAACAGTGTGTTGTGTGTATACAACCCTCAGTGCTCCCTCTCTTCAGTGAGGCTGTCTGTAACAGACGTGAGCATCAACGCACTGTTACAACTTCACATTACAAAGATGATCAACAACCACAATCATTCTGCTTCTTTGAGTTTTTAACAAACACAAAGTCTAAAAGCGAGTCGTTCCTCGAGGAGATTGTTGTAAAGTATTATTTGTTTAAACTTCCTTTCTTAGAGTTGATGATGAAGCAGTGAAGTTGTAGGAGGGTAAAGTTGAACCATCTTTTTAAATGTGATTTCTGACTGTTTCTAATGTTGAGAACACACACACAGTGAGGTACAGACCAGTGAGAGAAGCAATACAACTCCATCAACATGAAACAAGTTGCACAACTCTTTATTGCTCACATGTTTACAGCTACTGAGCCTTCATCAGGGAGGTATGAGCTCCATTCAGCTTTCTTTGTGTGCAGTCGCTTCATTAGTCACGTGACTTTACAAAAGAAGATCTGACTTCATTCAGCTGGACTGTCCATAAATGTTAACAAAAAAATTTCATAAAACAAGATGCTGATAACCAGAATACTTCATACGATGATGTGATGCAGTTAAAACATATTCTTGTGGAATGATTTTTGGTGCATTTCTGCTCAACAACAGAACCTTAAAACTTAATTTCTTAATGTATATCCAAAAATGAATTTCAGATTAAAACAATCATTTATGTGTTTTTTGAGTAAGTAGCATGAAAACAAAAAACAAAGATAAATACATTTTGCATTATTCATTTGGGACAGTAGAGACAGTTAAAAACAATTTCAATCATAAAAGATAATCAATCAGAGTCAGAATGTGTTTTGATTCACTGAACCTCTGAGACTCTGAGTGTAAAGTGTAAAACACTGAAATTATAACATCAAAGCTGAAATAACTCAACAGAAGATCCAGAAATCTAATAAACTAAAACTGATGTCTGATGAAGATCAAAGTTAAAGAAACACACAACTGGAAACAAAGTGTTTGGTTTAGTGGATTCACTAAATGTTAGATTGTGTTCTGATTAAACACAAGATGATGATTTAGTTATAGTTGAAAAATGATTTGTTTTTGTGTGAAAGTTGATGATCTGATGATGTAATACAGTTTGATTCTGATGAGTCATAACTGTTGATTGTATTGATTCTATCAATGAGATGTTGACTCACAGTGAAGTCAGAGTAAAGTCTGAACAAACACTAACATGTCTGAACATCACAGAGAAATATCAGTTTGATACATTTTGATATCAGCAGTTTTATCATCACCAGACTTTCCAATACTGAAATATGGGAAGAGTTTCTCAGTGAAAGTGTCTCTGAGAGTGTAGATGTGAGTCATGTCTTCAGGGTCGTAGAAGGACACGTCCCCCATGTCATAGTCCAGCTGGACTCTGATCCTCTGGAGACTCTTCTTCACTCTGACAGTCTGACCAGATCCATTAGTGTATTTTCCACTGTCATGAACTAAACACCAGACTCCATCATTTGGTGAAACAAGTATCTTTCCCTTCCTGTCAATGGACTCTTTAGCCAAACCTACGTTCCACTCAGGATGGTCTCCCACCTCCACCTCCCAGCTGTGTTTCCCTGAGCTGAAGCCCTCAGAGCCCAGAACAATGGCATAATAAGTGTTTCTCTCTGGATTGTCAGGAAGCTTCTGGTCTGTGTCTCCATGTCTCACACTGGTCAGATCATCAGACAGATAGAGACAGCGGTTTGCAGTGTTTGGGTCCAGAATGACAGGACTGAAGTGGACCTTGTCCTTCATCTTCTCCCAGACTCTGAAGGACAGGTTGCCCAGGTGTTTGGCCACATCTATCAGCGCTCCTGAGACCAGCTGTGGATCTGACAGTGAGCTCTGGACTCTGGCTCTGGTCTGAGTGGGTTTATAACTGCTGAGGAATGACACGTTGTGTTTCTGCAGGTCTTCTTCAACAGCAGAGATGCTGTCTGACAGAGAGGAGATCTGCTCCTGAATCATCTTCATCTCTCTGCTGATAGTCTTCCCCTTCTGCTCCTCTTCCTCCCTCAGAGCTGCCAGTCTGGACTCCTCTTCCTCTTTCAGGAACTGGTGGAGCTTGTTGAACTCTGCTCTGATCTGCCTCTCTGTGGACAACAGCTGCTTCTTGGAGTGTTCAATCATTTCATTGTATGTTTCCTCCACTTGTTTGTGTTTGTGCCTCTTGTCCTGCAGAGACTCTAAGTCAGATCTCAGCTGGTCCTTCAGGTCACTGACTGCTTGTTCTATAGGAACCACCTTGTGACTCTGGTGGAGAGAAAACTCACAGACAGAACACACAACTCTCTCTTCATCCTCACAGAACAGTTGAGTCTCTTCTCCATGTTTACTACACACCACCTCCACCTTCTTCTCTCCTTGTTCTGTCTCAGATGATCCAGTTTTCTGTCTCTCAACAAACGAGTCAGCCAGTTCCTTCAGTGGAAAGTTCACCCCAGGATTGTCATTTGAGGATATTCTTTTACAAATGGGACAGTTTTTGTTTTCAGCTTGTTTCCAGAATAGTTGCAGGCAGCTTGAACAGAAGCTGTGGTTGCAGCTCAGAGACACAGGATCTCTGAACGTCTCTGAACAAACATGGCAGTTCAGGAAACTTTTAACATGAGAGGTTTTCTCAGCCATTTTCTTGCTTTTCCAAATTGTTCTTTAAAAACAAAAAGACTCACCAAATTCTATTTCCCTTCGTTTGTCTTTTCTCAGTCCTCCAGGTGGAACATTGTTCAACAGAGATATCTCACAGTGTAATGTCGTCTTGTCTCCTTTCAACAATGTCAGAATCTGCTTTCTATTTCACCAACATCTTTCATTGGTTAATGATTAATGGCAGTAAATGCAGCTCTGTTTTTATTAGATATAACAGGATACTTTGCACTCTGTCCCTTATAAAAACTCTTGTTGTATTTTTTAACCCCTGTGTCTCTGTGTGATGATCTGACCTGTGTGAGAAATAATCCTAAACACTGACAGAAAGCTGAAGATATTATCCCGACTAAATGTTGTGGCTCATGTTTCCTGTTACAATGAAAAATACTTTGTCCCAGTGAAGACAAAGCAACAGTTGGAAACACTTGATGATGAAAAGACCACCGATGTAAAACTCTTTAAAGGTTAAACTTCTTTAAGACATTCAGAGGCAGTTTGTTCAGTGCTGCTCCTGGTTGCTGATTACAGCTCTCACTGTCTCTGGACTTTGTCAGTTTGTTTTATTCCAGAACCTTTGAACTCAAAGTGTTATCGGTACGTGTACCTTGTGATTTCAGATCTTTTGTTTCTCATAAACATTAAGATCTCTTGTATAGAGCCAAACAAATATATCGTGGTTATGTTCCTAAAGATTGACAACAACAACAAACATATTTATGTGTCTTTTTGACTTCAGCTTCAATCTCAAAACTTCTGTAAATACTGTCACAGCCCAGCTCAAAGATGAGACAAAAAAGGGAGACAAGCGAGCTGGCTGCAGAGAAAAACATTATGTTAACTTACTTACAAATCAAACAAATGCAAAAGGTATCAGTTGTCAGTTCTGAAGTGCATGTATGGATGCGTGTGTCAGTGTATCACGATAAACAGAATATAAACTCAAAGAACAGTGTGATGCTGCTGGCGGACAGGATCTCTTCTCCCAGAGAGCCAGGCTGCCAAATGAAGACGTATTAAAGGCAGAGCCACACCGGCTCAGGTGAGCCTCATCTGAAGACCCTCCAATCAGCACCTGCAACAGATAATCAAACACAACAGGGACACCTAGTGTGTGGAGGAGGAGGAGGGTCGTCAGTGTCACAATACTGAAGACTAAAAACTGAATCTGTTCCTACTGAAGGGTTTATCAGACTTGTTTCAGATCATAATACTGTAATATATAATCTAATTTCATAATTTCTTTTCAGAGCTAATGAGGTCATAATGATGCTTGGAGAAGTAACCATTAAAGTTGATTTACATCCCAGCACCTTTTAAACATATGAATGTGTGTGGAAAATTATACTTTCAACTACATTGTAGGAGAGCGAGGGGCGTTACCAGAGTGCTGGACATTGGCTCATTGAACAAAGACAACTTCCTGGAGAAGGTGAAGGAGGTGCTTTAGGAGCCGTCCTGCAGGGAGAACGTGCAGGAGCTCTCCAGGCTGCACAGAGACCAGACCATGAAGCCTCTGGACCGAGCCATGTTCTGGATCCAGTTTGTCATGAGACACAAAGGGAGCCGCTCACTTAAAGGACGACTCCTACGAGACGTCCTGGATCCAACAGCACTCCATTCATGTGATCACACTGTTGTTAATGTCGCTCGTGATGACGTGACTGATCTGCATTATAAACATGTTAATGTGGCGGGGTCAAAAACAGAAGTAAAACTAAACATGACATATGACGAGGGAACTTCAAAATAAAAAAGGAAATACACTATCAAAAAAAACCCTGATAGACCATAAAGACCATAATATTATCAGAAAACTCTGCTTCAAAGTATCAAAAGTCAGAGGACTCTTTTAGAATGAAAATACTCAAGTAAAGTAAAAGTACCTCAGAAGTGTACTAATAGTATTCAGCCATAGGAACATGGTAACACTGGTTGGTTACTGGGTCTCTGTGTTCTGTAGAAATATTAGATGGAGGACAGAACTGCAGCTCATAATCTGATCACAATAACTGTCTCTAGAAAATGGGCGACAGCTGATGTTTATGGTGAAGTCCCTTATCATTTCAGTGAACAAATATAAGACACAAATCCAAATAAGTTACAAGGCTTTATTCTATATTTCACTGCACATCATTTAAATACTTGTTAGTACGCAGATTTCCAAATAAATATCTACATGTATATTAACATGTTGCATAAATAGATAAATACATGAATAGATAAAAGCATCAACAGTGTGTCATGTCATTCAGCACAATAAATACACAGGGTGTTCACCAGAGAAGCACAATGATGCCATCTTCTGGTGAAACGTGACTTAAGTCAATACACGAAGCATTTCACTTTCTGTACTTGGTACATACAGTAAATAGAAGCACTGGAATACTCGCAACCTTTTACCAGACAACCGTATCGTGTCTTTGTTGCTTTTCTGAATCAAAATAGCTGAAGTGCAGTATATTATTACGCTCTGTTCAATACCCCCAAAATAATGTCTTCTTCAGAGGGTCAAACTTGACCCCCAGATGCAGATCCACATTCCACTTTGGGCGTCTTTGGCAGGTTTTTAACTCTGACGTTCAACCTCCTCTCGGATGCTGAAGATTCGGGAGCGCGTGGCGGACTCCAGGCACATTGCCAGCGGCTTGTTGTCCTGCTGCGCCGTGCTGATGTACCAGTTCTGGTAGGCGACGGACATGAGGGTGCTGATGTTCACCCCGGTGTCCTGTCTGTAGAAGAGGAATCTCACCAGGTCGCTGTCCATGCTGATGCTCGTGCCCAATCTGCTCAACAGACTCTTGTTCTCCACCGCCTGAGGGTGTGAAAAGGTAAAGGTCAGGGTCTGCGTAAAGGGTCACTGCATCACCCTTTCATAGCACTACAAAGTGTGTGGTGAGAATCGCGTGACGAGTCACGAGCTTTACCTCCAGATGCAGAGTTGGCTCGGCACCATCTTTGCGGCAACTCAGGTAGAGATTTGTGCCCTTGATGCCCAGAGCCACCGTTCTGCCCTCGACGCTGGGTGCAGGGTGCAAGTATGTGGACATGTTCAGGAGAACTGAGGAGAGAAGAGAGGGTAGAGGTTCGCTTTTATTGAAAACTGAAAGACTGTCTGTCATGGTGCTACTTTAAGTGCAGTTTACTAAAGGTACATTAGCATTTGTACAACAGGTAAAAGGCATCAAACTGCTTTGACTTGGAGGTAGTTATGATATATATATATATACGTTTATATTTGAGATTTTTTTTAAAAGCATCCAATACCATCAGTTACACCAGTGGTGCTGCTACTTTATACTTCTATTCCACTCTGGATGTGTGAGCTACTCTGGACAAACAGGACGTCAGACAAACACAACGAGGTTTCTGTGAAGGATCTGTGTGAAAAGAAGAATCCATCAGAAAGTGCTAAGAGGTGCTGCTATTGATCAACCTGTGCAGCAAAGAACAACATGGACTTTGTCTCCATCTTGTGACGTTTACAGGAAGTAAAATGTGTCCGTGCCATCACATCCTGTACACATGCTGCACATTCTATAATGTTGATGACATTGAGCACATGTGAGCGTGTTGTCCCTGAGAAGTGCATTCAGTAGGTGACAGAATGAATGAAATGTAACAGTGAAAGCATTTCTTAAACAGTGTGTTGTGTGTATACAACCCTCAGTGCTCCCTCTCTTCAGTGAGGCTGTCTATAACAGACGTGAGCATCAACGCACTGTTACAACTTCACATTACAAAGATGATCAACAACCACAATCATTCTGCTTCTTTGAGTTTTTAACAAACACAAAGTCTAAAAGCGAGTCGTTCCTCGAGGAGATTGTTGTAAAGTATTATTTGTTTAAACTTCCTTTCTTAGAGTTGATGATGAAGCAGTGAAGTTGTAGGAGGGTAAAGTTGAACCATCTTTTTAAATGTGATTTCTGACTGTTTCTAATGTTGAGAACACACACACAGTGAGGTACAGACCATGGAGAGAAGCAATACAACTCCATCAACATGAAACAAGTTGCACAACTCTTTATTGCTCACATGTTTACAGCTACTGAGCCTTCATCAGGGAGGTATGAGCTCCATTCAGCTTTCTTTGTGTGCAGTCGCTTCATTAGTCACGTGACTTTACAAAAGAAGATCTGACTTCGTTCAGCTGGACTGTCCATGAATGTTGACAAAAAAATTTCATAAAACAAGATGCTGATAACCAGAATACTTCATACGATGATGTGATGCAGTTAAAACATATTCTTGTGGAATGATTTTTGGTGCATTTCTGCTCAACAACAGAACCTTAAAACTTAATTTCTTAATGTATATCCAAAAATGAATTTCAGATTAAAACAATCATTTATGTGTTTTTTGAGTAAGTAGCATGAAAACAAAAAACAAAGATAAATACATTTTGCATTATTCATTTGGGACAGTAGAGACAGTTAAAAACAATTTCAATCATAAAAGATAATCAATCAGAGTCAGAATGTGTTTTGATTCACTGAACCTCTGAGACTCTGAGTGTAAAGTGTAAAACACTGAAATTATAACATCAAAGCTGAAATAACTCAACAGAAGATCCAGAAATCTAATAAACTAAAACTGAAGTCTGATGAAGATCAAAGTTAAAGAAACACACAACTGGAAACAAAGTGTTTGGTTTAGTGGATTCACTAAATGTTAGATTGTGTTCTGATTAAACACAAGATGATGATTTAGTTATAGTTGAAAAATGATTTGTTTTTGTGTGAAAGTTGATGATCTGATGATGTAATACAGTTTGATTCTGATGAGTCATAACTGTTGATTGTATTGATTCTATCAATGAGATGTTGACTCACAGTGAAGTCAGAGTAAAGTCTGAACAAACACTAACATGTCTGAACATCACAGAGAAATATCAGTTTGACACATTTTGATATCAGCAGTTTTAGCATCACCAGACTTTCCAACACTGAAATATGGGAAGAGTTTCTCAGTGAAAGTGTCTCTGAGAGTGCAGATGTGAGTCATGTCTTCAGGGTCGTAGAAGGACACGTCCCCCATGTCATAGTCCAGCTGGACTCTGATCCTCTGGAGACTCTTCTTCACTCTGACAGTCTGACCAGATCCATCAGTGTATTTTCCACTGTCATGAACTAAACACCAGACTCCATCATTTGGTGAAACAAGTATCTCTCCCTTCCTGTCAATGGACTCTTTAGCCAAACCTACATTCCACTCAGGATGGTCTCCCACCTCCACCTCCCAGCTGTGTTTCCCTGAGCTGAAGCCCTCAGAGCCCAGAACATTGGGATAATAAGTGTTTCTCTCTGGATTGTCAGGAAGCTTCTGGTTTGTGTCTCCATGTCTCACACTGGTCAGATCATCAGACAGATAGAGAATGGGGTTTGCAGTGTTTGGGTCCAGAATGACAGGACTGAAGTGGACCTTGTCCTTCATCTTCTCCCAGACTCTGAAGGACAGGTTGCCCAGGTGTTTGGCCACATCTATCAGCGCTCCTGAGACCAGCTGTGGATCTGACAGTGAGCTCTGGACTCTGGCTCTGGTCTGAGTGGCTTTATAACTGCTGAGGAATGACACGTTGTGTTTCTGCAGGTCTTCTTCAACAGCAGAGATGCTGTCTGACAGAGAGGAGATCTGCTCCTGAATCATCTTCATCTCTCTGCTGATAGTCTTCCCCTTCTGCTCCTCTTCCTCCCTCAGAGCTGCCAGTCTGGACTCCTCTTCCTCTTTCAGGAACTGGTGGAGCTTGTTGAACTCTGCTCTGATCTGCCTCTCTGTGGACAACAGCTGCTTCTTGGAGTGTTGAATCATTTCATTGTATGTTTCCTCCACTTGTTTGTGTTTGTGCCTCTTGTCCTGCAGAGACTCTAAGTCAGATCTCAGCTGGTCCTTCAGGTCACTGACTGCTTGTTCTATAGGAACCACCTTGTGACTCTGGTGGAGAGAAAACTCACAGACAGGACACACAACTCTCTCTTCATCCTCACAGAACAGTTGAGTCTCTTCTCCATGTTTACTACACACCACCTCCACCTTCTTCTCTCCTTTTTCTGTCTCAGATGATCCAGTTTTCTGTCTCTCAGCAAAGGAGTCAGCCAGTTCCTTCAGTGGAAAGTTCACCCGAATGTTCTTTTGAGGATTTTCTTTTACAAATGGGACAGTTTTTGTTTTCAGCTTGTTTCCAGAATAGTTGCAGGCAGCTTGAACAGAAGCTGTGGTTGCAGCTCAGAGACACAGGATCTCTGAACGTCTCTGAACAAACATGGCAGTTCAGGAGACTTTCAACAAGAACTATCTTCTCAGCCATTTGTCTTGGTATCTAAATCATCTTTCAACAACAAGACTCACCAAGTTACTGTTCCATCTCTTCACTGGTTCAAATATTCCAAACGTGTGTTTTCCAGCAGAGATCTCACACCCTGTAATGGCGTCTCAGCTCTGTTCAACAATGTTAAAATCTGTTTTCATTTCACTTTTCTCCGTCACAGTGTGAGTTATTAGGAGGAAATGCTGTTATGTCCTTTAGTCACCAGCAGATGGTGTCATGATGTCTTTCTGAGGTAAATATTTTCCTCTTGATTAAGAAAAATACAAAATCCTTACAAAAACATTTGTTGTTTCAAAGTTAAATCCAAAACTAAAGTCTCCTTTTTATCGTTTCACTAAATAAAGAACATAACTGATCATAAAACACCACAAACAAAGAGAAGATTGTTGTGTTGAGGACTGAACACTTCAACAGACTCACTGACACTAAACCAGTTTTACTACATAATTTATTTTTTAGCCGCTGTAACAGGAAACATGTTGTGCTAATAAACAAGTTGCACAATTCTTTATTCCTCACATGTTTACATGGACTCCATAAAAAATACATCCAATTGTATTTGTTGATCATATTTCATGTCATTAGTTACTTTTTAGATTCAGATGAAAGTTATAAAATAAAATATAAAATTATAATATTTGCCTCTGAATTGTAGTAAAGTATAGAAGTATAAAGTACAGTCAAAAATGGAACTCCTCAAGTAAAGTCAAAATTGTATAAGGACAGTACTTGAGTTCATGTACTTGTTACTCTCCACCACTGACAAGTCCTAAAGTATACAATGATAAATACATATACTCCAACAATGCATGAGCTTTAAATGAGGGAAAAATCTGTGACAAGTATTTAGGTTGTTTACAGAAATAAAAGTCGTCTCTCTGTTTAAAAATACTCAACAATAATGACAGGTGACACTGATCAGGACAGGTCACTCTAAAGAGGTGGACAAACTCACAAAAACAGGAAGTAGAACTAAACATGACACATGACGAGTGAACTTCAAAATAAAATAGGAAATAGACTATCAAATAAAAAACCCTGATAGACCATAAAGACCATAATAGTATTAGAAAACTCTAAAGTCAGAGGACTCTTTTAGAATGTCAGACTATTGTAAATTATTCTTTATTCAATATAATGTTCAGAAATGTATCTTCAATCCCACTCGTGAGTACAGCTGTCAAATGAATGTAGTGGAGTCATAAGTGGTGAAATGTGCATGGAGTAGAAGTATAAAGTATCATGTCATGAAAATACTCAAGTAAAGTAAAAGTACCTCAGAAGTGTACTAATAGTATTCAGCCATAGGAACATGGTAACACTGGTTGGTTACTGGGTCTCTGTGTTCTGTGGAAATATTAGATGGAGGACAGAACTGCAGCTCATAATCTGATCACAATAACTGTCTCTAGAAAATGGGCGACAGCTGATGTTTATGGTGAAGTCCCTTATCATTTCAGTGAACAAATATAAGACACAAATCCAAATAAGTTACAAGGCTTTATTCTATATTTCACTGCACATTAAATACTTGTTAGTACGCAGATTTCCAAATAAATATCTACATGTATATTAAAATGGTGCATAAATACAGTACAGTCGCTTCATTAGTCACGTGACTTTACAAAAGAAGATCTGACTTCATTCAGCTGGACTGTCCATGAATGTTGACGTTGAAAGAGTTTCACTGAGGAATCTGTTGATTTGATAATAAAAAATGTAGATTTAACGTTTTTAGATTAAATATTGTCTTTTGTTATGATCTGGTTGATTAATTGTTTTTTATTATTTGTATTCTTTGTAATTTGTCACATGAATATTTCACAGATGTTTGTAAAGAAACTTGAAACAACTTCATACAGAACATTGTGAATAAAACCTGTTGGTGATTTAATTACACGTCATGAAGCAGCATCCATCTGATGTACATTTATAAAGATATAGTTGATTCAATGAAATAAGACGTTTTAAACTAAAGTTCCTTTATGTTGATCACAAACATTTTAATTCATCGTTCATGTTACTGATCATGTAAAAACTACAAAAATCCTCATCAACAGAATGAAGAAGCTTTGAAAGAATTACAGACTGAATCAAAACCCATTTATATTATTATGATCCATACTGTTCACCTGGTTTTGTAATTGTATATATTTTGGATTCTTGGACTTTATATTTACACTATTCCCACTTTGTTTTGCAAGTGCTGCACAGCAATTTCCCTCAGAATGAATAAAGTTTTATCTTTTAACATAAAACACAATTAAAACAGTTGTTTCCAAAGAATAAAAAAAATATTCAAAACTAAAATAATTCAACAGAATATAAAAAAATATAGAAAACAAGATACTTACAACCAGAATAATGAATTGCTTCTAAGTTTTTTGTACCAATGATGTCATACAGTTTGCAGATTCATCTTAGTTTCCCTCTTCAACACATTTTTGCTCAACAACAGATTCTTAAATCCTTAATTTCTACATTCATGAATTTCACATTAAAAGACTGATTATTTTACAGTAAGTTGCATGAAAACAATAAACAAAATAGAAAACATTTTGCATTATTCAGTTGGGACAGTAAAACAGTTAAGAAAAAACATTTTAAAGATAATCAATCAGAGTCAGAATGTATATATTTTATGTATTTACACCCGATTGTTATTGTTGTCTTAGACTTTATATATGAACTCTGTATATTTACACTCTTCCCACTTTGTATTACAAATGCTGCTCAGCAATTTCCCTCAGAATGAATGAAGTTTGATCTTATCTTAAAATAAAACACATTTAAAACAGTTCTTTACACAGAATAAAACAAGTTATCCCAAACTAAAAAAACATCAGAAGATTAAAAAAAATTCATAAAACAAGATGCTGATAACCAGAATACTTAACAGCTTTTTTATACGATGATGTGATGCAGTTAAAACATATTCTTGTGGATTGATTTTTGGTGCATTTCTGCTCAACAACAGATCCTTAAAACTTAATTTCTTAATGTATATCCAAAAATGAATTTCAGATTAAAACAATCATTTATGTGTTGAGTAGTTAACGACAGTAGAGACAGTTAAGAAAAACAATTTCAATCATAAAAGATAATCAATCAGAGTCAGAATGTGTTTTGATTCACTGAACCTCTGAGACTCTGAGTGTAAAGTGTAAAACACTGAAATTATAACATCAAAGCTGAAATAACTCAACAGAAGATCCAGAAATCTAATAAACTAAAACTGATGTCTGATGAAGATCAAAGTTAAAGAAACACACAACTGGAAACAAAGTGTTTGGTTTAGTGGATTCACTAAATGTTAGATTGTGTTCTGATTAAACACAAGATGATGATTTAGTTATAGTTGAAAAATGATTTGTTTTTGTGTGAAAGTTGATGATCTGATGATGTAATACAGTTTGATTCTGATGAGTCATAACTGTTGATTGTATTGATTCTATCAATGAGATGTTGACTCACAGTGAAGTCAGAGTAAAGTCTGAACAAACACTAACATGTCTGAACATCACAGAGAAATATCAGTTTGATAGATTTTGATATCAGCAGTTTTAGCATCACCAGACTTTCCAATACTGAAATATGGGAAGAGTTTCTCAGTGAAAGTGTCTCTGTGAGTGTAGAAGTGAGTCATGTCTTCAGGGTCGTAGAAGGACACGTCCCCCATGTCATAGTCCAGCTGGACTCTGATCCTCTGGAGACTCTTCTTCACTCTGACAGTCTTACCAGCTCCATTAGTGTATTTTCCACTGTCATGATATAAACACCAGAGTCCATATTCTGGTGAAGCAAATCGCTTTCCCTTCCTGTCAACTGACTCTTTAGCCAAACCTACAACCCAGTGAGGATGGTCTCCCACCTCCACCTCCCAGCTGTGTTTCCCTGAGCTGAAGCCCTCAGAGCCCAGAACAATGGTATAATTAGTGAATCTCTCTGGATTGTTAGGAAGCTTCTGGTTTGTGTCTCCATGTCTCACACTGGTCAGATCATCAGACAGATAGAGACAGCGGTGTGCAGTCTTTGGGTCCAGAATGACAGGACTGAAGTGGACCTTGTCCTTCATCTTCTCCCTGTCTCTGAAGGACAGGTTGCCCAGGTGTTTGGCCACATCTATCAGCGCTCCTGAGACCAGCTGTGGATCTGACAGTGAGCTCTGGACTCTGGCTCTGGTCTGAGTGGGTTTATAACTGCTGAGGAATGACACGTTGTGTTTCTGCAGGTCTTCTTCAACAGCAGAGATGCTGTCTGACAGAGAGGAGATCTGCTCCTGAATCATCTTCATCTCTCTGCTGATAGTCTTCCCCTTCTGCTCCCCTTCCTCCCTCAGAGCTGCCAGTCTGGACTCCTCTTTCTCTTTCAGGACCTGGTGGAGCTTGTTGAACTCTGCTCTGATCTGCCTCTCTGTGGACAACAGCTGCTTCTTGGAGTGTTGAATCATTTCATTGTATGTTTCCTCCACTTGTTTGTGTTTGTCCCTCTTGTCCTGCAGAGACTCTAAGTCAGATCTCATCTGGTCCTTCAGGTCACTGACTGCTTGTTCTATAGGAACCACCTTGTGACTCTGGTGGAGAGAAAACTCACAGACAGGACACACAACTCTCTCTTCATCCTCACAGAACAGTTTAGTCTCTTCTCCATGTTTACACACCACCTCCACCTTCTTCTCTCCTTTTTCTGTCTCAGGTGATCCAGTTTTCTGTCTCTCAGCAAACGAGTCAGACAGTTCCTTCAGTGGAAAGTTCACCCCAGGATTGTCATTTGAGGATTTTCTTTTACAAATGGGACAGTTTTTGTTTTTAGCTTGTTTCCAGAATAGTTGCAGGCAGCTTGAACAGAAGCTGTGGTTGCAGCTCAGAGACACAGGATCTCTGAACGTCTCTGAACAAACATGGCAGTTCAGGAGACTTTCAACAAGAACTATCTTCTCAGCCATTTGTCTTGGTATCTAAATCATCTTTCAACAACGAGACTCACCAAGTTACTGTTCCGTCTCTTCACTGGTTCAAATACTCCAAACGTGTGTTTTCCAGCAGAGATCTCACACCCTGTAATGGCGTCTCAGCTCTGTTCAACAATGTTAAAATCTTCTTTCTGTTCCACAAACCTGTGTGACAGGTGTAGTTATTAGGAGGAAATGCTGTTATGTCCTTTAGTCACCAGCAGATGGTGTAACAGGAAACATGTTGTGCAAAAATCTCTTCATGACTGTGTTCATTTCATCCAGGTGGACTAAATAAAGATCACACTCGATTAACTATAATATCCAGACTTTAGAATGAACCCTGTCGCCAGAGACAGAAAGTGACATGCATAGAAGTATAAAGTATCATGTTGTGAAAATACTCAAGTAAAGTAAAAGTACCTCAGAAGTGTACTAATAGTATTCAGCCATAGGAACATGGTAACACTGGTTGGTTACTGGGTCTCTGTGTTCTGTAGAAATATTAGATGGAGGACAGAACTGCAGCTCATAATCTGATCACAATAACTGTCTCTAGAAAATGGGCGACAGCTGATGTTTATGGTGAAGTCCCTTATCATTTCAGTGAACAAATATAAGACACAAATCCAAATAAGTTACAAGGCTTTATTCAATATTTCACTGCACATCATTTAAATACTTGTTAGTACGCAGATTTCCAAATAAATATCTACATGTATATTAACATGTTGCATAAATAGATAAATACATGAATAGATAAAAGCATCAACAGTGTGTCATGTCATTCAGCACAATAAATACACAGGGTGTTCACCAGAGAAGCACAATGATGCCATCTTCTGGTGAAACTTGACTTAAGTCAATACACGAAGCATTTCACTTTCTGTACTTGGTACATACAGTAAATAGAAGCACTGGAATACTCGCAACCTTTTACCAGACAACCGTATCGTGTCTTTGTTGCTTTTCTGAATCAAAATAGCTGAAGTGCAGTACATTATTACGCTCTGTTCAATACCCCCAAAATAATGTATTCTTCAGAGGGTCAAACTTGACCCCCAGATGCAGATCCACATTCCACTTTGGGCGTCTTTGGCAGGTTTTTAACTCTGACGTTCAACCTCCTCTCGGATGCTGAAGATTCGGGAGCGCGTGGCGGACTCCAGGCACATTGCCAGCGGCTTGTTGTCCTGCTGCGCCGTGCTGATGTACCAGTTCTGGTAGGCGACGGACATGAGGGTGCTGATGTTCACCCCGGTGTCCTGTCTGTAGAAGAGGAATCTCACCAGGTCGCTGTCCATGCTGATGCTCGTGCCCAATCCGCTCAACAGACTCTTGTTCTCCACCGCCTGAGGGTGTGAAAAGGTAAAGGTCAGGGTCTGCGTAAAGGGTCACTGCATCACCCTTTCATAGCACTACAAAGTGTGTGGTGAGAATCGTGTATCGAGTCACGAGCTTTACCTCCAGATGCAGAGTTGGCTCGGCACCATCTTTGCGGCAACTCAGGTAGAGATTTGTGCCCTTGATGCCCAGAGCCACCGTTCTGCCCTCGACGCTGGGTGCAGGGTGCAAGTATGTGGACATGTTCAGGAGAACTGAGGAGAGAAGAGAGGGTAGAGGTTCGCTTTTATTGAAAACTGAAAGACTGTCTGTCATGGTGCTACTTTAAGTGCAGTTTACTAAAGGTACATTAGCATTTGTACAACAGGAAAAAGGCATCAAACTGCTTTGACTTGGAGGTAGTTATGATATATATACAGTATATATATATATATATATATATATATATATATATATATATATATATATATATATATATATATATATATATATATATATATATATATATATATTTGAGATTTGTTCACTTGATTCATCAGTTACACCAGTGGTGCTGCTACTTTATACTTCTATTCCACTACATTTAAAAGGGAAACATTGTACTTTATACTCTTATGTTATCTCATGTCGGTTGGTTTTATTGTTTAATCTATTGTTCTGTTTTATCAGTTACTTATTTTGTCTTGCTTTTGTTGGGCCTCTTTCTGTTGTTGTATTGCTTTGCTTTGTCTGCACTCTGTTTTTAAAGGTAATAAAGTTATTATAAAAATAAAATATCACCTTTTAACAGCTTCAGTTTGAATATCAATATCATGAACTATAAGAAATCTGTCATCCCTGAGTTTAAATATCTAACATTAACTTTGTTTATGAATGATTTTCTAACCGTCAGATCTAACTGTCACACGTAATCACCTTTTTTGGGCTCAGCGCCTCCCTGCAGCATCACTGCGTGGAGCTCCATGCTGTTCTGGACCTGAACTAAGCTCCTCTTCTCTTCGTCGTACATGCTGTACTGCTCCTCGCCCGTCCAGCTGACCTGAAGTTGTGGAGCTGAACCACGCTCAAACACAATTTCCTCTGAGGGAGAAAGAGGCACACCTGATTAGTGATGTTGTGATTTCTCGTCTTCTCTCTTTAGGAAGCAGCAGGAATTGTAAAATAACATCCATAGATTTAGTCTCTTTCTGCACAAATGGGTCAGAAATCTGAGCCCGTCTCTGGGTAATTTACTGCAGATTATCAACAACTTCATTGCAGATACACAGTTCATTGAGGGGATTTCTGACTCAGCGTAGATTAAGTGCAAGAAAAGTAAAGGAGACGTCAGTCAAACAAAGCAATAAATGAAGGAAAGTGTGGATGGATCTGTGATAAACAAGTAAGTGAAGGCCAACAAGATCATGTAAACTGTTGATGGTAGAGGACTGGCAGCATTTCTGTTTTTACATACATAGATTTATTTATCTTTTCAGGAACTTGTAAGTGTTGGTAACAGAGTTTAAACTCTGTGCTAACAGAGAAACCAGCACAGAAAGTCCCTTTTGTTAATGTGAAATTGTTGGAATAAAGTCTCCTCCGTGTGCTTACCTTCCATGATGCCATCCAGCATGATGTTGAGCAGGTCCTCGTCTCTGAATTCGCTGCTCATCAGGGATTCTGAGCTGCTGCCCTTAAACCTCTCCATGGCGACGATGAGGTTGACCACGTGCGTCATTGTCAGTGGGTGATGGGAAATCTCAAAGTCCAGTCCTTCGGGCATCTTGGGGCTCCACATCTCGCTCACGTTGCATTTCATCTCGGATTCCATCTTTTGTTTTCTGAAGCAAGGAAAATCTGCAGGAAGATAAATGTACAGTGTCACAAAACATTTAGGCAAATGCAGCAGCATTTTCAGGTACATTTTTGCTATTTATTCCCTCATTGTTTCTAAATTTTGTATTCAATACTCTGACATAAAATAGTTCACTGTTTTACTCTCAGTTCTAAAAGCTGCTGTACATCTGTGTGTGCTGCTGCAGTGATTGATTCACTACTGTATCAACACTTGACAATAAGGCACTTATACACTCTGCAGAGGACGGCATTTCATAGATGCAGTTCAAAGATTTTCATCTGACAGAAACATAATACATCTTGTAGTTTCTAGTTTATTAATGACACAATAGGCAGCAGATTATGTTAGATAAACCACTTATCCTATCAAAGTCAGAGAAGTAAAAAGAGTCACTTTACCTGTTAAAGTCAGTAGAATAGAAGTTGTTGTAGTGTGTCTGGTTAAGATCCAGCAGTTGTCCTGGTGTCAGTGTTGTTCTGCCTTTCTGTGCCGACCTCAAGGGTTTTTATACACTCACCAGAGCTGTCGAGGGAATTTTCCCTCTCAGACAGGAAGTGGGATGGTCTTGTCTTGCTGCGCTCACTGTGATGAAATACTGTACTTACACACTGCTGCCGTACACACACGGCTCAGGTGTACTGTGTGATTGTGACACACGTATGTTGGAATCAAGAAAAAAAACGTTGCAATACATACAGTATGAGATACATTCTTCGTAAAATACAGATAGCGTTATTAGATAGTTGTTTTGGTAATCATCAGTGTAGACGATTTACAGCAAAAGTTTCAGGACATTTTAGGAAATAAGCGTGTTCTCTTTGAGGTGGAGAGTTAGATGAGATGATTGAATCCACTCTCAAATCTAAATGGTAGCTAGTTATATATGAAGCTAATGCTAAAACCAGTAGAGGGTTAGCTTAGCTTAGCACAACGACTGGAAAAAGGGGAAACAGCGAGCATGGCGCCAACCTGAGGTTAAGATAATGTCAGCATTGTACATTTCGGCAAACCAAAAGTACTTTGTTAGGTTTTGTGAGAGATCATGATGTTGACTCTTGGTGTCATACGGGATGTGAACAACGGGTTTAACTTTCATGGGTGTCTGAGCCATTCATCCACCACATCTTCCTCTGTACATGGATTTATGTGGTTAGATGTGATTAGAAACGTATTTGTGATGTGTCAAAAACGTAATCCTGGAGAAAATGCGTAATTTTTAAGAGAGCAGGCTTAAAGAAATCCACCTCTGAAGCTCACTAATTAACACGGCGTATCTCGTTTGTTTAATCCGCACAAAAATCAAAGTGTAAAAACAGCAATTTGCCTTTTTATAGGAGGAGTTAGGCCTAATTATGGCCCTTGTAAAACAGCAAATTGGCGTTTTTACCCTTTTTTGTAAACATTAAACTAATGAGTTAATTAATGAGCTTAGAGTTGCTGGTCGGTGGATTTTGGTAACTTTCGGACAGATCCTGGCAAGTTTTCTTCCACTGCTTTCACCCTTTGTGCAAAGCTAGGAGTATTTCCAAAAAAAGTGCTGCCCTTTAGAGTAAACAGAGTTTACTTTCATATACTATACCAACCATAATAAACGAAACATCAGATTCATATTAAAAAACATAACTATATAATGTTAAAAGTTGATGAAAAATCAATAAAAGTTTAAGTCTGGCATAAGCCACCACTGTACTGACCCTGTATTTAAACTGTAATGACTATAATAATGATAATAATAATAATAATAATAATAATAAATATTGCAATGATTGAAGATACATTTCCATTAGTCACAACTGGGTAAAAGTTGTTTCATTTTGGAGAAGTACTAAAAAAGTACACATAGCCTTCTGTCACAGTTTGCATATGAAATGCTGAACCTTCTGATCTAATATGACATAATCGTCTCACGTCTTTGAGCAGGTCCTTTGGGGTTTTGCGGTTCTTTTGATGTGAACAAAAATTCCACCAGCAGTAGAAGATTTGCTCGTTGTTTAGACTTGCATAACAGCGGCTGAATCTCATATTTCTTCACTTCCCTGTTGAGCTGTGGTACAGGAGGAAGCTGCGTCATCCAGTCTGAATTCAACCTGATGGAATTCACACTGTCTGGAGGCGCCAGGGCTGTGATTAAATTATATTTATGTTATAAACTAAGTGCTCTCTGAAGCCCAGTTATTAAACAGTAAACTAAGTATATATATCTGCAAAATATCTTTCTTTTATGCTTAAAAGTGTGTCAGTAATAGTAGGCCGACTACTACGACTACTACTACGACTACTACCACGACTACTACCACGACTACTACCACGACTACTACTACGACTACTACCACGACTACTACCACGACTACTACCACGACTACTACCACGACTACTACTACGACTACTACCACGACTACTACCACGACTACTACTACGACTACTACTTCGTATGTGATCCACGTAAAACTAGGAAGTATAAAGACTGTTAAAAGTTTTAAAAAACACTGCTATGTGAAAAGTGAGTACAACACCACTTCCGTAGTTATTTCAACCTAAACGACAATCTTTTCCTAAACCTAACTGAGTTGTTTTGTTGCCTAAACCTGACTGAGTTGTTTTGTTGCCTAAACCTAACTGAGTTGTTTTGTTGCCTAAACCTAACTGAGTTGTTTTGTTGCCTAAACCTAACTGAGTTGTTTTGTTGCCTAAACCTAACTGAGTTGTTTTGTTGCCTAAACCTAACTGAGTTGTTTTGTTGCCTAAACCTAACTGAGTTGTTTTGTTGCCTAAACCTAACTGAGTTGTTTTGTTGCCTAAACCTAACTGAGTTGTTTTGTTGCCTAAACCTAACTGAGTTGTTTTGTTGCCTAAACCTAACTGAGTTGTTTTGTTGCCTAAACCTAACTGAGTTGTTTTGTTGCCTAAACCTAACTCAGTTGTTTTGTTGCCTAAACCTAACTCAGTTGTTTTGTTGCCTAAACCTAACTAAGTTGTTTTGTTGCCTAAACCTAACTCAGTTGTTTTGTTGCCTAAACCTAACTGAGTTGTTTTGTTGCCTAAACCTAACTGAGTTGTTTTGTTGCCTAAACCTAACTGAGTTGTTTTGTTGCCTAAACCTAACTCAGTTGTTTTGTTGCCTAAACCTAACTGAGTTGTTTTGTTGCCTAAACCTAACTCAGTTGTTTTGTTGCCTAAACCTAACTCAGTTGTTTTGTTGCCTAAACCTAACTAAGTTGTTTCCTGTGAAGACGGAAATTTATTTTGAAAAGACTGTATTGAGACTTGTGGCTGGACTTTTCAGGGGAAAACACACCAAAAATAACTTCTTGTAAGACGTCTTTGTATGAGGATACGTTGATGTACAACGTGATGTGTATTGTGTTGAGACCGCTATTAACTGATACACCGCCCAGCGGCATGCTGGGTACAGCTCGGCTGCTTTGAGCGAACACTAGTTGTGGCAAAAGCTGGAAGATCAGGACTGTCTAGTCCAACGTAGCCCGAAAAGTAGTGGAAAGATTTGATTTGTCTGGAGCAGAGGTGTGTGTGTGTGTGTGTGTGTGTGTGTGTGTGTGTGTGTGTGTGTGTGTGTGTGTGTGTGTATGCGTGCGTGCGTGCGTATGCGTGCATTTAATAGGTTGGGTGTGTTGTAATCGCAGTGACATGTTGTTGCTCTTCCTCTGTGTGAATCACTCTCCTTTAACTGCTGCTGACTAATGTTTTGGAAACAAGGAAAGATGGAGTTTCTGTCAGTGCTGGAGCAGCACTTTCACATCCCATTAACATCTATCCTTTTCATTTAACTGAAGGAAGTGAGCAAAATACGAAATGGCACAATGGAGTTACTGAAATTATAAAAATAAATGAAGTTATGTTATCTTTGCTGTGGAAAAAGTCAGAATCCACCTCAACAAATATGCACAATGTAACAGCTTTAAAAGCTAAAACTGTCTGCATTATAACAATATACAACTATAACATGTTTAAGAACATCTTGCACTTGAGAAAAACTGTAAATTACAAATCAAAATTTGGCCAAAGCGGCACAATTAAGGAGGAAAGTTAACATCTCATTTAATTATACACAGCAGTCACTTGTCCTCTTAACAAAAATCCCACAATAACACATGAAACATTAAAATAAGATGAAACGTATCATCTATGAAACAGAACGATCGATGCAAAAGATTAAAAAACAGTTTCAGTCAGTGTTGGGAAAACTTTGAACTGTCGTATTGTACAGTTTTCACTGGAACACGTGACCTTGAATGCACTTAAGTTTGATCATGATATCATCGAAGTAACGCTTCGTTGAGTCATTTCTTAAAAATTATGAATAATAAAGACATCCCAAAAATAACTCCAGCAATTCTGTCATCATATAAACTACACAGTGAAACGCACGTAAACCTTTTCAAGCCAAAAATGTGAAGTCAGTTTCAACGACATGACAGGAAAAATACACATTTTCTGTAACTCTTCCTTAATCTCTGCTCGGTTTAAGACGTTAAGAGTCACATGCCCGATGTTTTTAAAAGCAACATATCAGATATTTATTTATCGTTATTCCACTTTGAGAGACAATTTTTTATTTCAGCTCATTTTTTGGATGGTGGCTTTGTTAATCTTTAAGGATATACATGTATGCATTCAAACACTTAAAAAACTGTTAATATGAGGATCATATAGAGGGTGATCTGTTAATCTGAAGAAAACAATGACTAATATTTATTTTGTAGTTAATCTTATCAGTTAATCTTGATAAAGAGAAAATAACCTGGGGGTGTTTTATTATTATTAGTTGTAGTCTGTTGTGATTTAATTACCTTAGAAATGTGTTTACTTGAGCTTCTTGTGTGCATATTATATTGATATTCAAATTATACATATTTTAAAAGAAAATAGACATTGTTCTTAAGCGGGTTGTTTTACCCGATATCAGTCAGATGTTCAGTTTATATACACTTTACTGACTTTGTAAGGTTGTCTTTAATTGCTCTTGTATAGTTTTAATTTGACCTTTAATTGACTTTCCTTTTATTTTACACACCTCTTTTTGTATTTACCTGCACTTATTTCTGTCCTTCTGGGGATAAATAAAGGCTTATCTTATCCTATCTTATCTAATAATAACATAATATAATAAGGCCGTTTAATAAGGACATTTTCTAGTAAAACGCAGGAGTATTTTTTTGCACTGATGTATTGCGACTTTAAGTGATGTAAAAGATCTCAACATCTGATCTGAGACTAACCGTGAATGTGAGCGGTACCCATGTTTCCCTAAATCCTGCTCTGAGGGTGTGGGGGACTTGTGTCGGGTGTCGTTTCATACAATGAGGACAAATGTGAGGAGAGATCACATCCAGTGAACTCACTCCACTCTGTTGTCTAACAGCAGCTTTCTAGTGTGCTCGCCTGGTAGTTTCATAAGCCGGAGGAAGTTTCATCAGATCCGGTGTAATTAAATACTCTATCGTTAAATCCCGCCCGTATTCTTCCTCCGTCACATCCTGCGGAACTAGTTTCACGGGCAAAATTCCCGGTGTTGTAAGAGGACGGCGGGTAGCAGCTCAATCAATTCAAGCCACTTCCCAAAAAACTGCTGAGATCTCACTTCTTTCCACGTGTGCGTCTCACAAACCCCGAGCAGACGTTTCATCACCGCGTGTCGTTAACGTTACCGTATGTGTGACACAAAAGCACGAATTACTGCTTCAGAGAGGTTCACGCACCTACAAGAGAAGTCAACGTGATTTAAAACATACCGTTATTTATCTCAATATTACATCAGTGGCAACACCAAACCTTATGGCGGCCAACAAAGGCAAGTAAAAGGTAATAAGACGAGTCCAACATACATTAAGTTAAATTAAAATGGAGAGTTTAAAAAACGCCATTGTCATCCTAAAGGGGAATAAAGAAAACAAAATCAAAACCATCACAAAGGTCCATAGAGAAATATATCTCAGGTTTATTAATAACTTTCTTCATCTTCAAAACTCATTAAGACAAAAATTATAAAACAGTATTTACACCTTGTTTCTCTGATTGTCTTAAGTTACAGCATGCCAGAGAGAGTGAAGGACGATCACTTTCTTTTTCCCGCCCACAGAACGCTCCATTTGCTCTGATCCCAAATTAACTTCATGACAAATTAAATTAAAAAAAGATTACCGACAGTGTTCGAGGTTAAAAAGAAAAGAAAAAACATTCACACACAAACACACACAATGAACCCAAACCCTGTAGAGTTTAAAACAGGTGAGGGACATACACATAAAGAAGACATTTTATCAACAATCTCAGCCGTAAAAATCTACAAAACGAACAACAGTCCTTTGAAATGAGTGTTTGTCAAAAAACAGTTCAGGAATGAACACAAAATAATAATAATCCAGTACAGTCATTAGAAGACAGTGAAGGCAACAGAACGGTGAGTCAGAGAGCTCCTTAAACCTTTGACAGCTGAATATAAGAGAAAAAGGCAATGTCATGTTAAGGAGTCAGCGTAGATGATGACGGTTATGAAATCCTGGTCAGTAACAGTATTGCGAGAGAAGCTACTGAGGCGGAAACTTTGGCAAATTTGTGGCTTTTTTTTGTTTTTTTGGGGGGAAAATACTGCTTTTCTTGCTAAAGTGCTTTTATTTTTTTTTTTAAATCGCAGAAGAGTCCGGGCTGTTTCAACTTCCTTCAATCACCCTTCGAACATGATGGAGAACAATCAATGTGGAGTTAAAAAAACAGAAAGAAAAAACACACTGATTGAGTTAAACGTCAGTACCTTTCAAAATAAAATGATCAGCTTTTTACTCAGGATTTCCTCAGAAAGGTTTTTCGTTCGACAGTCTTTCTCAAAAGATTTAACATGTTGCTGGTGTTTTCTAACATAAACGGGTCTTTACTACTGAACCGGACAGTCAAATCTTTAAGATAAAAAAGCATTTAAAGAACAATAAATTCCATTGTTGTCATCCAGTGCCAGCCTCCTTTGTGATCATACACTTCTCAATCTCTGCATCTCCAGAAGGGTTGTCCATGAGCTCACAGACAGTCTGCCCGACATGATGCAACACTTCCCTTCAGGAGAAACCAATCTTTTAATCCAATATTTCCACCGCACCGCAGCGACCACATCCTCCCATCGCAAACATTTCATCACCGTGAACATGTACGAGATCAGTTATACATTTTATGATGAAATTGAATCTGGATGACAGATTAAAACAAGCTCTCCCCCCTCAGGTTTGTGACTGAATCACAGAGTAACGAGTGCTATCAAAGTCTCATGGGAGGTGTAGTTTGTTAATGCTAACAGTCCAGTATAGTAGATGTATTCATTTATCTTTAGGACATGTGAATAAGCACATTAAACCCAAGAAGAAATGTTGCTGCTTTTCAAAATAAAAGAAACTCCTCTGTAAGAAAATAATCTATCTTTTAAGTTTTTAATTCTTAAATATATTTAGAGCCGATTTCCATCATTTGCTAACTTTCACTGTATCCTCGGCTCCGCCCACTGAGGTTTAACTCAACCAATGACGTTACTGTAAATCCAGTCTGCTGTGATTTTAGTGTGTTGATCTCCACTTTGAAATATTACTTAAACTGACCCGTAATCAACCAACCGCCATGTTAACTAAAGCATCAGCTCAATTTACTGTAAATTGTAGATAAACAGCTCAGACCCATAAAACGATGAATTAGTCTTCAGATTATCGCCGCTCGTGTCTTTGGCAGAAAGTCGTCTCACAGTCAAAACACACAAAGGGACAGAAATAAGTTATAAGTCTATCGGCCACTTCAGGAAACCTTCTGCCTGCTTCAAATGCTGCTCCTGTGTCCATTTGAAAGGCAGAACCACAACTTAAATGGGTTTTTGAAAAATAAATATGTTCATGTGCTGCAGCAGCTGATTAGCCTGAAAATGACTCAAAAATGGGCTAAACAAAAAAAAAACACAAACAAACCTTGTGACATTTGAGCTTTTCCAACTACGAAAACCTCAAAATACCAAGAATTTGAAAACCAAAATGAAATCATCCTTTTGTCTCGAGCTTTTTGTTTCAGATCCACATTGAAACTGGAAGTAAAAGTGCAATTCCTCTTTTATGTCGGAGTAATTAAAAACGTCATCTGCAGGAGAGAAGAGGGAACAAAGACGACCACACGTCTCAACACATTCTACGACCACAGAACGCTTCAGTAGTTTTACGTTACTCGTTTGTTCATTGACGGGAGATGAATTTAGGGATTTGAAATCTGTTGATTGAGCCTCTGAAAAATCTTCAGTTTGTGATGATCTGCGTCTGAAAAGTTTTTGGTGAATCCACTTCCTTTCAGTGTGCATCGTCTACTCCCCCTGATGTCCTACATTTCCCAGAATCCCTTTTCACAATGTTTAGGAGAGCAGAAGAGAACTCGTTGGATTTACTTGTGTATTCAAGTGGAAGAAGAAGAAAAACTCTGACAGCAGAGCATCAAAGATGAGGAAAAAACAAAAACGTTTCAAGTTCCTGCATTGCATTCTGGTACATGTAGTCGTAAATCAATCGCCGGACATCTTCGCAGGAATAACGAATCTCTTTGGTTTTAAAAACCTGGATGACTGATTCTCTTTTCATGTTGAATATCACAACACCACCACCACATCTTTGAAACTGTACAGTGGTTTATGAGTGTGTACAGTTCTGTGAAAAATCCATTGTCATAATCATAAAATATACATCATTGCTTCCCATAAAGCGGGCGACATGTGGCTGATGTCGGGGCTGAGCGCTGTGTTTGGCGACAAAAATGCGAAACAATAAATGTTACGGTTTCCCATCCCCCGAATCAGACCCACAAAAGAATTAAGAAAACCCAAACATAAGCACTGAACGCAGAGGAACATTTAACATGTAAAATCTCACAATGAGGCAAAATAAAAATCACATTTCTCCCCCCCCCCCCCCCCCTCATTGACAATAGTATATTTTCTCTCACACACACAGAACTCAATAAATAAAGTCTCTGATTTCTTAAAGTATTTTCTAGTCAGAATGTGTTCAAGCTTCCCTCTTTTGGTTTCTGTTCCCACCAAGTCTGGTGATGGCCATTTTGGTCACACACACACACACACACACACACACACACACACACACACACACACACACACACACACACACACACACACACACACACACACACACACACACACACACACACACACACACACACACACACACACACACACACACACAACTCTAGGAAACGACTCAACGAGTTAGTTAGTGCTCTGAAACATCTTCCATCTTTGTAAAAAAATAAAATAAACGGATTCCTACACGACCGAACCGTCCAGGACCCGTCATCGGCGAAACTAGAACAAAGCATTTCACAGAGAGGAGGCTGTTTGAGAGCACAGTTAACGAACCCAACACATTTAATTCAACACATTTGTCATAACCATATTGATTGTCTTAATCACGTCTATCGCTGCTAAATCTCTTTGAACAACTCTGGGATGAAGGCTCTCGGCTACTCACTGTTTCTATCCAGGAAACAAGAAGGGGAAAAACAAACACAACCCACAGCCCCACCCAAAAACAGAAAGGTCTCGTGTTGCCGTCTCACACAGGATTCACCAATAAATATCTCACTATAAATGTCTACGGAACATATATTACTCTCTTTGAACTCCGCCGACATGCTCGGGTCGTCTTTGTCTTCTAGCTGTACGGATGGTGAGGAGAGGGATGCAGCTTGCTACACATGCGGCGGTGGGTTTGGTTCATGTGTGTGTGTACGTACGTCGGGGGGGGGCGGAGTCTTCCTGAGTCTCTGATTAGGGACAGTGATTGGGAAGCAACACACACACACACATTTAAAAACACACACGCACAGGTCGGCGAGGCCTCTGAATGACGTCGATTGGCGAAAGAGGGAGGAGCTTCCTGGTCCAGACAAGCAGGTCCTTCAGATCAGTTCATACATTAAGGAGCATGTGCGCACACACACACACACACACACACACACACACACACACACACACACACACACACACACCTGCCGATGGACTACCATAGATGAGTGTTGGGTTTTTGTGGCGAGTATTTACGATGGAAACGTTCCCACAATAAAATGTGTGTTTAATCCTTTGCATATTTACACAATATGCATGCACATGGCTTGTCTCTTTACGTCAGTGTGTCTGCATTCCTACTCACACACGCACATAAACACCGCTCCCCTCCTCAGCATACATTCGAGCGTAGTAGTGCATGCGTGCAAACGGTGGAGTATGGTGGTGGTGGTGGCGGTGGTCAGATGCTGTTTTCCAGCTGGCTGTGGTGGTTGGCTGTGTGCGGTAAGTTCTGCTCGTTGAGGAGGAGGAGCGTCGTCTCGTCCGGCCCGTTCTCCGTCGGGGTGGAGTCGGCTCCCAGATCCGTGATGGTGGTGTTGGCGGTGGCGGGCGGAGTGGTTTGATCCAGGCACAGCGCGTTGTGGCCGCTCTCTGGGGACTGGGGCGTGCTGTCCAGATGGGACGCCATCAGGCCGTTCTGGTACTGGGACCGCGTGATCTGAAGGAAAAATAAAAACATACTATAAACTTGTTGTGCCAGTACGCACTGATTTGATGATTTGTAACTCGTTCGCAGCATTTAAAAGACTAAGCAGGTAAACCGCATGTTGAGATGAACACTATACATGCTGGGAGAGGAAGTGTTCCTGGTAAAGTACCGACTTTATCATGACAGTTGCAGGAGGAAAGCAACGCCGAGACAAGACGGTAAGAGAACAGAACAACTTTCTATTCTATCAAAGATTCAGACTTCTAACCAACCTTGGCGAACTGCAGGTCGGTGAGCGCTCGGACGTAGAAGTCGGGCGTGTACTGCTGCACCGGGATGCTGCTGTTGAGCTGGCTGTTGCTGCCGCTGACGGAGAGCGAGTCTGCCCGGTCGGCGCCGCTCAGAGACGCTGTGCGGTTCAACTCGCCGTGGTGGGACGGCGTACGAAACTCTGCACACACACACACACACACCCGCAGAAAAATAAAAGGTTATCAACAGCTTCAGAGGGACAGAATTGTGGGATAGAGGATCTATGAGGTCGTCTCGCATAAATGCATAAAGAATATGGTCGATCACTACAGAAAGCTGCGGCGTGAGCTTTATTCTACCGCTTCAAAGCCATTCGTGATGTTAAAGGCTCTATGAAGCAGATCAATGGAGGACCTCCAGAGAACAGGATGCAGTGGAAGTTCTAATGCAGGTTAATATGAATGATGTGAATGACTAATCAGTGACACACGAGGTTGAATGAAAACAAAATAAGATCTGAGGGAGTGAATTCTGTGAGAGCAAAAGAGGCGGAACGGGCTTAAAACAAACAAACTCATGACCGGCTGTGCTGTACGTACCTTTGTGTTTGTTTCACTATCAGCAAACTGGTGCCTCATTCACACTAAAGCCATGTGACGCACACAAAACTTTCCAACAAGCAGTGACTCGAGGACTCGAGGAGCGCAAACATGTGAGCCTGAAGACTTTAAATGTGTAGTTTCATAAGCAGCAGGTCGAGCCTGTACTCTTTATAACCATTATCATACTAATACTATTTACAGAGACCAAACAAATCCCCATTAATGTAAATGAATGAAAAGGTAACACGTATATCTGCTTACAGCTAATATATAGTTATTAACCGTTAAATGTTCATGTCGGCAGTTTAACTGTTTATTAATGTGTTTATAAAGAAATATAACTCTATAAAGTGGAGGCTGGCCTTGTGCTTATTTGTCTGTGCTTGTGTGCTCTTGTATGTTTTCTTTAATAACGTCAACCTGTGTGATGGCTGATGTTAATTAATGTGCATCGTCCCTTCTTATATGAAATAAACACAAAACAAGTCTTAATGGGAGACGTTACCGTTAAAGAGTTCACTTTAACGTGTCATTGTATCTCCTTACAGCTACATTATCGTGTGTTATAAACCATATAAGTAAGTGTACAGAGATGAGAGTAAACCTGAATCTGACAGCTAGTACAATGAACTGTTATTATATATATATATAAATATAAACACACAGTATAAAGACTTTTGTCCTGTTGGTCAAACCCAGTAGTAAACAAGGCGCTGCGGAGCGGCTTTCTTTTTCATTATCAATTATTTCTGTTTGGTTTGTAAAATGTCAAACATATGCTGCTGACAATAACTCAAAGAAATGCCCGACGTGGTGACAGATTCAAATCCCTCATGGTGTCAGACCAACAGTCCAAAACGCAGAGAGACTCAACTTTCAACGATATAAAACAAGCAAAACACGCTCTCGTTTAAGAAGCCAGCAGCAGCACACTCGAACTAATAACCAATCATCCAAACAGCTGCTGGTTCATTCAATGGATCAGCAACTGAAAACCTAACAATAAGAGCCAAATATGAAAATGAATTCTAATTGTTTGTGGATACGTTTAAAGAGAAAATACTGAACTTAATTACAGTTTAAATGTCAGTCAAATCAGAACAGGTGTCTCCACTTCCAGCAGTCGTTCACTGCACAACTCTTAGTCATAGTTATTAAAGTTATTAACGGTTAACACCTAATTACTGAAAAGACTTCCTTTAGTTAGCTGGTTATTTTCCACCTCTGCTCCGACGCACTGAAACCACGGTGACTAACATTCATCGTGTGTCATCCACACAGTTTAGCTTTTTATTTTGACATGCTTGTTTCACCCAAACCCAAACACACACACACACACACACACACACACTCATGCTCGTTACCCGCTGCTGTGTGTTATTACCGGTGGATGAGAGTCTTCCAGCAGGGGGCCTCAGTGAGTCATAGGAAACGGTTTTACCTGGACACGTCAACTGGGTTAGCTTTCAATGAATTACGCTAGCTCGTTAATCGTGGATGTCTACGGCTAATGTTCTAGTTAGTGGTTAGATTTCACTTCGTCACGACTATTTATTATATGTCAGTCTTGAGATCACAGTCGGCAACTTTTCCTTCATTCACATCTACAACTTAAAAACCTGACATAACACTCAAAGTAGCGTTCACAGCTACAATTAGCCCTCACGTGACGGGGCCACAGAGTTCTGTTTATGCCGTGTAAACTTTAATAAGATTAATGGTCCAGACTACGTATAAATGTTTGTGCAATTTGCCGTTTACGTCACTCTGGAAGACGAAAGTTTAGAGTTGTTTACTTTGTGAAAAAGCTTAAAAAGTAAATAAAGTTTAATACTAACACAATGAGATACACGTCCCTGTGATACTAACACCAGAACAACATATTTCAGCTTTTAAATACACTATTTTACGTTTAAGAAAATACACAAAATCATCATCCGCATCTTACAAAAATAAGTATTTTTTCATCACCTTTCTGTCTTAAAGCTCGTAGAAAAGAGACCGACTGGATCTTCAAGACGTCAGTGAAGGTTTTAAAACTTTTAACGAGTTAGTGTTTTTAAAAAATCAAAGTGGACCCAATTCCAAACAGCAGTCCTACATTCATCCCACATCTTATAATGAAGACGTTTTCATTCATAAATACAAGACTAGAGGGGGGGATTGCATTTGGAACTGGGTGTTTGTGATTAAGAACAGGAAATGTTTATTTGTTGTTCTCTAAAAGACTACAATCTATTCCAGCAATTAATGCTTTGAATACTAGGTTCATACTGCACCATGACAGTGAGGGACAGGACAACAATAACCAAACCACAGCTCCACGTTCTCTCCTTCATTCTTTGTGTTAACAGTCACAGTGATCTTACACCTAAATACTGATGCAAAAACAAACGGCTTGACCCCTCGAGGGGCTTCAGGTCCCATCTGGGTGTCTCGTGATGTCCTGTCCTTCTCCATTTGATCTCAGAGGTGGCTTGTGATCATTTTCTGTCCCCGAACTGTGCCGACGATTTGTCAGATGAGCTCTTTGATCGACTTTGTCACTGAAACCGTTGTGTCACCTTTAGAACCTTTGCAGCTCAAATTTGTACACGAGTGTGATATTTTACAGATGGAAAATAAACTTTGTGAGTTCTCTCTGCTGCTGGACAAAGTTAACCAATAAAATTAAATAGATTTTTCCAAAGGTAGAAACCAAAACTCATCCCTCTACTTTCTGCTGGAGTCCGAGCAGACAAACCTCTTCCTGACAAACGGAAACATGAACGCTGACCTTCACCTGTTTGCTAAAAATAAATGGACTCCTCACTGCTCACCTGCTCTGCATAATCCATGCAAATAAAACTTGGTTGAACAAAGAGCTTATTTGACTAAAAGCGTCTGTCGTCTTTGCTGTGTGTGAAGGGTGAACGCACAGTGAATCACAGTGGGCAGAAGACTGCTGTTACACTGCATCTACCTTTGAACATGCTGCACCTACAGCCGGTGACGTCATAGCAGGTGTTTTATCACTGATCGGGGAGAATGAAGAAGAACAAAACGTAACTGTTTCAACCCATAAAGAGCAGCGCATGAGCGATCCTCTGCCCTCTGTGATCCGGCCTTTATTCACCCCGTTGACCCATTTCTAAGGCAACACAAATTTCAAAGCCACGCCTGGTGAATCAAGAGCCAGGCATGCCCACCCACTCTACCTACCCCCCGACCCCCCCGACCCCCGTCCTTGGTGTTAAAAGGACCCAGACATGCCGGAGTTTACCTGGCAACCGAGAAAACAGAGAAAACCTCTTAAAGGGGAGGTGGCGAGGACGAGGTGCAGCCACTGAGAGGAGAGAAGGAAGGAGGGAGGGAGGGGGTGATCGATGGCACAGAGGGGGGAGGGGGGGGGGGGGATGAAGGGGGGAGACTGAGTGAGACAGTGGGAGACAGAGGGACAGATCTGCTTCACGTGCAGAAAACATGCATGGAGAAAATCTCCAACAGGAAGATCACAGGTTACACCGGACACTGGCCATCGGACGGTTTGAGCGATCAGGAGTTTGATGAAATGGGTGAATGAGGCGGACGCTGGTAAGAAGGAAGGAAGGGAAGGAAAGGAAGGAAGGAAGGAAGGAAGGAAAGGAAGGAAGGAAGGAAGGAAAATAATAAAATGACGCTTCACAGATCTCTCTCTTCACCTGAAGCACCTGAAAGAGCGAGCTGTCGAGGGTTGAGATGAAAATGAGAATAGAAAGAAAGGAAAGACACGAGATGGACAAAATATTTCATACGCTGGTGTGTCTGTCGGGGCGTCATGAGGACACAATACTCAGGATATAATCAACTGTTCAAAGAGAAGCAGACAGACAAGCTGACAAACACAAACCGGAGGAAAAACAGATTAGACTGAATTCTTGTATTTTAAGAAAGTGTGTGAAAGAGACAGAAAGAGATGAGAGGAGGGAATGAGTTCAAACGTCATCAAACATAATAAATAAATAAGAAAAATCCATTTCAAGCACTTGAATGCTTATGAATCCCTCAGTGAACTCTTCTTCTCTTCCTAAATTAAAGTAGAAAAGCTCTGGTTTTGACATCATACAGTAAGAATCTCTCCTGATGCGACTTTTTAAATTCTATGAATATTGAGTTAGTTGAGTGAAGTGTGTCAGAGAAGTGTGCGTCTGTGTCTGTAGTTAAATCTGATGTAATCACAGATAAAGCCTTACGCGTGTTTTAAGCTTCGTGGATCAGATGCTCCATGTTTAGGTGAAAGCTGATCACATGGTGTCAAAGAAAGATGTCCGAAATAAAGATAGTTAAAAAACAACTACGGCTCTTTTTTTAAATGAGCCTCTGAGGCCGACTGCTGATCAATCAGCACCGTCTCCGTCAAATAAATCAATAAAATAAAATGAATGAACAAAATGAACTAGTTAGACTCGTCTGTGAGGAGCACTGGAGACTCCACACAAACTGTTTCATGTGAGGTGACGGCGAGGTCGCTCTACTGAGGTTAATGTTTGACCTGCAGCTGCTCCGTCTGCATGACACATTGATGAGTGACAGCAGCAACGCTTTAATAAACTGTCCTGCAGACAGATGATATCTTTTGGCGCTGTATATTGTTTTTCTTTCTAGTTTTTAATAGATGAAACTCAACGGCACTAACTAAATATCCTTAGATGCTATGTGGTGAGAAAGCAAGAAGGACGCGATGCTGCAGCCGCTGGTGGAAGGAATAATGTAATCAACTGTGAACGGGGTGAAATAACATTAATATCCACATTTCATAACAGTAGATGAAGAACATAATGTTTTTAAGGGATATATTATATAAACAAGATTACAAATATTCCTAAAATAAGAAATAAATCTGGTTCCTACAAATGTTTTAGTCTTTGTAATTCAACTAAGTGGACATTCAGGACAGCAGCACACACTGTTGTACTCTATTAATCCACTAGGTGGCAGTAGAGGTATTTAAACCACAGACATTACACTGAAAATACTGATTTAACCTTTGTAGGTTAATTAATAGTGCAAATTCACAGAGGAGAGGAGAGGAGAGGAGAGGAAGGGAGAAAAGATAAGAGGAGAAGAGAAGAGAGACGAGGAGAGGAGAGATAGGAGAGGAGAGGAGAGGAGAGGGTTTAGGACTCACCCAGTGTGGGAACGCTGATGGCCATGACACCATAGAAGGAGAACGGTCCGGTCTCAAACTTCATGTTCTCGTTGCCGGCCTCGACCTCCACTCGTCCCTGAGAACAAACACAACGACAGACACAAACATGAACGCTGTGACGACGACATGAAGGAACTATCAGAGGGATCTACTCATCTTTTCTGACTCATAATAGAGACGTTATTTAGTAGTTGTGTCGGTGATGCTTTGGACATATAGAAGTATAACTGATTTTTCCTTTTATTCAACCGTTTGAATAATCATGTTTTTGTGCTTTATAGTTGATCTTTTTTTGTGTCAGAAAATGAAAATGTCAGCATTTCTTCTGAACCGTTACTCTCTCTGAAAACGAAAGGCCACTGAAACTTCATGTGACACCAAAGAATTCCACTTAAAGTCATGTGATTTACAGGCAGTTTATTTGATCAGCTCCTTAAGGGTCCAGAAAGTGTTACGTAATCACAACATATCCTCACACCAATCACAACAGAAGCAGAGCTGCAACAAATGATTTTCATCAATTAATCTGCTTATTAATGGCCGTCTTACCATCAGTAAAAAGTCTGTAAAATGTCAGAATATATGAAAAACGCCTGTTGTTCTTTCTTAGACTCCAAGGCGACATATTCAAATGTCTTATTTCTTCAGACCAACAGTTCAAAACCCCAAAATATTCCGTTCCCGAGCATCAAATCCCGACATTTGAGACTTGATATTGCCTTGTAACCCTGATGATTTTCAGCTGGTATGACACGACACAGTTTGGCCTCTAGAGGGCGGTACACTCACAGGTCAAAACAGGGAGGCGTACAGCATTTATTAGTGATTGTGTGCTGGGGAGGCTCGCCGTCGTTTGTGGGAGGAAGCATGTTGACTTTGGCCTCGATGAGACAGCATCAGACACTCGGGAGTCCCACATTTAAAAAAAGAAGAGATGTGACGGAGGGATGACGTGATGCAGATGAGGAGAGGAGGCGGAGCTACCAGAGGTTCTTTGTCAAATCAAAGAGCAGAGAGATGGAGAAGTTAGAGAGTCAGAGAGGGAGGTGAGAGGACAGGAAGGGGGTGAAGGAGGCCTCTGTGTTAGTACAGTGAGTCGGCCTGAATCGGCCTGCTGGAATGTGTGAACTGCAGCAACAACACGGCACAGTTAATCCACGCGGTCGTCCCTCCTTCCCTCCGTCTCCCCCCCCGCCCCTACACTAACACACAGGGAGCGGCCTGACAGCAGAACAGGTGGTGAAATAAAAGAGAGACCGGAAGAGAAAAGGACAAACAAGACGGTGCACGGAGCTCCCTGTTTTAGGAAAGTCAGTTTAAGATCTTTTTACAAAGCTCGATCCTTGTGCTTTTAAATTCGGGATTTTAAGGTTTCTAAATATATGCAAATATGTCAGGATGGACTGCAGGGCCGTGACGTTAAAATAATGCAGAATGTGTCCAGTGCAGCCATAAAATCACAATTTTGGTCAATTTTTCATTCATATATCGTCAAAGAAAACAACAACAAGCAGACACAGAACACATGCCCGATGATGTCTACATTTAAAGGGTTTCCAGTGAAGTTAAAAGGTAGAAATGAAGAATTTATGAGGCACACAAGGTTGTATTTGTTGACACGAGGCACCTTTAACTTCTGTGTACGTTTCTGTTTAAGACCTCGTGGAATGAACCGGTAGGGCCGAGAGATTTACAAACAAACGATCTGATATAAGCATCGCCTCGTGCTATTTTAGGGTGCGTGCCAGTTTAGAAACCAGGCTTGGATATTACAGGGGAGGCGGGGGGGAGAAGGGGGGAGGCGGGGGGGGGTGTATCTGTCACTGAAGTTACAAAGTAGGCTGCTCCCATCACAGACGCTGTGCTGAATTAAGCTCACAACATCTCCAGCGAGCGCTTCACAGCCGACGCCGACAGCGATCAGAACGTCACTCCGATCTACAGCCACGCCGACGACTGCAGGTTTAAGAAGCACAAGTCGACCGTTTCACCGCTTCATCCTGCTCAACGTGACAAATCATCAAATTCATGGTGAAGCTGGAACCAATAAATGTTTGATGTCGCTGCCGAATAAATGATAATCATGTAGCACTGCCCCTAAAATGAGACGTGTGTGAGAGGACTTCAGATGTTTTGGAGGTTGGTGTGCGTGTGCGTGTGTGTGTGTGTGTGTGTGGTATCCAGTCATGTGTGTCCAGGTTAAAAAAATGTGCATTGTCAAACCTTCAGGGCTTGTTCTTAGTCTACACACACTGGCTCTTTATCCACAATCCTACCGTCAACATGTGCAGAGATACTCCAATCCTATCTTTATTCTTAAAAAGGTAAACTCCCCGAGCATGAATGCCTTTGCTGCAACGCAGCGGTCCAAATTCATTCATTCACGCTAATCACCTCTCAACATATGGTCGACCCTGTGTGTGTGTATGAGAGCGTCGGCTGTGGGTCAAATACTTAACCTGCAACGCGTGCACAAACTAAAAAAAAACTACACTCGTGCACGCCTCACGAGCAGCCAGAAGGTCGACGACTGCTGGTGTTGAATTTACAAGGGAGGCACGGGGGAGGGAGGAGAGAGAGAGAGAGAATAGAAACAGGGGGGAGGCGGAGGACAGCAGTGAGAGGTGTAGAACCTGTTTTCCCAGACAAACTGACAGAGCAGCTAGCCAGCACTTGGAAAAATATACTGCACCAACCAAAAAAAACAAGGGCCAGAGAAGCAACCCTGGTCACAGGCTGTTAGCATCTTTGTGTCAGAATTTGAATTCACGGCCTTTTGAAGTCTCAGTCGACAACATCGAACAACTAAAACCTACTTCCTGAATTAAAGCTGCAGCCTCGAGGAGGTAACGAGCTGCAGAAACGAGACCGAGAAGCACTTCATTGGTGTTCATTATGAACAGATTCTTGATCTTGATTCTTTAAAAGTCAACTTCTTACTAAGAGCGATGGGGTCCAACGCGAACACAGGATTATCTCCCAAAGGTTGAAGTGGGCGTGGCTTAAAGGTGATGTCATTCACTGCTGAGCACCAATCAGAGTTGAGCAATATTATAAAAAAAACACGAGGACAGTTGTGAGACTCATTTTGCTCCCACACACAGTCAGGACGAGGCAGATGTTTTAATAAAGGATGTTTGTTTTCTCCTTAACATTAACTTTGACTGTTGCTTATTCAGTAATGAATATTTTGTTGTAAATACTTGATTTTAAATCAAGTCTTTCAGCTTGAAACCTCCAGTAGGACGGTCACAACGTCAACAAACGTTATTTTCTTCAAATCCATAGAACTTTATTCTAAATTCTAGTAAAGATCACAAAGATACTAAATATGTCAGGTTGAATTTTGGGGGACTTGTTTATAGAATGAAGCACAAGGTATCTAGAATATTTTACATTTGATGAAGTGGAGCAGGACAAGAAGACACAGAAAGGACTTTAGTGTCATACAATGATCTTCACACCTTTCACCGAATACTACAGACAACAGATTGACACGAGGAAGCAACTTTTATTGACCTAAACCCAAGAATCTGAAGCGGATGATGAGGATGGTCGTAATCCTCAGAAGAGGGCATTACAGTAGTGATGAACTCAGCTTAAAGTTCAACAGGAGTGTGAGACTCTGGTTGTGTGTTTTTGCTGAAACATGTGCATGTGAGACCTGGTGGGTCTTGGCCAAAGTTCAAGTAGCGTTATGACTCATAAAACAACGTGAGCGTGATCTGAAGTCTCAAACAGTCAAACCGACACACATCAGGGTGCTGAGGTCTCTCATGTCAAACACTCTTATCCACAGTCACTCGACGGAGGAGTTTTTCTATTTCACCGATGTCATGAAGTCATGTTGAGGCCTGATGGGAACCAGTGAACGTATTACAGGAGGGTTCTAAGTGTTGAAATGAGGCCTGGATGTCAGAAAAGTGAAATGTCGGAGGAGGAATGACGGTTGAAAATACTGAAATAGGACCTACACCACGTGAAAGTCAAGTTTATAACAAATGTAGTCTTATTTTCTATAGTATTTGCCATTATTAGGATAACATTATTCCCCATGAACAGTGGGAAATATCTGTATGTGTTAAAACAGGATCTTGAAAGTACAGTAAGTCACAGTTTTGAAGTCGGGCCTTGAAGACAGTTAATAAGAGAGTGAAGTTTGTAAAAGTATTGAAAGGCAGACGACGTGTTTCTAAACAAGGAAGCATCGATCAGGAAAGAAACTGGGCCTCTAACAGACACCGAGTATTGGAACGGGGCCGCCCTGTGTGTTAAAAGTGACTGAAAAATACAGTTCAGAGGCAGAACTAGGAGATATGAAGCCATACTGCTCATTGTGCGTGTGTGTGTGTGTGTGTGTGTGTGTGTGTGTGCGCGTGTGCGTGAGGTTCCTGCAGAGGTCTGAGGAGATATTAACAGGTCTGTTAATAACTTATAACAAACCAGTAGGGGGCCCGCCTGAAACCACACACACCTCTAGACAGTGTGTTTGTGTGTGTGTGAGAGCCAGAGGCCTCAGTGTTTAGTGGTTGGTGACCATGTGTTTGTCACAAAATGTACCGCTGACTTCAGTTAATGGTTGGTGTCAAACTGAACAATTTGTACAACGAGGTCATGTATGCTGAGTCACACACACACACACACTTCTTAAGTTAGATGTGACAGTGTGAGTCAGTGTCAACGTACAGCAATCTAAAGCACCACAATTGTTGATATTGTGAGGTTTTACACACACACACACACACACACACACACACACACACACACACACACACACACACACACACACACACACACACACCTTTTAGGTCCAGGAATATTTCTTATTCTCAAAGGAATGACATTTTTCCAGCTCTTGTCCACAACAGGAAGAGTTGCTCACAAATATGTTGTGACATAATTATCCTGGAATGCAACAACAGAGTTTCAAACATCGACCACACGCAGAACGTTAATAATCAGTGATCACGTTGATAATCGATCAACTGTTTACCTCCAGCTTCTTTCTCAGTTTCATCTCGTCATAACTGTAGAAACTTTTGGGGGTTTTCTTTTATCTGGCGGGGGGAGAGCAGAGCTCAGCGCCTGGCAGCAGCGTCTCCTCCTCCAGGAGCAGAGCTTTGCCTGCTGGAAGCCAACACCGACACCAGGCAGTATTACTGGGCCCGCTGGAGGGAAGGGAGGCACGGGAGAACCAGAACCAGGACCGAGAGGAGCAGACTGTCAGACCCTGCTGCAGTGAAATGAGAAGTTTTCTAAAGGGACTCTGGTGCTCGGAAGCACTACCGCTTTTGTCCACAGGGACCGCCAAAATCAACACAAAATGAAATGGTGAATGACTGTCAACCAGGAAACTTACAGCAACATACAAATAAAGGAAAATTGCCACAAAACAGTGGAATTGTGAAAGCTTATAAGACCCCTGCATAGAAACAAATCAACGTAGCTGGATGGTCTGAACGGCGGCCATTTAATACGTGTTGCCATTGTGCCCGTAGCAGCGGGTTAACTTCTGTATTAACTTAACCGACTTACAGCAAGTCCTGGTTTCACTGAGGTGAGGTTTTGCAGTCACGACTAAAACGAGCAGTGGAGTAGAGAGAGTAGAGAGCCAGAGTAAATGAGTAAAGTTTAACAACGTAATGATTCATGCTCACACTGTTGTCACAAAGCTCTCGTCAGATGACAACTCTGTTCGGCTCATCCTCTGTAACAGGTGTAGCATTACAGCATGGTTACAGCAAGCTAGCTAGCTAAAAAAAAAACAAAGCCTCACTCCCCGAGGCTCTGGAGAAGGACAAGCTAACAAGCTAACTAGCCAGCCATCCGTCACGGATGTGGGTTGTCACCATAAGAACGAACCAGCATTTTCTTTTGTAATGAACACAGAAAACATTTTAATGCCCGTTCTCCTGCTGTTCTATTTCTATGGCCTCCGATCATCCCAAAGGTTTTTCTGGTTCATAACAAAGCAACTACTCATTTAATATACGGGCTGAACTTCATCGCTTCGTTCCATCCAGACGTGATCCTCCAAATGACCAAGTTCTCAAACTTCCAGAAGCTGAAAGCAGAACAGCGATCTAACTGTGGCCGAGTAGACGGACTCCGTCCTGCGAGAGTAACGGAGCATCTTTATAGACGCATGAATCAGGCTGGTCGTAAACAAACTGCTGACAGGGAAGATTACTACCAGGAGGACACGGAAACACACACACACGCACTATAAAAGGAGTGGAACAAGGACATTGAATTATCTGTATCTGAGGGTTTTAGTTCTCATGACATCAGACGTACATAATGCAAACAAACACGTACACAGTGAGGAGTTTCTGCTACAGTCATTCACCTCAGCAACAGCAAACCGTTTGTGTGTCTTGGCAAATGAAAAGAAAATCACTTTACTAATAAATAAACTGTTAAAAAAAATGTAATTTAAAACACTCTCTGCATCTCCACGACTCCACCTCGGTCTGTTTCCTCTGTTTCCAAAAAAGGCACTCCTGGAATGTGGGGGTATAATTGTGTTTACAGGACAAATATGAGCAGCACACACAAACCAATTCTACACACTGGCTGGTCCAAGACTCTTCAGAGAAACTCAAAATGAATAATTGAATGAGAAGTCTGCCGTCTATCTGTAATTACCGGAATAAAATATTCATCAGCACGGAATCTAATGAAAATAGTTCTTCTATCCTAAGGGAGCATCTATCCAGAAATCAGGGTTAGGCCTCTTTAAAATGGAGAGTGGTTCTACCTGGAAGCACCTGGATCTTGTGTCTTAAACTTCACCTTGTTTTACCTGAATTAGACATAATCTGAGACACTTGACAGAAAGCAAAACGTTGTGAGCAAAGAAAGGATATCGGTCCACCTACTACTTTTAGAAGTCAACTAAAACCCAGAGGATTTATCTGCAGAGTCACACTGACTATCAAGAACTATTCACACCTACAGGCTCAGACAGCAGCTCTCCCTCGCTGGCATGCTCACACTAAATGCCACCCTCTCCAAAAAAAAGGTCTCAGCGGATTATTCCACATGTGGGGTCTCACCACAACACCCCCGACAAACATCCGGCCTCCCACCTCGAAAGTCTCACAGAGAACGAGCAACGACGGGGGGGGGGGGTCGAAATGATACCCCCGGATTACTGGAGCCGGCTAATGACTGTTTTGGGGACGATGACATAACCGCCGCGTGGGAACCGAATGTGTGTGAAAGAGAGATTACGACGATGAGGCGTAATTTTCCCCAACCTTTGTGGGGATTAGAGCGCAGGTGAACATGTACACAGAGAGGATGCAGGAGGCTTTGTGCAGACGGAGGTAGAGATGCTCAAGTGGGTTCTGGGTCACGTGAGCTGACGAGTGTAGTTTCCTCCTTCCGTTAACATCTTGTATAATGGAGATCAATTAGTGGAGAGCATCTCCTTTAGGACACAGCTCTCCTCCCATCACTCACTCACTCTCTGTTTGTCTGTCTGTCCAAGGTCACATCTCCCTCATGCCTTTACTCTTTTTAGGCTCTATCTGTTAAAGTGCTGACATTTTGTCTTTTATAGACTTTTCGGCCGTCTTTCGTTGAAGTCTGATTGCACTGTTATGCTTTCATCTTTCAGGGCGCTCCCCCCATTTTCGAGAGCCTTGTGCTCGGTGCGATTTATATCGTTTTTTGGGTGAACTGTTCCTTTAACTACTCCTTACAGCTTCTTTCAGCCATGACAGCATATTTAAAACGTTATGATAGCGAGGAAGAAAAGACTCTTTCTCTGGCTGCATCACTGATGGATTTTAAAACTTATTCTGCTACTTAAGCATTAATCAATGTCACCTCCACATCAGTTTCATCATTCTGTAACATAATATCCGACAGTACACAAGCAGTGAATAACAGGACGTTGAGGTGGCACTTTAATTCTTGTTCCCTCACATCCTTTATGTAAAGCGCTTCGCTGGATATTCATTTATTCTGGCATGAATGATCATCATAGCGAGAGCACGCTGGTCGGATTATTTCTGTGGTTGTGTGATTCTTTTTGAACTTCTTTTGCACTGTGAGGAGAATTAGTCCTTCACAGCGTGTACAAGTTTATTAAAGTGATTCTGTGCACTTTGATGGTAACACATCTACCACGGTGATCTTAGAAGGCAGTAAAAACGAGCATGTAATCTTCCTGTCTCTCGCCTTGCATATACACAACTTTTATGTAAAAGCTACCAGGGTTCTTATCGAGACATGAGTCACGCAACATGTGTCAAACCTGCATTCTCTCTACTGACCATCAGGGGGCGACGCCTCTGGTTGTATAGAAGTCTATGAGAAAATGACTTTACTTCCCTCTTGATTTATTACCTCAGTAAACATTGTAAACATGAGTCTCAATCTCTAGTTTCAAGTCTTCAATACAGCATGATGTTCATTTAGTAAATTATGGTCCATTTAGAGTCAAACAGACCATAAAGCAGGGTATGCTTTAGGGCGGGGCTACACGGTGATTGACAGGCCGTCACTAACCCGTCGTCCAAATACGGTGACTTTCGTTCTCTGGTTGCAAAAAACCAAGATGGCGATGACCAAAATGCTAAACTCAAGGCTTGAAAGCCGCAATCCACCAACCAATGGGTGACGTCACGACAACTTCGTCCACTTCTCATATTCGGCCTGTGTTCAGGACTGAAAACAAGAGGCACAGTTAAGACTGGAGCTGCAAGTAACAATCACTTTCATTACAGATTAATCTGCTTGACTGATTTCTCTATAAGAGAAAGAATAGGCTGAAATGACACTTATCATTTCTAATAATTCAGGGTGAAATCAGCTTATTTCTGTATGTATTTTTCTGTCTTCATTGTTAATCACTCTCTTAATCCCTTGTAAATCTTTAAGAGAAGTTATGTTTACAAAAGGTTAATATTTGGGGAACCAGATATTGAGCCCGATTGCTCCACAAAGAGTGTGTGAACAAGTTTACGTCTTTCAGCATGCTCCATAAAGCGCAGAACTACAAACTGCAGTCTAGAGGAGGTGGTTGAGAAGGTTTTAGGTGGAATGTGACCTCCCACAGCTTGTTGGCACTCCACCAACTCTGACTCTTAAAACCCTTAAAGTTGCCGGCTAATCTCCTTCTAGAGTTACATTACATTACATTACAGTCATTTAGCAGACGCTTTTATCCAAAGCGACTTACAATTCAGAGTCTATGACTTTGGATCAGCCGTGACTTCCAAACGGTGGCTGCTCTTATAGCAACACACACACACACTCACACGGGGTTTTTACATTTTATTCATCATCTGAACTTTAATTCTGTTAAAAAAAATGTGTGTGTGTGTGTGTGTGTGTGTGTGTGTGTATGTGTGTGTGTGTGTGTGTCGAGCTCCTGCAGAGGCCTGAGGAGTTATTAACAGGTCTGTTAATCACTCAACAAACCAGTAGGGGGCCCCGCCTGAAACCACACACACCTCCAGGCAGTGTGTGAATGTGTGTGTGTAAGGTCAGGTATAATAATACTTTATAATTGCCGGTGATTCACCGACATGTTTTTTGCATTCATATTCAAGATCATGTTTATATTTGTAGCGTCGCTGTCCTGTGACAACCACGTATCTCTAAAGAGTCGACTCTTCTTGAGCTCAGAAAAACATTTGTTTTCAGCTTCGTGACGATGCATTTTCCAGCTTATTTTAAACTTTATTTCGCTTAAAGAGGAGGAGAGTTTCTTCAACATATGAAGGAACACTTCATCCTTCGGTTCATCTCAAACAATCAACATGAACACATCTGGAGAAACGTGGTGTTCACTGGACAGAAAGGGGATGAAAAGTTACCGAAAGCAGTCAGATAAATGTGAGTAAAAAGTAAAATATTTGTCTCTGAGATGTAGTGGAGTACAAAAGGGAAATACTCAAGTAAAATACAAGTATCTTTAAGTACAGTTTTGGCAGAAGCGTAGTGGCCACAGTTTGGTTCTCCTGCAGGTAAAACACTGTTAGCTGTGTCAGCACTGTTGCCTTTGTTCGCGCTGTTAGCATGGTTAGCACGGTTAGCACGGTTAGCACCGTTCGCTGCCGACTCAGCCGTTGCCATGTTGAGAGCCATGTGGAGGCAACAGATGAGCTCTGAATTTCATATTTAGCCCCTTTAAAGGCGATGAGGGAGTATTGAGTCTTCCCTTTATCCCATCAACAGTTAACGGCACTCTTGGAAGATAATTATATTTTTGTTCAGTGACTCAAATGAATTCTGAATGTTTTAAAAACACAGCAACAGTTTCGGGAGTCGGGACCCCCGTTGGGTGAGCGCGGCGTACGACGCCTTCCGCCATCTGTCACAAGCTGCAGCTCAGAGCCGCGGCTTAAGTATCAAGTTTTAACTACTATATCATCAACGCCACTGATGCACTTGAATATGACTTTTAGAGGGCGGGGTGTGTTTATCACGGTGAGTCAGAGGGCTGTTAAAAGTCTATAACTGGTCTATTATTCAAACTTGATTTTCAAGATTGAATTTTGCAAGATTACGTCACAGCATGTTCACAGTAGGGTCTGACAAACTGCTCTTATGTTTCTTTTGAAATTGAATTTTGGAAATCATGTTCACTTTTCTCTTTCCTTCACAACTTTTCACGGACTTTTACTCATATAATCAAGTTAAAATCCATTTATTTTGCTAGAAACAAACCTTATGTTCCCAAACTCAGCTGTAAAGAAGTCATCAAAGCGATTAGTAACCATTTCAATGAAAACTGAGCAAACTGAAGATCATGTGACATGATTGACAGCTCCAGAACAGCTACTAAATGGACCTTGTGTGCAGATTGCTTTGTCAGAAAAAGGTACAGTCGACTTCCATGAAAGTTGATATTTGCATACTGGAGATAAAACAAAGAAAGATGCAAACGAATTACAGACTTTAAATTTGACTGTGTAAACAAAGACGATGTAACGTGACGGATTAAATAAAACTACACATTCTCCCACTTTCCACGTGTGATGGAGTGCATGAGTGTGTGGGAGGGCGGTTCAATCTACCAGTCGGTTTAACAAAACCTCTCTCTCTCTCTCTCTGCTTCTGAAGATCACACAGCAGTGTGAGCTGAACTCCTGCTTTTGCATTCACCCACGCTGAAGCAGCGAGCAGTCACAGGCAGAGAAGTCGTGCTCCATCACGTACCTGCAGGATGAGAACGAAGTAGTCGACGGGCTTGCCCCTCTGGTAGACGTAGTGATGGGGCGAGCGCTTGTCGCCGTCGTTGAACTTGATCTCCTGGATCACGTCGGGGTGGCGCAGGATTCGCAGCAGCACCTTGTCCGAGATCTGAGACGGGCTGAACAAGCTCACCTCTGCGAGAAGAGAGAGGCGAAAAGGGCGTAAATAAAAACCTTTTTACTGCACTACAACATAATCATTAAAAGAAAGAAAGATTCTAGAGATGCACCAACATCATTCTTTGTGCCGAGTGCTATTCACTGATCCGAGTGTCTATTAAATGAGTCATTCATGCCTTTGTCTGTAGTACAAGACAAACAATTAAATACTGTAAACCAAGTGCCAAGTGCATCGGTCCTACAAAGGATGATTGTAGCGCATCATGTTTCTATACATGAACTTTGCTTTGACAACCCGAGTTAATTCAAAGCATTCAACGTATCGAGTACAACTCAAAAGTACATTCATGAATCTTGTGTTTTTAAGTGACATAAATGTACATTACATGACTTTATGATGAGTACAAAGTACTAAAAAGAACAGAAACATTGAATTATATCCTGGCTTGCTTTCTGTGACGTATCATAATACTTTATAATTGCTGACATTTGTTTGGGGAAGCATTATTGTATTATATATATATATATATATATATATATATATATATATATATATATATATATATTCTGAAATGACATAGATTAATCTAACAATATTGTTTTTCATAGACAAAATATTGATGAGCAGATCAATCAATCTGAACAGAACCGACTGGTGACATGTGTTTGGTTTACATGCACGTCTCAACTGTTGCAATCGGAGCCCAACTATAAATGAGTGCCTTCGACCCCACCCAGACTGAGAACAAAGACACGGTTCACCCTGCAAACAAAACCCTCTGCAGCACACAGTGAGAGGTGAGGCATGCACGACCAATGTTCAAATTCGTCATCGAAAAAAGGCAAACAAACTCCTTTCACTGCGGTTTACGTATTAAGCGAACGAGTTCACCAGGTTTACAATTCATTTTAAAAAAGGAACTGTGAGCTTCTGCTGGGATTAAATGTTCCAGGACGGCTCAACGATTTCCAAATCACTTTCACAGCTCGTACATTTTGATATCTTCCTGGTTTCTTAATGTCTTTTTTTTCCAGATAAATATAAATCATACAGACTGACGGGGCTTGCTGTTGCAAAACACATATCTGCTCAAACTTATCTAATGAAGCATTAGTTTGCACATAACAGGAATTTGATTTGTAATTGGTGCATGACAATAAACAGTGCAACAGTATAAAGATTTAAAAATAAAAATATAAAAATGTACAATAGAATAGGATAAACAAACAGTGTGAGTGCAGGTTAAAATATGTCTGGTATTAAAGTGTTAATTGTCTATTTAAAGTATACATTATGAAAACTTTAAAGACTCTCTCAAATATCAGTGATACTCCAGAGAGCCCACATCAGATATCCACAGAGTTCAGACACAATAAGAAGAGCTGGTTAAAGATCGTTAATGTGAACAAGAACAACAACGAAATAAAAGGAACAGAAACAGGAGAGCAGTAACTTCCTGGACCCAAAAAAGGAAAAATCCCATTCCTGTGTAATGAGTCAGGACAGAAAAATAAAGCCGTCATCATCCTGAGGAAAAAAGGAACAGAAACAGCAGACAGTGACGTTATCCCATCACGCAGAGGAATGAGACTCTGCCGGGCTCTCCCACCACAGCGCCTGTGAGAGGAGGAAGCGCTACGTCATGCTAGCAGCTAACTGCTAACACACTCCTGGCAGAGCACATCCGCTCACGCTCGCCAACCGGGCGGATTGCAACACGTTCTCCAGTGATTTGCAGCAGTGTCGCGGCGTCGCGTCCAGCTGGCAAAGGTCCAGAGTCTTCTTGTGGCGGTGAGCAAACAGCCAGGCAGACTGCTCGGATCCTAAATAGACCTTCCAAGTAAACAAACACGTGTAAACCTCCTCCCGGCCTGTGTGGAACTGCTTTGCTTGTCAGATGGGCGAGATGACAGAATCATATTCATGTTGTGGCTCCATATCAAAGACATATGTTTAGTGGTGGAGGGAGTATTCAGATCCTTTACTCAAGTAAAAGTACTACTGCGACACTGAGAAAATACCGCAGTACAAGTAAAAGACCTGCAGTCAAAACCTTAGGAAATACGCAAGTTAAATACAAGTACCTTTAAGTACAGTTGGTTTACAAGTTATAATGATCTACTGGCTGCGTGTTAGTAATACTGCGATGAGTGATTGAGTGTGTGTGTGTGTGTGTGTGTGTGTGTGTGTGCATCAGTCTGTTCCCCACCTGTAGCCAGGAAGCGATGGGCGGCCAGCAGCAGCTGAGGAGAGATCTTCACTTTTGATTCGCTCTCGCCTTTGAAGGCGGAGAAGTCTCTCTTATTCTTATTGGGCACCACCTTTTTCCTGTTGCGGTTATCAGCTGAGAAGTGACAAAAAACACACACACACACACACACACCAAAAAAGAAAAAAAGTTATGTCTAAAGACCTCAAAATTATTAATACAAGTAAATAAATACACAACCGTTCAACAGTTTGGAATCCTCTGACACAATAAGCTTGAGTCAGTGACTCTCTATACGTCTGATCGGTCTCTGCTGCTTTTAGGTTGTACAACGTCCTCTTTACAAATACATCTATTGTGTGTGAAGGATTTGTTTTGTACGTGGAGAACAAAACGCTGTACAGCGGTTCAACCAGACTGACAACTGAAGAGCAGAAAGAGACAGAGATGAAATCTCCAGTCATTGGTGAAAGAAGAAGAAGAAACCGGAGGCTTATCCTTTAAAAAGGAGCAGGTTCCTGAGTCAGTGTCAAGTGTTTCACATTTAAAGCAGCCTTTAACAGCTGCTCTTCAGACTTCACAAGATAATAAGTTAGTGTGGGGTTAGCGGCACTATTGGAGTATCAGCTGAACATAACGTGAACTGATAAATCACAGTTAATCTTCTTCAATCTAACCACCCAGTGGACTGCAGAGGGCCAAAGAAAAGTGAACATTTAGAGCCCAGTTTCACTGTTGTGGTTCAATAAAGATTGAGGGTCACTTACACTTTTCTAAACTTTTCATTCTCCTTCTTTTGACGCCAAAACTACTTAAAAGGTGAATATTATACCGTTTTATTTGTTTAAATAGTTATAATCGATGATAAAGAAGAAAAACATAAACAGAACAACTTATTTTAAACTTTTAAACGGTGGTGTAACAAAGACCGAGATGTAAAATGATCTTCACTGACAGTAAAGAGACGCGATAAACAAAAGCCAAACTCACTGTAAAGGTCCGACTCATCCAGAATCTCGGATTTGATGATCTCCTCGATGACGTCCTCCAGGGTGACCAAGCCCAACACCTCGTAGAAGGGATCTCCCTCCCCCTCGTTGTTCACCTTCTGCACGATGGCCAGGTGGGATTTTCCTGAAGTGGAACAAAGAGAATCATGAGTGGGGGGGTTTTCAGCTGATTACGTCATCCGTTAGTACACAAGCAGAAGGGTTTTTAAGAACAGGACCCTGATTACTCTTCTCCATGAATATGTACATTCTACAAATATATCAGCGATCTACCGCATGTGTGTCAACGCATCGAGCACGAGGGTGATGGGATGTGCAGTTGCATCAGTTGGTGGAAGCGTCGTGAAAGTAGAAGATGAATAAATAAACAGAAAGAGACGAGGAGAAGCAGATGTAAGCCGAGCCGATATTTTAACTGTGGCAGCCATCGCTTCTTTATGTGCTTGTTCCTTTGGGTCATTTTGGGGAAAAAAAGCTGCAAATGAATGAGCAGAACCGGTTCATTTTTTTATTTTTAAAATAATTAAATTCAATTGATGAACCAGAAATAAACCTATACGAACATTTATCCATAAATAACGTCTCTGGATTGATTATCCATAAAAATGCATCGCTATATAAAATGATATAAACTGTGACGGAGGATTGTATCTCTATTTCAATGCTTACTTCTATAACGCAAGATTCACAGCTTGCAAATAAAGTTTTATTTGCAAATGTTTCATGAGATAGGGAATACACTGAACTGGATTTGTTGGCCATTACGGACACATACGGGTTAATTAGGGAGAAACATTCAATGCAAACAATGAAAAACATACACAGCAGACCTTTAAATGTCTCTATTCTAATATAAACACGGTCAACCACAACAGAGAAATGTGGGAACAGATGCTTGTCCAATGAAAACAGGTGAAGCAGACAAAGCACTTAATAATAATATAACGTTTTTAACGTGACAACAGCTGCACTGCGGGTATTTAGTGAACCAGGAATTGACGAACACGATAACTAATAACACGAAAGTATCACATAAAACACAAACACAAAGAATTTAACTTGGTTACTGTAATAAATCATTTATTCTTTTATGTCACAGTTTTGTTATTAAGCGGACATAAAACTGCTTAGTATCTTGTCACTAAAAATGGCAACCCTGTTTTTCAGCTTCAGCAACTAAAAGCTGATGCCTGGTTCCCAGAATGACAACAAACAAAAAGCCCCGGAATCAAAGCAGAGCTGAGGTTGATAACAAACTGAAAATGTACTGCGGATATCAACATCAAAGTCATGTCAGATGCTTCAACGTCGCCTCAGCGTTATTCTACATCTCCTTAAAAAATGAAACAGCGTACAACATGACGAGCCTTTAAACTCTGTATACTCGTAGCACGAGCCTCCGCAGATGGCGTTCGAGCTACGAGCGCTCGCAAAGGAGTTCATGTTCGTTGCATTATTCTCCGAAGCACAAGACGGCGTACGAAGAAGAAGAAGAAGACACAGAGTGTCAGCGGTCCACAATGCAGAGGAGGATATTGTAACTATCTGTGAACTCATATCTCATATTCATGGACTGATTTATTGCCTTTGTACACGCAATGAAAAGAAACAAGTCAAGTTTTAGTCAAGGTCATTTTCTGGTGCGTTGACCTCACGCCGGCTCCACTACGAGCTTCATAGTCATGCTTACAAAGTTCAGAATCTTTCAGCAGATTATGTTTTGCAGAGCTGTGGCTGCTAACCATCTCTTTGCAATCTATTTATTGATATTGAGGCATGTTTGCACAATAACTGTTGGGTTTTTAATAACATTACAGCTGCCGGACTCGTGGCGTCACGTTTGTGTGTTCACCACAAACCTGACCGAGACGCCCCATCATTCACACAATCGTATCACGATGGACTCCCGTCTGAAAGCAGCTCTGTTCTCACAAACAGCCTGTTAATGAGTATACAGGTCGTTACAGTTTGGGGTTGGGTCTGGACTTTGGCCACGAGCGTTACCGTACAACACACAACTCACACATGTACACTAAGACACACACACACACACACAGTTCAAAGTGCAGATGGTCGCACCCAAGAGGACATCTGAGGGTTTGGTCCGTCATTTTCTCCCCTCCACCCAGACAAAACGTATGGGAATACACACGTAAGCCACTGGTTTAAGCTACACACACATTCATTCATGCATACACACACACACACACACACAGCTAAGATATTGGATTTGAAATGTAGGACGGGTGAGATGTTTTGGTTGCTAAATATAGGAGGAGCCGTCTTCACTGTCAGTCAAAATAGAATCTAAAAAAAGCCTCTGGCATCCCATTCTCCCCCGAAACAAAGAGCCATTAAGGTGGTGATGAAGCATGAAACAAGAGAAGAAGAAGACGAGGGAGAGAGAGCGGGAAATCCTAAAAAAAAAAAGGTCCATTGACGGCCTTCGTTTCCAAAAGCAGAGCAGCAGATCAATGGGATTTACAAAGAGCTCATATGACCACGCAATTAAAAGAAGACCGAAGCCTGTGAGTGTTTCTGGTGTGTGTGTGTGTCCTTGATGTCTGCCTGCGTGTCCTGGCAAAGTGGGCACCGCCGGCACGATGACACAAACACCACTCTCCACACACACACACACACTCTCTCTCTCTCTCTCTCTCTCTCTCTCTCTGACCTTGCTTGGTTTTACTACGTGAACGGCGTGGAGGGACTTTGAGGAATCCATTTCCCACAAGGCCGGCTCGCCTGTGGGAGCCTGTGATGTCACGCCGTGAGAGGTCGGATGATGCACTGTATATTTAGTCTGGACGCTCGAGAGGAAGCAGCAGCGCTGGACGTTCACACACGATTCAAACAGTTCTGATTACGACATGAGGGCGGATTATTTTCATTTTAAGTTCACGTACCCAGGATCTGTTTTAGCCTATAAAATGTCCGATAAGTGAGAAACTTCCCAGCAGAAATTGGTGTTTTTAAACATCTTACCCTGTCTGACAAAAGTCATTGATAAAGAAAAAGAGGAGGCAAACCGACCTTTGAGCTTGAGAAGCTGTGAACAGCAAAAGTTTGGTATTTTTACTAAATTAATGGCTTTTACGAGTCGATCAACGGATGTAATTAATCAAGTCATTGTTAAAGCGCAACATGGGGTTCAGTGTCTTGCTCGAGGACACTATGTAGACTTAGTGTTAATCATAAAAGTGTCCTCTTAAACCCCTAAAAGAGGCACATCAGGACGTAGGTCACATGAGGAAGGAGTGGCATGATTTCATGGCACGATGGAGAACTTTAGTCGACGGTGTCCTGCAGCAAGAAAGCCTCCGAGCGCATTCATTAGCCGATTGTTGTTCATTCCACACAAGATCACTGTAGCAACAAAAATAGAGACATCATGTCATGGAAAAGGCACTCTGTGTGTGTGTGTGTGTGTGTGTGTGTGTGTGTGTGTGTGTGTGTGTGTGTGTGAGAGAGACCTCTCCCTGTGGTGCTGAGTCAATATTTCAGAGGAAGCAGGACCCCGGGAGACATACTTACACCCAGTTACTGGAGAGTCACTTGAGAGTCTATTGGCTCCTTGCGAGCGAGCACGAACACACACACACACACACACACACAGTGTCTGACCTGTGTCCGCAGAGTTTATAATTAAAACAACCCCACAGAGCGGCCGAGGTCCTGTGTGTCTGAGACGTGTGTTTCGGGGCTCACACAGGAACACACACACAGCTGTCACTTACCAATGTGACGTGACAGGACAGTGGATATATATATTTTAGAAATACAAAATCCGTCCCTCCATCCACCGCTCATCCGTTCTACACGCTGTGAGCTGCCTCGAGTGCTTCTCTCTGACGTCACTTTTTAATATCAGCCTCTTTAGATTACTAATCCTTCATTAACTGAGCTCAGCTTTATTGTTTTTTATATTCGTGTATGTTTTGGATTTGACTTGGATTCACTCGAGGTGAACTTGAAAGTCAAAATAAAGTGTCAAAGCTACAATGAAGGGCACTGATTGAGCCTCGTAGTTTAACAATCTGCCTTTCATTCACACACATAACTGTGACAGTCTCCATCAAAATGTCCTAAAAGCAGGAAGTGAAGTCATCAAACTGCTTGTGTTTCATCTGATTAAACAGTCCTAAAATAAGAAAGTGTTATTAATTCATTTTCTTTCAATTAACTCATCGTTTCAGCTCTAAATCTTTCTCTCTCCAGCTATCTACCTATTATGTTTTTATGATCATCCGAAGCATTTTGTGCTTAAAAAGACCACAGATTTCATCCATAACTATGACACTACGTGAGAGCGGACAAGAACACTTTGCGGAAAAACAGGAACCGAGAAACACGATGACCTTTAGTCACAAACAATAAACTCATCTGAGCTTCAGGCTGCAGCTCCTCTGTTCTCCGACAGAGCTCACAGCGCAGCGTTCACCAGGAAATGAACACGACACCCTCAGCATTTCAGCTTTTCTGGGTGAGGTAGTTGTTTTTAGTTCAGGGACGGTTGCTCGTCGGACTACCTGCTCACGGCTTTAAACGTGTTTCAGACCATCATACACTCAACAGATGTACTCCCAGCGGGTCGGGTGACCTTGCAGTCTGTTTCTCTGCCCTGTGGCTCTTCCGTCACCGGCCTGTTTGTTGACATGAAACATCGGTGACAAAAGGCCAAGAAGGGGGGGGGACCGATGAGTCTGTATGGGAAAGGAATGCCATGCCATGCATACCGCCCACGCACAAAAACCCAACCGGCACGGACCACGGCCACCGACCGCAAAGCATGCGCGCCGTGCAGGAATGAAACAAAAACGCATGGCTGCAAACATGCACGTAAACGCAGCACACACACACACACACACACACACACACACACATACACACACACACACGCAGGCCTGTCGTGCGGGACGCGTCAAGCTCTTCCAACCTGTTTTTCCAGCTATAACTGGAGCTCCGTGCAGAAGGAGCTACTCTGAGCATAAGGGACAGTCGGGCTGTAAAGAAATGGCGTATCAGATTCATCACAGATTGCTTTAGAAACAAAAAGGACGTCCCGGTATCGATCCTCGATCACCAGCAGAGGTGGTGACATGTTAAGTTTTAGGCTGAATTCAGAATAACACTGCAGGAAAAAAATAGTGTTGGTGTGGACGTGCTGTTGAAGAGTTTCAGCGAGGCGATGAAATATAAACCAGGTTTGAAGGTTTAGACACCAAAACAGTGCACAGCATTATTCACCTGCGAGTCAGGAGTTCAAGACTCCTGCACCAATCTAAAAGATTATTTTCATTGTCGCAAATCTGTCAACTAAAAATATAGTCTGCAGCCTTGTAGACCAGCTGCTATATCAAAACTAAACAACCTGTATGTGCCAATGTGGATCGGCAATGATCGGCAATTAGTATCGGCTGCAAAAAAGCGTAATCGGGGATCTCTAAGAGTTATATTCTGCTCACTTCTGTCAGATTTATGAGCCGTTGCACTCCTACTTACAGTACATGAAGCTGCTTGTGTGCAGACTATGTGTTTGTATTGAGGCCAGTACGTACATATAAAGTATATTTTTGACCCTGTAGCCAATAAAACCTGGAACTAAAACGTCTCCAGTCCAATCTGCTCATCCAGGATACTAGTTAACATGAGATGATATCAGGCCAAGTGTTATGTAATATCAACAAAATAGACAGCTGTCTGAGTGTGCTTTTGTGCGGGACATCAAGTCATTAGTGCCGAGCTGCTCTTTCTTCATGCTGACTGATATCATTATGGCGCACTAGTCTGGAAGTGTTGCTGTGACACACACACACACACACACACACACACTAAAAGTTGAAGGAGTGCGGTGCACCGTCAGCACTTCAAGCTACAACGACTCTACAGGAAGAGAGAGAGAAGCAGCAGGCGGCTGATAAGAAGACAGAGAATCGTCTGCTACTGATTTTTCAGCTGCTGATTGTTTTGACGAAGAAGAGTAGAAGTCCACCGATGTCTGGAGTCGGTCCACACTTCCCAAAGCACCGGTGCATCAGGTTGTCATCGCTGTGGTGTACTATAGTGATAATTAATAATTCATACATGGACGATGGACGAGAAGCGCTTAAAGTGCTTAGAAAAATCTAAATAATCTGTGCAAACTCCATCTGAGGAAGACGGTGTGACAATCAATGAGAAAAACGTGCTGCTTCTTGTAGATCAAAACAAACTTCATAACCTAAAAATAGCAGCAGACGATGTAAGAATATATTTTGTTAGCTGGCGCTGAACCTGTGTAAGACATAAAATAATTCTCTGGGTGAGAGGTTTGTCTTCTACATCATGAAGTGTTTTTAGAAGACAGCTGGTCAAAGACCCAAATCAATCATTCACGGTTTATCTTCCATAAATCAAATCAGAGCCGGAGCGACGGGGGAACTCAGCTGCTGTGAGAGGGAGCGAATGTTTACACTCGGTGACTCAGCAGAACACCTGAAGGGTTGGTCTTATAAATAGAAAGTCAAACATCCGTTGACAGACACACACACACACACACACACACACACACAGACACAAAACTACCTGCAGAAAAATAAAGACCGCTGTTAAGATCCAGCTGGCCGGTTAACTGCTCGATCTTTTGTGAAAATCTTTAGAAAGCTGCAGCTGGTGCCGCGTTTCTCTTTGGTGATTTGTTTTTGAGGATGCAACGTGCCAATGTCACCTGAAGCTGTTGTCGCTCAACTGGGGTAGATTTGTTTTGCAGCAGAGCCAGATAAACAACGACAGTACACACACACACATCAGACTGGATAAGATAAAGCGTGTCAGTGCATGGGGGCACGGTAACAATTACCAATTCATTTTGTGTCGCGTGACCAAATTAAACCAAATTCCACAAAGCTTTGAACTACACATTTGATGAGTTTCAACGTGGGACTAGAAGTAGCATTTTACGGATCACACGTTGATTACAAAATGTCCAAAGTGAAAGAAGACAACAGGAATATTGTGGAGAGGTGGGCAGGGTGATACCAGCATAGCATACACCCTGAATCCATGGACAACTATGAGGAGCGGATAAGAGCTCGTAAATCTTTCGCAAACTCTTAGTTCTTTAACAATTATTAAAACAAAGCATGATGGCACAACTAACAGGCCCGTTCCCATTTAGTGAGTAGTGTATGAGGGATTTGACCATGTTCTCCAGGCTGTTAATCTGGAAGATTCTGGGCTTTGCGGGTCCTCCCATGTTTTCACTTTACTGGCACGCCGCCAGCTCTAATGTGAACACAGCGCGTGTTACACAACAATAACGGCTTTCTGGAAAAATCCTCTTTCCTGCCGCAATAGAGACTATTATTGTTTTCATCACATTCAAATTGCTGCCAAGAGTGAGTCAAACTGCTCTCTCCCTGACAGACGAAACAGAAAAGACAGAAGAACGAGGACAGGTGGGAAGACGCAGAGAACGGTAGAATAACTGGAGAGAGAGAGACACCCATCATACAAAAGAGGAGTGGAGGTTCACAGCCTCACATGAGACTGGCTAATCTTTTACTCAGAGTTGTAAATCTCTTTCATACATTAAAAGAGGAACTAACAATATCTCTGGTCACTGGCGCTACAGAGTCAGGTTCACAGATTAGAGCTGAGATTAAGAGTTCAACTGGAGGGATGTAGTAAATCACAGTGTCCTGGTGCATAGGACGCGTAGGGAGTGTCACAAGCTCGGCCTCTTTAGTAAAGGGAGTGCGTTCGAGCTGTCGGGACACATGACGAAGCCAACGGGGAAGTATTGATTAAATACAGAGGAGACAAAAGAGGGGAGGGCGAGAAAAGAAACCAGAAAAGCAACTTCAACAGCAGAATCCTCTACATGTGATGTTTTTATCACGTCAAGAAATGTCGTTTGCAGCGTAACACGAGAAAAGTGAGCGCCTGCATGTCAGAAGACAATGAGATTAAGGAACAACACTGTTCCTCTTTATTCACTGTTACAATCATTATAGTGTTAAAGCAGCATCAGAACCGTTTATTGCCATGGTATGTTGAACATACAAGGAATTTGGCGTGACGGGAGGTGCAAACATTTAACAATCAACAACAATCAGTGCAAGCATGTGTTTACATTCAGTTTACCCTCAGGAGCTAGCGTAGCATAGACGTGCTAACGCTAGTTAGTGGTTTTTACGTAGAGACGTCACGTTTTAGAAACTTCTCTCAACCTCTCGGTGTAACGAGTACGACTATTACACAACGTTTAACACGACTAGCTCTAAATCCACTAGGCAGTTGATCAATTGTTTAGTTTACTAAATACACAAAAATACAAATAACGGCCCTCGTGTGTTTCCTTTCATCGTCGATTAAACCGAACAATTAATCGATTCATCGAGAAAATCATCAGTCTATAAAATATCAGAAAATGGTGACAAATGGCCGATGATGAATGTTTCCCCGAATACCAACATGACGTCTTGTGACGACCCCCCTCCTCCTCCTCCTCCTCCTCTCATACACAAGGTGCCCTGTTGTGTTTCATTTGTTACAGGTGCTGATCGGAGGCTCGTCAGCTGGATGAGCCTCACCTGTGCGGCTCTGCCTTAAAATACCCTCTCCGGTTGGCAGCCGGGCTCTGGGAGGAAGAAAAGTGGCCAAACACTGACAACCAGCAGACAATGCAGACGGTCCTCACGACCACAAAGAAAACAACAAGCTGAGTCATTCCCTGAGAGCCTCGGTGTGTTTAGTCTGTTCGTCTCGGACCTGGGTACTGACTCACATCTAACGCGGTGTCACACATCATAACACAGAGTGCAAACAGGTGTAATAATTACTTTATTACAACTGAAATATCTACAAAAATAACTGGAAAGCTTAAACGACACTTGATAATAAGACGATAACTTTTTGGTGGATAAATATTTCTCTTATCCAAGAAATAAACAAATGTGTTTGGAAAACAAAGGATTGTTGCTTCAGTGATTTTTAAAGGAACCACCAGGATGAGAATCGTGGTCACATGACCAACACATGTAAACGAGTACAGGGAGAAACGAGAAATAAATCTGTATTATTTTAAATAATTATTATTTAGTTCATAATTTAAAAAAAGCCCCAATTTTAAATATTAAAATGTCTTGTTTCATTCAACTAGGAGTCCAAAACACAAATATATACATGTTTAATATCATAGAAGACAGATATTTATCAAAATATTAATATTTGGACAGCTGGTGCAAGTGAATTTTGGGCATTATTGCTTAAAAATTGGCACTAATCAGTTAATTGTTTCAGCTTTGTTCAATTCTATTTTACACGTTTTGACAAACAAATGACAAAAATAGTTAATTTGAGAAATAAAATTACCGTAGAAAATAATGTGTGTCGTCTTTTTTTACTACTGCCGCACTGTGTTTGCTGAGCCTTCATCATCATCATTATATATAGTATTAAACGACACAAAGGAAACAGTGTCATACGTGTTGTTTTTCCTTTGATGCTATCCCGTCATGACTCAAAGAGCCCGAGGACAACACGCCGGCCGATACACTACGCTGCTGCTCGAGGGTGCAGCATGTGAAGGTCTGTTGACAGAGTGTGATGAGCCTCCAGTGACTTCATGCTTCACTCGTGTGTTTGTCTGAATGATGCCCAGAGAGTGCATGAAGTCAAAACCGCCCTGCGAGTAACGACGAGTACACACGAGGCGCAAACCGACGCCATCGGCATTTTTTAATTCTCGTAAATGTCAGAATGCTCTTCAGCTTGTTTCATTTGCTATAAAACACACCCTCTACGTTTTATTTATAAAAACACTTTTAAGAGGGTGATAAACTATTTTCTTTATTTCCTCTTTTGATGTCTGCGGTTACTATTTCCTGCGCTGACAGCCAGTGTGTCATTAAAATTTCATCTCATCTAAAAAGGTCGCTTCATAGTCGATCTGAAAGGTCACGTCCTGATGACTGAAAAGGGTTGTAGAGAGCGCACACACACACACACACACACAGAGAGATGGAGAAATGTCAGAACATAAAGTATTGATGACTCTTATAATCATCTATTCAGAACTGAACTTTCAGAGTAAACAGTTTAAAATCTTGCAGCAGATTTGGTTGTAAAGAGCAGAACCTAAAGAAACACACACACACACACACACACACACACACACACACACACACACACACACACACACACACACACACACACACACACACACACACACACACACACACACACACACACACACACCTGTGGAAACGGATGCCAGGCGGCAAGTGAGTGGAACTTGAGATGTAAGCGGGGAGTCAGGTGTGTGTGGTGGTGGTGGGGGGGGTCACAGCATGGAGGCTGGCGTTGTAAAAAAACAACAACAATAAAAGCCAGCGTTCCTTCTCATGAATAAGGTACTCGCTGCGGTGTGTCTTTATGTTAGATTTCCTGTGGATATTCTTGGTTTTGCCCGTTTGGTTACAGTTGCTCATCATTTTTAATTAAAAACAATAACTCTCGTTAAGTATCGGGGGATCGTTTCTCAAGTCCAAGTCAAATCTACCCGACACTTGATGAATCTACAGAAGATGAAGAGCAGGAAACAGATAAGATCTGCTCTCACATGCAACCAGCTGAGACAGACTTCACCATTACACCGCTGCAGACAGGGACCGAGCTTCTCTGTCGCTAGCTAAAGAGTCAGCATGTCAAAGGAAGTATCTCAGCCACTAAATGTTGCCTCATAAGAGTATATTTCTCACATGGATCCGTAGACTGTGTAGAAGAAGTGGACGTAGTCGTGGTCACGGCACCCATTGGTTTGTGGACTGAGGTTTTGAAGCATTTTGGCCGTCGCCATCTTGGATAAAGATCCTCGCCACCTATTTTTTGTTGCAACCAGTAAACAGAAGTGACCACATTTGGACAGCGGAGGAGTGACGTAGAGACGCCGCATACGACTAGTACCGGTAGCAACCTGTCAATCACAGTAGCCCCGCCCTAAAGCATGCTCTGCTTAATGGTCTGTTTGACTCTACATGGACCATAACTTACTAAATGAACATCATGCTGTATTGAAGAAGACTTGAAACTAGAGATCAAGACCATAAACTCATGTTTACAATGTTTACTGAGGTAATAAATCAAGAGAGAAGTAGAGTCATTTTCTCATAGACTTCTATACAACCAGAGGAAAGAAGAAAACACGTCGCCTTAAAATGAAATGATAGTCCCCAGATATTTTACCAAGGTGTCAAACCTCTTTGGACCTTATGGTTCAGACTCTGTGGCTGTACTCTGTATGTGTCTACCGGACACACCGAGTAGAAGTGTTGACGAACTGACTACGAGCTGGAACACTGGCTACGACAAACTTTTCCTGCAAAATTCAACCTCTTAACTTCGTTTTTCTGTCAGACGTCGGCTCTTTTTGTGCAAAATTTAGCTAAATAATACGTTTCGAGCCGTTAACAGATTCATAAGACAGTACAGCTCCGAGGGGGAGGCCAGATGTCAACGAGCAGATGCATCGCCCAAAGCTTTGAAAAGTGCAGCGAAAACCCTTTTTAGTGTGACTCACACTGATGTGTTGAAACTGTACCAGAAGTCTGAACTCAACTTTGAACACAGCCATCCTCAAATGAAAGCAATCATAGGATGCTGCTGACGAGGAAACATCCATTTTACTTTACGTGGTTTCTTGTGAAAATGTTTATTGTAAAGAAATCTCTATTCCTCGTGTATATATCTGATCACCAGTGATGAGCGGCACCGGGCGTTTTCTCCATCGCGTTACTCAAACTCAACACGACTACTGAGTATTTCACTCATAACGGTCTTGCAGTAAATCTCTCTGCCGAGCTATGAGCCAATGTGGACTGTTTTCAATTCTCTGTGCAGCCCCAGTGTGTGTGTGTGTGTGTGTGTGTGTGTGTGTGTGTGTGTGTAGGCACTGCAGCTCGTTTCAAAACCCTCCCACCTCACCAGCCGAGCCTACTGAAGACGAGCCGCAGAGCAGTTTCTTGGCTAAATGTCACGCAGCGCCGCCACCACGGCCACTCAAAAGTCAAATCTACAGCAGCTGATCTGAGAGAAGATGCAAGTCGAGAAGACGGCGACTCAGTCGGGATGCATTCGGTGAGACAAAATCACGTGAACGTGGAGCCGAGGATGCCGTCAGAAGAACAATCGCTGTGAGGAGATACAGACACAGCGAGTGTGTCTGCCGTCTGTGGCCTTGAGGCCAGACGCCCGAGAGAAGGAAAAACAAATCCCTGCGGGGGGGTGGCGTCACTGTGTGTGTGTGTGTGTGTGTGTGTGTGTGTGTGTGTGTGTGTGTGTGTGTGTCCTCTCCTGAGAGAGGGAGTGTGCACATGAGGATAAGCAGCACAAGCAAGAAGAGAGAAGTGAAATGAGGATGTGATTTTGGATATCAACGATAAAACGTTTGTTTCCTGACGAAGACTCAACACCACTTCAGCCATTTTTATCAGAAACTCGACGTTAGACAAACAACGGTGTTCTTGCTCACATTGTTTAGTTTGTAAGAAAAAGGCCAAACCGGCTTTCTCTTGTTGTAACACCACCAACATGTCTAAGATGGTGACTTGGCTCAGTATCCCTCCTGAAACTCTTGAGCAAATACTCACACCAGCTTGAAATTTAAAGCTAACACGACTTCCAGTCAGGGAGTCTGGAGGACAGATACCGTCTCCTAATGAAATGCTTGATGCTCACAGCAACCACAGCCTCCACAGGACTTCGTCCTCACACTCTGGATGAGATCACATAAGACACTTTATCTACCAGCAAATACACACACAAAGAAGAACATGTTGGGGTTGTTTTCTACGCAGTGTTGCAGGCAGGATGAATCCACACATCCCATTGATCACCAAACCAGAGTGAGCTCACGGTGATGAGGGAGACGTTCAAATAATCATGTTGACATTTGCCAAAATGATGCTGGGAAAGAGGAGCAGTACTGCCATCGTAACACACACACACAAGTAGAACTTCAAAGATGAGCATCCAGTCCACCAACACGCCCGACAGCCTCATAAATAGTCAAAAATTAACTGCAGGGTTTCTGTATGGCGTCCATGTGACGAACAGTCTTCTTCTCAAGTACTTGTACTTTACTTGAGTATTTCTATAGTTATGCTACTTTATACTTCTACTCCACTACATTTCAGAGGCAAATATTGTACTTTTTACTGCACTACTTCTACTAAATACCGTTAGTTTCTTTATAATATCAATACAAAACTGAATCAACTACAATTATTGTAATTCAAAAGGGGCCATTCTGCACGTTTAAGGAAGATTTTGAGTATTTTTTTCACATTTACTTTAAGATCGGAGTACTTTTCCCACCACTGCCTGTGTTGGACAACCACAGTATTAATTGGGATTAACATCACAAGATCGCCACGAACCTTTCTTGAACTCCTCCAGCATGGAGTCCAGCTTGGTGTCGTGGAACACGAAGTGGACCGGGTGGTTGTAGAACTTGGTGATGGTCTTGAGCGTGGTGCAGTCGTCCGGGTCCACGAAGGCCAGGTCCTTGACGTACAGGATGTCCACGATGTTGGAGCGCTCGTGATCGTACACGGGTATCCTCGTGTAGCCGCTCTCCATGATCTCGGACATGGTGTTGAAGTCCAGCACGGTGTCGCTGTGGATCATGAAGCAGTCGCCCACCGGCGTCATGACGGTCTCCACCGTCTTGGTGCGGAGCTCCAGCGCGCCCTGGATCATGTTGAGCTCCTCCGTCACCAGGTCGTTGTACGGCTCGGTCACCTTCAGCATGCCCACCAGCTTCTCCCGGTTGTACACGGTGCCGATCTCCTGGCCCAGGACGCAGTCCAGGAGCTTGCTGATGGGCCACGACAGGGGGAAAGTCAGCAGCATGAACAACTTGGTGACCATGATGGTGTTCGCCCCGACCACCAGACCGTGCCGCGAGCACAGCGCCTGCGGCACGATCTCGCCGAAGATCACGATGCCCACCGTGGAGGCGACCACGGCGCCGATGCCGGACTTGGTGAGGTTGTCCAGCAGGATGGTGAGGGTGGTGTTCACCAGGACGTTCCCGAGGAGCAGCGAGCACAGCAGATAGTTGCCCTTCCGTCGGATGGGCTCGATCTTCCGCGCGTACTTCTTCTCCTTCTCGGTGCCGCAAGTCTGCACGATGCGCAGCTCCATCGGGTCCAGCGCCATCAGCCCGAGGTTGAGCCCGCTGAACATGCCGGACAGCACCAGCAGGAAGCAGATGATGATCACCTGCAGCCAGGTGGGCAGCAGCGACTTCGCCACCTCCACCACGCGCACCCTGCCGTCCTTGTCGTCCATCAGGTTCCACGTCTCCTCCTTCTCCTGCGTGTCGCGGACGCACAAGCCGAACACCTTGACCGCCTCGCTCTTGCGGAGCTGCTTGATCCGGAGGCTGACCACGCCGGAGGTGTTTTGGTTGGTCACCATCATGGAGCCCTTCACTTCTATGTCCTTCGTGAGTTCGGAACAAGTCCTGTTGACTGGGGTCATGAGTGCGCCGAAGGTGTCGTCCTCTTTGTCGCTGGAGTAAAGTTCCGTGAACTTGATGAGCGCCGAGGTGTTCGGGAGCAAGTGGAGCCCGTAGAACCTGAAGAGGATGTCGCTGCCCTCGGTCACCTGGATAACCCCTCTCTCGGTGGTCCCCGCCGGCGTGTCGCTCTTCTCCAGCCGCATGCCGAGTATCCGGGGCCCGCTTCTCGACTCCGCCGCCGCCTCCTCGGCCCGGCTGGCCGCCAAAACACCAGAAAAGACCAGTAAAGTTAGCGTGAACCCGAGTTCACTCGAGTCTATCGCCATGTTTGTTTCGCTCTCTGCGAATGGGGGGAACTGACGTCACACCTACTCGTTTCCAACGAGCACCACCCTGCTCATTTGCATAACCACAAACATCGACAAGGCAGCCAATCAGCGGGTGTGACGTCATTCGACCGAGCCCCCTTCAGTTATCATTTTTAAGGTCGGCTGATATATATATATATATATTTTTTAGTTTTTAAGGTGGACTGAGTGGAGTTTTAAAAATGTCACTAAGTTACATGTATTTGTTCTTACTAATTTTATACTTTTTCTAAATGATGCATTTTGAGCTTTGACAACATTTATTTAATTTTATTAATTTTATTAATTTTATTCATTTTATTCATTTTATTCATTTTATTCATTTTATTCGTTTTATTCATTTTATTTTTATTTATTATTATTATTATTATTTCGATTTTTTTTTTTAATAAAACCTGAGCGATATGAGTGCTGATCAATACAGCTGAATTCCCATATAGCACATTGTCCTTTTTACATTATTTTTCGTTAACAACAATCCAGATATAGTATATTGGCATTTCAATTGGAATTAACTTTATTCCAATTAATCTCCAGGCCTGTAGTGAGGGATAAATGGAATTAAACAGATTTTAAACTCTTCTTGTTGCTTGTTGGTGTCAAATCATAAATACAATAGTTTCCTATAAGAGACAGAATACCAATTAAGTTCACATTTAGTACAATTAAATTAGTCAATACAACTAGCTGATATTCAGCTATTTGAATTTAAATAAAGTGAAATACCCTACAGTAAAATGTTGTTGTTGTTTTATCATGGTCTTCTGACAGGCGTTACAGGTAATGGAAACATTTAAGTATGAGATGATAAGTGACAAAGACACAACAACACAATAATTGACTCCAACTGATGTTTTTGGGTTGAGGCTCGGTGACATTGCAGTTTGTTTTGCATCTGAAAGATCATTCTTTCATGTGTTTTTCTCGTTTTCCTGTGTACATTTCTATTCATGATCTATAACATACGACTGCGGTAGAACATATGGGACTATAATGATCTTCTAATGTATGGGAACCTGTGTTTTACTGAACACTGAACACCCACCTGCTCCATTCTATAGCAGAATCTGACCTCTGGACAAAAGTATGTTGGTGCTAAAAGAAAAAGAAAGAAGGAACTCTGAGAAGTGCAGAACTCCTGTATTATTTTGTTAAAATGGAGAAGAACTTGAAATTAACAAGATTAAACTACAAATAACTCTTCTTTTTCTTTTGAAACATCAGTATATGTAAGTGTATTTTCTTAGAACAGAGCTCCATCTTGTGGTCAAATCACACACAGTGCAGCCTGATGGACGGCTGTGGAAGTTGTGAAACACATGCTATTCAAATAGAAATCAGCTTCCCATCATTAGTGCTGATGCATCAATGTGTGAGCAGCATTTTACTAGCTATCTTTATAAGCAGTTGGTATTATAGTCCAGTGTTCACAACCTAGAGTCCGGTCCCCTCCGGAGGAAATGTTTTTTAATTTCAATCTGAAAAGTAACCACAGACACACGTTTGTGGTTCGGTTCCTTCATCTCTCCCTAAAACCACAAATTGTTTGTTTTCAATTTATTTTTGTGTACAAATGAAACAAACAAGCTACAATATGTTAATTAGTGCACTTTAGGAGGTGCACATGTGTGGGTTTTTTTACTTTGGAGAGGCCCAGGTTAACTGCTTCTAGTCTTTATGCCATGCTAAGCTAACTGCTATCTGCATCCAGCTCCTAACGCACTTCAATCTTCACATTATAGAAATCTAATAAGAGTATTTTTCAAAATGTCTGAACTATTCCTTTGAATATGTTGCTTGCTACGTGGCCAACATGACAGAGGAACAGAGGATCTGGACCCGTATATGTGGAGCTGAATCTAATCAGAGGAAATGGGGAAAGGTCGGTGATTGGGTGACACAGGTGAGGAGGTGAGCGGGGAACGTCAGGTAGAGCAGATGAGTTAAGTGGAACCAGGTGTGTAGATGTTGCAGTCAGACAATCGAGAAAGAAGGGAATTTATGTCATTAATGTCTTTAAATATATATATATATATATATATAACACTTGAAATAATTGACCAATCACCAATGTTTGTGCACATGCTAACAGAGCAAAGGTCTCTTGTTGGTTGGCCTGGTTTGTTGAAGTGGTTGTGGTTGCTATGTGAGGGTGGTTTGCGGGGCAATCATGATGCCTTGCCACTGTGCACTACCTCAGTGACCTCAGAAGGACAGAGAGAAAAGCCTCCTCTGAGTCCTCCAGTACTACCTGCTCCTCAGAGAGAATCACAGAAGCTGCAGTCCTTACCCTGCTGATAAATATGTGTTCAGTTCAACTGCTTTTAAAAGGTTCTCACTGCCTCATCAAGCTCCTCTCACACAGTAACTGATATCTACAACTTCAAGTCTTCCTCCAGGTTCCACCACCAGTTTCTAGAGCTGCTGCCACGTCAGGCATCAATCATCCTTTTACCAAATCTCTGGGAAAGAAAAAAAAAAAGGGCCGACTGCAACTTCATGTCCTCAACCTCCTTCAACGTATAACAAAATATGTCTCTGGTGCATCAAACCCTGAACCACTGCTCCCTCCCTTCTGTAAGTATGTCAAAGCCTCATGTGTGAAATGTTAATATTTTCTGGATCAGATCACACTGTCCTGCCCAGTCCCTCCTGAATCCAGAGAATATCACTTTGCTCCAGACTCCACTGAATGACTTCAAATTATATTTTTTCATGAATTTGCTTGTCAAAACAGTGAATTATTCTGATGTGCAGAATTTTCTTTTTGTTTTTCTGCCCCTCCAGAAGGCGCTACAAGAGTCTCTATTTAATTTATTCCCTTTTGTTCATGCTACATGGTGATGAAAAATACATATAAAAAACTTTTTTATTGCTTCATTGCACAGATTCAGATGTAGATTTATCTTTTATCATAAGGAGCTGTTAATATAGCGGTTTATACTTGTCTTTATTCAAGTTAAAGCAGCAAAAATACAGGTTAAAAATGTTCCACTACAATAGTCATTATGCAGCGAGGCCTCTTTTAAAGTATGCCAACATATATATATGTGATAAAAGTGAATTATTTGTTATTGTTGTAGATGGTTGAGAAGTAGCTCATTGTGTTTAATCTACAACAATGCTTCATATTTCATCAGATGATCACCTGTTTTGTATGAAAATTATTAATCTGCAGAGTAACTTGTAACTAAAGTTGTAGTGGAGTAAAAAAAAAGTACAATATCTCAATAAATGCAATGTAACATAAAGTGTTATGAAATGAGAATGCTGAGTACCTCTAAATTGTACTTTCGTAGTATTTGAGTACATATATTCAGTCCACAGGTTAAGAGGAAGAAGAAGAAGCAGCAGATGAAGAAGAGGAAGCTTTAAAACGGAAGAAGAAATACTTTAATTGTTTCACTTTATTGTTATTTCCAACACATAACAGACGAGCCTGAAATACACACACATGCAATAGAGATGTCAGCGCTACTGCCTGTTGCTCCAAAATCAGACCCGACAACATCCTCACACCTGGTAATGACGTTCACAAGACACCCAGATTATTAATATCTGTATTTGGGTTTTTGTCAGATGACTGAAAAATACATTTATTTTACTCGCCTTGAAGTACAAATATCTAAACACAGTTCAGTCTTCTACTCAAACGATTTTATGCATTTTGGCGACACCTTGTGGTCACATCATTCGAGGAAAGTATGGTTCAGTTGAGTTACTGTAAATACAACATGCTCAGTGTATTCAACGATTCATATGGTTACGTCCACTTAACATACATAAATTGTAGCAACCATGAAGTTGAATCACCTCCCAAAGCTGAACAAAACCTTTTTCTTTAGTTGTTGTATTACTTTAGTTTTAAACAGAGAGCAGATTTGGTTTTTTTAAACCACAGTGATTTCCTCCCCTGGGTCTCCAGGAAACTGAACCCTCAGTCAGGGGGGCAGACGGAGACACTGCAGAGACGAAGAAACAGAAAGCTGGAGGCAAACATCAGTAAAACAAAGAGTCGCACACGGGACCAGCTGCAGAAGGAGTATTTACAGGTTTTACTTCAGTATAAGTAGTAATACTACAGTGTCTGCTACAAATCCTGCATTCAATTCAATACAACACGAAGATCACAACACAAAGTGTCAAAAACTAAAGTGCAAAAACTGTCAAAAGTTTACAATGTAGATAACAACTGAATCTGCAACAATATGAATATAATAATAGATTAAAATAATTCAAAATATTATTTTGCATTTAAGCCGCATTGTAAGTAGTCGAGATGGAGCACATGACTTAGTTTAATCAACAGCAATGTATCATATTCTTTTTAAAGTATCGTGTCATTTCTCAGGTGTTTTCATTCGTGTGATTGATATCGGCCTCACCTTTTTATTCCGTTATCATTCTTAGCTCATAGAGTTTAGTGAAGTCACGTCTTTATAGAGCAAAGCTCCACCCAATCTCCACCCTACCAGAGGTCTAATCAACCATCATTAAAAACAATGTTCATTTAAAAAAAACGTACAAGATTTGCCTCTGAGATGTGGTAGAGTGGCAGTAAGTAGCATAAAATGGAAATACTCAAGTCAGGTACTCAAAATTGTACTTTAGTTCTTTAGTAAGTACTTTGCATGGGACAAAGAAATAAAAGATTAAGAGGGATGGATGACAGAAATAATGTGAGTGAAGTTCGTGTGAGATGCGTACATTTACTCAAGTAGCTACTGTACTAAAGTACAATTTTGAAGTACTTGAATTTCAATTAAGTATTTCCATTTTATGCTTTAAGATTAAGAATAGATAAACAGCCCACAGCTGAGAAATGTGCAGAGTTACAGCATCATTACAGTCATTTAGCAGACGCTTTTATCCAAAGCGACTTACAATTCAGAGTCTATCACATTTCTACACCGTAGGCACAGCTACGGGAGCAATTTTGGGGTTAAGTGTCTTGCTCACATCGACATGCAACTAGCAGAGCCGGGGATTGAACCACCGACCCTCTGATTGAAAGACGGCCCTGCTATCCCCTTAGCCACAGTCGCCCCAAGCATCAAAGGGGACAGCGAACAGCAAGAGGCATCAGTAAAAAAGGAAAGAAAGAAATAAGCAGTAAAGATACTTCTACATCTCAGGGTGACATATTGTACTTTTCACCACATTAATCCGACAGCTACAGTACCGCTGTATTCAGACCAGTTACTTTAGAGTTTAATGCGTTACAAAAACATGTGATCATATTCAACACAGTGTCAAAGGTTAAAACGTTTTGTCTTGTGGCCTCTAAATAAAAGTTGAGGAAAGTTGAGGCTGCTTGTCATGTTTCAGTTGCATATATATATATATATATCTATATCTATATCTATATATATATATATATATATATATATATATATATATATATCCAAGTTGGAACTGTTTGTTGGACAAAACAAGCATTGTGACTTACATTGATGCTGCTTAAGGGACATTTTCAAGGCAGTGCTTTTACTTGTGAGTATTTTACGTCCCCGCCTCCAAATGAGCACTTAAACCTGTCGGCTACATATGTGAAACTGGTGTTTGCGGTTGTTTCATTTATAAGTTCACTAGGGGTCATAGTTACCTCAAACTTCTTAATTACCACTTTACTCCACTTTTGCTTGCGCTTCATGTGTTTTCTTTTGTTAATGTAGTTTTCCGTGTTTTCATGTCAAAAGTAGAACTTTAACAAATCCTGCGCCCTCGCCACGGAGGGGAGTGAAGAGAGAGAGAAGGAGGGAGGAGTGGAGAAAATGAGAGGAGGGGAGAGCACGAGAGAGAGAGAGAGTGGAGTGGCGAGGAGGCGGGAGGTGGGGAAGCCTGGAGGAAAAACATTAGCCCCTCGTTTCTCCTTGCAGTTGTGAGATTTTTCGTGTTTTCTTTCCAGGACGCTTTTTCAGCTCCGCAGCAGGACGCACCGCACCAAGGACGCACCGCACCAAGGACGCACGGTAAGGAGACACGCTGCCACTCGCACTTTGGGTTGACCTTGGGGGAGTCGAGGAGAAGCAAGGGAAGGTGGTCGACATGCCGAGATGGATTTATTTTTTTTGGAGGGAGGAGGGGAGGAGGGGGGGGGGGGGGGGGGGGTGGAGAAAGTAAGAGATGGAGCAGGAAGAGAGAAAGGCAGACAGGCGAACAGGAAGCTGTAGGGAATGAAGGGCGAGCGTTGTCTGTTTCCGAGTCCCGAACTTTAAAAGTAACGGAAAGAATTAAAGACTGAGTTGAAGGAGAAGAGAGTTTGTGTGTCTGGGTTGGAGAAGGAGATAAAAGCTCTGCTTCACTTACTTTCTTTTCTCTCGAAACAGCTCATCGCGGGTGTATTTCCACAACAACACGGGTTACTTCTGCATTCATTTAACTGAGCGCAAACTAATCCAAAACTTCTTACAGTCCACGCATTTTACTTAAACTCTCTTTTTTTTACTGTCAAAGTGTGTTTTGTTGTTTTTGTGCAGGATTGTTGGATTGTTGTTTTTGCTCAGAAAAGAAGGTTGCAGTCTGTAGTGTGCTGTAGGTGAAGATGACGGCACCGTTGTGTGTGGGAGTATACTGATGATGTGAAAACGATGTAGGCCTACAGATGATACTCTGCGTTTAACTAGACATTTACTCTAAAACACACAAGAGTGGAACAAGTACTCAGATGTTGTACTTCAATAAAAGTAGCAACAACTCTGTGTACAAATACTCTGTTACAAGTAAAAGTCCTGCATTCATAATCGCAATTAAGTCAAAGTACAAAAGTATTGACATCAAAATATACTTAAAGTAACAAAAGTACGCATTCTGCATAACGGATCATTTCAAAATCATATATGTTGTATTATTGAATTTTAATTATTATTGGTGGAGCTGATTTAGACTGCTTTATGTACTGCTGTGTAGCTCAATCTATAATAATACATCATCATTTATCTGTTGTATAATATATCTGAATCTGTAGCCAAGTAAATATAGTGGAGTAAAAAGTACTATATTTTCCTCTGAAATACAGCAGAGTAGAAATATAAAGTAAGAAATGTAAAACACTCAAGTAGGAGTACAAGTGCCTCAAAATTGTAGTATAAAAAAGTATAGTATTTAAGTAATATACTTCGTCAAAAAGGTCAGGTCACGCCTGAAATAAGAAACATTTTATACAACTTTTTTTTCATGTGTCTTTATACAATCACCATAATGTTTGTGTGCTGCTATGTCACGTTAGCACTGTTTACATCCAAGTGTCACCTGATACAAAACATCTGCTTCTCTTCTTCTACCTATATCTTAACTGTTCATCCCTGATGTTATATTTCTATGCTCTTAACCTGAGTGATATCTTCATGCTGTAATATTGATGCAGCGTCACTTCCAGAGAAAAGGAAACCTACAGTGTGTGTTATCTGTCAGCCTAAGTGGTGAGCCCCACATTCACACCTTTATACCAGTACAGGGATAAAGCTCCAGCCATCGTCGAGCAACGTGATCATCATAAGACTACAGGAACACGTTGTATATTTTGACTAATTAAAAATTCACCTGTGCCGTTTGGAGCGGGCCACTTGTTTGCTGCGTTCTTCAGCGTTCGGACTTCAGCGACTTGAGGAAAAGTTTGGTTGTTACACAAGGCGACTGTGACTCAGTGGTAGAACAGGGTCGTCCTTCAATCAGAGGATCGGTGGTTCGATCCCCACTAGTCGATATGTAGCCTACTTGGGCAAGACACTAAACCCCAAATTGGTTCCGAATGTTATAGTCCTGATGGGCAGGTGGCACCTTACATGGTAGCCCCTGTCATCAGTGTATGAATGCGGTGTGAATGGGTGAATGATGACATGTAGTGTTAAAGCGCTTTGAGTGGTCGGAAGACTAGAAAAACACTGTACAAGTACAGACCATTGACCATCAGTATGTCCAGCATCCAGCAGCTAAAGTGAACTGCAGTCAATCAGCAGCGGCTGCACCTGAAGCTCCGCCCTGTACTGAGGCTGAGCGCTGCTATGAGCTAAATGCTAACGTCTGTGTGCTGACATGCTTACAATGATAGAGTCGTTACGATTCATCCTGAAGGGAACATGAATATCTGTACTAAATTTCATGGCAGTCCGTCCAAAAGTTAGCTTGACATTTCACGCTAAAACCACAAATGTGAAACTCATGGTGGCGCTAGAGGATTTATCCTCTGGGGAGCATGAATGTCTGCACGAAGTTTCATGTTATTCCATCCAGCAGTTGTTGAGATGTTTCAGTCTGAACCAAAGATGTGAACAACTGACAAAACAAATAAAGAAGAGAAGAAAAACTGTAAATATGACACAAATATATGTATGACATAAATTCAATAAAAACCTATTAAGGTGAAGTATTTTACAAAAGCAACACGCTGCAAGATGCGGAAAGAATGTCCAAGCTTGTGCACGAGTTGAAGAAGCAGGAAGCAGGAGTAAGATAAAGAGTGTGTGTGTGTGTGTGTGTGTGTGTGTGTGTGTGTGTGTGTGTGTGTGTGTGTGTGTGTGTGTGTGTGTGTGTGTGTGTGTGTGTGTGTGTTACAGGCAGTTGATCAGAAAGAAAAACTTGTGCATGTGACTGAACCTCAGCAGCTTCGTCTAAACTGAACACTGACAGGAGGTCATCCTTGAATCTGATCTCGTTAACTGTCAGCCAGCTGCACTAATGAATCTGGGTTTGTGTCGCAGCTTGAAGGTTGTACCGTTGTTACATTGATGAGTCTTTGTGGTGCATGGAGGAGGTTATTGAGCGTAAAAGGTCAATCAAAATGTCGGGGTTTTATCAGGTAAGGTGAGAGGAGGAGTGGGTCCGTGGCCTGAGAGGTCAGGTGAATTATTCAGAGGTCGATTGTTCGGGTCTTTTGGTGCGGCGCTCGGGGCTCGGCGCTGTATTGTGCCCTTGTGTCATAACTGCATCTCACTTTTCCCATTCTTGCTTTGTTAATGCTCATCATCATCATCATCAGCGGAGAAAGAGCTCTTAATGGGCGACAGCTCTATTCTTGTATCAGAGTCACAAATCAGCCTCCCAATACCAATATCTCTTAGTGTCTTTAATTCACTGTAGAAGATTGTAATATTGATTGCTGATTCCGACCTGTACGCGCGCCAACGTGTGAATAAGGTGAGGCAATTCAATCACTGGGCAGAAGATAAATAAAACACAAATCTGTATTTATTTTGTAGATTCTTTTCCTCATACTATCTTCAAAATGTAGTTTTGAGCTGACCTTCTGTTTTACGTGTGCAACTACAGTGATTGTGTGTTGGGCTCGGAGCGCAGCCAAAACACAGGTGACCTACACTCAATACTGTTCCTGAACGCATCCAGAGAGTTGCATCCAGGTGCTCAATGCTGCTGGGGCTGCGTCTGCTGTGTAAAACACGGTGTCGGCCATCGGGCTTCTTTGGATTTGTCATAAACTCGGCAGCAGTTAGCATACACTCTGCAAGAAGTGTGTTTCCCACAACAGCTCCAAATGTAAAGACCTCCACCACAGAGCTCCGGGTAAGAGGGGGTGAGTTTCTGTTGATATGTGGTTGACTGTGGGCAGGTGAAATCCAGAGCTCTCTGCAGAGTGAAAGTTTTACTCATTTCTGTACTTGATGTCTGACCTAGATAAACCTTTTTTTTAAAGCAACAATACATGTAGGCTTTTACTTCAACAGTCCAAAAATAGTTAGTTGCAGCCCTGACGTAGCTAATAAAGCAGTAGTAATATAATCTTATGTTAATACAACTTGACAGGTTTTGGTAGTCGGTGTGGGACACATTACGGTTGGATAACTTCCAGCCATGCTGGTCTATTTAAAACTTTTTACCCAAGACTTTAAACTTTAGACGGACACATCTTTACTAAAGTCTGTGCCACCTTTCCTACGACTTTGTGTGGAATCTCACCACCTCTAAAATATATTAAACCTTCCTTCTGAACACACCTCTACATGTTCAATATAAGCTGCTTTGTATTGATAAACTGTAACTCACTTTCTGCTGTTTAGGGCACAGTTTGGATTTCTCTCTTTAGTTTTTTTTTAATCTTTCTTTCCCTTTTATGTAAAGAAGTGATTGCATATGACGTCAGTTTATTGTCCAAAAGGGTAAATCTAAAGTATTCTGGAGGGAAGATACACGTAGAAATGTACTTGTAATGACATCAGACGCGCGGTTTGGAGACTGTCGACTTACTTAGCAGTGCATGTTTGAGTAGCTGCATTAGAGTTGCATGCTGGTCTAAAAGCTGTCTCCCCTGAATCCCCCTGAAGTGGCGCACAGCCCCGTTATTCATGGCATACCGTACGTGCCCTGATTTCCACAGAAGTTGCTGTTGGGGACAATGTAAGAACTCTCTATCAGTGCTACTTCCTGCGATTGTTGAGTCAATGTAACAGACTGAAATCTGAGGGCAGATATGGTGAAAAAACACAGACGCCCAATTTTAAGTGTTTTGCAAAATCAACCGTTGCAGTTTTCATACAGGAAGGTTTGCTTGTGAAGACTTTTAGCTTCATAGAAATTCTTAATAATCATAGAAGGTGAAAGCTTTGATCCGGTTTGGTTCTGTGCTACTGTTCCCTCCCTGCCTTCCTTTGTTATATCCGTTGCATTGGCCAACGATCTGAACTACACAGGATGTACCGTGTAACCCACAGAGAGAAGCTGACTGACACGGTAATGATGAAGATGAACTGATTTATTTGCTGATTATTTTTATTTAATTGACCTGTTGTTTGGTCCAACAGTGATCATCATCAAAGTCTTGTTTTGAAATCCAAAGATATTTAGTTTAGCAAAAGAAGCCAGCTCTCCCTTTTGAGAACCGTCACGTTTTTGCTTAAAACGACTTAAATTATCAATTTATTATCAAAATAGCTGCAGATTAATGTTCTGTCGACCAACTAATGCACACGTGTCAAACTCAAGGCCCGCGGGCCGAATCCGGCCCGCCACGTCATTTTATGTGGCCCGCGAATCCACCAGCAAAAAATAATTTTTTTATTTTTTTATTTTGGAAAAAAAATTTAAAGTTACACTTGAAAATAAAAATATCCCCATGGTCGAAATTATGAGATAGAAAGTTGAAATTATGAGATAGCATGTTGTGAAGTATTATCACCGTGGCTGGACATTGATTACTTGTGCTCCTAACAGTCACTTGGTAACAATATGGTTAATTCGTTATTACCTTTTTTTTTTAAAACAGGTGGACAGCCCGTAAAGCGGTTTTCCAACAAGTGATTGAGTTGAAAAAGATCGACAAATAATCCCAAAATGTCCACGGAGAGAAAAATTGATGCAGAGGGAAGAAGATGTAATTTAAGATGGGAAAGCGAATACATGTCTGTGCTTCAAGGAGAAAAACGGGTCTGTCTTCTGTGTCATGATGCGTGTCGGTGATGAAAGATACAATTCACGTCGGCATTTTGACACCAAACACTGAGCTAAATTTAGCCTCCAAGAAAAACATAAAATTGTCCAAGAATTAAAAGGCAGACTGCAATCACAGCAGAATATATTTACAAAAGCTACAGCCCAGTGCTGCTAAAGGTATGTGAGCAGGTGAGCTCCGACCAGATACAGACTTTTACAAATGTCAGTTTGTGAAGAAACACCATCGCAGACCGAGTTCAGGAACTAGCAGCAATCTAACAACACAGCTAGCTAAGAGACGAGATACATCATCTATCAATGTTTGTAAGAGGCTCAAGGCAGACCTGACTCTCAGTGAGGAGCTCTTGGATGTAGCTGCCATGCACGGGACGACGGCAGGGCGGGACATTAGTGATGCAGAGAGGTGACAAAAATAGCTTTGAACAAAGTTAATGTAATAACTTGTGTTTGATGATATTTGTCTTTGTTATTTTCTTTAAAAGTTTGATCTTTGATAGAGTAATGTGGGTTTCTTAACCCTAAATTAAAATGATTTATGTTATAATAACAGAAATGTGCTTAAATATCATTTTACATTTATATAACTGCATGTACAATATTTTTACACTTGAATAAACAATAATCAAATGCAGAGAGAGTTATTTAACAATATGTTAGGAGTAGTTACAGTTATACAGTCTTACAGTTACAACCGGCCCTTTGAGGGAAACCATGATGCTGATGTGGCCCGGAGTGAAAATGAGTTTGACACCCCTGAACTAATGGATTAATTGACTAGTCATTACAGCTCTGCTTCGCTCTATGGCTTTATGCTTATAGTTGCTAGTATGGGGCTTCAGCTATTATTAGCCAGCAGCCTGATAAGACAAGTACCTGTTGAAAGAGATGAGACAGAAAACATATGCTCTCTAAAAACCAAACCAGGCTCTCTTCTGAGATTTAAATAAACACTTTAAACAGAATACATCAGTAAGGTTTCTGTGAGTTTCATACTCTGTTACAGAGTTTGTTGATGCTTTATGAAGGAGATCTTTCAGACACCTTTCTGTGGTTCGTTTAATTATGAACGGATTATGAAAGGAGCCTGTCAGGCAAAGAGACACAAAATGAAATTACATGGACACAAAACGACCAGAAAGACTCAAAACGACAAGAAAAAGATGGAAAACAACTACATAAAGATGCAAAACTCCCACAAAAAGAGACACAATTACTATGGGAAACAGAAAGAGACACAAAATGACCACAATTGGATGCATAATAGCCATAAACAGACTCAAAATGAACACAAACAGACTCAAAACAACAACAAAGATGCAGAATGACCTCAAAGAGATGCAGAATGACCAAAAAGATTCAATAAAACAAAGACATTACAAAGGAATGCAAAATGGCTATAAAGAGATAATAAATGACAAAGACGCATAATGATCACAAAGGGATAAAAAATGTCTACATAGACACTCAAAACAAACACAGAGGAATCAGAATGACCACAGAAATAGGGGAAATGACTACAAAGGGACGCAAAATGACTGCTGTAGTCATTCTTTCCAGTCTGGGTGTCTTGCTCGTATGTAGGGGGGGTTGGGGGTGCCACTTATGTCTGAGCTCAGAGGCCCACTGTCTCTGAATCCATCCATGCCTCTAATGTTTGAAACCTGAGACGCCCTTAACGTTTACCTAAAGCTCTTTGTATATTCAGAGAGCTCAAGAAGCCATGAAGTGTCTCTCCGCTGGAGCGACTCTTGGAAACACAGGAAAGAGTTAACTCTCTCTCCTCTGCACACCTTTCTCTCCTCGTCCTCCTTGAGAGTGGACCTCATTTATCCGGAGCTCTGTTTGCTATCAGACAACACACACGCAGAGGGGAAACATGCTGAAAACACAGCAGCTGTGCTCATTGGCTTATCTGTTACTGTGGGTGATCGTGTGATAGGCTGATCTACAGAAACAACTACGCAACATCTGCAATCTTTCCCCAGTTGTTTCAAGTGTTTGTGGCGTTGTTATAGTCGAACTGCATCGCTGTTAGAACTGTTTTGCTTGGTGTGTTTCAGGTCATTGTACTGGTGTAAGTTTTGATAACAGCAGTGGTTTGGACGTGCTGGACTGCAGCATGTTTCAAGAGAGAGAGAGCAAAGCTATTCATGATGGCTGCTTTTTTTATGCTTAATGACCAAATATGTTAGGCCATTAACATGCAGTCCTCCGCTAAAGTAGCTTTTAAAATGTATTTTTCACAATCATTTACATTTGGAGTGATCAGCAGATTCCTTTCTTAATTTACTGATTAATTGTTTTGTCTATAAAATGTCAGAAAATTATAAAAATATCCATCATAGTTTTCCAAAGCCCATCGTTTCTTGTTTTGTCTGACCAACAGTGAAAAACCCAAAGACATAGTTTACTGTCATAGTTTATATGACAAAGAAAAGCAGAAAATCCTCACATTTGAGATGCTGGAACCAGACAGTGTTTCACATTTTTGCTTGTAAATTACAGATTAATTCATTTTTGTTCCGATTGTTAACGAGGTAAAGATATCTTTCAGATAAGAGACTGAAAAATGGAAAGTGGTGCTTGTTTGAGTGTCACTGCGTCTTCAACACAGAGCAAAAGTTCGCGACATTAAATTAAAAGTTTGCACCCAGTAATTTATATTATGTTCTGAGGATGTATATAATGTCAGCTGTTGTTGGAGTAAATAGAAGGATAACAAGGGCTCTTCAGTCAGTTCGATACAAAGGCATCTGTCTGCACACACACACACACACTCACTCAGAGGAAAAGGTAGTTTCTTTCAGCTGCAAACAAGCGGTCAGTCTTGATAATGGAGCACTGTTGAGTTTGAGAAACCAGAGATCACTAATCGGACAAGACAGCCATTCATCTGTGTGACCTCCGACCTGTTGAGCCAGTCACAGGTGGCTGTGACACTGGGATACTGTTACTGCACCTTTGTCCGCCTGGAATAGCATTAATTCCAGTGTTTGTTGCCTCCACTTTAGAAAGTAAACGGTTGTGCGTGTGTGTTTGTTGTTTGTGCGTGCGTGAGAAAATAAAAGCTGAGATGGAGCAGTAGGACGTGTGGCTGAAGTATCACCGTTTTTTATTGGTAAACCGCGAAGTGTTGTGATTCAAGACCCACTTTATGTTTTCCCACTGTGGCTTTAAAGGTACATGTGAAACAGTTTTTAACCTTCCGACCTATTTAAACACCACAAGTAGAACATCTGGCTGGAAGTGGAACTGGAGCGTCACATTTAGAGGTGTTATCGTACTTTCCGTCATTGGCTTCCATCGAGTTTTTGCACCGTGTACAATATAAATCTGCAGATCCTTGAAACGTGCTTGTGTCTATAATCTGTTTGCAGTGAACAAGTTTGCATTAATCGTTCTCAGAGTTACATCGTCGTTGTGAGGTAATCCAAAGTCCTTTAGTATAAATCGGCAGTTATAACTGAACACGTGAATCCTTAATTATGATATAGTCATGAAGGGAAGAGCGGCCAGAACAGCTGACTGGACATGTGGTACAAACGGCACCACTAGCACCATGAGCGTAATGTATGATTTGCTTGTAGCATCCTCGTCTTCATGCTGAGTTATTATTTAACTCAGCTTCTGGTTACAACTTCTCATCCTTGGCGGAGCATTAAAATCAGGTTCACTCCATTTATAAATAGACAACTGGCTTTTATTATTATTTAGAAGTCACACAAGCAGAATAATCCTCTCCAAATGGCAGAGGCAAACCTCTTCGCTGTAGAAATCTTTGATGAGCAGGTCTTGCATTCGGCGGTCCGCCTTTTTCCTTCATATGTGTAAATCCGAAAGAGAGGGCTCCTGGCACAGGCTTCATGATGACGATCTGATCCAAGTCAAGTCACGAGACTTCAACTTCCAAGTCGAGTCTCAAGTCATTTATTCCAAGTTGCAAGTTATCAAAACAGTGACTCGAGTCGAGTCCACATCTCAGTGAACTTACAGGTGGTGGAAGTACTTTGTACAAGAGTAAATTGTTGTTTTTGATCATTTGTTATTATATAGATAGTACATGCAGGTAACAAGCACTTCTAGAGTAACTTTACTTTTCTCCAGAGCTATGTTGTGTTCCCAGTATCTCCATAACTAAGTCACAGTTGTGTATCTGTGGTGTGTCTGCGCTGTAAAGCCTGGAAAGTCTGAGTATCTGCCAAAACCAAGAGCGTGAAACTCCCAAAACAACTCCCCAACACTCCCCACGCCGTCCGACGTCCAAATTCAAAGCCTCGTTAAATCTTCTCGATGACTGCAGTGGGTTTAAATGGCTCTCGTTGTCGGGTCACATGACTGTGTGTTTGGCTGTGGACTAAACTGGGTGGTTCATTTAGAGTGAATGAATAGGTGGACTGTCTGCTTTTGGGTTTTTATGTCGGGGCTTTGTCAAAGAGTGAACATGTGCTGGGCGGTTACAAGTTACATTTACTCTCTGTACAGTTGTGTTAAAATGTTCACATGAGAACCCCAAAACACCAGAAGGACCATGTGGACACAGATGCACACACACACACATGAAAACAATAACAAACAACACACCATCTTGCCCGTGTGTGTGTGTGTGTTTTACAGAGCCTCGGCATTCCCGTTAAAACACACACATTCTTCAACAAACACATGTGGTTGATATTTATAGCTCCAGCCCTGACGTCACGCTTCCTGTCCAGGAGTCCTCAACATGGGCTGAGGGCACACACAGACACAGACACACACACACACACACACACACGCACACAGACACACACACACACAGACACACAGACACACACACGCACACACACACACACACACGCACACGCACACACACGCGCACACACGCACACAGACACAGACACACACACACACACACACCCTCCCTTATGACAACATTTGCACTTCATTAAGTTATTTTCTCTGGGGAATCTTTTACAAGATCCTCTTCCCGATACAACGAGATGTTTTTCATGTAATGACATCACTTTCTCATTATTGCGACACAACATAAGTATTCGGTTTTAAGAAGAAGATTTTCTCGTTACAGCAACATATCGCTTTGTGTCTTTTTGCACAGAATTAACATATTTTGGTTACAGTCATAAGTGGAAGAAGTACTTTACTTCAGTAAAATTAGAAATACCATAGTCTGAAAATACTCCATTACAAGTAAACGTCCTGTATTCACAATTGTACAAATGTACTTAAAGTATCAAAAGTAAAAGTACTCATGATGCAGACTGGGAATATTATATTATTCTTTTTTTCACTAATGTAAGAGCATTTTAATGTTGTAGCTCATGAATGTAAATGTTTTACTTTGTGTACTGGGTAGATTAGTACTGCATCGTATCATATAAGCATATGTATGTTACTACAGCAAGTAACTACAGCTGGCAGATAAATGTCATGCAGTAAAAAGTACAATATTTCCCCCTGAAATGTAGTGAAGCATAAAGTATAAAGTAGCAGGAAATGATAATACTCAAGCGTGTCAAAATTGCACTTAAGCACAGTACTTGAGTAAATATACTAGGTTGCTTTTAACCACTGGGTGCAGTTTAGTTTGCAACTCCTCGAGGGGAACCAGGTTTGGAGCCACTGGCTCGGAACCATTAACTGGATTTAACATTTGGGTTTCGGGCCGCTGGTAAAGAGCAACCACAGGTGACCAGGGATGATTGTTGGGTCGGCGTGTCGGGGCTGTAAGAGGGAAGCCGCTAAAATAACAGCGGCGTGCCAACAGCTTCTTTTCGGCTGAGCCGGACCGCAGGGACCAGAGGTGGCTCCGGATTCTGAACTCAGAAGGAGCAGATAGCTTGAAGGAGTGGACGTCTGGAGCCTCCCGCTGAGTCACTCTGCCCAACACGGGAAACACATTAAGAGGCTTCGAGGGCTGATGCAAACCTGAAGTAATGACTTCTGGATGGAAAAGGAGGAAGTGAAGGCAGAAAAAAGCCCGTTTAGTGGAGTGAATGTAAATGGACGCAAGTCTTAAAACGAGGCTTTCCCTCCTCTTGTCTTCTCAACACGTTTTTTAATTCCTTGTTGCTGTTTGTTCAGCATCTTCACTTTATTCATTCATGTGTTGCAGGTAACACAAAAACCCCAGTGAGTGTTCAATGTAGTGTCCAGTTCAGATGTTTGGTTGAATGAAATGTGTAAAAACTCAATCATTTCAGGACATCAATGAGGAAGAGATCCTTTATTTATTTAGAATATTTCTTATTGTAGTTTTTCTCTGAGTGCAGTCTACATTGGTCCATAAGAGCAATCTCATTTTTACATTTTTCTTTTATAATAAAAACTTTAAAGCGTTCAATTCAAATTCATTAATCAAAACGAAAGACTCATGTTAAGAATGCAGCTTGTTGACGTGTAAACATGGCAGACTAAAGTAAACTTGACTGGAGGATTGGATTTGAACCCACGCATGCAGAGCACAATGGATTAGCCTAAACGTCCTAAATGTCTGGTTTTCAGGTGATTATTTCTCTTAACGCACGGTGGACCTTTTTGTAATAAATGACTCATTTACGTGGATGTTTACACCTTCTCTCTACTCCTCTCAAACACTTTTCCAGTCAGATATAAAATGTATTTTTAGAAGGAACCTCAAACCTGCTTTAACCTTAGTTTAAAAAGCCATACGACTGGGGAATGATTACCTCATAGGGCACATTACGGAAAATGTCCTAATGGCAGCTGGAGGGCGTTAAGTCATTCTCACTTTAACAGCAATGACGAATAAACTCCAGTTTCCAGGAGAAAGCCGATGTTTGACGTGAGCAGTCGGGGGTGTGTGTGTGTGTGCGTGTGTGTGTGTGTGTGTTTATTTTCTGGTGATGGAGATATTTGGTGACTCAGAGTTTGTTCAGCCACAGTGTAACAGCTGTCTCTTCTTCACAGACGGCTATGATGGACAGATAGCAAGAGGAAGAGAAGATGTCGTTCTTTGGCGTGGAATGTGTGAGGAAGAAAGAGAGAGGTAAGACTTCACCACATGGGTTTTACTCATCGTTAGACAAATAGTATACAAATAAAAATGACAAACGGTTGATTTTAAAGTGGGTTGTTTATGGATACTATTCTGCAATAAATAAAGAAAAGGAAGAAGCTACTCGCATAAGTTGTTGGTGGTGAAACGGCTCCAAATAATCTTGTAAAACCATATATATGTATAGTTAAATCATTTTTATCTCCCTTTTTGGGATTTAATTGGCAGCTTTTCAAGTTTAAGTCACATCTGACATCAAGTAAAATTGTGTCATTGCCCTTTTGTATGAAATGGTAAAGTATGTTGATATCTTTGTATACTAACTGTACACTGACAATGATGTAGTTAGTACATAAGAGTACACTGAGCGCTGCATTAGTATTGATGTAGTTAGTACATAAGAGTACACTGAGCGCTGCATTAGTATTGATGTAGTTAGTACATAAGAGTACACTGAGCGCTGCATTAGTATTGATGTAGTTAGTACATAAGAGTACACTGAGCGCTGCATTAGTATTGATGTAGTTAGTACATAAGAGTACACTGAGCGCTGCATTAGTATTGATGTAGTTAGTACATAAGAGTACACTGAGCGCTGCATTAGTATTGATGTAGTTAGTACATAAGAGTACACTGAGCGCTGCATTAGTATTGATGTAGTTAGTACATAAGAGTACACTGAGCGCTGCATTAGTATTGATGTAGTTAGTACATAAGAGTACACTGAGCGCTGCATTAGTATTGATGTAGTTAGTACATAAGAGTACACTGAGCGCTGCATTAGTATTGATGTAGTTAGTACATAAGAGTACACTGAGCGCTGCATTAGTATTGATGTAGTTAGTACATAAGAGTACACTGAGCGCTGCATTAGTATTGATGTAGTTAGTACATAAGAGTACACCGAGCGCTGCATTAGTATGTAGTAATGGATTTGGGACACACTGTAAGTGTCTGCAGGCATGAGGCTGTGCTTTGAGCTAAATGCTAATCTAGCATGCTAGCATGCTCACATTGACAATGCTAACATGTTAGCTCCTTGTCAACGATTGTCACAAATTATTTAATATTCCAAATAAATCACAACATTTTTTTCTTTCAAAAGATAGAAAATTGAGAGCGCTTTACAAAGTCAAGCATACTGTTGACCACAGGGGGTTAGGTTCCTATTATTCATCTGAACATTCACTCGTAAATTAATGTAAATTAATAACAATAACTTCTTTCTGTCTTTTCAAATCATGCAGAGCTGGAGAGGAAACTCCGCGCCAACGACCGCGAGTACAACCTCCCCTTTAGATATGCAGTAAGTTGTTGTTGACTCTTGAACAGCCGACTTAACTTATAGACAAAACAGTTTGCGAGCACTTATCAGTGCAAATATTTAGAAGAGAAACTCTCCTTTGGGGTGTGTCCTGCTGCTTGAGTGTCTGGACGTTTTCAGGAGACTGGACGTCAGCCAGAGACAAAGAGGAGAGGTGGCTTCTGGGTAAACTCATTCTCCTCGGTTTGTTCTCTGTGTTGCTGCACTCGAGGTGAAAACTCTGTTAGGTTTTCAAGATACACGAATGCATGGATGACTTGCATGCGTTTTGGTGTTTTCTGATTGGTTCTTAAAGGGTTACATTAGGCCATGAGGTGTGTAAGAGGTGTCACTTCTGAAAGGTCAACGTCGATTTTATTCAGAAAGAGTGAATGGAACTAAAAAGTATCTTGTAAATAAAGTATCATTTTGCTGTACTATTCAGGATAAATAGGACATCATGAAATGTAAATAAAAGAAGTAAAGGAAATTGGATATTGAAATGATAAATAGATATTATGAACTGGGAATTGATAGTAAAGATACTAAACTTTATTGATATATCACATTTCAAAACAGATTCACAAGACAATAAAATAAGTAAATGAGGAAAAACTTTATCCCTAATAAAACAGAACAGAGGTGACAGATAAACAAATTATAATTGTAAAACAATATAACAAGGAAAATGTTGATATTTATACACACCAAAATAAATACTCGGCAGATGTTTAAAGACACACAGAAAATGGAGCTGAAGAACCTGGAAAGGAAAATGGAGAATGCTTAAATGAGTGCATTTTTTCCTCACCTTGTATTTTTCTATTTTCACTTTCAATGGGTTAAAATCATTCTGCATACTACTCCGCAGGGATACACCTACAGTGGGAAATGCCAATATGGGTGACACATTTTCCCTTGTGAATTTAAACATTTATAGTCGGATCAAAATCTGTGGGCGGTGTTGTTGTTAGTAAAGAGGCCGAGTGATAAGCGGACATGGGAGTCACAGACCGGCTGGTTAAGAGCTTTCAGCCTCCTGATAAGATCCACCTGGAACAGAAAAAATTCCTCCCACCGGACTAGACTCTCGTAAAGTCAAAACATCTTTCATTCACAAATAAGCTATAACACAAAGATTTCTAACATTTCGAATTTTCTGAGGCGCCGTAATCTGCCGTCTAGTTCTGTTTGAGCCTCTGCTTCACCTCAACATTTTAGGGATTCATCCAGAGGGAATTTTATGCCTTTTTAATTTACCTCGAGAAGTGTTTCTAGAAAATGCACTTCTTATAAATTCACTGAACTACTTCAGTGAGATATTCATCTTTTACTCACACACTAGGTGCCAGAATAATCATATGATCTCCACAAAGTGTGTATAAAGTAGAAACAAAGTGCTTGAGCTGCTGACTGATTGTGTATCAGTGAGGTTAGACTGAAGATAAGTAACAGCGTAACTCAATAACAGCACCACCAAAGGAACAGCCTCCAAAACCTATGAATTATCAGTTTGTTTAATCACACACAACACATATTTATATCATTATTGACACCTTTTCACCTTTTAATTTAGCTTTTATTTCACACCTAACGCACTAGAACCAATATTTAGCTTGTTTTTTTGTGGATTTGAAACATCAAAGAGCATTACGTCAGCGATCATATGAAGGTTGTCTAATCCTGTTAGATAAAGTTCTCAGTTGGTAACAGTTTCAGTGTGAACTATTCCAGCTTAAGAAAACATTTTGTAATGTTGCCCTTTTAAATGTCCAAAGGACCTCAAACGAAGGCAAATATTTGTTTAAGCCATGAATGTGATTACCCACCATGCATCTGTCTTATCATCCCGGATGCATCGGGCCAGATTTCCATAATACAGCTTTTATGGGTTCAAATAAACACTGTCCACAGAATAACACAAGCAGCACACACAGACCTAACACGTAGAGCTCCAGTATGTGTATGTTTCCACCAGTGGTTGTCTGTTTGTGGCCGGTTTACGCCCCCAGCAGCAACCCAGTTATTGTGTTTTATTTGCTTGTTTTACTATCAGACATTGTTTTCTGTAAGATATATCTATATTGCTCTTTAATGGGTGATATAGATATTTATGTGTCTTATTGCTGAGCTAAAAGGACTTTCTCTAGAACTGTTTCTCAGGATAGAAAACCTTCTGAAACAACTTTTTGACCACTTACAATGTTAGCTTTGGTCATCTTAACGCTGAAATAAAATAAAATAAAATAATTTTAATACAAATACCTCAATACAAGTATTGATCACAGTGCTTTACAAAACTGAGCCGTCTCGTTTGTCAGTGAGAAGGAAAAGAATGAATCCTGCAACAGTCACCATTTATTAACTAATTGATGCCTTCATTCAGCTGTAACATTTATTCTATGAATTTGACTTTAATGATAATGACAGCATGGATGCGAGGTGTTGTAAATGTTCTATGAACTTTGTGATGGAGTATTTTCATTTCCTGTTTTAATGGTCGTTTGCAGTTTCTCACAGACAAAATGTTTTCAGCACGTTAACCACAGACACACTCGAGAAACCAGAACCTAATTTAAGATTCCTCCAACATAACGTGAGATCCAATAAGTGCCTTTTGAGTTTCTCACTGTAACATAAAACTTAAATTATCTTGTTAAGGGTCCATAAGTATATTCATTCCCCCCAAAAAACATTTTCTTAACTTCATTCTCCCACTCTTTTAACCTCTTCCAGACGAACGCCATCAAGACCTCCAAGTACAACCCCTTCACCTTCCTACCTCTTAACCTTTTTGAGCAATTCCAGAGGATCGCTAACGCCTACTTCCTGTTTCTGCTGGCCCTCCAGGTGAGGGAAACAAATGCACACGCATGCAGGAGACATACAGGACTGCCATCCAACTGTCAAGCTTATTTAATGCTAAACGTTTGATGTGTCTCAAATAATGAAATGCAAATTAGTCCTGTTATGTTAGCTTCACGCCCACAATACTACAGTGTAAAAAAATACTCTGTTACAAGGAAAGTATTGCATTAAAAAATGTTCTTGAGTAAAAGCACGGAAGTATTATCAGCAAAATATACCTAAAGTACCAAAAGTAAAGGTACTCATTATGCGGAATGTAAAACATATTCCTTTCCCTGCAATTAAAACCACACAGACCATCTTTTTAATCACAGTGAAATGACACTATTTCTAATATAAAACTGTCGCTGGCCATTCACACAATCACTGTCACACAAACACAATCCAGCAGGACACAACACGCAGCAACCGACTGCTCTTCCTCGCAGTGTAGCTGTGTGTTAACCAAACAGGATATGCAAGAATCATGTGCAATGAGATTAAGGAAGTGGGATATCCAGTACAGGAAGTTGCCTCATCGTTTGCAGAACTGTCATGTTGCACCACAGAGGACAGCAGTTTAAAATTAATGACATGCAACAGTTTCATATGTTTTCTGTGTAAGCTAACGTCCATGTTACTTTTCATGCATCAGAATCTGTCTGGTCTTTAGTGGGTCTTTATTGTACATTTAATAAAAAAACAGGAAACAACTTTAAACAGTTCTTTGATTCAAAACATAACACTGATCAGCTCCTCCTTGTCACATGTTCTCATAAATTTCATTGAAATCTGGAAGCAAGTTTTTGAGCAACAATCAAAAATTGGCACCTTTTATATTTTGAATTGCACGTCACTGTTAACCAGTTATTTTTATGACACTTACCGTTAACCTGTTTACATTTCTGTGCAATGTGTACATTTGTTTTTTGCACCTTTTTTGCACATTACTGACAATTTGTATTGCTTATATTTTGGTTTATCTGCAATCTATATATTTGCAACTGCTTCACAAGAGTTTCCTTTGGGCTAAATAACGTGTTATCTTATCTCATCTTATCTTGAAATCAAGAAAAGCAATGTTATTTCGCAGTATGAACTCGTCTTCTAGACTGAATGAAATGCAGATACACAGGGGTTACACAATATATTGATCAACAATGATTTGTCTTCTTCCTCAAATCTAGTTTAAATTGTGCTCATTTTGGTATTGTGCATGTATTCAGTTTTTAAAAACGTGAGAACCAGTTTTAAACAGTACTTTTTTCAGAGTATTTATGTCTTTCTTCAAGTTCAAGTTTGACCCTAATTAACATAATGCACAATCTCCCACAAACTTCTTTCTTTTTTTACCACAATCTTTCCTGTCGGAGCAGTTTAAGATGAATTTAATCTCTTACTTGTTATTTGTGCGTCATGTTGTTTCCTGTTTTTGTTTGCTGTCTTCATTGATGTCATGTCATGTCAATGTTTTCTTTGTTTTTAATTCTTTGTCCTCATTTCCTCTTTTGACTGAAGTCCCCTTACCTTTGGATCCCCTGTTCGCTTTTTTGTTTCACCTTTCACGAGCTATTGTATGCAAAAATAAACCTCAGACTAAAGGGAACTAAAGACAGTTTTCTCTGTGTGTGTGTGTGTGTGTGTGTGTGTGTGTGTGTGTGTGTGTGTGTGTGTGTGTGTGTGTGTGTGTGTGTGTGTGTGTGTGTGTGTGTGTGTGTGTGTGTGTGTGTTCTTCAGGTGATTCCTCAGATCTCCTCTCTGTCCTGGTTCACCACAGTCGTACCTCTGGTCCTCGTGCTGACGGTCACCGCTGCCAAGGATGCCACTGACGATATCGTAAGCGAACGTGTTTTGTGTAGCATTTCACCTTGAACAAATTCAACCTCTTTGATTTTTGAGGTATAAGTACAGTAAAGAAAGATCTGCTCCTGAATCTATGCTGGCATCAAATTACGCATACTGAAAGAGAAGAATCATGCAATACATGTACTGGTTGTTTTTACTTCCTGGTTCACAGTTGATTTAAAGCTCGACGAAGCCGATTTCACTGCAGACTTAACAAACATTAATAATCATTATCTGAAAAATGACAGCGTTGGTAGTTTGGTTGGCTTAAAACAGTGGGTCCCAAAGTTTTCTGTAAAGATTTTACATAGATATAGAGACTCAGCACATGTCTCTAAGTCTGGAAAATCTTCTCAGTTTGGGAACCACTGGCTTAAAACAATATCTGTTTACGTTTTCCCAACAAGTGACTTCTTCAGGTCATGTGAACTGAGACTGTCCTCTTCCAGCAGCAAAGGTGGAAGTAGCGTGGTGTCGTCAGACGTGAGAATGGATGGTTGCCCTTACAAAGCTTGAGACTTTGAGAACAAAGACTTTGGTTTCGAGTCTGTCTCTTACCAACCGTCAACACTGGTCTATTTTAACCATTAACTGAAGGGGATCTTTCCATAAACTTGATCCAGTGTTTTTAGCTTCCAAGACTTTCACAGACCAACACCAGAAAAGGAAACGATTGGAAACCACTTAAAAATAACAAGAACCTGTGACTTTAAAGCTCACATTGACCGACCACGATATATATATATATATATATATATATATATATATATATATGAAATACTCCACAAATTATATTAAAACAGGCTCAACCTGCAAAACAGCGAGCCAGATCGCTCAGGCAATAGTCCCAATTTATGAAATATGTGCTAAAATGTTTTAAAGTGTCTGCCCAGCTGACGATGTAGATAAACACACCCACTCCTCTGGTCCGTCATCTGAAAAATAAGTAAGGATAACACATTCCAGCTGATTTCTTGATGATGTGTATTTTTAACGTGTAGCTGATAATCAACATTTACTCCCTGACTGTGGTTAAAACAGTGTCACTAGTATCAGCTGTCACATGTACAAAACACTTCACACTCCTCTTAACCGTGTGACCTGAAACCAGCCTTTATCAGTCTGCCTTTGTGTCATATTTACTGTTTCTCTGTTTGATTGAAGCACATTTTATCATCAGTAGACCGCAGGCTGGTGGTTTGTTTCCATTATTTCAAGACGCGTTTTGGCAAATATAATTTGAAAATCAACACACTACATTCAGTCTTTTAATCAAAGGATCCATCTTCGGTAGAATTATTTCATCTGCCATATTTGTAAAAAATCTTGCGCTGATGCAGTTCTTCTTTAGTGACAAAGAAATGACATCACAAGGGAGGTGAGACTGATGAAGAAATAACAAAAGTTCCCCCCCTGACATCATGGCTGACCGACACTGCGAGTTCATCTGGAAGTAGATTATTTTTTTGTTAATGATTGACGAACTGTTTTCTTTTTCTCTTATCGCTTACGGGAACCAAAACAAAGCAAAATGTTCCTCTAACACAATGGAAGGAAAATTACTTTTCGTTTCAGCCGTCAAGGCCAGCCAAACAAGAGTGTGTGTGTGTGTGTGTGGCATCCAATAACATAATGCCAAACTACCAAAAGGAAATAAAAGTTGTCATAAGTTAAACATTAGCTGACTGAGGAGAACAAGAGTCCTTTTGTTTGGCAGAGGTGGCGACCCTGAACGCCCCCCCTCTCTCGCCGCCGGTACCCGTCTGCTCCTTTAATGAAGTCACTGAGTTCAGGCTCGAGGTGATCGGAGCAGGTACACACAAACTCCAGACTGACCGTGTATGGCAAGGTGGATGACCTCGCACAACAGATGCTGAAATAACTGTTGTTGGGAAAGCTGCTGTGAAAGGACAGATGTTATAAGCTCCCACCTACTGAACTGGAGGAATTTAGTAGATATAGGTTTTGTATTTCTTCGATTATTCTGATGAGATCGCTTAATTTTGTGTCCGTGGATAAAATGTCTGCATTTAATTGGGATCAATCCTTATTTTCCATTTGCTTCACGCTTAGACAACATTAATCATCCGATTCAGTGGCTCCCAAATTGGTTGGTTACCCCTAGAAAAATAACTTTGAGATGATTAACAGAAGAGGAAAGCATAAAAAAACATTAGCACTACACAGAGTAGTAGAGATGTTTGTACATATATTAACCATGCTTTTTTGTTTTCCTTACTAAAGTTAAGCTGAAGCATCAGTAACATCTGAGGATGACATGTAATGTAAAGTCCATGATGTCTAACAAAGAAGCAGCCTGAAGTCAAACAACATGTACGATTCACGAAACATTTTGTCTTCCCTCGAATCTTAGTTTTTTCCTTGTAAATGGCTGAATGATTTCACCTTTTCAGAAATTCTTTTATTAAAAACAAGGACATTGTTTTTGATAAAACTAGTCACAACTGTTGCTGAAACACATCTGAGGACAGGGAGGTTTGTTTTGTTTTGTTTTAAAGGATCACAAGCCAAAAGAGTTGGGAATCTATAACTGCCTGCATCATAAATTAGGAAGGCAACCAAAAACAGAAACTTGATCTGCCAGAAAGTAGAACGGGAAACTAAAAACCCCACATGACACTGGAAGAACAAGTCGATGTTCCTTTGAATTTTAACTTTCTTTTATTGTATTTAACCTTCGTCACTCGACAGAGAGAAGTTTGAGAGCTTCTATTTTGGGCAAAGCTTCTATGGCTCTTTGTAATATCTGACCTGTGCAATTTTAATGATTTATCATAGTTAATTGAGTAGTTACTATAAGGATGAAGCAATAAACTTGTCCATTAGAGTAGCGTTTAAAATTGCATCAGAAAACGGTGAAGAAACACAAGTGCTGGTGATTAGAAAAAGGGGAAACCACGTGACTGTCTCTGGAGCTGCCTGTGTGTCTCTCTCACAGAAACAAATAGTCAGAAACAGACTGAGGCGAAGGCGCCGCCATCGTGGTGGAGACTCATAATTGGTTGGAAGGGAAGTAGAGATTTCAGTAAAAATCAAAGGTCTAATACAGCTGAATGTCTCTCATGGGAGGTTCCCGTTTTTTTAATACTGTCATTCCAACATCACACCTCCTCCCACACATCGGCAGTATCTCTGTGAAAAATGAGAACACAACATGTTAGCTGGTAATCAGTTATTCGTTGGTAAAGTCGAGTTCCTTGTGTTCCTTTATGACTCATTGTTTCACTGTGTGTGTTTTTGTGTGTCATTTCCAGAATCGCCACAGGAGCGACAAACAAGTCAACAACAGAAAAGTTCAAGTCCTTATTGACAGAAAGTAAGTTTGTTCGTGTGAATCATGGGAAATAAACCTGAGCTCATGAATCCAAAGTTTCCTGTAGCTAAATCCTTGTTTTTGTGTAGCATCATTGTGATCCTTCTGTACAGGTTGGTGCTCCTCAGGGAACCTTCCTGGGTGCCCTTTAGCTTTATTAAAGTCACATCAGCTCTAAGGGTGGATCATGCCCATTAGAGCCCATGTACAAACCAAACATACCTCACATATTCAGAATGGCAGAGCTCGGGTCAAACAGGATAGAAAACAAGCACTCCCCACCATCCTGCAGCTGCTTCCTGTTGGCGGCACTACATAGAGTTTAGGTTATTTAGCACACGAGGAATACACAGATGGGTCAAAATACAGGAATATACTCTAAAAATATACAAGAAAGGTCGACGATTTCCAGTGAGTTTGTCCAAAAATATAAAAATTGAAAGTTATACAAAGGTGAAAGTGGGATTGAAATATGCATTTTAGACAGAAGTCCCAACACAACCACACCCCATTAAGAGATTATTGAATAGGCACCAAAAACAATTCAATATTATTTCATGTTTTTAAAGCTTTTTTGTTGCCTAAAACCAAATTTAGAGATATTGAAAAAAAAAAAAATAAAAAAAAAGATCAGAGTCAGGCCTTAACCAGGCACCATGTGTAATTTGTGTTTATTTGTAAAGTGTAAACCTGTACGAATATCTAGAAACAATAGGACCACATAATATGAGTTCATTATTGGCTTCTGTATAAACTTAATACAACAACAATACATATGATCCACATATTATGTTTAACATTGATGAGCTTAGACCTCTGTGGGTTTACAGTAAGATCCCAACATTAACTAACTGTATATTTTGATATGTTTGGTGCATTGGATAAAAACATTAGCATGTATGTGGTGTGTGCGTTTGCTCTGGGGTTTCTCTGGTTGGCTGCTGGTCAGCACTGTTTAGTGTTTACGGCTCAAAGAGAAGCAGCTGCAGGATGGTCGGAAGTTTTCTTCCTGTTGACTTGATGTCTGCTTTAGTTCAATATGTAAGGAATGCTTGATTTGGTATTTGTTGGACCCGGAGCACAAACATTGTTCCACATTCATTATTAGAGTGACCTCTTTTCTTTTTCAATAAAAAAAGCTGAAAACTATTTAAGTTTCTACCATTAAATGAAGCAAAGACTGTGAATGTGGGTATTATTATCAGAAATGCACCATTGAATCAATTTTGATTGAGGTTTGGTATTGGAGGCCTGATGGAGGGTAAAATGTCATTTCTCAAGAGTTAAAACTAAAGTGAGGCGAGTGCTCAAACTAACAAATTTCATAATTTGATGAGACTATTAAGTATTTTTGCAATTACGCTATTAATCAATTATTTTGTAAGAGGTGAAAACGAATGACAAATGGTCATCACAAGCCCCACCGTGACTATTAAGTTACTTATATAGCTACAAACTGTCCAAAAATCCAACATTTTATAATAAAACAACTGAAAAACATTCACAGAAATCAAATTTCAACTGAGAAGAAGTGAAATAACTTAATTCTACGACAAAAATCTACTGAAACATTGAGTGTGCAAAGGTTCATTTGTCGATTTCTTTAAAATTAAGTGTATGATGTTTTGGAGAAAAAAGATTAATTAACATGTTACATTGTGAAAAAGCCCATTATATATTAATTACATTACGATCACTAACAAACTAGAAAGAGTTGAAAGTAAACAATGTCCTCTGAACTGAGGCTTGAAATGAAAAACCCTGAAAAGCATCAAATATTTGTCTTAAAGCTAACTTTTAAAGAGTATTACTGGCAGACAGACAGACGGAGAGATAATACAGGAACATGCAGTGAAGGAAAGGGAGCTAATATCAGGATGACCTTGGTGTTCACTGCTTATTTATGGCCAGTTTATTTCCTGACGATCCTCAAAGAAAAGGGAAAAGAAAAAGCTTTTCTGTGAACTCTGCAGCTCTGAGTCCAAACATTCAACTTAACGAGCCCGTTTCCTGTTTCCTGTTCTCAGACTGCGCAGCGAGAAATGGATGGACGTCCAGGTGGGAGACATCATCAAGCTGGAAAACAACCAGTTTGTCACCGTGAGTAAATTCCTGTCGATCTTGATTTATTGTTTTATTACATTTTTTTGTTTCTTTTCTTATATTGTTTAAATATTAAAATGTTGCCTCATTACATTTGCAATATTCAGTGTTTGGACAACTTCCTCTTTTCAATTGCAAAAGAAAGAAAATCCACAAAGTGATCGGTAAAAGCAAAGACTTTAACTGGTGTAAAGTTACAATTACCTCCTTATTTGATATCCCTTACTGTATCTATTAAAGATAAGGGACATCAAAGAAGGAAGGAATTATAACTTTACTTTATTATTAGTGCTAGAAATCGCTGCTTTATCTCACAGATCTTTGCATGCAGCGGTAGTCTAAATATACGGGACATTGTTCATATATAGTATATGGCTCCAATAGTATGATAAACAAGAACACTAATGTTTTGTTGATCAGAAAGACAAACCGGTTTTAGTGATGAATCTGTAATTACAGGCCGACCTCCTGTTGCTCTCCAGCAGTGAACCTCTCAACCTGGTTTACATCGAGACGGCAGAACTGGATGGGTCAGTCTATTTCTAGTGTCACGTCATGATGTGAGCTCTTTTTAACGTACAATTAACCCATCAACAGGTAGTCACACCTTCATTGTCTTTCATTTGTGTCCTCATTTATTTCTTCGTCCTCTTCTGAACCACTTTCTCTTCCTTCTTGTCTTTGTCTCGACTGTATCACCCTCACTATTCCTTCTTTTCCTTACCATTGTCCTCTTCCTCCTCCTCTTCCTCAGAGAGACTAACCTGAAGGTGAGACAGGCCCTGACCGTGACAGGAGACCTGGGAGAGGATATCGAAAAACTGGCAGACTTCAACGGTAAGACTGCTACAAGACAACCAACTGCTGGTCTCTAGCAGTTTGTTTTTCCAATTACAAGCGAGCTCAGTGTATAAAAACACACAGTATCTGATAATCTCTTTGCATTTGTGTCCTGATTGCTCACCATCTCGGTCTCTCTGTTTTGTGTAAACACAGAATGTTCACAAACGGTGTCCTGATTTCTATCAGATTTCGGCAGGTAGCATATGCAGGTTTCTGAAACCAGGATATAAAGTACATGAACAACGTACAACCAGGACAAGACAAATCATACCAAAGATTTAGAAGACAACTAAATAAAAAACTACTTCTACTTACTAAGATTGCTGTTTGCAATTTACAGAAAGTTTTTATATATATATTTGTTAATAATGTGGTAACTCTAAATGTTGTCAAGATTCGAACACTACCCCTCATTTCAGAAGTTTTCTATTGCAGCTGTTTATTTTTATCTCATCTTATCATCAGAACCATGCATCTGCTCATTGATTTGGCTTTAATCCGTTTGAATGAACCCTTTGTAAGAGGGTCTTTTGAAAAATTCCTAGTCGTATGCAAACATGCAATAGTCACACATAAACTATATGCACACATGCTTTAATAGGTCATAACTCGCCTCTCTCTCTCTCTCGTTCTCTCCCTCTCAAGGCGAGGTACGCTGCGAACCCCCCAACAACCGCCTGGACCGCTTCACAGGAACACTAACGTACGCCGGCCAGAAATACCCGGTGGACAACGAGAAGATCCTGCTGCGAGGCTGCACCCTGAGGAACACCGAGTGGTGCTTTGGACTGGTGCTGTTTGGAGGTGGGGAAGGATTCCTCAAGGACCCGTAATTATAGGGAACCAGTGGAACCTTGTTAGGAGAGCGATAAGAAGAATAGGACTTGAAGCATCTGATTTGACTCTTATTTCACTTCAAATAGAGGAAGAAATGAGTTAAGAAGATGATGACTTACTGGTTTCTGTTCCTGTTTTGTTTTGCAGGTCCAGAGACGAAGCTGATGCAGAACTGTGGGAAGAGCACTTTCAAGAGGACCAGCATAGACCGCCTGATGAATGTCCTCGTCCTTTGTGTGAGTCCTCAAATTATGATTATTTTTTTTTTTTTTGTTATACAAACTGTTCCTTTTTAACTTCCTGTCCCTTTTAGCTCAGGTGTCGTTCTTGATGGACCGCCCTTTGACCTCTGAATTCTATCCAAAACGTGCAGATTTTTGGCTTCCTGGCCTTCATGTGCACCATCCTGGCGATAGGAAACTGCTTCTGGGAGCTGAACGAGGGCTCACAGTTCAAGGTGTTCCTGCCCAGGCAAGATGAAAACAACGCCGGCTTGTCCGCCTTCCTCACGTTCTGGTCCTACGTCATCATCCTCAACACCGTGGTGCCCATCTCTCTCTACGTCAGGTAGCAAAAGGAAACACAAGCAACAAAATCAACCGGATTCTATCTGCTTCTTTCTTTAATTCCTGTATCTGCGTCTCACGGCAGTGTGGAGATCATTCGTCTGGGGAACAGCTTCTACATCGACTGGGACAGGAAGATGTACTACTCGCGGAACGACACGCCCGCCGAGGCTCGCACCACCACGCTGAACGAGGAGCTCGGACAGATCAAGTACGTCTTCAGTGACAAAACGGGGACGCTCACCCAGAATATCATGACCTTCAACAAGTGCTCCATCAACGGAAAATCCTACGGTAAGATTCGAGACGTCGAGAAAAAAACCACTAATAATTGCTAAATTCTTTCATATCAACAAGGAAAAATACCAGAAAATATAAAACGTGAAGAAATATAACTACGATATAAACAGTTGTATGTATCCCAACAATAAAAACAGTGTTTCTTCTATATTCATCATGTAACTGGTTCATTTATGTTTCTTTTCTTCTGTTTTCTTTCTCTTCTTTTCAGGGGATGTGTTTGACTACACAGGTCAAAGACTAGAAATCACTGAGGTGAGTTGGACTTCAGCAATCCTTCATGTCTAAATGGCAAATTAGGTGATTTGTTGGTGTTGTTACGTACTCCACAGCTTCCCTTTATGTTCACAACTTTATCATCTAGTCATCAAAAATAACTGAAGAGCATTTACTAATTCCTGTCGCAGGGGTTACATCATGTCGATGAGGCTTGAGGCTCACTCTTTTTCACTCCTCCGTCTTGTCCTCCTCTTCCTCCCCCCCCCCCCTCTCTCCCTCTCGCTCTCTCTCTCTACAGCACACGGAGAAGGTGGACTTCTCCTTCAACCAGCTGGCTGACCCCCGCTTCATGTTCCACGACCACTCGCTGGTGGAGGCGGTGAAGCTGGAGAACCCGGAGGTCCACGCCTTCTTCAGACTGCTGGCCCTCTGCCACACCGTCATGGCCGAGGAGAAGAGAGAAGGTGAGGAGGGACGTAGATATGCACTTTTTAATGATACAACACAATTATTAATGATAATTCATAGCTAATTATTTCCCTGAACCCCCCTGACAGAGGGCCACACACCCCACTCTGAGAATCACTGGATTAAATAAAAAATGTGTTGACCAGAAATCACCAGCTCGACCCGCCTACCTGAAATCTCGTCCTCCGTTGATCTCTTTGCTCCTTCAGGGGAGCTCTTCTACCTGGCCCAGTCTCCGGATGAGGGCGCGCTGGTGACGGCGGCCAGAAACTTTGGATTTGTCTTCCGCTCACGAACACCAGACAGCGTTTCCATCGTGGAAATGGGAAAGCAGCGCAGCTACGAACTCCTGGCCATCCTGGATTTCAACAACGTCCGCAAGAGGATGTCCGTCATAGGTATGCTGATAATGTATTATTGGGAATAATATCATAATAATAAAGGTTCCTATATAAATCGTACTGTTCTCAAACAGCTGCATTGTGTGTATTTGTGTGCTCAGTTAGGAGTCCGGAGGGGAAGCTCTCTCTCTACTGTAAAGGTGCAGACACGATCATCTACGAGAGGCTGCATCAGTCCTGCAGCGAGCTGATGGAAGTCACTACAGAGCACCTCAACGTCAGTAACACTTCTCTGTGTCTTTCTTCTTTCTTGCTGGATGTTTGTCTCTGCATGCCTGTGTGTTGGTTCCTTTGTCATGTGTCAGGTGTGTTGGTGTGTGTGTTCACAAAGACAAAGTTCATCCTGATGTGTATGTGCTCCAGTCAGCTGTTAACATTGAGTAGGATGAAGTCTCATACTGTCTCTCTTTTATTTCAAGTCATTTCCGCTCCGTTTATTTTGTCTCTTTCTTGTTCAGTTCATGTTGTACAAAAGTTAAACAACTGATTATCTCCTGTTTGTCTTCTCTCCTGTTGGAGTTTATTGCCTGGATCGCAACATTTACACAGCTGAGTTTCTGTTTACAACTTCCAATGCCATCAGCCTGTGTGTGTGTGTGTGTGTGTGTTGGTTCTTCCAGGATGTGTGTAGTGTATGTTTACATGTCAACCTGCATGTGAAGCGTTCATCTATATAACTATGTGCATGCCGATGTGCAGGAGTTTGCAGGGGAGGGCCTGCGGACTCTGGCGCTGGCCTACAAGGATCTGGATGAGACGTATTTCAACCAGTGGAAACAGCGCCACCATGAGGTCAGCACCGCGCTGGACGACCGGGAGGGCAAACTGGACGAGCTGTACGAGGAGATCGAGAAGGATCTGCTGGTAGGAAAAAGAGCTGACGTTAATCTCTGTAAAAAAAGGATTTTTATATGTTTGAATGTCGGTTATGTATCTGAATGTTTGTGTCCAGCTGCTTGGAGCAACAGCCATAGAAGACAAGTTACAAGACGGAGTACCTCAGACGATCGAGCAGCTGTCCAAAGCCGACATCAAAATCTGGGTTTTGACTGGTGACAAGCAAGGTACACAACTCCAAATATGATGAGCAAAACATACAACAGCTGCTCAGGCCTTCTGCATCTTTGCATCAACTCTTATCTGTCGACGCACACTTAATTTATCTTGTTGTAGCTTTACAAATGTCACCTTTACATCAGTGTCATAAGTAACGAATCAGGTAACGAACGCCATGCAGAATCATTGTCTGCTGACTGATGTTGAGTATTTGTGTTGCAGAAACTGCAGAAAACATCGGGTACTCGTGCAACTTACTGCGGGAGGAGATGAACGAGGTCTTCGTCGTCTCGGGAAACTCACCGGAGGATGTCAGACAGGAACTGAGGTCAGAGCACGTTTACACTGAACATGAGGAAACGCAGCTGATTATGAAATGTTTCCATGCATCCATCCATTTTTCTTTTAACATATTTTCAGAAATGCACTGAACTCCATGAAACCAGAGGAGGATTCTGTGTTACTGCCAGAGAGGACTCTGGGTAAAGGTGTGAAAGTGATCCCAGACGAGGTGGTAAACGGAGACTACGGCCTGGTCATCAACGGACACAGCCTGGTACGCCGTGAGATGTCTCCTAATTACAACGCATGCTCTTACTGCCCTCACTGACTTGTGTTACCAATTACTTAAAGGGATAGTTTGTGTGTTTTGAAGTGGGGATGTATGAGGTAATTATCCCAAAGTCAGTGTATCACCCACGATAGATGACGGTCGGCACGTTTTCAGCTCTTGTATAATTCCCGCCTCTCATCACTTCCCTATCCCCCCCCCCCCCTGTTCCCTCAGGCGTACGCCCTGGAGTGCAGCATGGAGCTGGAGTTCCTGAGGGCGGCGTGCATGTGTAAGGCCGTGATCTGCTGCAGGGTCACTCCTCTGCAGAAGGCTCAGGTGGTCGAGCTGGTCAAGAAGTACAAGCAGGCGGTCACACTGGCGATAGGAGACGGAGCCAACGACGTCAGCATGATCAAAGGTCAATTTATAGATTATTCGATTGTGACAGTTATTTGGCAGCTATTTTGAGAATCTGTTTATCGACTCAGACATCCCCCCTAGTGACCACAAATGGATTAATGCAGTTTTAAATTGTAGGATTAGGATGTATAGGTCGTTGCTGAAACCAGAAACAAAGTGACTGAAATTTTGTTCACAAACAGCAAATATTAAGACTTTTTACTCTTGCAGTTTTTGGATTTAGAGAAATTCAAACACCGTTTTCTTCTTCTTCTGTTTGTCCTCCCAGCGGCTCATATAGGAGTTGGCATCTCAGGTCAGGAGGGCATGCAGGCCGTGCTGTCCAGCGACTACTCCTTCGCCCAGTTCCGCTTCCTGCAGCGCCTCCTGCTGGTGCACGGCCGCTGGTCCTACCTGCGCATGTGCAAGTTCCTGCGCTACTTCTTCTACAAGAACTTCACCTTCACCTTCGTCCACTTCTGGTACGCCTTCTTCTGCGGCTTCTCTGCGCAGGTGAGAGAGGGAAGTCCGATGGAGGGAGGAGGGAGGAAAAGAAAGGACTGTGATAAGGGGAATGAGGGTTAGAGGAAGATACGAAGGGGCCGGCCTTATAGTTGGACTGAATGATTCAATTTCCTTATTTAGTCTGACCTGAGAAACATTCATTTACTTTTGCATATAACAAGAGATAAATAAAACAATGAATTAAGACGTGGACACAGGATTTAAACTGGAAAGATGTATATATTGGCATTTCACTGGGACTGAAAGTAGGATTTTAAATGCTGGCCTGTTTTGTAAGGAAGTATTTTTATATTGTTATACTGATACTCAGTACTTTTTCCACAACTGTTATTTGAGACTTGTTGTAGAAGTTGTTAAAATAGTTGTGACTTTGCTTTTCAGACGGTGTATGATGAGTGGTTCATAACACTCTTCAACCTGGTGTACACGGCACTACCTGTACTGGGAATGAGTCTGTTTGATCAGGTAAAATACACTTTATATGATCACCTTTTAGACCAGGAATAGAGCTGACGGAGCAGAAAACATAAACACACAGCCTCTTTGTCTCTCCCTGCTGGTCAGGATGTGAACGACGCGTGGAGTTTCCAGCATCCTAAGCTCTACGTTCCCGGTCAACTCAACTTGTACTTCAGCAAGAAGGCCTTCTTCAAGTGCGCCCTCCACAGCGGCTACAGCTCCTTGGTGCTCTTCTTCATCCCCTACGCAGCCATGCACGACACCGTGAGGAACGACGGGAAGGACGTCGCCGACTACCAGTCCTTCGCCCTCCTCACGCAGACGTGTCTGCTGTTTGCCGTCACCATCCAGGTACGAGGAAAACCTTTTATTTTTTCTTCTCTTTTATCTCTTTCTTCTCTTTTGTTTCAGACTTAGAATGAAAAAAACCAGAATGACTCATATTTGTTTGTTTTCTCTCCGCGTCTGCAGTTGGGGTTTGAGATGTCTTACTGGACGGCGGTGAACACTTTCTTCGTGTTGGGCAGTCTGGCCATGTACTTCGCTGTCACGTTCACCATGTACAGTAACAGCATGTTTCTCATGATTCCGTCAGCCTTCCCTTTCATAGGTGAGTGTTAACCTCATAAACTCGCCATAAAGATGTGTTTCCACGTTTCCGTCGGTGTTCACATGCATGTCTGCTCTTAAGAAAAGCTTTGTTCATTCTTTTATACGAGGCTTTGTCAGAATAAAGGTGGCCACATAATTCAAATGAGTTGAATTATGCTTGGGTTTGGTGTGTTTGCAGAGGCAAAATATCTGGTTTACAGCTAAACCAAATAGCAACACTTGCCGTGATCACTGCTGTCTGTGCAGAAGGCCAACCAAACTGTCACCTGTAGTTTGTCACCAAGGTCCTGTGATCAGTAGTTGTTATTTTTTAATGCAAACCAAAATGTTTGTGTACCAGAAGAGTTTAGAAAAATGGCATCAATGCTCAATGAGACTCGTAAGGGCCTTCCACACCAAGAACGCTACAGATAACAACATGAGCGTCCACACTGATCAGGCTCCTCGCTGCACCTACCAACGTTAATATGGTGTGATTCTTAGATATCCCATGAAATCTATTTGTATATAATCCACGGAAACATGAACCAGGAAGTTTTTGTTTGCAGTGATGAAGGTGAAGGTTAAACTATAGAAGTCAATAGAAGACCTCGACAAACGTACAGTGTGTGTGTGTGTGTGTGTTTTTCCAGGAACAGCCCAAAACTCTCTGAACCAGCCCAACATCTGGCTGACGATCATCCTCACCTCCATCCTGTGTGTCCTTCCTGTTGTTACCTACCGCTTCCTGTTTATTCAGCTCTGCCCCACCATCAACGACAAGGTACACTTCTCTACACTCGACGCTCAACTCTGCGTGCTCGCGAAGATAAAGCTGCACTTTGTTTGATTTTTGATTTTTCAAGAAGTCGTGCAGAGGCTGGTCTCCTCTGTCAGTGTGACTTTTACAATCGCAATTAAAAATCCAATCCAAATCCAATCTGCTCAGTTATCACAGAAAGAAAAGACGTTTCTTATAACTACAGAACCTGCCTGAGAATCTTCATGTTTTTAAGTTTTCGTCAGTGTCAAAGTACTGCAGTAATAGTTGTCTAATAATAATAGAAATATGACTACTACTACTAATACAAATATGGATATAATAGAATGATAATAATAACAGTAAAGGTAGCAGTAGTAATAATAATAGAAATATGACTGATAACGTCACTGTCTGCCCAAACTTTCAGGTGATGTTCAAGGTGCGACAGGCCAAAGCCACCCCTCCCCCTCCGCCTCGACGCAGCCGCATCCGCCGCACCAGCTCCCGCCGTTCAGGCTACGCCTTCTCGCACGCACCGGGCTACGGGGACCTGGTGACGTCGGGCCGGTTCCTGCGGCGTCCCGCCTTGTCGCGCTCTTCAGGTGTCGTGCACGTGGGTCGCACCACCACGAGCTTCAGCCCCATGGGACGATCGGCCGGTTACAGCCCGACGGGACGCCCCCAGAACGCCAAGGTCCAGGATGTGGAGGTGACGTCGCTGCAGATGTACAGGACCATACAGGATCCCGCCCTCTGACGGACAGCTGGTTAACTTCAAGGTGGACGATCTGGGAGAAGGAACAATGCCAGCTGGACAGTTTAAAAGCTCTGTTACCATGAAGAACTTGCTCGGGCTTTCCAGACAAAGATGGTTCGTGATCCGCCTCTCGTCTGCTCGGACGCCCAAGGCGAGGTTAGAAAAGTTCACGACTTGTGCTCCGAGCATTTTGTTTTGTAATAGTTTTATCAAAGGGAACCACAGCTAAATGTGTCGCTACTCCTGAGGGATCTCTTCCTTTAGATCATGAGTGTTCATGTGAAACATGCCTCAAAAAGATGACATCTTTCTGAAACGGTTGAGAGAGGTGATTCACTTTCAGGTAGGAACAACCACAGAAGGGAAACATTTTGGCTTGACGAGGAGGACAAAGCGTCATCATGTTTACAGGCTACCCAGACTTCCTTTTCCCTGGGAGTCCACATGCACAGCAGGCCTTTGTACAGAGGACACAACCAGCAAAGCCATTCTGCAAAAGAATATTTAAATGTTGTACTTTTAAGTGTTTTTTTAAAAGCATTTTATTATCCTGTCTGGCTGTTAGCACTTTGTCAGTGTCACATGACAGTGGGAGAATGTTTGAAAGATCACGAATGTGCCGTAAACTCGGTGGCTGAGAGGAGAAGAAGTTATGAAAAAATGTATTTGCAGGATTCGGCATCAAAGGCCCATCCAGCTTTTGTTTTCAAGGATCAGCAATATCTGTTATGTGAAGCGTATCTTTTTAAAGTCAGGTGTTATTTTGAAATGTCATGTTTGTTGTTTGACTACAACCTGAAGATGACAGCTGGTCTTTCATATATAACTTGGCGTGTGAAGGTTTAAAGAATACTACAGATAGAATTAGTTTTTAAATGACACAATAGTAATATTTTGTCTCGTGGTATCCATGAAGATGCGCTTACACGATGCGATTCAGTCACTTGTTGCCCAGACTTGAATGTACTAGCCCACTAGGTAGCCCACTAACCCTGGTGGTGAGCCAAAGATTTTTAAATTATGAGTGAGCGTCATGAGATGATAAACCACTGAGATAAACCACAGGCTTAATATTCTTCCTGCCTGAACTAGAGCTTCATTCACCTGGAGGTCAGTGTGGAGAAGCTGGTTTGTACCAGTTGTTATTTTACTGTGAGGTTTTATATAAAAATATGTCAAAAGTTTGAATAAGCAGAAGGAACATTAACTGCATGTTTGTAAGACCGTTGCTGCAATAATTAAATATTAGCCAAGTGTTCATTCTTTATTTTTTACATCCGGTGTTCTTGTTTGTCTTCAGTGTTTTGAGGAAACGTCTGGTGGCTGTAGTTTCAGGCGTTAACACTTTCATCGTACTGGGGCCCGTTTCACCAAAAGCAACCTGCGAGCGCTGTTTACACACAGATCACAGGAGGCGGCAGCTTCACAAATTTTGTCCAAATTGTAGGTTTTTTTTCCAAATGTGGTGAAATGAGCCTCTGAGTCCCATTAATCAGAGCTTTGTCTGCACTCGATGCAGAATGAGTTCATTCAGAGTGACCACTACCCGGCCCACTCAGGTCTTTCTCCTGTTTTCCTGTGGTACCTTTCAAAGTAAACAATGTATGTAGCAATAATGAGAACGTAAGATATTTATAAATATATTACTGTCATTATACATCTATATCCCTGAAGACTGAAACGGTTTCTCAAATATGACAAAAAGATATCTATTTTTTATCTCCGCTCTTTCTGATAAACATTTTGTATCGTTTTGTACTCAAAGATTGTACTGCATTAAAAAAGATCTAAAAGATCTAAAAGATCAACGATGTCTCATCTTGCTGTTTTTGTTATTTTTATTGTTTTTTTTACCTTTTTTCAATTAAGAATGAGATGCAATTCTTTATGAAGGCATCTCAAGTTTTTCTCTGTTGTAATTCAATGGTGTTTCTAAAACTCTGAAATCAAAATGTTTAACTGTAGTGGCTTTATTGAGACCCAGGAGCATTATTCATCTTTCAGAAATGCTTTAAACATTTAATTAATTGACTGCTGTTTGCATTTTCTCTTCAAAGTCAAACAGTTAAAACACCAATGTGCTAATCAGAATTTAGTTTGCTCCTAATCTGTTCTGTTTGTTTCCCTGCAGGACTCTGTTGTGCACACATTAAACTTGGTGGAGCAATTTTAAATGTTTGATAACCGAGTGTAATAGCTCTGCTTTTAGAAAACGTAATCTGCACCACAGGCTTTATTTCTATAGCAGTTACTTTGTATTATAATCTGTAAAGAGAGAGTCAGCGGGAAGCTTTGGACAATAATTATTCTCTCTTCATCTCCAGCATAAATAAATAAAGTGAAATGCACTTTGCAGTTCTTGATAATCTGTAAAATGTCGCTAAAAAGAAACGCGTAAAATGACTTTCACGTATCTGTATCCACCCGTGTGTTAATCTCTAACAGAGCTGGAAAGAGAAAAGATATCATGCTAAAGGTAGAGTTTTATTATGAGGCAACATTAATGACGATTACATAAATAAAATCTAAAGTCTGTCAGTAGAATAAAGAAGATAAGTGAGTATGAATGTAGACATCAGTTATTTAATAGGGGATTTAGTTTTACGATGAAATCTGTAGTGTAAAGATAGGTCAGAAGATTAAATACGGTTTGTAATATTTAGAAACTATGATGTGTATTTGTGACATAATCTTTGTCTAATTAAACCAGACTCTCTGGCAGAGCAACGAGACAGTCAGGTGAGTGCAGCTCGTCACCAGCAGATGGTGTAACAACCTTTAAACAGCAGCCAGAAACCACCCGACACCAGCCTCATGTTTCATATTATCACTGTGTAATATTGAAAGAATGTCATTGTGCTGGAACACGACTGTGGAGATTTATTACACGATGTTTTGCATTTGCCAAGACACAAAAACTGGTACTTGTGACATAATTATTGAAACCACAGTACTGCTAAACCCTAAATAACTACACATAGTATCTACATTAAACACACCATTCACAACGGAAAGCCTGCATGTGTTGTTTGCTAAACGATGCCGTTGAAATACAACACTCGATCATTAATCACCTGCACCCAGAATGCACCTGTGAAAAACACCTGTAACCAATTAGATCACGTGGGAATCACCTGAGTAGGATTCAGGTTTGCTCTTTAATGTTCACAGCAAGGAGGCCGACATTATCTACAATATACTGTATTTGGTTTACAGTACAAGCAAGTATGTTCATGTTGTCTTCAGTTAATAAGGGGTATTCATTACAGGTGAATAGGATAAAATAAACTAACTGCTGTGAAACTGCCCCAGTTTATTACTTACTCACTGCAATTGCTTCCAGAATTTGTTTCAAAACACCTTGAACGAGCACGAACAACAGGAATCAGAGTCATAATGAGTGTCAGAGAGCGAGAGGTTTGCAGGGGCCTCCCGCTCTCATTCGTAAGGTTGGTTTCTCAGTTCATTTGACAGGGTGTTCCCTACCTCTTTCCCAATGCATGCTGGGAAAGGCTCCAGCCCCCCGCAGCCCCAATGAGGATAAGCTGCTTAGATAGATAAATGGATGGCTCATTTATCCTCACACCCTGAGATCATCTGACTTTTTTTTTTCCACCACACTGAGCTTGGTTGAACTATGTGAAGCCACTGAAATGGGATGTTATGACTCTGTGATGTGTGATGTTATGAGCTAAAAGCTTCCAGGATCGTCCAAACCAACAAATCTGGTTACTAGTTTAATTTAGTTTACATAAGAAGGCCTAAAACCAAAAGAAAGTGTTCCTAATAATATGATTTATACAGTACAAGATTCATTAAAAGCTTAAAGATGTACACAGACCCTCCGTCTTTGTTCGTAATCATTTAGTTTGTGAAATGTTTCGCTTAAAAACTCGAGATCACTGCATCTTTTCTTTTTCCTTCAAAAACATTTAGAGAAGTATTTGTTTTGGAGACTAAAGTTCAAACATGTGATGCCATTCTTAACTTTAACGTTAGTGAAAAAGTGAAGTTAAAAGCTAAAGGGCTAGGGGTTAGCGCCTTGTCTAACAACGCCAAAATAAATTCTTGAAAATAAACATTGCGGCTCTATTCTGGCAAATATAACTCATCCCTACGAAGCCAGAATTTCTATAAAATATAAGACAGTTGTCTTTTGGACAAACTTTATAAATAAACTTTATAGATCAAATCTATAAAAACAAGAAGTTGTATTCATGAACTAAAGGATGCAAAATAAAAATCGAATTAAACAATACAAATATGAGATGAATGTTTGTGTAATTCATACATTGTGTGTGGGAATGAATACGTCATAATGCTGGGATTTCACGGTGTCTAACATTTGTTGATTATCTTAAATTTTATCAGTAAAAAAATGATTTTTTTATCTATTAATATTGCATGCAGTATTGCTGTGATATCTTGTATTCATTATGAAATGATTTGGACAGTTTTGCTTTATGGATATGATATTTTCCAAAATAAAAAAAATAAAGAACTGAATTACAATTCACATTTTAATGACAAGAAAGAATGTTCAGCACAAAAGTATCTGCTTTTAAACTGATTAAAATAAAAGCGAAAGCTTTGCTGCCCTCCTGCGACCGAAGAGCAGCTCCTCCAACCGACACACAATGATGCTGCGTTTAAGGCAAGTCAAAAAACGGAAATTACGGCTTCCTCGATAAAGCTACAATTTCTTGAAGCAAGCAAAGCCAGTGTATATATAACACAGCAGGACATTGGTTTTTGTGCACTGTTAATTGTTGTGTGTTGACGTTGTTTAATATAAGAAAAAAAAAAAATAGAACTGGAAGCGCTCCAACGTGTAATACCCCAATTCCCCACAAACCATGAACGCAGCACCAGGACCAGACTTGCCTCACATTGTTTAACGTTGATTTCTCCCGTTCACGACAGCATTTTTTTTTGGTCTTTCGCGAGACAAAACCGGGGTCACGGGCGCCCACGAAAACGCATGAAATCTCGGATACGTTTTGGCAGCGAGGACGCACACCGGTACAAAACATGTAAGATACTTTACAGGGAATTGATACAATGTGAGTCAGTTTGTCGGTATAAAGAAAGAGAGCCAGTGACGCTCGGTTCAAACAACGTTAATGTGCACGATTCTCGGATATTTCATGTCAGCTACAAGGGGCGAGTCGTGCTTTTAATTTAGGGAGAAACTCAACTGTTCGGCTTTTTATTATTTTGTTCTTTGTGTTTCTACGGGTGTGACGTTTTTTGTTTGTTTCAGTTAAACTGTGGTAAACACCTGCCCAGGTCATTATTCAAAGAAATATATTATATTATTATATATATATATATATTATTTGCTTTCTAACTAAGCACGGTATGACATACTTTATGGTTATATCATTATCTCTATAAAAAAAATATGGCAGCTGTTATAGCCCAATAATTCAAACGCGTGCATGTCTGATAGTCGAAGGTTTCACGGTGTGTTCTTCCCCCTCACACCTCTGCTCGCGTGTTTCTTTTCAGCTCTGACCATGAGGAGGCTCGTTTGGCTGTAAGCCTGCCCAGACCTGGAGCTCTGCTGGTGGGCATGCTGCCGCTGTGAAGGAGAAGAAGCCCGGTGGTGGTGGTGCCGTTTTTTCGGAGGAATATGCCTGCGGTCGGGGGCAAAGGGAGGAAGTGCCTGGACAACAACATGACTGTTTTCAACCAAGAAAATGTTGAGGAATTTTACGCATTTGGCGACGAGCTGGGGAGGTAAGTTTTATTATCCATATTGTTATTCCTTACGCGTATTAACTTCCCATTTTTCCCCCCGTGGTGCGAGAAGGAGGGTGGAGGAAATATCTGATTCTCATCTCTAAATTCACATGATTATATTATATTCTTCTATATTTAACGCCATCCATCCAAAGTGTTCATAATCTTACATTTTGCATGCCACGCTGCAGCCACAACTCTGCATACAGATGGGTTTTAAACACTAAGCATGCACACGTAGTATGGCTGTGAGTGCATCTTGATTAATGCAGCCCATAATGCATCGCTGTCAGAGTGATGGAGAGGTTAGCGTCTGTTACTGTAGCTGCCTCTTCCTGGAGATTTATTGCAGGACCGGTACCATTGTGCATCTTTTATAGGGAGTGGATTTACATCGTGGCGCAGCCGGCTTTAGCTCCATCCACACTGCGTTTGGTCAAAGGTGAACGCTGCATAATGGGGATAAAGAGGTGGCATGTAGACGGGTGCTTTAGGGCCTTTTTGCTTAAATGACAAAAGCAGGGTGGTCATATTAAGAGCGCTGGATGTCCTTGGTTTGCTGTCATGTAAAACCCACAGTGTTGAAACTGGTCCTGCCTTGTTTTCAGCTTCACTGCTGCAACTTTACATCAAAGTAAAGGCAGACATAACAATAATACAATCATAATAAGCCGTGGTGCATCCATCCTCACAGTAGATCGCTTCTCAAACGAGTGTCAGAAACATGGAAATGGATCTGTGTGAGTTTCTGCTGATCAAAGGGACACACGTGTATTCCGTGTTGGTAATAATCAACCAATTGTTTCTCTGCTCTCCAGTTGCTCGTCTGGCTATTAGCGCTCACCTTGCAGCGCTGTGGGGGGAGAGCTGAAGTTGCTTTAGCCGCTTCACTATGCTGCTTTGGTAATAGAGACGATTGGGGAGCTTTGTGTAATGGGATTGAATTACTGGCTGGAGGTAAAGGGACGGCTCTGTGATTAGTCCGGGATCCATTCTCTGTTGTAGTCCGCTCCATAGTGTGACAGTCATGGACTCTGAGAGTTGAAATATGGCACATATTTGCTATGTTTGTGATAAAGGCATCCTAGAGCTAGTATTTTGAGTGTGCTCTCATGGCAAACCGCCCAGATGGAGTATTACGCCAGTCTGTTTTTTGGACAGATTCCATTTCTTTACAAGACAGAAGAATGATGTATGACTTGGCGGGAAATCAAACCTTCTGCGCGATATGGAAAAATACATTCTGCCTACTTCATGATAGCCTGAATGTCAGTCAGTGGGAGGCTTGTCTCCAGCTAGATAACAGCATGCATGTTTTTAGTTTTCTCTGAGGTTAGCGAGATGACTTTCTTAGCATCCGACTTCATGTCCGACCATCCCCACTTCATTTCTCTCACAGTACGGCTACGCTCAGTTTCATCAGCAGGACTTAAGGCTTCTATTTACTTTTGGGTAACATTATAACGAGTGAAATGCTCATGGTCAATGCTCCTGAATGAGTACCTACACGTGAACAGGTCACATTCACTAAATTGAGACGAGACATTTCTGTCAATGTTGTGCAGTTCAGACAGTTTGCTGAATCTGACTTCAAACACTTGTACAGTGTGTCCTATAGCTTTTATTATTGTGGTTCCTGACCATTTCTACTGCCTTTAACACATCACCTTATGCTACGTTGGATAGGTAAACCAGGCATTTCAAACCGATGTTTTATGCATGTTAATTACTTTATGAATGAGTTAAACAAACTGAATGTATGCTAGCTTTTAATATGAGAAAAACATGTTTGGGAATGACCGCTTTAGGATAAGAATATCTAACTTGGATGAACTTTGGATGAACCAGTTCATTTATGATGAAAGCCGGTGGGTTTGTGTATTAATTGGCTGTGTTACAGCGGGCTCCACCTGCACTGTAAGGCCTCGCTTAATTGGAATCGGAATTGGAACGAGGCCCGTTTTGTTTAGGGTTTTTTTTGTTTTTTTTTTGCAAAATGAGAGAATGGGAAATCACTCAAGCAAGAACTTCAGCCGCTCACTGACACTGCTCGCTTTGGTGTGCACGCATGGGAGAACCGACGGCTGCTGAAGCCAAGCATCTAAGCTTCCTAATAGTGTGTAGCTACAGCGAGCATGCAGGCTCAGTGTGACGAGGAGGAGGCTGTGGAGGAAGCAGTGCAGCTGCAGAATTTAGTCCACAGTCAGAGGAGATGTGTAACGCTGAATTGAGGATAAAGTGTGATATTTTTATTTATTTTTTTACCCGTCCTCTAGAGGTGCAGAAGGCAACACGGAGAACTGGAATTATTACAACCGCAAAACAATCCGTCACTCGGGGAAATTGCAGCGTGATAGCTGTTGAGCCTCCAGGCGAGGCATCAAGTTGTCAAGTGAAGAGCTGCATTATAAAAAAACAACAAAGTGTGATAGTCCCAGGCAAGTGCACCAGCGGTTCAAATTCTCCCTTTTTGAACTGTGTCCAAACAATGTCCAGTTCTCCTGTAATCCCAGCTGTGTTTTTAAAGGGCTTCCTGGTAAGAATTGCCACGGCTGCTGTTCTCCTCCCAACCCCTTTCTCTCTAATGAGCCAAGCGCTGACCACATCTGTGCTCACTTGATCTCTCTCTCTAATTGCCTCACAGATTGGCAGAAATTTCTCACTTTAGGCGCCGGACCAGCGGGGAATCATTGAAGACCTCGCGGTAACCGGCGTCTCAAAGGACCTCCCGTTTGATACCTCCTCAAAAACGATGCTCGAGTGAAGAGAAGCACCGTTGAGGCGATTTTAAGGGTTTCGTAATGGTGGTTTGATGCCTGGCTGTTCAAGTGCAGGGATAAAAAAACACATTATTAAGGTTCAGGGCCTCTTCAGATTGCAGTTGAGGAATAGCAGCACATTGAGGATAATGTATTTTTATCCTAACGGGCTCCCGTACCTAATATTCGTTGTATAGTTCAATACATCGTGCTAAAGCTAGAAGAGTAGTTGACTAATTGATAAACGGATTAGTTGATGGAGGTTTGCTGCTTTTCTCTGTTTTATATTGCTGTAAATTAAACATCTTTGGGGTTGGTCGGACAAAAATAAGACGTTTGAAGAAGTCGCCCAGGCGCTCAGGAACGTTTTATTCTAACTTTATAAACAAAACGATTGATCTGTCTATCAAGAAAATCCGTCATTTATGAAAATAATCATCAGTTGCATCATCAATACAGTAAATCTAGCAGATTTCATCATTATCGTTGCTATTAGTGCGTTAAAAGCATCTTTTACACAATCATTTGACAGAAAGACTCGACAGAAACCCACACTAATTAAATCCTAATGTGACCCAGCAGCTCTCGGGTGACTTTCTCCTGTTTGGAGACGCCGTGCGGCTTTTACAATCAAGAGTATTTTTCCATTGCTGTCGACAGAAGAGAAACCCCCGTCACGTCAGCAGTAGACGACGCCGATATCTGATCTTCTTCATACGAGGCCACTATCTGTCTAGAATATCAGCTTTTATTTTGGCGATCATTTAGGATTACCTCAGCTGGGTTCTTCTCCAACAAAACACCCAAGTCTGCATTAAAAAACAACAACACATGCCGTTGGGTCATGTGAGTTGAGTTCTCCAGTTTCCATGTTGTCATTTGTTTGCAGACCGACTGACTCAGCTGCTTTCTGGCTGACTTGGAGAGCGAGACAGACGGGAACTGTAACGAAAACTGACTGGAATATATTTGTTTTTATGCCTTTCATCTGGGCCACAGGGCAGTTTTGCACTTTGCATATTTTTGCAGCGCTCTGTCCCTATCATTAGTCTGCGTTAATCTGACCGCTGTGTGGCTCACTACCAGTCGACCCTGCGTGTGTGCGTGTGTGTGTGTGTGTGCGCGCGGGCGTACGTGTGCGCGGGTGGGCCGGCCGAGGAGGGGTCGGTGTATTTCAGCAGGGATTCTGCAAATGAACAGGAAAAGCATTAAACTGGGACTGCGTTCAGTTTATTCCTCTGAAAAAAGAATCGCCCCAAAGACACATTTCTATGAATAGAAAACAGGATTATAAGACATCCACATGGGCTCCGGTATTAAATGGGGATATAATCCGGAATTTCATTTTTTTTTGACCATTAGAAATAAATGTACAGGATATTCACTCCATCAAACTGTGACATCCTTTTTATTTTCTCCTAACACTCCAGCAACGGCTAATGCCATGCACGCACTGCATGCAGACTGTGCCCCAGCTACTGACCTACATTTACCCCCCCCACCCTGGACTGTATTGGAGGGGCAGTCTGGGTAGCAGGAGTGTCCTTGATGAGGCCTGCCACTCTCTCTCACACACACACACACACACACACACACCCTAACCCAGCCCCCTCCACCCTAGGGAGCGACATAAATGCAGCGCTGCCTCTTTTTTTTGTCCTGAGTCTGAGGTTTTATCAGATTCAAGCTATTCTATCGTTCACTACCAAAATCTTCTAATGACTGATGTTTATAACATTTTGATTTGAGGTAGCTTAATAATGATAGACATCCAGAGTGATTGCATGTGATTTAATTATGTCATAGTAGTTCCTGTTTTGACCCCCATTTAATTGAACGGGTTGTAATCTGTAAAGCGTCCAAGGCTAAATGTAGCTGACAGGAGGCGACGAGCTTAAAATCTTTGCTGTGGTTTGGCAACGATCACAACAAAGTGTCTGCCCGATGTTTACGGTTGGCATCCGTCGTGGGGTAAAGACGTCAAATACGTGTTATGGAAAGACCCCGTTGATTACACTCGGCTCTTTGGCTGCTGTATTTACATTTCACTCATTTAGTCTGACACACTTTACTACAACACAGAGTGCAAAAAGCTTCAGTCTGCATTGCCAACATTATGCAGCAGTAGTGAGGAGTAGATGTGTCAGAGGGGCACGGTGATACTCCTGTGACTTCAAGATCATCGTGTAAGAGAGACGTACTAGAAGAAAGAAAGAAAGAAAGGAAATGACAGTTTAAGGCGGAGGAGATGATGCTGCAGAAGAAGTACTGACGGACAGTATTCCTGCAGGGTTCATATTTAAAGTCAGATGTTCCTCCTCTTCTTGCTCTCTCTTGTCTGTGTCTCCAAGGCAAAACTGTCCGCCTTGAGCCTCGTGATCGTTTACAGTCACACTCCTCAGATTGTGGTCACCTCGCGAGTGAAACTGAAATCGGACTCACTCGGAATGTCCTCGAGGAGCGTAATGAGTTATTTTCAATTAATCTCTGCAGTCAATGGAGGATAATTGGATCCCGTGCGTGCGTGCGTGCGCGTGTGTGTGTAAGCAACCCTTTGTGGTCAATTAGGAGAGATCTGTGGGCAGTCGAGTGTGGAAACCGAGGGGCTATAATCAACTTTCCCCTCTTCTGTCTTTCATCCTCCTCGTATTACTTTCCCACTCTTTCTTACACTCCGTCACAGGCAGTGTTCACCTTCAGTCAACGGCCATGAATCTGATGACCGTACATAACTGTACGTTTGCATGGAGCCTTTCAGTCCCAGAATGTTATATTACATAAAAAAAATGTAAGTTTGTTATGTAACACTGCTTCAGATGTGTGTTTTTTGGGGGGATATCTATTCTCCTATCACACATGCTCGCCCACTTAAATCGAAGACATTTCTCTGTGAAGATGCAGCGCTCGATATCCGATTCTACTCACTTGCAAACATGAGGCAGTTCCAGTGATATGTCTCTGTAGTATTAATCCTGATTACATATCTTAAAGGCATATCGAATCCATTATAAACAAATACAGCGTGTGTTTTGCTGGTTTCCCTCATTGATTGGTCGCTCTCAAGTTTCTCATTCATCCGCTGTCTTTCTCTGGAACACATGGAAGGTGATGCTTCTTGTTGTTTTTAGAAGCAGCAGCAGCTCGTTTGTGTTGAATGAGCGTAAAACGTTCCGGCTCCTTGTAGGATGTTTGACGTGTTTGTCTGTACGTAAATCAGAGAATCCATGTTGGTTTTGTTTTGGGATGTTGTGGTTATCCGTCAGCAGGCCTGCAGCTCATTCACCTGTCAGTGAGTGCATGCAGGTAGACAACACATCCTCCTGCTGCATCCTCCTGTTTGCCATGTCTTTGTTTGATTATTAACAACAGTACAAGGAAGGAACCACTACACATTTTCCACAGAAGTCCATGAATTTTGACAAACATTAATAGAAGTTTTGTTTTTCTTAAAATGCGTCTTAAAAACTATCTTTTTGTTGCCTCTACACTCGATTGATGACATGTTGTTGTTTTTTGCGTGGGTATATTTGTACCCAAGATCATTTGAAGCACTATGAGCAGAATATCGTCAGTCCCCAGAGGGATTAAAGATCATTGTCGAAGGCTTAAAGTATGGCGTAAGCATTGATATATATTATCTAAAGCCTCCGTCTGGCTCAGTGCAGACTGCATGACTGAGTCTGGTTTTCTAGTTGTTTCACAAAACTACAGTTTCTAGGCTTTAGCTCATGTAAACAGGCCTCAGAAAAGCCTTTTTGGCTTTAAGTAGCCAGTAGCTTCTGCCCGACTTTCGAAAATAAAGTCATCAATGTTATGAAAACAAAGCATGTGGTGTGTTCAGCCAACTCACCCAAATTGTACCTGCCTACCTAGGCAAATGACCCCAGCTGGCCCAGCTGGCACAAACGTGCCACAGACTCTACTACGTACGGTGGAGGTAACAAACCGCAGAAATAAAGCTAATCATGGCCGCACCGTGTACGCTTTTAATCGAGTTCCCGTCTGAATGAAGCGGTGAGGACGTGACATGAATATGCTCACAGCACACGGACATATGCAGGTGGTTCATCGTGGTTGCTCTGAGCAGAAGTGAACCCAAACAGAAGGGCTCAGCTTCCTCTTGTTGTTTGGGGCCTAGAGGTACGTCAGTCGGCTGAACAAGTGCACCATGGGAGTTTTATCCAGACCTGGTGTTATGGGCCCCAGGGGGCAAAGAAATCTGTATTATCATTGATATGAATATAGATTTATTTTATTGGCCCCAAGTATAATTTGTAATGTGAAGCTCGACACAAAAACGTACTCTGTTTGAATGTGAGATAGTCCTCGTAACACAACAGCCTGTCAAAGAGAACATATAATAATAATAATAATAACAATAAGCTATAATAATAATATAGCTGTGTTTCCTCGAAGCTGCAAAATTAGCTGAGCTGTCTATGACTTCCCCTGTGTTGTTTCAGGATCTATACGCACATGCTATGTATAGACACAGAGGATGTGCTTATAATTGTATAATCAGCGTGATCAATACACTCGCATGCTGGCACCGCTTGGGCCCGCTTATGGAATTCAAATGCCCGGCCACAGAGTTACGTCTGCCACCGGGTCTGGTTGTATCAGCCGTTAGAGTCTTATCTCTTCCTCTCACTCTGACTCATCAGGCAGTCGGCTTCAGTGGTGCTGCTTTATTTTCAAAAGCACTGAAGGATGTTCTCATGCCTTTTATATAAACAGACATGCAGCTAAAATGTATTGGCACGGTTTGAAACCCAACGTTCTGCTCCTGTTAATTCTCACACAATTCGAGGCAAAACATTTTTTTCCTGTTGCTTGTTTCTAGGTGGATCTTTGTTGTCGTTCGGAGTTGCCTCGGCAATGTTCATACTCGCGCACGTCTGTTGTGTTTGGTCCACTCTCGGATCCTTTTCCTTGAAGATCAACCCCCCTTTGTGTTGCCTGTGATGTGTTTTCTGCTTTGAGATAATCAAAAGAAAGGGCAAGGGGGGTTTTCAAAACTTAATTAATGTCAACCAGGTCAGACTCCTTTTTAATCTCAGTCATTACCCCCGAATCATGAAGCGCAGTCATCATTTAGCTGTTGAATGTCATCCCCGGCCTCCTTGTCGTTTAATAGATTGTCTCATATTAACAGAGAAAGTCTTTGCTTAACCTACAGAACCAGTCTGTGTGCCTGCTGACTTTCCCTGAGTCATGACGGAGTCAGCCACCTCGAAACCTGCTGAATGTCAGTTTCTTATAGGGGCCTCTTGTTTTAAAGAGCGGGCACAAAATGAATGGGGGTGACGATAGATGGACCAGCTGAAATACCAGCAGCCCCCTCCTCACCTTCTGCCACCACCTCCTCGGTTGTCAGAACAACGGTCTTGCACTCCTCTCGATTTGCATGCACAGCCTGATATCAAGCTGCTTTCTGTTTGCGTCTCGGTCTTTCTTAGTCCTTCTGTTGAGCAATCGGAGCGCGCTAGTATCTGACAAAGACGGGTACCCCTAAGGTTCTCTCCCCAAATGCTTCTCCAACGGGACAGATTGAGTGCAAACCTGAAGGAATCATCATGTTGTTGTTGTTGTTGTGATAAGTAACGTACAATTCAGAGGATAGTCAAGATGTGTGTTTAATGTTACTTATTGAGTGGGTTGAAACTCAAAATATTACAATTGAGGTCGAGAATCGTAACTAAAATTTGTGGTACTGACCGAAATGTTTCCATAATGCTCAGTGTAGACAACTGTCAAGTATTTAAAGTTGCCATTAAATGTCTTTATCAAATGTATATTCTGGTTTTGTTATAGTTTGATCAGATGCTTTTGCCAGTTTTAGTATTTTAGCCACACTAAAATACAATAATACAGTCTGTTGGTTCACCGACCATTTTGTTCCAGAATGAAATATCTCGACAACAATCGATTTGCAATGAAATTTTAATAAAACCTTTATGGTCCCCAGAGGATTAAGCACTTTCGTGATCCCCTGACTTTTCCTCTTGCGGCATAATAATGTTGTTGTTGTTGGTTTTTGAGTGACTATTGGATGGATTGTTCCGACATTTGGTTCACACAGTGATGTTATGACGATATGTAAAAACCTCGGTGCTCCGATGACATTTTCTTTAGCGCCATCATCGGGTCAAAAATGTAATTTGTCCACTCCTTTGACCGACTGTATCACCTACAAAACCAATGACATTCCCATCAGCCTCAGATCATTTACAGATAATCGACAAAAAGCTAACTGAAAATGGTGAACGTGGTGAACATTTCACCTGCTAATCATCCACATGTTAGCATTTTGAGCTTGTTAGCGTGCTGACGCAAGCATTTTGCTCATAGCATTGCATCGGCTGATTTAACATTTGAGAATTTTGGTTTCTTTTGTTCAAAGAAAAGCATTTACAAGTTTCTCAATGTAAGATAATCACGTTGGTATTAGTAGAGAAACATGGGTGTTATATGGGTGCTATTTTTGAAAATTGTCAAACAATACGCCGGCTATATTAGAATGATATTGACCTGGACATCAGCCGGATAGGTTACTACATGATGAACATTACATTTGTCCACATTAGTCGTTCTAAAACTAGCACAGAGACGATTCACATCAAGGTACCGGGATGATTATCTTCATGTCCACATACTGAGCAGAATGTCTGTAATGAAACATACCTCGTCAAATCCTAGGAGATCATAATACTCGTGTTCAGGGTTTGAGGAATCTGTTCAGGAGTTCTTTACAGTGAGTTTGGGAGCCGTGGTGGCTGGAGATCATAACAGCTCTGAAGATGGTAGAAGAAACCTTTCGTCTCTCTTTACCTCTAAGCACACTGTGTTCATTGTTGGCGCTGCCTTAAAACCTTGGTGCTGGGGGAGGTGAATGACATTCCTGTGACATGTTGAATGGCTTTTTCACCGTAGCTACTAGACGAGGGCAAACACGGCCTGCCTCTCATTTAGCTTTCTGTCGGTAATCTGTCAGTCGGTGCTGTCGCTTATAGTTTTTGAAGCTGCGACTGTGACTCCTCCCCTTCCTGAGGTCACATTTAGAGTGGGGGAAAAAAAGTCTAGACACCTGTAGACAGATCTGAAGTCATAGGAAGTCCCCGCCATGTTGGAGGGCTTGACAACATTAATGACTCAGCCGTTCAATACTTCTTCCTTTTGAAAGGGCGGCAATGGACGAGGAACGTTATCGATACGATATCTCCTGATTTCACTACAGAAACCTGAATAAGGAGGGAGATCACCTTAAATGTTTCCTCCCTGCTGTTGGCTATTTTGCAAGTCATTTCCAGTAAATATCACAATATTAAAAGTGTGTTTTCTGTTTTATAAAAGACCAAACGTCCGGAAGACAGCAGCTGCTACTCACGCATGTTTTTAGTGGTTACGTCTCCAGTCTGATCTGATTTCTGAAAGAATTCAGAAAGCCATCTCCTGCGGTCGGCTTATTTATAGTATTGCAGTATTGCGGTTATTGCGACAGACTAGTGTCTGTCAATCGAGTGTCTGACTACCAGCAGCAACAGTGGCGCTGGTATTGTTTTCACCTTGTTAGTGTGTGTGTGTGTGTGTGTGTGTGTGTCATCATGGGAATATGTGGCCTGGAGACACCTACTGTATCAGGAACTACCACAGAGTGCTTTACTCTGTGTACTGTATTGCCTGTGGACAGATTTTGTCACAGCGGTAGCGTCACACACTTTACGGGTGGGTAGTTGAGATCAAAATGAAGGCAGAGTAAGAATACAGGTGTGGTCTGAGGAAGGGCTCCAGAAGTAGAGGGGTAGGAAGTGAGGAAGGTGCCATTGGGCCCCCCCCCCCCCCCATGCTTCATGCCCCTGCCCTGATGATCTCTAGTTTCTGTAATGTGATTGGCTGCCTGTGCTCTGCTTGTGGGTTCCCTATCAACTCATTTTTAATATTGTATTAATATATGGTTGTTAAACAGGAGCTGCGGTCTTCCTGTGGGGCTCAAACATAGCTTGGCATTAGTAATATTAACTTACTTGAATTGGGTCTGGGGGTCAGAAAAAAAACCTCTGTCAGGACATCCTGACAAACTCCATGTCTGTACACAAACACGCTGTTTAAGCCCGCCCAGGATTATCTACCACGCTCTTCCTTCCTTCCTTTCCTTTCCTCCGACCAGCGCTGGGTTCCTCTGCTCAAGTCTTCCGAGTCCTGTTGCCGTGGTTACCCTTCCGCCGTACACAATGCCGCGGCGGTTGCGTAATGTTGTTGGTTTTTTTTCCGCCCGGTGCAGTTTGTGGCCCACACACTACAGCTGAGTGGGCAGGGAGCACTCGGAGCCGCCCTCCCACACTGCGCTCCATGCTAATGAAAAGCTGGGCCTCACCGGGGAGTTCTCACACTGAAGCACACGTCGGACAGCAGAGAGCCGCAGAGCCTGTGGTCCAACGCTGCAAACACAACGGCCTTTTGGCCTCTCTGTCGCTGGTTAGTTTGATATTCCTGTCTGAGTCTGGTGGGACTCTGAAACTGACCAAAACCGATGTGAAACACGTATGAAACCGATGCACAAACGGTCTTCTCCATCAGTGTGGAGTCACATTCAGGACTGATTTGTTTTTGTCTCTGCTGCACCATGAACCCGTTAAAGTACACAAGAAGACATCACTGCATACACGTGTTCTTGTTGTTCTCAGTGAGTTTGTTTCTGCAGATGTTTGTGAAGTTTTGATTTGGGAAGATTGCAACTTGTTATTAGCATGGATCAATAGCTATTATAGAAAGATCAATACCAAAATAAAGATGGAAATGTTGCACTTGTATAGATAATGTATTAATTATTTACCACGTAAACTCCATCAGAAGTTTCAGTGTACTATAGAGCTAAAGATGGCTATGAAAGCTAGGCAAGCAATATTCAGTATTCATCATTATTATGATGTTTTGACAGTTTTTCATATAATCTTTCTCTGGTTGCAGCTTCTCCAAAGTGGAGATTTGCTTCTTTTACGTCATTCTACATCAAATATCTCCGGGTGTTGGACTGTTGGTTTGACAAAAACAAGGCATTTGAAGACATCGCCTTGGACTCCGGCCTCTTTTCACTATTTTCTGATATTTTATAAACAAAACAGTTAATTGATGAAACAAAGAGTCTGCAGATGAATTCACAATTATTGTTACCTGAAGCACGAGTATAATGGCACCCTAATGGTTTACCGTTTTGTTTGTTTGTATGTTTTAAGTTTTTTTTCCTTTATTCGTTAGAGTGAAGAGCGTGACAGGAGACAAGCGGTCTCCAGCTAGAATGGAACCAGGGATGTTGTGTTTATGTGGTATTCCTCTTCACCATTCGGATGTTGGTTTAACATTAGAACGGTACAGTGTTGAACTCAATGGTCTTCTTATACTTCTGTCTATCAAATATTAGAAAATGTTTGAAAAATATACCTGTAACAATCTCCCAAAGTGACTTCTTCAAAGTGCTTGTTTTGTCCGACTAACAGTACAAAACCCATTAACTGTCGTCTTAACAGCACAACGGTTTTGGTATGTTAAGAATTTGAAAACGTTGCCCTCACTGCTTCGCAGAGCACAGAATGTGAGCTATCACAGGTTACTAATTTAGATTTTGTCAGCAGTATGTAGTTTCTGTTCTGTTTTTTATCTGCCCTGTCATCTACACTTACCATTTCCTTTAGCACATGAACACCCAAGACGTGTCGACTGTAGAGGAAGTGCTCAGAGCTTTGGATGAGTAGACCGATGTGGTGAATTTGGGCAGTGACAGAGGAGGGTGTGCGGTGCCCTCTGGCTTTATTCATCCCCCATGAGCCAAAGACAATTTAATTAACTGGAGAAGCAGAACTGTAATTGTAGTGACCGGGCAAAAACAAAGATTGTTGGTTTATTTCTTTTCATGTGAAGACGTGGATTGGAAAATACGCAATACCCAAATTCTCACAGGGCTCTACGGTCGGAAAAAATGGTCTTGTGGTTGTTAAACTGAGGCGGGTTAGTAAGACAAACAGCGAATAATAAGCTGAGCCTTTTCCCACTTTCACAGTCTCCCTGCTCTCTTCCTCTCACTGTCGCTCTAGTTTTTACTCTCCTAAGTGCCAAGCAATGTGGCAGCAATACAGCAAAGATGTTTTCTTTTTCTTTTTTTTATCCCCATGAAATATTAATCTCTGATTTTGAAAGGCAAAATGCATCATTGCGCAGCACATCCAAGGTTTATCCCAATGCCTGTTTTTCTTTGGCTGCTAAACACTTGGCAGTCCTGTTTAAAAACCTCAAGTTCATCACCAAATCCACAAAACCTGGCTGCTGCTGCGTTTTCCATTATAGTTGGACGGATGAGTTTCACTGCGTTGCTTCTTCTCTAAGTATGGAAACACTTGATGAGTGAAAAGTCAAACTAATGAACAACTAATGGACTGGCTTAGTCTTTAAGTGCCAATTAAAAGGGAGTACAGTTATGCGTTTCAGTTTACGTGAATGAGCGGTCGTTACTGTTTCACCTGTGTACTCCCATTTGTTAAAGTTGCAGAATACATATTTATATTTGCGTTTGAAAGGGAGTGTGTAAAAACCTTGGAACACTACTTAATGTCATCAGCACATGTACAGTTTCCGTCCTTCACCTAAAAAACAACCGCCCACTCTTTTCCAGTAAGCAGTAGCGAGGTCGCTCGTTTTCTTTAGAACGCACACGTATTGATTTGCTGAGACTGGCTGTTGTTGGAGTACTGCAAACTTAGTGCGAGTGGGCACATTGGAGCACTTCAGCCTGAAAGAAGTTGAGTAAACGCAGTTGGAAGAGAGGTTACATCGTGCTGTTATTACACTTTATCTCCCCGTGTATTCCACTCACCAGGGACTCCAGGTTTCAAACAGAAATTGTGGCGTTATATTGTAATCAAATTTCAATTTTAACTACCGCAGATTGTGTTTGTTGCACTTGACCGTCTCTCTACCAGGCTGACGTGGCGATGACTGATCCCATCAGCCAATCATCAGGCTGCATGAAAGCTGCTTTGTCACAAAGCTGGTGGCCAGATTACAACACATCACTTTTATCAGATGGCTGCATTATCCAAACCTGAAACCTTTTATTTAACGACATCAAATCCTTTTGAGTACAATATCTCCACAAAGTATGTCAGAGCATGGAGCAAGCCCAGTTCTGTGACCAACATATAACGTTAGCAAGTGCATATCACCCACATTATCATTTCCACCCCAACTGCTCGGCGATCTCGAGCCATATAATCTCCTTTATTTGGTTGTTTAGGTAGTCGTTGCGGTGTTTGTCGTACATTATTGGGTGTTTTAGAGGGGGACTGCCCATTGCTCCAAAGGCACATCAAGCAAACGGCTAATTATTATGTAGAATAATAGCAGTATTTTTCTTGACATCAGCTGGAACAAAGGATTCCATTGGTCAAGCATTTCCATAGTTTTATAGCGAGTTTCAGGTGATTGTTTGGCTGCAACTTTACTGTTTTGGTTTCCTCTCATAGCCTCTTCTTCGTTTTCAGTGTAAAAGCTTTTATATAACTGTACACTACCTGCTCAGCAGCACACAACAGACGGATACAGTCAGAGCTGCTGAAGATATAGTTGAACATTTGGCAGCTAAAGAGTCACGTAGTTCTCTCAGGACTTGGTGGAGACCAAACATGGAGCTAAAAGACAGTGGATATTGAACTTACATGCGCCGTGTGGCCAGTCCAGCTGAATTACAATGTTGCTTCGTTACTGCTGAATGTGTAAAAAAAACAGTTTTTGCAAACAAGCTCACAACATAAATGTAAAATTTGATGATATGGGAATGTTATGTAGCCAAAACAATGTCATCCGAGTTGAAATCATGTGACTTGCGGTTTGTTTTTTTGCCTGTCACTGGGCAACATAAAACCAAAGTGAACAAAATACCAAAAATTGCAACAGGCAAAGTTCCTCTGTGGTTCACACCAGAGGAAACCAAAGTGTGGGTCAGATCACACTCATTGTGTGTCATCCTCCACCCGTCCGTGTGCATCAGTATCACATTTGACGGAGAAGCTTTGTGTGAGCGGTGCGTTTCGTCCTGGCCGGCCTGCTATTGTACTTAACACGTTTCAGCTTTTCAGCACCCTCTCCTATTTCACAGTAGTAGCCCACAGAGCCAATCAATAGCTGGCTTACAATAGTGAGAGAGAGAGATGCACAGTGTAGTACTGGCCACTAGAACAAAAGGACGGCGCTTCTTATCCTTCAAAGCTAAATCCATTACGAGGACCGTGAAAATGATGAGCTGATAACTAGGCTTTATGTGAAGAAGACATCTTTTTTTCTATGCTTCACCTTATATTGTGTTATCAAGTAGTTATTTAGTAGTTAGCAGGCTGTTATTACTGCCAAAACAATCAGTCAATCAGCAGAAAATCCATCGCTAAGTACTTAATTATTTGTTGCAGTAATTTATTCTGCAGAAATGCAGAATGTTTTCTAATTTAATATCATTGTAAATTGAAAAACAAATTTGAAGATGTCACGTTGAGCTTAAAGAATTTTGTTTTATATATATATATTTGTTTTACATGATGTAGAATAAGTGATTAATCACATCAAGGTCATGCAGTGCGGTATATTAATTATAAGCTCTGTAGTGGCAGCATTAGTTTGTGTTCTACAGATTGTCTGAAGGAAAAATCAATAAAAACATAATTAAATGCTTAAATGTGAATTTGTATTCACACCATTATGTGGTTTTTGTGCGGTCTAGTTTGACATTTAGTCTAGACTAATTGTTTTCACATTCTCTTGGTACGAGGAAGATTTACAGAACTGAACGGTCGTTGATTTTGATGTGATGGAGAGGAGTTAATGATTGAAAGGATGAGCATCTCATTGTGTTGTTGTTGTACTAAGAGTCTGTCTTTAGAGCCAGCAGTGAGTCGGCTCTCATCAATGAAATGACAGCGGCATGCTGATGTGGTTACTAGCAGGTTTGCTTGTTGCTTCCACAGCCTCTATAACTGTTGGGAGCAGCTGCTTAAAGCCAAGATGTTTATCATGACGCAAGAAAAAGGATGTGTTTAAATGACACAGACGATCTGTTGCAAGCAGGGCTTTTATGTTATCCTTGTACATTGTGAGGGGGGGGGGGGGGGGTTAAATGTCATGATGTACATACATTATACTCCCACGAGTGTAGTCTGTACTTAAGAGGCTGTAATGTATAGATGGATTATGGCAGGATTGAGGGCAAAGATTACACTATCTTACCTTCCTTTCCCAGCCCAGTCTCAAAGGAATCACTCACACACCGGATTATTCTGCAGTAAATGATTTACACCTAATGCTGTCCAGACAAGGAGAAGCCTGGTCTTTCTTAATGAAGGCTTGGTCACGCACCGTCTGCTGGCTGGAAGACAAATACCAGCTTTAGCCTCAGCACTGCACATGCACACTGATATCAAGGAGATCCTAAAGCTAGCTGAAGCGTGTGCTGAAATTAACTCTCCAGTGGGGGGACGGGGGGGACAGATTTTCTAGGCAGGTGTGTGTGTGTGTGTGTGTGTGTGTGTGTGTGTGTGTGTGTGTGTGTGTGTGTGTGTGTGTGTGTGTGTGTGTGTGTGTGTGTGTGTGTGTGTGTGTGTGTGTGTGTGTGTGTGTGTGTGTGTGTGTGTGTGTGTGTGTGTGTGTGTGTGTGTGTGTGTGTGTGTGTGTCATCTTCAGCTGCTGTCAGCCCAAGCTGTGCCAGACACCCTGCGTTGGTGACTTGAACTTCACACTGAGCTTGTTATCACCTCATCGTCACCGAGGAAGCTGCCTTCTCAACACAACCTCGTGTCTGCTTGTGAAGCTGAAAAAAATGAGATGAGGAATTCATATAGATCTGGCTCACATCAACAAGAACTGATATATCCCTTGACTTGTTTGTCTTGGCTTGGTTGCCATTGAATGAATATTGGCATCAATATTTTGTGTTGGTGGGCTGGAGAAATAGATAATAAGTCGTAATGTCTCAACACAAAGTGCTGAGTGATCCCAACCCAACAGTTACAGAGGAGTCATAGTTATCTATTATCTACTTGAGTCGTCATAATCGGTGCTACCTGGTGCAGTAAGCTAATGCTTCCTCGATACTTGAGTGTGAAAGGAAACGATAAGCCGCTATAAACACACTGATTATCAATCAGTGCTTTATGACATTAAGTTAAAGTTCCTCTCAACCTGTTTTACAAGAAACAAAAACGTCTAAAACAAGATCCGTTGCGTCCGTATTTTGCAAGTTAACTTCCAGGTAGAGATGTCCCGATCCGATCCTCAGGAACAACTTGATTCCTACCTCCCTAAAGGTTGTTCTCCTGTTCTCTATCTTTTGATTTCTTATCTTGAAATGATCCATCAGCAGTTCTGACAATGTAAAAGAGCCGTGTCTTTGTTTCCCTCGGTAGTATTGTAGAAGAGATCGACAGCTGCTTGTCCTACCCAGACTGTATTAGTCTTCTCCCACCTCCCTGATTTCTGTTTCCAGGGCCTTTTCTGCTGCTCATTACCGCTGAACATTGCTCCTTCTCCACGAGTCCAGACTCCCAGTCAGAGCAGAGACCTCGAACTAGCATCAATCATCCCGGAGAGGCGGCGCTCGCTTGCAGCTCACTAGTGTCCAGCGGTCAGTCTTCTTACTGAGTGGACACGAGTCTATCGCAGCTCTTATTTGTTGCACCCTGATAACACACCTCATCGTTACCTTAATCATTTGGTCTTTAAAATGATCAGAAAACAGTGGTAAAGTCCATCAGTATTACCTAAAGCCTGAGGGAAAGTCTACGAACAGCCAACAGTCCAAAACCCAAAGATAACGATGACTTAACTCTCATATTGTAGAGAAACGCAGCAAATCTTTGGCATTTGTGCTTGAAAAATAAAACAATGTTCTACCGATTGACTAATCAGTTATTCTCCTTATCGTTTCTTTGCATTGCGTTCATTTAGCGACTGCTATCGTCCAAAGTGACTTGTAATAAGTCGCTTGATCCAACACCTGCAGTGTGAATAAGTCTTTTAAAGGTGTTTCCAGGTATAATCGGGGCCTTTGTACGGCTGGAGCTTTGAAGCAACACTTTAGCAGACATGAAATCTAATTTGCCGTGTTTGCAGCGGCTCGACCGACGCGTTCGGCCCCGGCCTCTGTGTGGCTGTCTGCATGTGAATTGACAGAGCAGGTCTGTTTTACTTTGTATACGCAACTGTGCTCCCATGTGTGTGTACATTCAACAGGCGGGACTGTATGAAGTAAACCTGAACTGTCTCGTTTATCAGGGTTAAGAGAAGCATGCAGCAATAAATCTGTTTACCGCGGCCGTATATTTCCACAGATAAACACAGCGTTGGGTAATGCAGCGCTCTCCAAGGCATTGTCACACAGCTCTGGTAGACGCAAACAAACCTCTCCTTTCCCAACCAGCTCGCAGTCATCCCCTCCCCTCCAGTCGCTTTACAGAAACAAGTAGGCCAAAAGTAGGAAGCCTTGTCTGTGCTTTAAACTCTACAAAGGGAACGCAGCAATCTGATCCTGCAGACTATCGGGGGGGCTGCTCTTGAAAAACAGCCCCCCTGCCTCTGTTTGTCAGTGATTCCCAGGAAGGCGTTTTTCTTCTCTGCCTGCTCATTATTTCTGCCTCCATCTTTGCGATTGCTCAGCAGCGGTTGGTGCAAGTCAGTGCTCTCCCTCCACATCCCTGGAGGATGAGAGGGAGGTCCCAGCTAGCCTCTGCTAGCAGGTAAACAATAACCATGAGGGGTCTATCCTATCCCCCACATTAACTCCTGCTAGCGTATAGCTCTCAGCTGTATTCTTAAGAGCGGAGTCTCTGGCTCTCAGACAGAGGCAGCCTTTGGGTTTTGGTTTCCCTCCACTACCTCACCGAGGGAGGAGAGCTCCGTTGAACCGCTGCCATGTTTCCCCTTGTTTGTATGTGTGTGCAGCTGCTGTTGTTCACAGCAGGGTGGGCTCGCTGTCCCCTCTCTTCATGTGCGTACAGTGGGAGAGCAGATAACAGAGGTGTGGAGGTTGATTCCCACAGGCTACATGCCATCACGCTAGATGTTACGCTAGCGTAGTCTCTGTGTGCTTATATTGGTGACTGGCAATCTTTCCCATCTTTTTAGTTTTATTGTCATGATATGTGGCAGATTACTTCTCCTGAAGAGGTTGAACAAGTATATATTTGTCATATTTCGTCTCAACCACTTCATACGTTGACTTATGCTAATTCACTACTATCTTCTTCTGTTGGCTCTTCCTGTTAAGGGTTGCCACAGCGGATAATCTTGTTCCATGTAGTTGGTAACCTAGAACGATCCGGTATGGAAGTCTAGTTTTATGATCCATATATTTGATGTGGATGCTCTTCCTGATGCAACCCCCACCCCCCCAGAAATCACAGCACCCGGGGGGGGGGGGGATACATGTTTTGGTGCCGCACCAGAGCATATGTAGGAAACCTATGCAAACACACTAATTCCTCTGCTATGCTGATGGCATTTGCCAACAAATTATCTGCAGTTCATAGCAATTTGCAGAAAAATGCACACGTCGATGCATTCTCGTGCTGAGGTTTGCCATTAGTCCGTCTTCACTTCTACATCTTGATTTGAATTTCCTGAGCTGCATTTTGAACAATAGCGCTATTACGTGCTGTCAAAACCTCCTCATGCATTAATTATTCTATTATCAGTCACACCATTGAAAAGTCCCCTTCCAGCCTTGGAAAAACTGACTACAAGTAGAAGTAATTATCGTACGTCTCTCCTCCTCCTCTAGAGTTACGGTTGTGCTTCACTGCAGTCTTTGTGAGAGCGGTCTGGTGGAGCAGGAGTTTGCTCTATAAAGTTATTATTCCTGCAGACGTTCAGGGAAATGTAGAAAACATCGATGTGTACTGAATTCAGAGATTCGTGGAGCAAAAAATAATTTGTATATGTAAAAAAAATAGCCATGGCAACACACAAAACTCTTCACTGATGGCAAGATATAGTTGCATTGAACAGTGAACCTCTCAGTGTATTGTGTGGATTGGCTTGAATTTGCATGCACAAGGCTCCACTCAAGGCAGCATAAGAGCCCTTACAGAATGTCAGAGTGTCTGTAATGGTTGTTTTTTGGTTGTGCGCAGAACATTTCAGAAAGTCTCATTTCTTACACAACATGGCTTTTTGCTGTTTTTCCAGACATTTCCTTTCAATCCTAGCGCATCATGGTACATGTATTGTTTGTTTCCCTGTGAATAAAACCATCATGAGGATTCAAGAGTGCTGCATTGACAGGAGAAGTAAACGTGGAAAGAAAAACATCAGAAGTGTCACAGGATGTCTTCAAAAAGTGCACAGATGGTGTATAATTAAGAACAGGAAATGAGTTCTGTTCTCCTTTCTCACCCTTAACAGTGTTTTCACACCCAAATTCCCACGGCTTCACAGATTACACTTTTCCTCTGCATGAACCTTCAGCAGCGGACACTTTGACAGCACACCAATGCTGAAGGATGCTCTGCTTGTTTTTCTTGGGCTTCTGCTCTCTTGCTGCTGGCGTTTCAGGACCATCAGATGCCAACAGAGTGTTTTTCTTTCCTACGTTTCCAGTTCCACATGAAGATGTACGTTTCAGCTGTTGAACGGTTTACTTTCTGTTTACCTGGATGTCTGTTTGTCTAGAAAAGAGACATGAACTTGTAGGCCAAACATTTAATCATTAGCCATTAGCATTCTCATCACCGTAGCTGTGTAAACCACAGACTGTATATAAGAAATGGTGGCGTGGTCATCGTGACGTCACCCGTTGGTTTGTGGACCGCCGTTTTGAAGCCTCGAGTTTGCCGATTTCGCTGTAGCCATCTTGGATTATGTTCGTAGCCATGTTGTTTTTTTCGCAACTAGTGATCGGAATTGACCATATTTGGAATGCAGAGGAGTGACGTAGAGACGCCGTATACGGCTCCGGTAGTGGCAGCGACCTGTCAATCACAGTAAGCCCCGCCCTAAAGCATACCCTGCTTTATGGTCTGTTTGACTCTAAATGGACCATAATCTACTAAATGAACATCATGCTGTATTGAAGAAGACTTGAAACTAGAGATTGAGACCATAAACTCATGTTTACAATGTTTACTGAGGGAATAAATCAAGAGAGAAGTAGAGTCATCTTCTCATAGACTTCTATACAACCAGAGGAGTCGCCCCCTGATGGACATTAGAGAGAATGCAGGTTTTAAGACACATTGGCTTCACTCAACAGAACCGGAGTTTGCCGCCTGGGCTAATCTTGACCTTTACAGCTTCCCATCTGCAGCTAAAGGGATTATCCTTAGAGGTATGATAGTGTGCAGAGTTCACTCACATGTGCTCAGTCATTTGAATACAGATTGTAGAGTCCTGTGTGTCTGCATGTATAATATTACATACACAGTGTGAACAACGGCCCTTTACTCAGATTAAATCCTGATGTTTCTGTCCCTTGTGTCGACACGATGGAGGCCTGACTGACAGGTGGGGATCACAAAAGGGTGAAGCCAGCCTGAATGGGGGTGGGAGTGTCATTAGCATGAGAAAGCACTCGTCCTCGGCTCTCTCTTCCTCTTCAGTGTCTGCTTCGTGTCTCTGGTTCACTCACTTCCTCAAAGAGACATCATTCCCTTTAGCTAATCGGTAGTTCAGTTCGTCAGCAGACAATTCTCCAACCGTCACAATCAGATTACTTCCCTTCAAAATATGTCAGTTTAACGTGGTTGATTATAATATGATGCTCTGACGATATCTAGAGGGTTATGTAAAACATTTTTAACTGTTTTGCTTGGTTTTTCACATCATATCCACACTAATCTTCTGTTGTCAAAGTAGATGAAAAGACAGTTTTTCTCACCTAGATATGTAGATTGGAAATAAGACTGTCTATACTTTTGACCGCTGTGGCTTTTTGAGGCCTCCAAATCCATCTGTATTTGCTTATTGTGTGCATCAGTATAGCCAGTTGTGCAATGCAAGTGTCAGTGATTGAAGTGACAAGTATTGAATTCGCCTGCTATGCCATATCAATGATTGTTCTCAGCGTTGACTCATCTGCAGATTAGTTTACCCGTCAATTGTTTAGTCTATGAAATGTCCAAAAATATAAAGATTCCCAGAGTCTAAAGTCTTCAAACTGTTTGTTTAGTCTGAGCAACAGTCCAAACCCCAAAGAGGTTTCATTTACTAGATATACGACAAAGTAAAGCTGCAGATCCTCACGTTTAAGAAGCTCTAACCATCACATCTCTTGCTTTATTGCTTGAAAAATGACTTGTCATTTAATCGACTAATTATTACAGCCCCAGTGGGAGCAGCAACCTTTCACAATCACCTGGAAGTGTTAAAGTGCGGATGCAGTTTCAGATGTATCCACATGAACGAGGACGTGGCCTCAGACACCGCTGATCAGCCCAAGGGGACGGTCCACAGTCTCGGGTCAGAGAGCAGGGTGACGTTGTTGTTACTGATACTCTCCCCGAGGCCTTTATTTCTCTTCTGCTTTAAAGCTCCTCTGCAGCTGGCCGTGTTGTCGTCTGGATCCTGCGTTTACTCATCAAATATTGGGAGACTGTAGAGAGAAGATTAGAGTGGGAACACATAGCTAAATTACTGAACTGCTTCCTGACAACTGTGCACTCTCGTCTTGGCAGGACTCTGGGAGTCAGATGACAGCGCAGGGATCTCGCTTTATTGCGGACTTCAAGCTGTAAATCTGTGTGAAAATCTGGGCTTGGATTGAAATTTTAAAAAAAATGAGACAGAATGTGGCGCACTCTTTCTCGTTTTCTCTCACCCCCTACTCCCTTGTTCTCTTCCTCCCTCTGTGGGTGTTTGGTACACTAAGTGCTAAATGATTGCCAGGGCCGTGAGGAGGCACAATCGGCGGAGGCGTCAACAGCCCCTCAGCCAAGTGTCCTCGCTTCCCCGAGTGGTTTTTCTGGCCGTGACAGTGGAGTCAGCGTTATCCTGTTGGATGGCAGCGTTCAATAACAACGCTGCATCGTAGCATGATGACGGACTTTCCTCAACAGCTCCTGTGTTGTGCATACATAGAGAATTTAGCTAAAATGTCGCTCAGACTCACCACATGAGTGCAAAGACAGTAAAAGTCTATAAAGGCTGTACACATATCCACTTAACTAGGACATCTTCTGCTGCAGCCGGTTGACACTGTAACATATACAGTATAGTCCTGCTGGGAAGCAACACCTGGGCAGGTGAGAGAGCTGGTGGTTCTAATTGGGATCCAAATAAGATTGATGGAGATGCAGATTCAGGTACTTCTGCAGCCGATGCATCATATAAAACACAGCAACCAGAAAAACGCTCAATCCTGTCAACTTTTAGGCTTTTCAACTGTTTCTACCCAGATGTAGATCTTACCTTACGTAATACTAATATTCTAAGACTGACATGATTTATGGAACTGATTTTATCGTGAATGATGCATTTTCTAATAGTTGTGTGTAGGATCACCTCGTGGATGTTTGTCAGCTGTGTGTTGTGCTGAGCTGTGATTCTCTTCAGGCTGCTGGATAGAACTCACACACTGAGTATGAGGCATCGCTGAGGGCAGGTGTTGTTTTGTCTCAGCGTAGAGACGCACGAATACTCCCCTTTTTCCACTGCAGATAGTAATTAGGTCTCCTGTAAATTATGACCGGCGCGGATTATCATTTTAAATACATGTTGCAGAGGAATTGAGTTTTGATGTTGCGGTAAACACTTCGACAGGTTGCCCTGATGCCGCCCTGATGTCGCTGAATACATACTCGTGTCTTTACTCAGCTTCCGTTGCTATTTCTGTATCAGGCGGCGTCGGTGCATGACCAAGCAGTTATTAATTAAAGCTGTTTCTGAACAACAGTTGTATTGCCTTATTATCCCGCCCACTCCTTTTGGCTCAGACGTCCGTGTTTACCGCGTTGAAGCAGCCAACGGCAGGGCGGCTGCTTCATCAGTGAACAATGGTGAACCCTGAGGGATTGTAGCACTCGAGCACAACAATGATCAGTTCACTCTATTTCCGTCACACATCTGTCTATTGTTCAGTTTGTAGTATCAGCTGTCCTCTTTTATTATTTGTCACCAAATCCTGGTTTCTTTGATGTAGTTTATAAAAAATGAGATGAATGTTAGCCACGATTTCCTCACCGTCTTATCGATGGTCTTATTTGTTTATGATAGAGTTGTAGGTTTTAAAGGATTGGTTAGACATTTTTAAGGAATTAGCTTTTTTGCCGAGAGTTAGATGAGAATATCGATACCACTCTCCCTCTCAAAATCTACAAGGCAAGTATCTATCTGTAGCCAGTTAGCTTAGCTTAGCATAAAGACTGGAAACCGAGGGAAACGGCTAGCCAGGCTCTGTCAAAAGGTAACAAAATATGATATAACCAGAACCTCTTTTAAATGGATCAAACAAATGAGATGTAACATGTTAATGAGCAATCTTTATAGGCAGATTTTCTTTATTCCGTATCGACGTTTCAAGGCTAGACGACATCTTTTGACAACCTCCTCTTCTCCTTCTCCCTTTAGCGGCCAGTTTGCTGTGGTCCGGAGATGTCGGCACAGGAACACGGGTGTGGAGTTTGCCGCCAAATCCATCAAGAAGCGCCGCAGCAAGTCGAGTCGACGAGGGGTGACGAGGGACGACATCGAGCGCGAGGTGAACATCCTGAAGGAGATCCAGCACCCCAACATCATCACGCTCCACGAGGTCTTTGAAAACAAGGCAGAGGTCATCCTGATCCTGGAGCTGTGAGTGGCCTGGTCTTCTTCATTGAGTCTAATGTATTTAGCACAAGCTGGTGCTTTCAGATTACAAAATGTCCGTAAAAGGTTCTGAAAATGACAAGACAGACTTTTTACAAAAGTTATTTAGGATGAATTAAATCTTCTACCTCTATCTTCCTATAGTCTTTTAAAGTCAAGGGACTCACAAGAGCCAGATTTAATAAAGCGTTGAAGCGTCAGATAATCCCTATTATGGGTCAAGCTCCAGAAACACTGGATCCTACATTTCCCATGATTCAGTTCAACAACATTTTAAGTCTAAGCAGAGATAACCGTGCCGACATCAACAGGGTTATTTTTTGGAAAGCGCCCCTCAGTTTTCAGTTGTCCTGCTCATGACGTGTGAACTAAACTTCACGTGTAAAATCAAATTTAGTTTTTTCAAATCAAAAATAATTGTCTAATCGTGGTCACAAGTCGTCATAGTAAGCAGTATTCCAGGTCGGTTATAAACTGTAGCTGTAGCCTCTTAGCGGCGTCGTGTGGCACAAAGCTCTCGCTAAGCACCAGTTAAACCAGTTTTACTAGTTTAGGTCAGATCGTTCATGTTTACGTTATTATACTCCAGCGGTCACGCTTATTCAGAACAAAGATGCATGAAAGCAGAATAGAGTACAACTCAAAGAGGAGCTCCCCTTTCAGCCAGTCGCTGACGAGTGTCATGTTGACGGCTGCGATCGCCGGACAACATTCCTGACCGGCGATCACACACCATCGAATTAGAAGGAAGACATAACGAGCACAAAACCAGTCCGGGCTCGGTGTACCACACGCGTGTGTGTGATTCAATAAGTCCACGGCTCTGTTCCAGCTCAATACAGTGAAGTGGTAGAGCGGATCACTGATGCAAAGTACATTTACAGATTTATTCTGTTGTTTCCTCATCCCCCAAAAACACAAAACAAGTGTTCTTGTACATCAACGTGAACCCGGCTCCCGATTAGACGAGTACACAACTTTATGTGCGGCTAAATCTCAGCTTCAAACAGTAAAAACATCTCATTTCCATATAATATCCCCTTCAATCAGGCACCTGAATACATTTGTGGATAGAAATATGCTTTTCTGTTGCACAATGATGCTTGAGTTTATATTTGCAATGCCCAGTCTAAATAATAGACATAGTTTGGTCCACTGTCCAGCTGACAACCGAGCTCACGTGATGTGTAAGACCTCTGTGAACATGCACCTCGATGCTATCAACGTTGTCCCAAATGAGTGAATCTTGAAGCTGCTGTAATGTGTACGTGAATGAAACCAGTTTAACACAGTTGCTCTACAGCAGAGAGGTTTCAGTGTCGGGTGATGCCGCTGCTGAAACTGTATCATTCAACCCATCAGGGAGGATCCATCGACGATCTTTTCTTTTCAGTTAATCAAATCGGTTTGTCTGTGTGCGGGCAGAATAAACCCAGACGATGGAGGAGTGGACTTCAAAATGTGGCAGAGAAAAGTCCATTTACTGCGGAGGTCCCTTTCGCTGTCGGTCATAAAAACCTGCTTTAAAAAAAAAAAAGAGAGACCTCAGCAATAATTGCACTGCTGTAAAGAGCAGGTATGCTGAGCCACTCCCCCCAGAAGAAAGGTTAACTGGAAGAAGAACCATTTCACTGAGCAGTGGAATGCTTTCTCTTCTATTCTGTACTTTTATTTGATTATTTATGACCTTGTGTCAATGTTTTTATGTCACATTTGCGCTGAATTGAAGTCCTCATAAATCACAAGAGGTTGTAAAGATTATAGCCGCAGCGTGTGGCTGGTTGGTCGATGAAGCTCGCAGCAGCTGGGGAATGTTCTTACTTGGTTGCTGGACCTTAACATCTTACGTGTGAGGCTCATCAGTGATGTGAATCACCTGATCTTTCTGGACCTTAAAGCCGGTAAACGACGGGTCCGTAAACTCTCCCTCTGTTCCAGCTGGCTTCATCCAACACCTCCACAACACACACTGTACCTCACACGTTCAGGCTTTGCTCTCACTCATGATATCGCTCACTTCCACGCTGCATTCTTTAATTGTGCCAAGTTGAATTTACATAAAGACATGGTTCTGTGAGGTACGTGATCAAAGCATTGCTGCTGTTCTGCTGTCTGTGGAGACCTGGCAGTTTATTTTCCTGACCAGTCTGTCGTGGTGATGTAGCTCATGGATTCCCAAACGCATTCATGTCCCACAAAGATCTCGGTCTGAGCCGCTGACCACCGTTGGATAGGATTTGTTCCCTGAGGAACTGACATGACGACTTGTTTCTCATTGTTATGTCATTGCTATGTGTTTGTGTGGGCTCGACACTGTGGGGGTTCGGAGAGAAGATGAAATATGAACCAGGAAGTGTAGCTCGAAGACTTCATAAATGCCAACGTTGCAGGCTTTTTATCAGACCAAACATATTGAAATACGTTACTCCGATTGTGTTCTGATACGGTCACACTCGGCCTATCAAGTAGCCAAGTGATGCACAGCTCAGGGGTTTAAATTCCTGAATCCACCCGACAGTCCCGACCCGTTGTGAGAGCCAATCCGCACGGTCCAACCTGCAAAAATTTAGTTTGAAAAAGTGAATTATTTCAATGTGGTTGCACTTCATGGTATGAATTACAATACCAGAACACTGTTCCTGATTCTACTCCCAGTTAGCATTCAAAGCTGGTCGGGTGCTATAATAATGCCAGCAGGTAGAACAACAAGTTACATTATGGATGCTAAAAATATTTAGCTTTGTGTTGTGTCCCTTTGTCCTCCACATCCTCTCCTCCTCCCGCTGCACCCTGGGTAAATACAACCGTGTCAGCGACGGTAAGCGTTGAGCAACCCGAATATGAAGAGGCAGAGGTGGCATGTTGAGGCAGAAACCTTCTGTCCCGTCTGTGAATGTGTGTTAACGCCCTGTCAACCACTGAAGCAGATGATGAAATAAACATCTAACATATAGAATAGGAGGAGGAGGAGGAGGAGGAGGAGGAGGAGGAGGAGGAGGAGGAGGAGGAGGAGGAGGAGGAGGAGGAGGAGGAGGAGGAGGAGGAGGAGGAGGAGGAGGAGGAGGAGGAGGAGGAGGAGGAGGAGGAGGAGGAGGAGGAGGAGGAGGAGGAGGAGGAGGAGGAGGAGGAGGAGGAGGAGGAGGAGGAGGAGGAGGAGGAGGAGGAGGAGGAGGAGGAGGAGGAGGAGGAGGAGGAGGAGGAGGAGGAGGAGGAGGAGGAGGAGGAGGAGGAGCTCTTTCCTCCTTTAAAGGGTGGAGTAGTGTTTGTGTGTCTATCTGCAGGTTTATATTCCTGCTGATACGTTTGAGGAGGCTTTAATCACAGCATGTGTCAAAAGAAATTACATTCCAGATGTTACAAGACAGTAAAATGATGGTAGTGTTTAAATAGATGTAAATTGTAAGATGTGAAATGGGCTTTAATTTACATTCCTCACATATAATGTAAGACGAACACATGTTGGTACGGCTGAGTGGACGCTCAACGGCTGAGTAAGCGTGGCTGTAATTACAGTTATCTGCTCCCTTCCTCTCTCCTCAGCTCCCTCCTTCTCCCTTCCTCAGCTCCCTCTTTCTCCCTTCCTCTCTCCTCAGCTCCCTCCTTCTCCCTTCCTCTCTCCTCAGCTCCCTCCTTCTCCCTTCCTCTCTCCTCAGCTCCCTCTTTCTCCCTTCCTCTCTCCTCAGCTCCCTCCTTCTCCCTCCCTCTCTCCTCAGCTCCCTCTTTCTCCCTCCCTCTCTCCTCAGCTCCCTCTTTCTCCCTCCCTCTCTCCTCAGCTCCCTCCTTCTCCCTTCCTCTCTCCTCAGCTCCCTCTTTCTCCCTTCCTCTCTCCTCAGCTCCCTCCTTCTCCCTCCCTCTCTCCTCAGCTCCCTCCTTCTCCCTTCCTCTCTCCTCAGCTCCCTCTTTCTCCCTCCCTCTCTCCTCAGCTCCCTCCTTCTCCCTCCCTCTCTCCTCAGCTCAGCTCCCTCTTTCTCCCTCCCTCTCTCCTCAGCTCCCTCTTTCTCCCTCCCTCTCTCCTCAGCTCCCTCCTTCTCCCTTCCTCTCTCCTCAGCTCCCTCTTTCTCCCTTCCTCTCTCCTCAGCTCCCTCTTTCTCCCTTCCTCTCTCCTCAGCTCCCTCTTTCTCCCTTCCTCTCTCCTCAGCTCCCTCTTTCTCCCTTCCTCTCTCCTCAGCTCCCTCCTTCTCCCTCCCTCTCTCCTCAGCTCCCTCTTTCTCCCTCCCTCTCTCCTCAGCTCCCTCCTTCTCCCTTCCTCTCTCCTCAGCTCCCTCTTTCTCCCTTCCTCTCTCCTCAGCTCCCACCTTCTCCCTTCCTCAGCTCCCTACTTCTCTCTTCCTCTCTCCTCAGCTCCCTCTTTCTCCCTCCCTCTCTCCTCAGCTCCCTCTTTCTCCCTCCCTCTCTCCTCAGCTCCCTCCTTCTCCCTTCCTCTCTCCTCAGCTCCCTCTTTCTCCCTTCCTCTCTCCTCAGCTCCCTCTTTCTCCCTTCCTCTCTCCTCAGCTCCCTCTTTCTCCCTTCCTCTCTCCTCAGCTCCCTCTTTCTCCCTTCCTCTCTCCTCAGCCCCCTCCTTCTCCCTCCCTCTCTCCTCAGCTCCCTCTTTCTCCCTCCCTCTCTCCTCAGCTCCCTCCTTCTCCCTGCCTCTCTCCTCAGCTCCCTCTTTCTCCCTTCCTCTCTCCTCAGCTCCCACCTTCTCCCTTCCTCAGCTCCCTACTTCTCTCTTCCTCTCTCCTCAGCTCCCTCTTTCTCTCTTCCTCTCTCCTCAGCTCCCTCCTTCTCCCTTCCTCTCTCCTCAGCTCCCTCTTTCTCCCTTCCTCTCTCCTCAGCTCCCACCTTCTCCCTTCCTCAGCTCCCTACTTCTCTCTTCCTCTCTCCTCAGCTCCCTCTTTCTCCCTTCCTCTCTCCTCAGCTCCCACCTTCTCCCTTCCTCAGCTCCCTACTTCTCTCTTCCTCTCTCCTCAGCTCCCTCTTTCTCTCTTCCTCTCTCCTCAGCTCCCTCCTTCTCCCTTCCTCTCTCCATCTCCCTTCCTCTCGCTGCAGGCTTTCGCTCACGTTATCACGCTGTGACCGTGACAAAGCTTCTGCTCTCTCCATTCCCTCGTCTCTACTCTACTACCTTTAAAGTGCTAAGCGCTGAATCCCGCTATGCTTTTCATTAAATGAGCTACATCTTGATAGATGAAATGTAGGGCAACGTGTTGGTAGTGATTGGCAAGTGCTACTGTTATTGATTTTTATGCTTATAAAGGAGATTTAATAAGAAATGATACAATTTAATTCTGATGGGATAAGATAGCCGAGACACCAAAGACTTTTCTATCATATAATGTTGAATCTCTTTTGCCCAAAAACAAGCCAGATCTGGCTCAGTGTTGTTCATTAAATGTTGTGGATCAAAACAGTATTTAGTTCCAATATTTTACTGTTTTTGTGCCGTAATCTTCTGATAAAACCAAAATATTTTCCATACTCAATTATTTTTACCATATGTCCCCAGATTATCAGGCCTTTCATTTTCTTTTTATTAAAATAATGTAACGGTGCAAACGCTTACATATTCCGATAAAACAAACTTGACTCAAACAACGGGGTGTATTCCTTTTCCCTTAGTCTCCCCTTTGCTGTTTTTAATGGGGGGGATTTAATGAAAGAAGTTTATTGAGAACAGCGGTGGTTAAAATGTAATTGGTATGTGTAAATTGGTCGGGATCTAATGCACCAGGATGATTAGATTACATCAGCTCAGCTCTGATAAGCAGGGATTTGTAGGTGAGATCTCACATTTTAATTCTCTCTCTCTCTCTCTCTCTCTCTCTCTCTCTCTCTCTCTCTCTCTCTCTCTCTCTCTCTCTCTCGTTCTCTCTCTCTCTCTCTCTCCTCGTCCAGCGTGGCCGGCGGCGAGCTCTTCGACTTCCTGGCAGAGAAGGAGTCTCTGAGCGAGGAGGAAGCCACTCAGTTCCTCAAGCAGATCCTGGACGGAGTCTTCTACCTGCACGCAAAACAAATCGCCCACTTTGACCTTAAGGTACGACAGAAACTAAACACAACATCATCCATCAGTCGTGTATTTCAAGCACGAGTAGTGACGAGTATTGTTCATTTCGTCAGCTGGTGTTGTGCACACTAATAACAAACTATAAACCAAAGCTGTGTCCTAACTGTACACTACATGTTACTGCTAAGCAGGTTTTGAGTATGTTGGACATTGAAAAAATTACAAAACTAAGTAAAAAAGTAGTCGATTAATAGTCAGCCGAGAGAATATTAAATGAAACCTATTTTGATAATCTACAATACTGAATACTAATATATAATACGTTATGAATACTAGTGTTTAGTCCTGAGGTGAGACTCTTTAATAGACAATATACTCATGTGCGTGTCCTTCATAGATCTTTTGTTTCAGACAGTTCAACAAATGCAAATCAGACTTTTCAAGTGATTAGTCCTCCAAATGAGGAAAAAAACACAATTGGGCAATTTCAGAGAAGAAGAGATGCGCTCCTCTGGTGATTGTGAGATTTCCATGAAAACACTGTGGACAGCGGCTTGTTAAATGTCGTGTTACGTTTAGACAACACAGTTGGATATTTTCTTTGTTTTCCTGTTATCAGAGGTCACAGTAAAGCGTTGTGTTCGGCCCCCTCCCCGGGAGGAGTTCTCATCTATTTTCCAAAATGCCAGCTCACTGGAGAAGTGGATTTGCAGCATTATATAAAATATGTGATTCTTTTTTTCTTTTTTGTTGCATCAGCTGGCCTCTTTGTGACCTCTCCTTTTATATCAGTTTCTCTCTGTATCTGTGTTTTTGGAGCCAATGCATCTGAGGCAAATTACCAAGACTAATCTGTTTGTTTTAGGATTCTCTGCGTTTTATTAGAGAGTGAGCGTAGTTTAAAACTCCTGAGGGGAAAAAGAATAAAGGTCATAGCACAGAGCGTGCGTGCGTGCGTGCGTGTGTGTGCGTGTGTGTGTGTGAGTGTGTGTGTGTGCGCGCTGGGTTGTTTGACGTTCAGCACTGAGTGACTCACAGCGGGAAGAGTTCAGGAGAAAAGACAGAGCCCACAGGTCCAGGTGGGGAAAAGACAAATCAATCTTTTTGTATTTTTCTAAAAGAGAAGGAAGGTAACCTGAATGATTTATAACATGAAATGCATTTCTCTTCATCGTGATTGGAGGTTCCGTTTAATTTGACTTGACAAACCACACATTGCATAACATTACTTTAGCGTGCCTCCAAAAATAAACTAAAACGGTAAACTCTATGGCTCTTAAAGTCACAGTGGAGACAGACAGACGAAGGTGATGGAGACGTAATCATGCACATACTAAAATGCATGAACTGTATCTTAAAATTGTGTGTGTGAAAGAAAACCCTTTTTAGAATAATATATATTGTATTTGAATGATTGATGCATTAATGTGTTCATCACTTTAATGTTGCAGCTGGTAAAGGTGGACCTCAAATTAAATACTTTATATACTACTGGGTAGTTTAATCTATAATAATATATCATGATATGTGATTAGGAGATGTACTTTGAATGTAAAAAAGGTATCAGATTTAAAATTCAAAATAGGACCCACCGGACCCCCACTACCAAATCATTACTTCTGTATTTGGTGTATAGTTGTAGTACTGTCAAAAATATTGAAGTATTGATGCATATCGATACTGAATAGTTGAGACTCAGCTATTTATTTCTTAGAACAAATCTAAAATTTGATTACCTCAATATTGTGTTTATTTTGTGTGTAATCCGAAATGGCGTTAAATATCACAAATTTTCCAGGTATTGTATCTTTAAGTTAGAAGTTCCAGTATGGTGACATCACCATATTGTTGTGGTAGTTTCTTTACTTAGATCTCAATCAACATCATTGATCGGTTGTCCACTCATGGCTAAACATAAGGCGCCTTCAGCATAAGCAGACAGACAGACGGACGGACGGACTCCTCCACTCACGGAACAATCATCACAAATCATCCAACAGAGTTCAGGACTTTCGGCCTCCAGGTTTACGGAGAATAACGACCTCTGTGCTCAGCCGGCCACTTGTGATCAATGCCAGAGCTTTCTTCCAACCACTGCAGCCTCCGCTTCACACATCAGCCTCTGTTATTCACCGCCGAGCAGGGGCGGAATATCTGAAGTATTCCGCTTCAAACAATGTCTTTAAATGCTATGCTAACCCAACTTCTTGTCCTTTTTTTTTCTTATGTGTAGTCAGTTATAGTATAGTTGTAGTCTATAGAAAGCTATCTGTGTGGCCTTTCTATGTGGGTATTATGTAGCCATAAGCGTACACATTTAGATAAGTTCTACAGAGACGGCGATATCGACAATCGATGAAGTTATTATACTGAAGAGCTTGATATGTTGGGCAGAGTAACGATGTCCGACTCATCTTATCTGCAATTTGTATCGGAACTGAAGGACCAAAATGGTTTAGAGTTCTGTTCTGCTAATGGAAAACACTTAAAAAGACCCGGCTCGGGAAAATCCCCAAACTTTGATTCTTCTACTGTATCATTGTTTAATCGTGCTCTACACGAACCGTCGTGACTGTCATCGTGCGTGGAGAGATCTGTAAGGAAATCTGTTTTTGGTTATTGAGCTGGCACTAAAAATGGTGCTTCCCTTAAGTTCCTACTTTGTTCAGGATTTCAGCAGTTGTGGAGAAAGTATTCAGTACTTGAGTAAAATGACAATTACTAAATACTCTGTTACAAGTAGTCCTGCATTGAAAATATTACTTAAGTAGAAGTATCTAAGTATAATCTGGAAAATGTACTTTCAATATTAAAAGTACTCAATGCAGAGAAAAAAAAACCTGTGACTGTTATTCTATAATATAATATATAATCAGATTGTTATTACTCCTGCATTAATGTAAAAGATGCCTCTTCATTTTCTATCAATCGACTAACTGATGAATAAAGTAATCGTTTCAGCTGTATTGTATAAACGGTTGAGCTGTTTGATTTGATCATATTTTACGATGGTCATGATGAGATTAAAAAAGGACATTTCCCTCAATTGTGGTGGAGTAAAACAAAAAAACTCAAGTAAACTACAAGTGCCTCAAATTTGTACTTGAGTGCAGTACTTGAGTAAATGTACTTAGTTCCATTGCTCCACTATTTAGACCTTAAACCGTTTGATATCATTCTCCTTGGTTCCAGCTTCATCAGAAGCGTATCGATGTTTACAGAGACTGAAACCAGCGAGCTGATCTGCAGTCTGTATTTCCTCAGCGCCTCCTGTTTCTACTGCGGCCCACATTCAATCTGTTCTTGTTCCCAAACTAAATCCTCACAGTCGAGCTGAAAGGACGAGGTTTGGAGGGAAGATGGCTTCGTCTAAAAAGACGCATTGTGTCCTGAGGAATGTCCGGCTTTGGTTAAAGCACATCTTTGCCGTCCTTCCTCTTTCGCTCACTTCCTCGAGAGCTTTTTACTCGTGTTTTGCATGATATTTCCATGGCCGACGCGCCTCCTTCCTGCCAGCCTATTCCTGGTTTTATATCCACCTCTGCTGCTCGCTCTCTTGATTACACTTAGTTTGTGTCCTACCTTGATCCTTTAGGGGGAACACATTTCAACATTTGTCCTTTTTAATTCCTCTGTGAGCATTGTAACTGGTCACGATGCACAGTTGGCTTCATGCTAAAAGCTGTTCAAACAAAAAGCGTCCGTAAACAGATTTGTCTTTTATACAAATGTCACGCCCCCTGTCTCTACCTCTGACTGTCCTCCCTGTCTCTCCTCCTTTTGAACCATCTCTCTTTTCCTTCCTTTCCAGCCGGAGAACATCATGCTGCTGAACCGCTCGGTGCCTCACCCGCGCATCAAGCTCATTGACTTCGGCCTGGCCCACAAGATGGACTTTGGCAACGACTTTAAAAACATTTTTGGAACTCCAGAATTTGTAGGTCAGTACCTCTTTGTGTGTGTCTGAAGAATTACGATCCTGTCTTATTTTATGGTTTGGAACAGATTCTGCTCCGACGAGTTTGCACTATACAAACACAAACACACACTCTTTCCTGGCTTTGATCCCGGGGGCTGTGTATAGTGAGAGCAGAAGCCAAAAGTACCTTAGGGACTTAAGTGAGTGAGACCTGATGATAGACTGGAGATTATCAGTACGGCTCCTTCTTGCCAACACAAACATACACACTAATAGACGCGTTAGTGGCTCGCTCCCATCTCCCCTCACCGACCCCCTTTTTGGCTCGGGGCGGCCGCCAACACTCCCGTTCTCCTCCAGCCCGATGCCAGCGCCACCAGCATCATCACTCAGGCCAAAACCAGAGCCTGGTCCCAGTTCAGCAGGATGGCAGCGGACAAATGGTCTAAATCAAGATCAAGTGGCAGGAAGACGAAATAATAATTCATGGCATGATGAGATCATTATTGCCAGTGTCCATTGCAAATAAATGTCCATAAATCCTTAAGAATAATTGATAAAGATGCTCTTTGTAACTCCAGGACTTGCCTCAGAATTATCACGTTTTAAGTTTTCTTCAGGATCAAAGTAATCCAGTGATGGTTGTCTGTACATCAAACACAGGAACTGCTAATGGATAATTCGGCATAATTTTAATAGTGCCAATTTGCCCAAATGTAAACAAACCTAGGCAAAAGAAAACAACATTGAAAACATGATACCTGTTTACAGCCCCAAAGCCCCAAAATGATGGGAACTGTAGTTCAACACTGATGCATGATTATTATAATTGAAGTGACAGACTCTATTAATATTGACCCATAACGAGGTGCAGATAACGGGGCTGCATCCTCTCTCCTGTAAAAGTCCCGTTTCATATCAAAACTGTTTTTAAATTGAATTAGAAATGAATTCACTGAATCGTCTTTAATTACAGTATTCACACATCTGAGGACGTGACGAGAGAAGAAAAGAATAGAAACAATCACAGTTCTAGCAGGTGTGATTAACAAAGTATAAAATACACACAGGCTCATAAAACAACTCTTAAAGAAACAAAAGAAATCTGAATGTGATAACGAGCTCAAACAAAACGCATTAAGAAGTCATTGCAAGAAGAAAAGTAAGTAAATTAATGAGTAAGGGAGGAGATAAAGCTAGTGCGTGGTGTATGCGAGTTGTTTGTGTGCTGACCTGAATAGTAATAATCTTCTGTTTTGTGTGTTTTTGCCTCACAGCTCCAGAAGTAGTCAACTATGAACCTCTGGGCCTGGAGGCAGACATGTGGTGAGTAAACAAAGACTAAGAACATCTGCTGTTCAGTAAATGTGTCGTGTTTTATACGATGTCATAATGCACAGCTAACGTCTCTTTCTCTCTCCTCAGGAGCGTCGGCGTGATAACCTACATCCTGTAAGTATCCGAGTCCTCACCGGTGATGATGGATGAGTGTGTGCAATGTGAGACGCGTATGAATCTGTGCGTCTCAGCAGGGTTTTCACAACAGACACCGTCACGTCTTCTTACAAACCCCGGGGCCTCGTCTCACGTCAGACAGGATGTGCAAGAGGTCGCTGGCTCTTTGACCTCTCTGCTGTCGAACCGGCTGGGTCGCTCACTCAGCAGCCACAGTTTGTGATCAATAATGTAACAGCCTGCAGCGAGGACCGGCCAGCATATTAAAACTGCATTCTGAGTGCACTCGAGTGCGATATTGTTCCAGCAGCTGTTTTCCTTTTTATTTAAAGAGACATTGTTTTGCTGATCAGGCTTCTTATTAGATATCCAATCTCTGACCGTAGTTACATTCAACTGTGATGTGCAAGTTTGACTTTTCTTTTCATGTTGAATTCATCAACGGTTTTCTTTTGTAGTTTACTTATTCACTTAAAGGAAAGCTGCTGTCGTTGTGTTGTGGTTTTATTCCACCTGCAGTCAGTGGTGGATATTTAATAAGTACATATTCTCAAGTACTGCACTTTAGTACAATTTTGAGATACTTGTACTTCAGTGGAGTATTTCTATTTCATGCAACTTTATACTTCTGGTTACTTTGCCAGCTGCAACATTAAACAGACACATGTATGCATCAATAATTATAATATATTATATAACATATAATAGGTTCTGAAATGTGCCATTCTGCACAATGATTTGTAAATTTGGTACATTGAGTATATTTTTAAGTTAATACTTCAGATGTACTTGTGCTCAAATAACAGTGTACTTCTACACTGTAGTATTACTACGTTTACTTAAGTAACAGATCTTCCACCGCTGCCTGGGGTTCGAGCATATTTCAATCCAAAAAGGACGTGTTGGCTCAAGATATAGATTCATAAGGTTTTGTTTTTATTCTATTTCGTGTTATTTTCACCATTTTAGACTGAAACTCATTTTCACCCAGATTTTATATTTCAACACATTCAGAAGTTCTTATACTTCCTGCTGCAAAAATACTTTTCACAACATGTCACATGACACAAAGGTTCCTCTTGTGATGTTGACGTCTTTGAAAATGCTTCCTGTAGTTGAAAATAATACTGAGCTGTCCATCACGTTATCCTGATTATTAGTTTTTGTTTTTTGCAGCCTGCTCGAGGCTAATCTACTGTCGCTAACTAATTCTGGACTTTGTCCACAATCTGTTTATTCTTCTTTAATCTGTTATGCAGTTAATGAAGAGGATGTGACCTCAGAAAAGAAGCCCTGATTAGATTAACTCCCCCTCTATCATAAGAAGTCATGTTAAAAGGTTTCCCCTCCATGGCTACTTTACTTCTACTTCAGTTAACCAATTGATCTTTAAAACAACTTCCCCCTCTACAGCCGATGGCTTCCATTGAACTAGCGCGCGTTCTTGAAGCAGACATGTCAGCACAGTGTAATTCAGCAGCGAGAGAGACGCTCGAGCCCTCGGCGACCCACAGATCAACTGCTGTTGGCTCTCGACGGTGCTGTAGTGTCCTCCTCTCTTTATACCGGGCCACAAGGTGTCCTGAGCTCCCACACACCTTTTATCCTTCAGATAGACACCTACACAAAGCTCAAAACACAAAAGAGTGTGTGCACAGTGCTGCACGTCGGGTGCATTTGCCCACACAAGCACAAACACGGCGAGGTAAATAAAGAGCCAGTAAAGGTAAAGTGTTCTCTCTCTATTACATAAGTAGCTGCAAACATTACATTACCGCATTATATTTTAAAGGAGTAATATGTACTATAAATGATGTACCTCTTCGTTGCACGAACACAAATGCACACATATACTGTACACGTACACACACACACACACCATCTTTGTTCATGCTGTCCACCCACACATTTGTCACAGCTCTGCTTGGCATAGCAAGGTAGAAAATAGATTGTTCACTGCTTATTATCACACTTACAGTACTGCTCATCTCCTGTTAAAAACAGCGTGGAGGGGAGCTGGGGATAATTCAATAAACCATTCGGGGTGATTTTTGGGAGCGTTTCCAAACTCTTAATGGGAGTATTTTGCATGACTGATTCGACTGCTACAAGGTAATGACGGCTGCACAAAAAGCTCCATTAGGGAACTCAAAGTAGTCGCAAATTATACTACTACTACTTCATCTGTCTGAGAGAATGCCCCCTGAAATCCTTTAGGTGAATGTGGTGAATCAGACGGCTTTCTGCTCTGCTGGAGCTCTAATTTGTAAGAATATCTGATATCGGGCCGATGGATCGGTTATCGGTGTGAATGGAGCCTGAGTATTCAGTTCAATTCTTTATGTATATATATGTATATATATATGTATATATATTATATACTGGAATTTGAATTCCTCTTTTGAACAACTCGCATGCATAAAAAGGGTTTACACTTGAGTTGTAATTCCTGTTAATTTTAAAGTGCCTGTGTACTGTGTTCTGTAAACTTATATCAATATATTTATTTGTTACATTTACATTATTGTGACTGAAAGAGTCGGATCGGTGCATCCCTGTGTAATTTGGGTTTGAGGGTGTTTTAAGCATGTGCACAGTCTTTAAGTCTCATTTGGGAAACATTTTGGGGGATAAAATGTTGCCACAGAATCCTGACGAAACACTTTCCTGCTGATTTTAGCGCCTGGCGCACTGAAGAATTGCCTTAATTACTTGTTTGTTGTGCGCAGCTGCCCGATTTATACAGTCGATAAATTCATTCATACATCTCCGCTCAACTTGAGCTTGACCCCGAGCCCACATCCATGTCTGTCCCAGCTGGCGTGGTAATTAGCGGCTGGTGCTGACGAGTTGGAGAGGTTTCGGTGAAGGAGGGGAAGGCCGGGGTTTGGTTTAACTGCCTGAGACCTCACCTACATGCTTGATCGCTCAGCCCTGTGTGTGTTGTAGTGTGTGTGTGTGTGTGTTGTAGTGTGTCTTGGTTTGCCCATTAAAACACGCTTTTGTCACATTATCCCATGAAAGTCTCTCCACTCAAACTCCTGGCATTGTATCCGAGGGGCCGTCCCCAGCTGGCTTTCCTGCGCTGGTGTTTGAATAACACAACAAATACTTCAGTGTGATAGCGAGGCTTGATTAATGAGTCACCATTCGCTGCTACGCGGCTCCGTAATCACATCAAGGAGCAGTAAGGTCTCCGTTTCGGTTTCGAGGGCCGGAGCTAATCAGCAGCGAGAGACTTTATTGTTTGAATGGAAATCCAAAGTTTTCTCTTTGATTACAAGAACCGCTGCTTCAGTTTGGAGGTTTTGAAGTTGTTGAGTTGATTAAAGCATGCAGTCAAAAAGAAATGCATCGCATTCAAATTACCTTGGTAAACATTTATTTGACTGTATTGTCTTCTTTGTCTGTCTTGGCTGAACAACAGTCAGTGTGTCCACTACGCTCTAACCTTGTTATCCATCTTTGTCCCGTCTGTGCAGTCTGAGTGGTGCGTCTCCCTTCCTGGGCGACAACAAGCAGGAGACTCTGGCCAACGTGTCGGCCGTGGACTACACGTTCGACGAGGAGTTCTTCAGCAGCACCAGCGTTTTGGCCAAAGACTTCATAGCGAGGCTCCTTGTCAAAGACCCCAAGTATGTATTTCAGACCGGGTTGTGATGCGATCACGTTCATACTCTCTGAAGTGTAGGAACTGCACAGCGTGAGCTGGATGGAACAAAATGGAGACATTTTCCAAAAAGAGTTAATTAGGGATGCAACGAATCATGTTCATGATTGAAGAGTCTATAAAGGGTGACACAAATTGTTAAAAATGGGCATCACAATTTCCCACGGTCCAGGTTGAAGTCCTCAAAATGCAGCTAATAGTCCAGATCAGTGGAAAATTGAATAAAGGATTCACTGCAGATGTTCCAAACACAACTGTCTCGTCACTAGAGACGATGTGAACGTCTCCCTCATCACAGCTGAATGGCTGCAGCAACACTTGAAGACAATGAAAGCCTCCGAAATTCATATTCTTCATAACAATGGAGCGAGGTGGGGGGGGGGCCGAACGAGGCCCGGTTTGCTTTAAACAAGACAGTGGGCGAAAGAGGAGACTGACTTTACAAACTAATGGAGCTTTTAGAACAAATCCCCCGAACCGAGCGCATCGAACCGGAACGGCTTGTAATCGATCTACATCGTAGAGCAGACGTGGATCCACTCGGCTGGCAGGAAGATTGATGAAGGTTCGCTTGAAGAAGACACACATTGATGATGTTCAGCAGGGCTCTGGGCTGCAGCAGCACAATCCCTGTTCACGCTGATTATCGGGACATTTCTTCACCTGTAATGTGGACAGACGGCCCGATCGGTTTGTGGTTTATTTTACTGTGACTCATGGGCCTCAGGAATGTGGAATTGAACAGACGTCGACAGGAGGAAGTGGTGCGTGTGTGTTACTGGGCCTCACCGGTTCCCCTGATGGTTATATTGGCTCACGATGAACAAAGGGACACTTTCAAACAATGACTTTTAATTGTTAGTTTTCAGCAGTTGTAGTTAGGGAGGTGACAGTGAGAGAAGGAAGTGTCTGTACTCAACCACAGACCAGTTAGACTGAGAGAGACCAGCTCTGCTTTTATTGTTCATGTCGTGTTTGTTTTTATTTATATTTTGAAACATCTTCTCCAACTTCAGTATGCTATCGGTTAAGATAAACGTATCTTATGGGAAGTGGTAGACAAATTAACTGTCCGTATATTGTCGTATGTCTCAGTACCTTATTTGACTTGTTTAAGAGAAGTGTGAAGAGTTTCTAGAAGGAAATTAAATGTTTTAGGTCAGCAAAGGTCAATATATCACACTCTTTAGAATGAGGAGGAGTTAGGATCAAAACTATTTAATCTTGCATTATTTGAATAAGAACGAAGCATCTGATAGTATTTTAATTTGTGTGAATCTTTTTTGTTTGTTTGATCCGGCAGACATTTTACTAGTGAGGCTTCAGTAGCAAACTATTAGCATCATTTTCATTGGTGTTATTTCCTCAAAGAGTCCAAGGTGATGTATTCACACGTCTTGTTTTGTCCGACCACCGGTCCAAAATCCAATGATGAAAACGGAGAAAATCTGAAAATCCTCTAATTTCCGAGCCTGGAACAAGTGAATTATTCACATTTTTTTTTGCTTGAAACATGACCTGAATGCTTGATTACCAAAATAGTTTATAGCAAAAGTCGATCGACTGCTCCGTTAATCAACTATATCTGTATTATATACATTTAAACCACGGTGACAAGATTCAATGTTGTGGCTGTCGAGTTAAAGTGACAGATTAATGAGGTTGATGGATAATTAGAGGCCAAAACATTGAGACAAATGTTGAGTTGAGGTTCACTGACCGTGCATTTTTCTGCCAGAGTCTGCTGTGTCGACCCAGTGGCCTCATTATGATGAATGAAGGGTCTGCATGTTTTTCACACAGCGCTGATGTCGTTCTGAACGCGGCTTAAGATCACCACAGTTTGTTACTGCCGGGTTTGAGTCACTACTAGAAGAAAAAAAACAATGCAAATTGCTTCTATAATTCTGGACTCTTTTAAGCATTATGACTATTTTATAGCGAGATGTGATCTTAGCATCTCACGACTGCATCATAATCATTTCTTTACAGCCGCACGGGAGTGACGCTTTCTTTCTTCCATCTGCACACAGCTGTGTCTCTGAATATGAACACTTACTTTGAGCATTAAAATGCTGCGTCACACCAGAAAGCCCTGAATTTGACTGTTAACTCAACAAACATGTTTCTGTCTCCTTCATTTTTTTTTACATTTTTCTGTCTACAGAAAGAGAATGACGATTCAGGACAGCCTCCTGCACCCCTGGATCAAGGTTGGACTCTTTTGTTTTGTGGCCGTATAGTTGATATTTGAAATGGCTGATTGATTCTGCACCAAATAATTATTTCCAATAATATTCTTCTATCGATGCATTTGCTGTGTTTGTGAAATCAGCCAAAAGACACTCAACAAGCACTGAGCAGAAAGGAGTCGGCCGTCAACATGGAGAAGTTCAAGAAGTTTGCGGCTCGAAGAAAATGGAAAGTAAGTGCTGTTCTGTGTTTTCTACACGCCCCAAAACTCGAGCTTCAGGAAAGACACAACCTTCAGATGTAGCGCCAGTGCTGCTCCAGTGGTCGCCTCCCTGTCTGTTTGGGTTCATCACGGCTGACCCGGCGTTGCGATGACATGCCGGTTTATCTGTGGTGGTTGGGCGGTGCAGTCATGTCTTCATGCTCCAGTCTGGCACTCTGGAAGCTTCTGGCTTTTCAGTGACCTCGATTTGACTTTAAGTTTATTTATGTCCTCATAAAAATACTCCCAACGTCAAAACATGACGAAGCAGAAACATCAATATAATATGTTGAAGTGAGATTTAAAAAGTGCCAGGTTTAGAAATATATCTCACCATACTTTAAAGGTTTAATTCAGAGAGCGAATATTAAATCCAGATGTAATAAAGGTCTGATTCTTTTGATTTGAAGTCCAGAAAACTGCAAACAAAGTCCAGTCTAAGACCTGGTGTAATCAAATCTGCACACATCGATATATTTGCTGGTTTGAAACCATTTGTTTAAAAGGAACAAGAACTGATTGCAAAGTAGTTTTAAAAAATACTAAATGCCAACAAATATCGATTGACTGAGAATATTTCGTTAGATAAAAGCATGTTGTGAATCTTTCTTCAATGTATTTTGACTTTTGGACTTTGGGGTGAATGGAAAATTCAGAATAAATAGACATTCGTACATTCAAATTTTTATTTAAAATTTTAAGGTCAATATTAGAAATTTAGCTTCCAACTATTCAGTACAGCCCTAGAAAGAAGTTTGGTTTTAGTCCAGAAGCCATTTGACGGACGGTCAGCTTAGCTTGTGCATAGATTGATAAATGCTTGAATGATAATAATATTGTGCCTTCGTGGTGTTTGGATATCGTTGGCCAGTTAAAGATCGGTCACCTAACAGTAGGAAGGACGACGGGTTCTCAAAGAATGAGTAAAGAAACTGAACTGAATTCAAATGGAGCAGAAAATTGCTTCGTGTCTACACCTGCCCGTTCCCTTCATGGTCCCCTGAACACGGCTTGGCATTAACTTGTTCTAGTTCTACTTGCTCATCAACCGATATTCTTCTTCTCTCTTCCAGCAATCCGTCCGACTAATCTCCCTATGCAACCGCCTGTCCCGCTCCTTCCTGTCCAGAAGCAACATAAGTGTGGCACGCAGTGACGACACGTTGGTAAGACCATGAGACCTGTGTTGTGCTTCTAATGGTACAAAAAGACATGAAAGCACAGGACAGGCAGCGGAGATCTGGATCCAGAGTCATTAAGTTGATTTGGGTTTGCAGCTATTAACACCTCCGAGGCTTTAAATTGCACTTGAGTAAAAAAAATCCACATCAAGAGATCCATTCATTTTATCTCTGCAGTCCTATCTTTAATACAAACCAAATATACCTAATTAACAGGAGACTAGCAGCTTAATGAGTTTCTGATTGCTTTTAGTGAAGTGCATTTTCTTGTTCGGACCCCGAGCTCTCAGTTACAGCTCTGGTATTTCTAACTCTCCCTCTGAGAGTCTTGAGCTCCTGCATGTAATTGATCTGTTCCTCGTTTCCCACCAGTGCCACAGGACAGTATACAGTTTGTAGAATTGTTGGAATTTCAGTGTGTGTGTGTGTGTGTGTGTAACCTTAAAACCAATGTGAGGAGGAAACTCGTTTAGTACACGAACCCAGTTTGTTTGAGTTTGTCATAGTAATACACACACATTAAGAATCCCTATATGTGTGTCTATACGCGAGATGTAAACACTGCAGCCTCGGTGAGAGGTTCAATCATTTACCAGCAGGCCAAGGCCGGGCCTGTTTCCTCATCAGACTAGTACGCAGCAACTTCCTGGTGTCTCAGGTGAGCTGGCAGGTAGAGCTGAGCGCCCCCTGTAGTCCACAGTAGAAGCCTTCTCATAGATCTTTGTTGTTTCTTTATTGGCTGAGCAGCTCCGGGGTCAAGTGCTTTGCTTGAAGACTCCGCTTTTTTTATCGCAAAACAAGATCAGAAATTTGTTGATATTGTTCTTCACATGTGGCTGAAATGAAGGCAGAATGGAGAAGCGAGTTGAAACCATTTGTTCTTGGTAAATGACTTGAGATGACCAGTTATCACACTTTTCTGTAAATCAACGAATGAGGTATTGAGCTAAAAAAGAACTTGCAGAGTAATGGATGACTCACAGTTAAGAATATATTTTTGTAGAGTTAGCCTGCCATGGTAACAAGCACAGGAGGTTTAGTCACCTGAACAAACCGCCTCACAAATAACTTCATGAAGGACAGAAGAGCATTACTCATTTCCACTGCCAGCACGAGTCTTCTCAGACTTTCTGACAATTGCTGCTTACATTTTTGTCACAAGACCAAATCTTTATTTTCCGGATGCAAACCCCCTTCGTCCATTTAATGTGGAGTCTGTTTTGTCATGTAATTTCATGGAAAAGTATCATTTCTTTAAGCTGAGAATGAACTACTAGTCTATCCATCAGAGCTCCCCAAAATACATTGCCATCTGAAAGGGAAAATGATTAGTTATTATTATTATATTCTTCTATGATCAATTTGTCATAATTTCTAAGCGTGTAGAGATCATTTCATAGATAAGTTATAGCGATAGGAACTTAAGAGTGGATGGTGCATCCCTGTCTGTCATAGCAGCTAGATCCTCACTGAACTTGTCCTAGAAAATTATCTCTCGAAAACAGTAGGAACCGTTATTACACATCAAAGAGAGAGAAAAAAGGTCGATTGGTTAACCCTCTCCATCCTGTGTCGTGAATTACAATTTGTAGAAGCTAAAGAAATCTTCGTTGACGGCGAATCCCCAGCAGGCGGTTTGCTGCTCGTACACACGTGTGTTGTTTGCAGCTCCTCTGAGGTGGTTTCGTCGTGGCTCCCCCAGCAGGGAGGTTCTGTTGAGGAATGTAGCTGGAGTGTCACGCTTGGCAGAACAAGCGCTACACCAGCCTCTCCTCCTCCTCCTCCTCCTCCTCCTCACCTCCCTGCCGTTCTCGTCCTCGTCTCTTTGTGCAGCAGAGCGTCACAGCTGATTTCTGTGCCGTCCGGCTGAAGGTCTTCGGGTCACATGTCATGGACAGAACATTTAAAAAAAGATAGATTTTGAACTTGAAGTGCAGGTGCAAAAAAAAAAATAAAAGCCCGTTTGTTTCTGTGTGTTCTCATGCATGAGGAAAAAGATGAAAGAGAGACTTAAGGGAGGGAGCATGTGATAGAAAGAATTCTCCGGATTAATGTTCACAGGATTAGATCGTCATCCTGTGAACAGTTGAGGAGTTACTATCTTTCCCACCCGTCTAGGATGAGGAAGACTCCTTTGTGATGAAGGCCATCATCCACGCCATCAACGACGACAACGTGCCCGGTCTGCAGCATCTGCTCGGCTCCTTGAACAGTTACGACATCAACCAGCCCAACAAGGTGACCAACACAGACATAGTGCGCATGAATAGTATTAAACATGTTGTTGTTTTTTAATCAGCATTTATTATTTGTGAGATGTCTCCTGATCCATTTTTCTGATAAATTCCGACTCCCAACTAGAATATACGTCCTCGTGATCTGAAGGAATATAAACGTATTCAGTGCAGTCCACTTTCCCACAAACATACGTCAGCTCAGCTCAGTGTCTTCAGGGTCTTTTTAACCATTTGTCAGCTTGTCCTCGTGTTCCACCCTGAAGCAAATGTGACGCACTCTTTTAGGGACTGAATGGAAGCTCCACATCACAAGGTCGAGATTGTGCAAGTCTGTGCTCCATTTTAGGATGAACGTTGAGGGATGAAGAGATGTTTGTTTGATTTTTGTTAGTTTAAAGCTACAACTATTGTCCCCAAGACGAGCAGAACCAAACAAAAGGAAACTCCAGACAGAGCTTTAAATATTTAAACTCTTATGATTTCATACTACTTGCATGAAGGAAAGTCAAAAACCTTCACAGTCTCCGGATCAACGTTTTTCACCTGAGCCAGTTCTGTTTGAGCAACATTTCCTAAGATGTAAGGAAGCGTTCATTAAGTTCAATCACTGCTTCTGTTTTGATCGCCCCAAACAGAAGCAGATTTCTGCACATTAACAGCCAACAAATCAGCTTCTGAACGGACAGAAAGAAATCATTTTTCATTTGTCCTCGTGTATCTCTCTCACATGAATAACAAAAATAGATTTTATTTAAATATATTAACAGAAAGAAAGGAGCATTACAGAATGGAAGGGGAGTTAAAGGAGGTCGTTGTAGTTGCATACATTTAATAAGGGAATGAAGTGCAGAGAACAGATGTTTAGGTTCATATCCAGACTTAACTCTCATTTTCTGTTTGCTGTTTCGTTGGAGGAGATTAGTTTGACGTTTCTTGACAGCTGATAGGCGATGGGGGGGAAACATGAAGTCATTAAACTCAGTGAAGTGTAGAGGAGGAGAGGAGAGAATGAGGTAATGGCAACACGGAGAGGAGGAGGAGGAAGAGGAGGAGGAGATGTTTCAAGTTCAGGGACTTGTTCAGAAAAGGTCATCTCCATTTTCTTCCATCCTCTTTCCTCCTTTTCTTTTACTGCTTATGTTTCCATCACCATGCAGTCACTCAAACACACCGTAGACGTCAATACTGTCTAAGTCCTCATCTGTCGGTCCAAATGTGTTTCCTTAACACCTAAAGTTTGTGAGAACCTATAGAAGAGAATCAACCTTTTTTCATATATTCTTATGGTGTAATTAGTCAGATTGAGGCATTCAGCTCCACTTTAAAGACACACAAACCCACAGGTGGTCACTGAAAACTAAGAACTCCGTTGTGTGCGCACGTTGCAGCATGGGACTCCTCCCCTGCTGATTGCAGGCGGCTGTGGCAACATCCAGATCATCGAGGTGCTGATGAGGAAAGGTGCCGAGATCCAGGCCCACGACAAGGTAAGGACTCGTCTGTTTGGTCCAATCAGAGCGCCTCTGACAGCCGGCTGTGGAGCTTAATAGATGCAAATTAAAGGCGTCGGAGCAGAAGAATGTGACAGATTACGATGCGGGGCTATTTACACTATAAATACATGAACTCATTGTACTCGGCTGCACAAAGTACTGTAGAGACGAGCATATGCTGAACCCACATGTTTTAAATAGATATAGATAGATCCTTCAATTAACAGCATCCATCTGTACCAACAGAACAGATTCACAAGATGTAAACTACAACTGTTTTGCAAAACAAGTATGAAAAACTATTTGCATGAATTAGACACACTACCTTGAACATTACTGTCACAGTCTTGAGGACACAAGGCCCAATTGTTAAGTGATTTGTAATTATGAAATAACAAAATGAGTAATTATAGTTGTGGTACGGACTGGAAGTAGGGCTTCAAAGAACGATTATTCTCTCAAATATTTAAGTGCAGCTCTAAATTGTGAAGAATACTTTAACTGGGAAGGCAGGATGCTAGCACATCCTCAGAACCGCTCAACCTTTTAGTCAAGGCTGTGTTCATATCATCTGGCTGCAGACACATTCCCGGAGAGCTTGATTTTCTCATAAAGGTCAGGGATAAATCCTGGAATTTTCTCCTCTCTTCTTGAACCTTCTAGAGTGGAGCTAACGCTATCTACTACGCAGCGAGACACGGCCACGTCCAGACCCTGAAATTCCTCCATGAAAAGAAATGCCCTCTGGATGTCCAAGATAAGGTGACTCAACACACACACACACACTCACTACTACTCGCCACACTGCGTTATCCATCAGCAATTACTCACACACTCCTACCCATCAAATCTCCCGAGAAGCATTACTTTGATTTTGTGAAATGCCCCAGACACACACACACACACACACACACACACACACACACACACGCCACAGTGAGCACCTGGGGAGCAAAAACCAGTTACTCTGGCATTTTATCAGCTTATTTGCAGTTGCTATAGAAACAGGTCTTGCTGAGAAGTGTGTGTGTGTGTGTGTGTGTAGCCTCGATCACAGAGGCAGACTAAATCCCAAAAGCATTTGTTTTTCCAATCTCTTCAATCATTATTACCGCCGGTGGAGTCCTCTTCTGTCTGCGAGCATCATTAAAGTTTCATCTCACTTTATTACTCGATAACTTTAAAATCACAAACTGAAGTGTGTGTGTGTGTGTGTGTGACCAAGTCATCCTCTTATGAGAAGCCTTTTTAAGCCTTTTTAACAAGGTGAATCTTTTCTTTTCTTTCTAGTTCTCCTAATTAAATAAACCTGTAAAGTTAGTTTTTTATCCCCCAGTTTAGATCCATTAGATGCTATTTTAGGGGAACGCGGCGTCCTGGATGTCATTTCACATAAGCAGCTCCTCTGCTAACGAGCTTCCTCTCTGACTGGCAGCCATAAGGTTCAAGCTGACGGATCGATTCTGATTCACGTCCCTGGATGTCACTGCTTTACGATATTCCTCCACATGGAAGCGGAGTGTAAAAACTGGAGCGCTCCAGTGTTACGCTGCAGTCTTACAGATTCAGTCTACAAGATTTCAGGGATGAAAGTCGAGACGATCAACTAAGCTACACACGCTTTACACGAACATCACCAAGGCTGAGGTTGTTATCAATAAGGCCACTCAGGTGTTCAGGTTGTACAGGCTAACATTTGCTGTGAGGAACATTTGCAACAACCGCACCCATAGAAGAAGAAGAAGACCCGACCAGAAACAACCGGCCGTTCATAGCATACAGCATAGTTAGAGGAAACTCTGCAAAATTATTTTTCTGGATTCAAATTTGTGAATAAATGTTTGGTAATTTGAATAATGAATATTTGTTGGACATAAAATGTTGCTGTTGAGGCTTTCGGGCGGTCTTCAAGTGTCCATCAAGGGACACACTGCATGAAAGTAAATATTGTGAAAACTCCAAAACATCCTGTTACTTCTTTTCAATCAGAAGAGAGGAGTGAGATGAAGAAAAGAGAATTGTTTATTATAAACAGAGGATGATGATGATGATGGTGAAGACAGAGTCGCTTGGACTCTACGGGGAGATTTTTAATCGAGAGGCGTCTGCCCTGAGCAGCAGCGAGATAAAGATGAGTCCAGACACCGGCGAGGCTGTGAAGACGGCAACATGAAAGGCAGAGATGCAATCTTATTTAAAAAGAGACCGCAGCAAGATGATGTAATTGTGTCTCTGTGCTATTGGAAAGAAGAGACCAGCTGATCAGAACAGCTGATATCACGGTTGACGGCGCCAAACAATGACAGCGAGGAAGTTATGAGAATGGCAGATGTATGAGGAATAAACTGCAGGCCTAAGCATTCAGAAGTTAGAGGTAGAGCCAGAGGTTAATTTCAAGTGGTGGTTTGCATCCATCTCACTGTACATTTGACCTGCTGATGATTTGTTGTTAATCCTCTGTTGTGTCCTCCAGTCTGGGGAGACTGCTCTTCACGTGGCGGCCCGCTACGGCAACGTGGATGTGGTGAGCTACCTGTGCAGCATCCGAGCCAACCCAGACCTGTCTGACAGGGTAAGCGCACCTTCACACGCACACATGTTACGCGTAGCAGGATAACCTAGTGTTGATACTTATTCTTCTGCATTCTACGTTTCCATCTCCAGGAGCAGGAGACCCCGCTGCACTGCGCTGCGTGGCACGGCTACTCGCCGGTAGCCCGAGCGCTCTGCCAGGCGGGCTGCCACGTGGACGCAAAGAACCGCGAGGGGGAGAGTCCGCTGCTGACCGCGTCCGCTCGAGGCTTTGTGGACATCGTGGAGTGCCTGGTGGAGCACGGGGCCGACATGGAGGCGACTGACAAGGTGATTCTTGATCTGGATTATTTATGTTCGTGTCTCACTCCACCACAACTTTAATAAAAATGCAAAGACAATAACACAGTTTTATTGTAGATTTTCTATTAGAAAGAGAGATTAGTTGACCACATCTGAACACAAATGTATTTAGAACCACCGACATTCAATCATGTGACACTGGAGGCTTTACATTGTGTGTGTGTCTCTCTCTCTCTCCCCCCCCCCCCCCCACCTCCCTCCCTCTCTCTCCCTCCAGGACGGCCACACGGCGCTGCACCTGGCCGTGCGGAGGTGTCAGGTCGATGTGGTCCGCTGTCTCCTCAGGCACCGCTGCCACATGGACCAGCAGGATCGCCATGGCAACACGCCGCTGCACATCGCCTGCAAGGACGGAAACCTCCCCGTCGTCACGGCGATCTGCAGCGCCAAGGCCAGCCTCGACGTCCCAAACAAGGTGAGCACGAACCACCGAACATCAGGCACTTCAGTGGCAATCTCTACGACCACTCACTGTGACTCGTGGACAGTAGAAGGCCTTTTCCTCTCAGACTTGCCCTGACCTCAACCACATCCAACACCTCTGGGATGAACTGGAACAAGCCAGAACGTATCGCCCAAAATCAGTGTTGGACCTCACAACGCGCTCTCGGCTCAATCTCCTGCAGCCAGGTTCCAACATCTGGTGGGAAGCCCTTCCAAAAGACCAGTGGTTGCTATAGCTGCAGGGTTCGTGCCTGTGGTGTGGAGATGAGATGTTGTAACATACTTCTGACTGTGTAGTGTTGGCTGCTCCATGCAGGCTAAACTAGATCACAGGCCAAGTAGAGGGATAAATAAACAGAGAGCGAACATATTAAAGGGATTAAAGGGATTTCTGTCAGTATAAATACATGCAGCCTGAGGATTGCTTGTTGCGGTCGTAGCTGAGGGTTTTAACATCTGTGAGCATTTTATTTTGGTCTGTATTCTGATATCTGCTAACTAAGCAGCTTTTTTTTCCTGTTTTGGTGAACTGGTCCTTTAAGGGCGCTCTCACATAACTGGTTTATATCTGACTGAAGATCCCATCATGCTTTGTCTCTCTGCCAAGCACGACTTCCCACACATGTTTCTGCCTTTTTTCCCACTTTCACGCCATCCATTGTAATGTATTCTGCGATGGGATTGCTCTTCTCGGCTGTTTCCATATACGGAGACGTTTTTTCTCCCCCGGAATAGTTCAGGGAAAGTGATGTGCATCGGGAGCAGACGGCGCTGACGGAGATGTTTTGAGTTATTCATTATTTTCACTATTATCTAAAGCAGCATGTCACACGTTGCTGAGTCGATGCCGGGATTTGTCTTCGCTGTCAGCTGCAGACACTGGGGAGGAAAAGGAGAAGGGTGGGATTGAAAATGTCTCCTGAATGAAACGGGATGAATGCCTTCTCGTTTTCTCAAGTTGTGACAAAAGGGAATTGATTGGAACGCTGCTTTCCAAACAAGTGTGCTCTGTCGTGGGTATCGATGATTTCCAACGCTTTTCTTTCGACTTCTGGCACAGAGAACTTTCATAGGAGTCTCAGTATTTGGGGTGTGGTGAGAAGTACTTGTACAACATCACATTTGTGTCACACAAGGGTCAACTCATGTTCACCTCCTAATTGTGTTGTAATAAGGGAGCGGCCGTTTTCTCTACATTAATTCCTTGTACATCCTCTTAAATGAATACATCTTAGAATGAGTCTATGAGTGGGTCTATGAATTAGTCTGTGAATGAGTCTGTGAGGGCCGTCACCAGGGAACAAGAACAAGTCATTATCATGACTCTGGACTATTGATCAGCTGCTGAAGTAATACATTTATAAATGGTATTTGAATGAGGATTTGCTGCAGGATTGACGTATGTAAAGGGGGCGGCTGTTCCACTGATGGATGGCACAATAGATGGCCTCTTCTATCACCATGTTTAGAATATGATCTCACTATAAACTGTAGTGTCGCTCTCAAACGCCGTTAACAGTTTGTGATTGCTCTCAATGTTCATTTACGACCCACATCGGAGCCTCAACATTGTTTCTCTGGTTTGGTGGACCAGACATTCTCCTCCCAGCTGTGTCTCGTGCTGCAGGATGTTGTTATTTTCCACTTGATATAAAAAGTTCACAAGACATTCTGCTGAGTCATCTCTGTGTCCTGGCTTTGCAGTTTTTATACATGACATGGCTGTCGTATCTTTGTCTCTTCACCCAGCACGGCAGGACTCCCCTCCACCTGGCTGCCAACAACGGGAGCCTCGAGGTGGTCCGCCACCTCTGCCTGGCCGGAGCCAACATCGACGCCGTCACCAACGTAAGTCACCGCGCGGCTTTCTTCTTTCCGCCGCTTCACGTTACAGCGACAGCCGCTAAACATCTGTCTCATTCAGCCGCTAAACATCTGTCTCATTCAGCCGCTAAACATCTGTCTCAATGCATCGTGAGGAGGATTTATCTCTGACACTGCGGGTAATTGTGAAAATACATTTTAAATCCAGTGCAGCTTCTTGGCATCTAAATTAATTACATATTTTCTTTATGTCTCTTCAGAGATCTTCCGCCGTGGTTGATGCAATGCATAAACAACATACATGACATAACTCATATATTATACAAACTGAAAATGTCTCGGTCTCTATTTGTTTAAATCACGCTAACAGTTGTTGGTGAGTTGTTCATTTCCTGCTTGAGCTGCAGAGCACGCTGCTGCTCACTTCTCACACACACCTAATACAAGCAGACAGCTGACGGCAGCTTTTTAACTCAAACTGGATTTGATCTGCAGGACTTCATTATCCGAGCTGTCCTCCTGATACTGAGCTGCACCACCATTCTTTTACAGTCTCTGCCTCTGTGGGGTTTAAAGCTGAAACGTCTTTTTATTATTGAGATTGATTTAACCTCTTGAGCCCTGATGCTCACCTTAGATTTCCCTTTAAGTAGCTTCAAAGTTTTGACAAAACAGTTTTGTTCCTCACAGTGCATCAGTGGTACCTGTTTGAAAGTGCCACTTTTCAGTAGCGACTCCACAGCATCAGATACAAAAGTTCATTATCGTCATGTTCATTTAAACACATTTTTTTGTGCATTAAAGCAAAGAATATTCAGTATCTTTAGAAACTCTGCGATATCCACTGGGAGGGGAAATAAACTTCTGAGCTGAGATGTGTAACGTGCAGCTTAATTAAAGTCCTCACCAGCGAGAGTGACATGATCGAATACATTAAAGAGGATTCTTTCTAAATAAACAACGTATAGATACAAAGATAGTCATTACGTGTGCGGCGGTGACTCTTCCCTCTGCCTGTATTTTCTTATTTTGCTGTGTCGGGGCGTTTGTGGGCGTCGTCTTCTATAAAAACGTGGCGACCGATGTCAGATCATCGTCTTATTTTGCTTTGTTTACCACATTTCTGTGATGAGAAATGAGGAAGAAGAAGAGAAAGAAGAAAGAAATACGGTTTCTTGAGAAAGATAAATTGTGATTTAAATGATGGTCATGTTTTATTTCTGGATTATTCCCTAATAATCCTTAGAGGTTACTTGAAATAAATATGTATGTAACCTGGTACTAATTACAGGTTAAAGAGGCAAAGTTCTGAGACAGTTATTTGAGTTTGTAAGCATTTGTTGATTCTTCAGACATGTTGAATTTTATTCTTCAACACATGTGTAGCTGAGCTGCTGTGCTCCAACTAACAGACTGCTCTAGTAATACATTAGAATACATTAATCAGAGTTCTTTCTTCCCTTATAATTAGTACCAAATTACAGAGTTATTTACAGGAAATGTTTAGGTAACAATTAAGAAATAATGGAGCGGTAAACTAAAGCGTAACGTATATTTATCGTTCGGTGCTTCCTCTTCACTTGTTGGTACGTGTCGTTATATTTCCAACCAAATACACAAAAGTTTAATTTCTCTTGTAGGCTCACAATTAAAACACACATTCTAATGTGCAGTGAGGGAGCGAGTGTAGTCATGAAAAACACCACGTTTGAATATGTTGACATGGATTTGGGGAAATCTTTCCCTTTTTTCTTACATTTTTTCAGTCATGAACCACCTGAAGGCTTGTTTAAAATCTTACTTACAGTAATTCTTCACCGGTAACATTTTCTGTCCTCTAAATGTACTCGTCAGAAATTGCACACCGTGTAGTAAACATAGACATCTGGTCAATATTGAGTATTCTTTGTTATAAACTTCTCTGCTGTCTTAAAGTTAAATTCTTTGTCACTTTATTGAGTTTAGGATTGTTATTTCACTCTGCTCTGGTGAGTTTTCATCTGCTCTAATTCAGACAATCAGTTCGAGGAAGGCTCCACTGCCAGATGTCTTTCTCTCTCTGCATTCTCTAGCTGTTAATATTGTACGACAGCCGATGTGCTGTGCATGTTTAATCTAAGAGCACATATTGAGATGTTTAATTCATCGTCCAGCGGTTTGTTGTGGAGCAGCGGACGGTGAGCTCAGGGCTCGATCTTTATCGTTTGCTCTGATGTATTTCATCCTCTGTTGCCTGTCATCGTCCCTCTTCTCTTCTTCCCCTCGGAGGAGATACTGCAGATGATCCATTGCTCTAATATTAGTCGTGTGGCCGACAAAACACCAGCCGCTCACATCATCTGCCAGTTGCCAAGCAGCGGTAGTCGTAACGCTCCTGCCGTCTGTAAGAGCGAGTCCCGGGAATTTGCTCACATGTGAATCGCACTAAGTGGTCAGCTTTAGTCATTAACTTACAGTTCTGACATTTAGCTGAACCGAACGGCTTAAAGGTTGTTGTGCTCTTTTGATATGATGTGACCCGATCAGAGAACGCTTTAAACCTACAAGAGATAGAAAATGTCTTTAGTGAGTATTGTTGGTTGTTTTTTCTAGATTAAAGACTCGGTATCTTTTCACAACAAACTCAGTTGAACGTCTTTTGGCGTAACGGTCGGCAGGAACAGGAAGCTCTCTGTGGGTGTTTCAGGCTGTCGATGCAGCTCCTCCCCGTGGAGCAGCAGCCAGAGACGGACGCTGACAGATGGCTGCGTTACTGAGAGACACTTTAAAGTGTGTGTGTGTGTGTGGCTGTAATTAAATCCTCTGCAATCAACTGTGAGTTCAGTGCTTAAAGAGGAAACGATTCAAATTTTTTTTAGTCTGTTTTTAGGTATTCAGGGAGTATCGCACGTAGTGAAGCGATCTGCATCTCTGCGTGAGGCTAGTTGCTCGAGGCTACCGCTTCTAGCATAGCACACATGAATCTGCGACTGAACAGTCGGTGGTTGAAAGGCATTGTGGGTAATGTGGGCTTTTAAGTTTTAACAAGGAAGAACAGTGTGTGGAATATAAAGGTGATGAATCTGGTTCTGCTGCATCAATTTTGATCCTTAAAAAACAAAAACATCCCGAGTCCAACAAGTTCTAGAAGTGTAATGTTAAATCGGCTCAAAACCTTTTTTAAATGTGTGAAAACAACCGGCCATCACAAAGAACTGGTGTGATGTTATTAATACAAAAAAAAACTATACTGTGCTATAAGCAGATGATAACAAATATCAGTGTTTTAATAATGCATTATAGTCATGGGCATCATAGAAGGTGCTACAGATGTTTCTGATGTTATTGACGGCATGTTGTGCTGCTGACTCTTCCAGTAGCAGTGTGTTCCCTTGTTCTAAAATGACAAGAATAAAAAAGGCTTCCTAAATGAAATGTCAATACAAGATGTGTATTAGAAACTCTTGAACGTAGAACCATAACAAACTAAATGTAAGACTTGTCATGCATGTGTTCATCCCCCTTTTCTCCCTTTGTTCTCCCTCTCTCAGGATGGAAAGACAGTGGAGGATTTGGCCCACACTGATCAACATGAACTCATCGTTTCTTTGTTGGGAAAGCTTAAAAAGGTAAAACCTAAACCGATCAATATATGTTTTATGTTCTTCAAACGAGAAAGAAAAGTCGTGATTCACAAACACTCATCACGCTCGGGTTATTTCAGTGCGGAGGTGTGGAGAGACACGTCTGCAACAGGAAGGTGTCGGATTTTAGCATCCCTCCATTTTTAGACGTTGTGTGTGGCAGCACTTTACTCCACACATACAGGTAGAAGAGACTATAAAAGGATACAGGATCTTTATCTGTATTTTAGTTCTGAGGAACAGTTGACGATAGCGTTTCAGAACTACATAATGCTTTTGACTTAAAGCGTATTAAATGAACTAGTTGGTCTTCAGTGTGTTGCTCAAAGGCTCTTCAACATGACAGAACTCAAACCTTCTAGTTACATGACATTCGGCTTGTCTAAACCATCCTATCCAGAGCTGTGCAGCGTCATAACTCCAGTGTTCTATAACTCGAGTCACCTCCACCACAACGCCCGAAAGCTAAACGTTACCAACTTCTCCTCCAATCCATTCCTTTTTTTCAGAGAACCTGCTGAGATTCAGTGCAGAGCGTGAAAACATGACAGCAGCAACTGTGAAAACAGTCATCCTCTGCATATGCTGATCTAATTTAAGACTCTTTGGCACGTTGATGCCAGTTTTTGACTTCCCAAGAACCCAGAGAGGAGAAATAACACACACACACACACAGACCAGTTCCTCAAACTTTGAAAGAGAAAGAACGTTGATAAGTTGCATTCTCCCACTTACTGGAATTAGAAACTTTATTTATTGAATGTGTTCACATGACCCAGGTGGGAGTGGGGAGTGCCTTTTAATCCCCACGCAACCACTCACAGCATCTGAAGCCACTTCTGATCCATGACTCATCTATTGGTCGGTTCAGAATGTGTCTCTCATGTTAACAAATCTGTTTCGTTTTTTATATATCCGAGTGTACAGCGTTGAATATAAAGTTAAGATATCACTTTGATCCAGATAATGAGCCAAAACAGAGATTCATCTGAATACCAAAAAATAAAGATAATTGATCGTGAAGATGATTGACACTGCAAGAACTGCAGCACAACGTGCTTTACAATAAGGGAAAATAGAAGTAGAATGAACCTAAAACAAGGAAAATAAGATGGAAAAAACATAAATAATGATGCAATAAAATAAATTAAATATAATACATGGAATGCATAACATAAGATGGGGAAAACCAACCTGAATAATGATAATAATAAAATCTATTTGTAGCATGCACATCTCTTGTCTTGTTTGACATGTTTTTTGGGCCAGAGCTGCTATGTCTGGTGTGTAAGAACATTTAGATAGTCTGTCCTCCTTCACGTGAGAAACATGTGGGAGTCTGTCATACCGTTGATAAATGTGTATCTCAATGTGACCTGAGCTGTCAGTGGTTTATAATGAGTCCCTTTTCTTCCTCTGTGGTGTTTCCTTTGCGGTTCAGGACAACCACAAACTGAGCTACATCCAGCAGCTGCGGCCCACTCAGACCGTCCAGCCCCGGATCAAGCTGAAGCTGTTCGGACACTCCGGAGCCGGGAAGAGCTCCCTGCTGGAGTCTCTGAAATGTGGCATCCTGCGCAGCCTCTTCAGGAGGAAGAGGACACGCATGTCCAGCGCGAGCCGCCACCCAAACTCCCCCGTCAACTCCAAACCCGCCGGTAGGTGACAGACGGCTCCGCTGAAGCCGAGATAATCCTTCACAAGATTAAGCTTCCACCTGCCGTGTTCCCCTTTTCAGACGCCCGTCATCCACCATCATGACAGGAAGCAGATATTTTGAACAATAATTCCAGTTTAACACAACTTGGTTTCTTATCTTATGTTATATTTATATGTGTTATATATTCATCTCTATTTTGACATAACGGGTAGAAATGATGGCCAGAGCTACAAGAATAAGACACCAGAGGTAATGAGCTGGAATTGAGTAAGAAAGACGTAAGATGAGAAGGTTTGGTTTGCTTGTTTGCAAAAGATTTATTGATTTCGATTTTTCCTCTTTTCTTTTTATTCACCAAGGACAAATTTTACCAGAATTTACCTGGAACAAATCATGATCATGTGTGTAAACATTGGTCAACTCTAATTGATATACAAAACATAAGGATGTTGTACATGTTGTACTTGGACAAAACCAGAAAGATGTTTGTGATTAATCCAAAGAATGCATCATGTAGATAAAATAGGATTATCTGAAGAAATCCTGTAACTGCATTATTCACTTTATAACCAGACCTTCTCATTGATTTTAAACATTAGTTATAAAGGCCTAACACATGCAAATGTAAAAGAAAGTAAGAAAAGTTGTTAATTTTGACCCAACTCCAGCCTGGACACAACTACTGAAAACTGTGGATTAACTTGTGCAGTAAATCCAAAGATTGATATTTTCATGAGGTTTGCAATTCTTTATTCAGTTGACTTCATGAGCGGTTACGTTTTAAAACGTTTTTGTTTTTTTTACAGTATTGCCAGGAATTATCTGCTGTTTGCCCTCCAGTTTGGTAGAATTCCTGACTTTGGTGACACCTACGGAGAGCATCAGAATGATTAGAAGTGTGGTTGAATACATGACGATAACACACCTCCCCTCAGCCTTTCACAGATTCGACCCTGAGATGAATGAGCTGAAAGCAAAAGATAGAAAACACCGGTTCTCATTCTTCTACTAACAAAAAGACAGACTTGACAGAAGCTGTACCTTGCACCTTTAATTACACGGATGATATCGTCTCATTATTTCAATTCAGGGGCCTGAAGTGAAAGGAATTTGACTTTGTGACATCAGCAAATATCGTATCGTCCAAAGAATAGATTTTAAATCATGTCATGATGAAACCCTGTTGACTTGGGCAGCTAACCCAGTATTAACCCCATTGCTCCAGTAACCCTGACTGGAAACAGTTGGTCCTTCTTTTCTAAACCAGATCTTCAGAAACGTCGGTCGTGCAGGTTTGTGGCAAGACTCCCTGATATGTTCAGTGTACGACACACACACACACACACACCATTGTGTTTCCTTTAACTGCTCCATTCTGCGGCGCTCAGAGCCATTACCTCCCAGACAGACGTGATGCTCGCTACGATAATGGTCGGTTACGTGAGCCGTGTAGTGTTACCGATCCCGGCCTCTATGCTATAGGGGAAATCTGCAGCCTCCGTCAGAGCTGCAGAGGGGCTGGAAAAGCCTTTTTTTTTTTTTTTTTTTTTGTTCTTTCAATTCTGGCTGAATTCATGAACGGCCTCTATTGAGTCTGTTTTATATCTGCAGCGATACGTGACACGAGTCCACAGTGAAGCACGAAGAGGGAGAGCAGAAAGGGAACAAGCGGACGTCATGATGTCCATTCGTCTAGTTTTTCTTTTCAGAACATGCGTCGGTCTTGTTCTTTTGTAAGCCCCTGAGTGTGGCACGTTAAATGCATATTTACCTCTGTTTAGCGTCAATATTCAATATTCGTAGCTTTATGATGCCACAAAACTCATGACACCAGAGATTATTTTGCACTCTGCATCGATTTCTGTCCTCTCAGGTTGTTCATGCGTCAGTTAATTGAGATGGACTGCTCTTCTTCTGTTCATTCACTTTAGTAATCTGTGAAAGAGGTTGTGAAGACAGCTTGAGCTTCTTAGAAATCTCCCTTTCTTGTGATAAAGAGGTGCTGACGCAGACATATGAGCACAAATAACCAAAAAACCAGAAAACCAATGTGGCATCAAGTCCGTTTTTCATGCAAACAACAAGTGAGAGGCCTCGACTTCAGTTGACGTTTTGTCGTTTGATGCTTTACAGATGTTATTTTCCAGTGTTTTTACATGAATCACACTGGATGATCCCACCGGCAGCAATACTGCACTGCAGAACTGGTCAACAACAACAAAAAACAGCAGAATATCATTCATCAAGACCCTTAACTTCATCACACTTTAGTAGTTGTTTTGTCTCAGAGTGCATTCACACCAAGCAGCCTTTAAACAGTTCAACTCCAGCTGTGTGTTTGAGCGATCAACAACAACCACAAAATACACAGGTTTTTTCAGATGGATTTCAACATCGTATCGCCAGCGATTCTTCATGCTCAGAACGCATTTCACTGCCAGAAATATTGCATTCATGTAACATTTGTTTACAGCGCTGATTGTGTCCAAATGAGGCTGTATGGACCTAAAAAAAATGAAAAATGCATTTTTCAACCAGAGTAAACAAACTGTAGGTGTGGTCCTACTCCATGTGAAGGAAATCCAAACGTGATGTCTGCGTTGGTGGTTTATTTGTTGTAAAATAGCACCACCATGTGTTTGAAAGTGTGCAGTTAAAAAGCAGTGAAAGATAAGACTGGATGCAGATCTGAGAGTAGAAATCATGAAGACTTGATCTCAGCTTTATCTTTGAACAGATAATATTAGTCGTATAAATAAAAGGCTAATACTATGTAGAGGTATTGTTTCCTAAATGTGACCCACATCGATCGACGGTCTCCATCATGAGTCTTCCCCTCCTGTGTTTAGTGTCGGTGAGCATTTCCAACCTGTACCCCGGCTGTGAGAATGTGAGCGTGCGGAGTCGCAGCATGATGTTTGAGCCCAGTCTGACCAAAGGAGTCCTGGAGGTCTTCTCCCCCGTCCACAACGCTCTGTCCACGGCCGACGACCAGGCCACCAAGGCCATCGACATCCAGCACGGAAACATCCACGGTGAGACCCAGAGACGTTTAACCAAAACTGGAACCTGAATGAACCTCGCCGGAGACACTTCACACGACACTTTCTTTCCCCTCTCTGTAGGTGTGGGCGAGTTCAGCGTGTGGGAGTTTTCGGGGAACCCGGTCTACTACTGCTCCTACGACTACTTTGCAGCCAACGACGCCACGGCGATCCACCTGGTCCTGTTCAGCCTGGAGGAGCCGTACGAGACCCAGCTGGGTCACATCACCTACTGGCTGAACCTGCTGAAGGCCCTCAACCTGCCTCAGGACAACATCGGTGAGGACGCAGATTACTGAGTGCATCAGTGGATCACATGTTAGAATGTGTCCCATTCCTCCTAAAATACACTGAAATACCTTTAAACAGATAACATACAGGAGAACAAAAACAATCTTTGGTCCACAGTTTCACTAACGTCAACAGAGACTTGACAAGATCGTCGGTAACGATTGTGGCCTAATGTTATCATGCACATGGCAACATTGAATCGTTGAAAACATTAATTATTATTATTTTTAGTGTTGGAAGAAGTACAGTGATCTTTTACTTATGTAAAAGTCAAAGGAAGAATAATATATATCATAATTAAAAAAAGGGTAAAAAGTAACTAAAGCTGTCAAAGCCGTGTACTTTAAATGTTGCTCTCCACAACACACAATTTAGTTTTAATGGCTGCTGAACCTGCTGGCTGTCGTGGTATTGTTTTGTGTGTGTTAATACAGTTAGTGAATATTTGTACGTGTAAATACTGAACTGTGTGTGTTTGTTTTTCTGTCTTCTTGCAGCCTTCGGAGGTCGGATCCAGCAGCCCCTCGAGGTCGTCCTGGTGGCGACGCACGCCGACCTCGCTGACGTCCCCAGAGCTTTCTCTGGAGAGTTCACCTACGACAAGGAGAAAGCGCTGCTCAAGGAAGTCAGGAACAGGTTGGGACTCAAACCGGAGCACGCAAGAGGGACAGTTTATTTTATTAACTAGATCTGGCAATGCAGAGTTACATGGTCCCTTAATAAACTGACTTAAGGCAGGTAACATGTTTTTGTTATGTCGGATAGCTGTAAATACTACATTACCCATGAGCCTCAGCAATCGCTGCTATGGAAAACAAAAGACGACATTATACTTGAATACCATGAATTGAATCAAAATGTCAGACGTAGCAGTCGACTGTTCCCGTCCTTTACAGATGCTCCTCCGTATATCTCAGTGCTCCTCTTAAGAGATCTTAGTTTTTTTTAAATGTTTTTTATTTTTGTTTTGTTTTGTTTTCAGGTTTGGGGTCGACCTGCAGATCAGTGACAAATTGTTTGTGACGGATGCCGGAGCCTCGAACTCCAGAGACATGAAGCTGCTGAGGAGTCACCTGCAGGAGCTTCGAGCCGACATCATCTCTGTGAGCAGACTTATATACACACACACACACACACACACACACACACTCATCTCCTCGCCTGTTTTCTCTCGGTACGTCTTTACCCATCCTGATGACACAACTTCCTTAATAATCATTTTATGAATTCATAGTAAGTCTGAAGGAGCTAAACACTTCCCCACAATGTCTTCTTCCTTCTTGTATCAGATTATAGAAAATAAACATAGAAAAGTATTTGTTTCATGATTTCTACAGCTGAGAATCTTTATGAGAAGATACTGAATTCAAGTGACTGAATCTGGAATGTTTTCCATAATAAATGATCTCCAGCAGTGAATCCAGGTATTAACCCCCCCCCCCCCCCCCTCTCCTCCGCTGCAGAGGTGTAGTCCCATGACGCTGCTGTCGGAGCGTTTGCTGGCGACGCTGCCGACCTGGAGGAAGCTGAGCGGACCCAACCAGCTGACGTCGTGGCAGCAGTTTGTGAGCGACGTCCAGGAGCAGATCAACCCTCTGGTCAGCCAGGACCACCTGCGCACTCTGGCCCTGCAGCTGCACAGCATGGGGGAGGTGTGTGTCTGCCCAACAGCTTCAGAAAAGATTCACAAATATTAGAGCTCACACATGAGACCAAATTTTAAAAAAATATTATATTATTATACAATGTTTTGGTTTGGTAATAATAAATAAATAATAAATAAATCAAAGCTGGTCCACAGCAGCTGATCTTAAGTTCATCAGACGACCACCAGGGGGCGTTGTTTGTTCACAAATAAATACAAGACCTTCTTTGTCAACTGTAAACAACTACTCAGAATTCCTCTGCTGCAGGAACATTTTGTTTTTTTGGTTCTGTTTATTTACCCGAATGACTCGTATCACTGGACGTCCTATGTCTCTATCAAAGCAGTTTACTTTGCATCCTTCTTACTTTATTTCATGTCTTTGTCAATATGTTTCACCACATTTAACTTTCTTTTCATATTTTTCTTCTTTTTTCCACGCTTGATTCCTACTGGTTACTCTCCTTACACATTTTCTGACTTATATTTTACTCTTTCCCTTTTTCCTCCCACAGATCAACATCATGCAGAGTGAGACGGTGCAGGACGTCGTCCTGCTGGAGCCTCGCTGGCTCTGCACCAACATCCTCGGCAAGCTGCTCTCTGTGGAGACGCCCAAGGCCATCCACCACTACAGGGGGCGCTACAGGCTGGAGGAGGTGCAGGCTCTGGCTCCCGAGAGCGACGTGGACGAGTTGCTGCAGATCCTGGACGCCATGGACGTCTGCGCCCGCGACGCCACCAACCCCTCCATGGTGGACATCCCCGCCCTCATCAAGACCAACGGCCTCAACCGCTCCTGGACCGAGGAGGAGGAGGAGGACTCGCTGCTCTACGGCGGCGTGCGCCTCGTCCCCGCGGAGCACCTGACGCCCTTCCCCTGTGGCCTGTTTCACAAACTGCAGGTGAACCTGTGTCGCTGGAGCCACCAGCAGAAGCCTGAGGAGGAGGGCGGGGAGGATTTCGATGGAGACATCCACCTGTGGAGCAACGGAGCCAAGGTGAGCCAGGGAGGAGCGGAGGCCATGATCCTGCTGGTCAACCACGGCCAGGGGGTGGAGATCCGGGTCCGCGGGCACGACTCTGAGCGGGCCAAGTGCTACACCCTGTTGGACACCGCCTGTAGCATCACGGAGAACCTGCTGGCCTCCACGCTGCCCGGACTGCTCACAGCCAAATACTACCTGAGTCCTCAGCAGCTGCGGGAGCACCACACCCCCATCATGGTCTACCAACCCAAAGATTTCTTCCGCGCGCAGGTCCAGCGGGAGTCTTCGCTCACTAACACCATGGGCGGCTACCGAGAGAGCTTCAGCAGCATTCTGTCCTTCGGCTGCGCTGAAGTTTACCAGCAGGGGACTCTGGGAACGGACATCCACATATCGGACGTCCCGCTGTTGGCTCGCAGGAAGCTCTGCCGCATGCTGGACCCTCCCGACGCTCTGGGCAAAGACTGGTGCCTGCTGGCCATGAACCTCGGCCTCACGGACTTGGTGGCCAAACACAGCAACGGGACTCCGAACGGCGCCCCCGAGCTGGACTCGGACCCGGACTCCCAGCAGGCCGCGCTGCAGCCCAGCCCGACCGCGGCGCTGCTGCAGGCGTGGAGCGGGCGAGCGGACAGCACCGTGGGCGTGCTGATGGCCAAACTGAGGGAGCTCGGCCGCCGAGATGCCGCCGACTTCCTGCTCAAAGCGTCGCCTGTTTTCAGGGTCAACATGGAGGCGGTGGTCGGGGCCGCCAACGGCTACCCCCCCACCTGCAACGGTGGCACGTCGTACAACTCCATCAGCTCCGTCATATCCCGCTGAACTGCACGGGGTTCGGCTCTCTGTCCTCGCTTCGTCTCATGTGACGTTTCCCCTGAAACAGGACATGCGTGTGAATGAACATGAAGTGCAATCGTCCAGCTGCTCGCTCCTTAAATCACTCTCGTTAAGTTGGCGTGTGAACCAGATGTTGTGTTTGTGCTCTCCACACCTGTACAGCCGGCCTTTCCTTCCACTATGAATGTTGTGAAAGAGCTGATTGTCCTGAGCTCCAAAGAGGAACCCTGTGCATTTATTCTGTTCTCAATCTTGTTGTGCTGCTAGTTTATATTTCCCTCCTACTTCTGCGGCACACTGAAGTCTCACTCATCTTACAGCGAAAGGGACAGAAAAGCTACGTCAACTCTACGTGAAGGAATGATTAACAAAGATGGCAGCCTCATGTTTGGACCTTTTTTTTTAAATATCCAAATGAAAACTGAGGATTTTCCATCTTTACTCACTCCGTCCATCACAGTTACATATAATATTATCTCCCTCCTTGCTTCTGTTTTACTGATGTGACGTTTGGGCCGTTAAAGCTTAGTGTTTGATAAATGAACAGCATTTTTCAGAGTGCCTTTGTGGCCTTCTACCTCCCTAAAGAGCACAAATAGTCTTATTGTAAAAAGTTCTTTCCAAACATTTCAAGAACTGTGCCTTGTTGACACTTAATGGGAAATTAATTTCAATCAAGTCTATAGTCTTAAAATGGAAAAGGCCATCGGGGGGAAAAGGTTGATGAAGAAAGGAAAACGAAGCTCGGCTTACGTTGTAATTAGATTTTAGCGGAACAGAAAGCTGAGATCAGATTTCTGCTGTTTTCTGTTCGGTGTTTGAGTCGCTGCAGGAGATGAAACATCTCATTGGAGTCAGCGTGGTGTCGATGTGACGTCTGTGGGGGAAAACAACATCCTTCATGTTTAAATGGTGCGTTTGTGGGTTCATAGAGATGATCTTCTTGAAGTATTATGTCTTCATTAATCCCAAACAACAGAAATCTCTTCAGTAGGGATTCATTTATGGCGACACTTTATTTTACGAGTCCTGTAATTTCCTAAGAGGCTCCTGGAAAGAACTCTGTAATGTCCTGTGGTGTTAACTATAGCGAGACAATGTCACCAGACGGTTGTTTGTTGTTGGAATTTCCTTGAAAAACCTGCTGAAAAAACCTAAAAGAGGACAATTAACATTTTAATAATCAAGTATCATCTGGAACGAACCTCTCCTGCTGTTCTCTGACTAAAAGCATCTTTAGCAGGAACGTTAAGTTTGGTATTAAAGCTGCACTAATTTAATAGAAACCTAAAGATTACCACCATAGGAGATTGTTTTAAAAACAGCAAATATTCCATTTTCAAAGTGAGAACCAGTGATTCTTTTTTTTATTTTATTTTTTTTTTTTTTGGCATTTTTGCTTTAGAAATGACTTCTCGATTATCAAAATGTTCAGTTAGTAAACAAGGAATCCATGTAGTAAACAATTTTTATACTTTCAAGAAAATGCAGCTTCAGACGTGAATCAAACTGCCAGTTAGCAAAAAGTCTTTATAGATATTTACTTCTCAAAAATGACACACTGACTTTTCTTATTTACTTAATATTGTCACTTTTCCATTGAAACCCAGCTTGGGAGGAAACACCTCGAGTCTGCTTTTTTCCTATAATTAACACCAAATAAAGAGATTGTCCTTTCCAGGAACTGTTTTAAGAGTTTACAGTAACACATCAGTTCCTTAACTATAACTATGGGACCTTTAAAATACAGTGTAACTATAAATGTTTTCATTTAGAAATCTATTTTCTCATTTTCAGTTCACACAACGGGACCTTTAGCTATTTTAGTAATCCCCCCCCCCCCCCCCCCCCCACATAGTACAGTGTCTTATTGAAGGATGTTGATCCTTCCAGCACCAAACTGTATTTACTGTCACACAAAGTTAAGAGGTGTTAGAAATCATCATGGCGGACAGGGTGGAGCTCGGCACTGATGCTGCTGAGCTTCCTTTACTTTGAATAGAAAGTGGTAATTTATTATATTCACACCTGACACTTCTGCTTTTTAAAATGCCTCCTCAACAGGTTTTCTGCATTAGTGACGTCAACAATGAAGTTCCCGTCCGCGGCGTCGGATTGTTACACAGCGACATCAACGCCGCGTCTGTCCAGCTAAATTCAAGCTTCTCTCGGTATCGCTGTCGGGGTCAGTCGACCGCGCCTGGCTTCACATCTCCTTTCACTTTTGTCTTTTTATACTTCATGAAGCTGCAGCTCGACTTGGTCGGCAAAAAAAAGCAAAAGGAAAAGATGGCATGAAGTTAGAGTTGTACTCTGAAGAAAGGGGCGAAGCTGGTGTTTTATAATGTTAGAGATCAGGAAAAAAAAATGTTCTTTTTCTTTTTCACGTGTTGTTTGGAAAAAGTGTCTTTCAATACTAAAAAGTTACACTTCGTGGGCCTTTTTTCAGGACGCAGTGTCACAGTTTGATAAAAAGATGATGTGCCAGAGTGCAGTATTTCCTGTTCCCGTCTGTCGGCAGAGATAAAACTTTAAATGCTATTTCAAATACTGTTCTTCTCTTTTTGTCTCCGCCTGAACTTGCCAATCCACTTGATGTACATACTCGAGGCCTGTTTCCTCCACTTCGTCCTCCCTCTTCTGTTCACTCTGTCGGCCCAAATATGTTGACTCCAATGAAAATGAATGTACTACACATCTCTCCTAAGAATATGTAAAAAAAAAAAATTAAAAAAATCAAAGATACGGTGATAAAACGCTCAACATGTGTACAAAAACAATGGAATTAAATGTCCCAAACTGGTCAGAAACACCGTTTTGTTTTATTTTATTTTTACAGAAGCTTTTGTTGATGTTTGCCAATGCTGTGTGCCTAAAACGCACTCGTTCATTCCTCTTAATATTATTATTATTATTATTGCCTTGTACAGTATACGAGCTGAGAAGTGATGTTTCAGAAAGGGAAGTGAATATTATGTTTTTGTAAAAGCTGGGAATCACTATATTATTATCAACTTTGTCTCTGTTTGGTGTCTTTTCTTTTTTTTTTCGGATGGTTCTGACCAAAAAACAAGTGGATTTAAAAGTGTCCTCAAAGAACATTTTTCTGTTTGATGAAGAAAGACGAACTCTGTAATCTACAATGTTTCCCCCTCAGAGACTCCGGTCCCATCGCCACATTGCACACGTTGTCTTTTTGTTTTTGTCGCTATTTATGTTACGTTCTTTTAGCATGTCTTGGAATGCCATGTCATTAGTACTTCTGACACTTTATAGTGTAATACATTTTATAATAAATTCTTTACCTAATGTCATCGTCTCTCTCATAATTGAAGAATAAACAGATATCTTAAAGATTCTTGAGGTAACGTTGTAGAAAATAGTTACTTTATCGATTATTATTAAAGTGAAGGTTACAGATCTTTGTTGACGTTACAAAAACAAGGACAACAAAAACATATTTCTACCTGTTTTCATCTAAAATTTGCTTTTTGTCTTCCCGGTTACTTAAAGATGTTAAAGTCAAATAAAACAAGGGGAATAACAGATAGATATAAGCAACTGGTGACAAAAGTTTTCAAGTCAGAAGACCAGAAATGCTGAGAGCCGTTGCTTTACATTACGAAACAGGAAGAACGTGGTGTTCTTCCATTACAAACAGAATGGAGATTAATAGATGCATAACTTCCTCCACCTTTATTCTCTTTATGAGAGACAAACAACATCCTGTTTTCTTGTTTTACTGATAACATTTTATTAGATGTGGTCTTAGATCAACTAATCAAATATCTATTCAGTGTATTGAATAGAAAACGTTCCCACAGGTATTGATTCTTCGGTTGGGGTTTTATTTATTTTATTTCACTGTAAACGAGAGCCAATGAGGTTGTTCCCTGTGCGATTTATGCTATTTCTTTTGTATATATTTTTTTACAAATTAGTGTAATTATCTTTAAACAGGATTTTCTGTAGGCGGTCTCCTAACATTTTTTTTTTCTTACACATTTAAGAAAAAAATACTCTGGCCCTCAAATAAAGATTTGAATCCCTTGATTTTTCTTATTGTTTTATAATTTTTTTACACAAAGTGAATTTGCAATTGTATTTTGGGTAGAAATTAACAAGAGTTTACTATGAAATAAGTGTGTTTACGCTTGAGATTCATGAATCTAAAATTAAAGAGAAAGAATTGTTTGACTGTAAAGCACTTTTGTTAAACTCAACCAAGATCAGAAAAGATCGTATTAATTTAAAGGACGTCCTCACTGCGTATGAATTTAAATGCCTCTGGTGAATCGGGGACAGGCGGGTGTCTCCTGCTCTATTTGTCCTCCACCAGATTCCAGGCTGTTATTCACACGTCTCTGGGTTCATTGTGGAGCTGCAACTCCGCACTCGCATGACTCATGGTTTGTCTCAACTTGCCAAAGCTTACGGCGTCGACAGCAACATTGTTTTTTTTTCCTTAAATCCCCTGGAAATTTGTCTTAACTGCTAAAACTCATACTTTGAACACAATTTCAAGACAAGGCCTCATTTTCAAACTGTTTCCCTGGAATCAGTTCTGCCCTCAAAAACAAACAGCAGTCCAGGCGTACAGTAAATACTGAAGATATACAGAACAGTACATTGTGGAAATGATTAGAAATATGGAGATAAAGCCACTTTGGTGCATGCACGCAAATGTCAATAAGCAGACTTCACCAAAAACGTACATGTAGAGTACACACCATAAATACATTTGTACCTGGGATTAAACGTATGTTATGTCATGAGGGGATGCAAACTATTCTTAGAAATAGAAAACAGGTTGAGTTTCATTCTTGTCAACATAAGGAAGCTTACTGGGTAATACAGGAAGGCATTTTACTGGAAACCTATAGATATACTTCCTTAATACTGTGAATACTAATAATAATATTTACACATTAACAGGCTAATTTTATATGACTTAGTTAGGTTGCTAACATGCCAGAGTTATGTTTCTAGATATTAGCTGACAGAACGCTAAAATACAAAATGTCACAACACAAAGTTGCATTGATGTATTTAGGAGAGCAATGTTAACATGCTAACGGCTAACTGAAGCATTAACATTTAAGCAGCATTTTAATGATATAGCTGGGCGAGATGCTAACAGTAGCTTATATTAGCATAAGCAGTGCTTTTAACTGAATTAGCTTATGTTAGCTAAGGTAGGCCTATAGCTGAGGCTAACAAAGTCCAGCTAATAGTTTATAGTGCATATATATATATATACAGTGGTGTATAAAGTACTCAAAAGCCATACTTGAGTAAAAGTAAAGATACCTTACTGGAAAACTACTCCAGTAAAAGTAAAAAGTCACCTATTAGAATACTACTTGAGTAAAAGTCTTAAAGTATCTGATATTTATTGTACTTAAGTATCAAAAGTAATTGTCTGATATTAAATGTACTTAAATATTGAAAGTAAAAGTACAAGTAAATGCTGTTAATAAAAAAGCAAAGGGTCAGAATTTTGAGAATTATGAAGTTTATTCTTTTAAGTGCTGTGGCACCATGACCAAGGACATGGAGCTGTGTTGACAATAATTGGGTTGGCTGTGATCCATCCAGGAGTAACAATGTTCAACATAATATATTGTACATAAGTATACTTTTGCATCTACTATGAACTTATCATCATAATTCTCCGAAAAGCAATATGACACTATGAAGGAGTTGTAACAGTGCGTTTATAAGTATGCTCATTCCGACTAGAGGATGTAGAGAGCAAATGCATAATGTTGTGTTCAGCAAAAAATATCCACTTGATGCATCAGGTCAGTGTTTTGAGAAAGGACACCTGCCTTGTAAACTCCTATGGGCCTGATTTGAACACAACAGGCAAAGGTTTTGCTCAAACTGAATCTGCAATTGGGCGACTGCTACCATCATAACTCCATCTGATCATCCACAAAATGACTCAAATATCAAAACATGATCAATACTAAAGCAGCACCGAAAGTAACAACCCAGTCATTACTTGAAACTGAAAAATGTCCTGTTCATCTTCAAAAGAAGTTGGTTTTCAAAATTGCGAGAATTCAGCCTCGCTCTTCTTGGGCTGAAGACTAGTCCTGCGATGCTAAATAGCCTTTCACAGGCCGCTGAGGCAGGTAGAGGTGTGTTCAGCTTCACAGACAGCTTGCGCACAGCTGGGAAGGATTTCCCTAATGCTGCGCTCTCGCGGCTCCTGTCAATCCTGTGGTGTGGTGGCTAGCTATAGCTAACGTTAGCCAACTATAGCTGCACAACTGTCAACACTTCCTCAGCTCACTAACTCGCTAGCGATCCCCGGGTGTTGGTCTTCGTCACCACCGTCGTTTGTTTCGGGAGTAGCAGGTGCTTCCATTTCTGCTTCCATGATGAAATCAGTCATCGTAGAGTGGAATTCTACTCATGTAGTCACTCGCTAGCTATAGCATATAGCATCCTGGGCATCACTGGGAATCAAAACACCACGGCTTTGACAGCACTTGTTTACAATTGCGCATTAACGTGATTAACCAATGATTTAACTTGCAAGCTCGGACCACTGATTCGCCAAACCTGCTTGCTTGCAGTCTGTGTTCCACCACAGTCCCCGACGTTGGTCTCATGATTCATTTTTTTCTCAAGATAGATTTGATTTTGTAGCGAGTAACGAAGGTTTCAGGGGAAATGTATCGGAGTAAAAGTATCAGTTTTCTTTGCAAAATGTAGTGAAGTAAAAGTAAAAGTCAACAGAAATATAAGTAGTAAAGTAAAGTACAGATATCCAAAAAAACGACTTAAGTATAGTAACGAAGTATTTCTACTTCGTTACTATACACCACTGTATATATATATATATATCACAATAATAGTTATTACTGATACATGTAAGAATTTTAGGTTGTAGCTTGGAGGTGCTAACAGTAGCTTATGTTAGCATTAGCAGTGCTTTAAACTGAATTCGCTTTTGTTAACTAAAGTAGGCCTACAGCTGAGGCTAACCAATTCCAGCTAATAGTTTGAAGTTTATATACATCACAATACTAGTTATTCTTACTGATGCATGTAATATTTTTTTAGGTTGTAGCTGGGAGGCGCTATCAATAGCTTATGTTAGCATTAGCAGTGCTTTTAACTGAATCAGCTTATGTTAACTAAAGTAGGCATACAGCTGAAGCTAACAAATTCCAGCTAATAGTTTGAAGTTGTATACAGTATATATCACAATAATAGTTATTATTACTGATACATGTAATAATGTGTAGGTTGTAGCTGGGTGAGGTGCTAATGTTAGCTAATCTTAGCATTAGCAGTGCTTTGAATTGAATTCTAACTTAAGTAGTCGCAGCTGAGGCTAACAAAGTCCAGCTAATCATTTTAAATTTGAAACAAGAAATTGAACAAAATCCGAGCCTGACAAACTGAATCTAAGGTTTTTGAGAAAACACCACGAGTTCAGTATGAAGTTTGCCTAGGTGTTGATGTCCAAATGTCCATGTTTTTCTTTCTGCTTTAAGGATTTATCGTCCATGTTGTTTTGTAAATTGACTTTCAAGGATTATTCTTGATTTATTTAGCATTGTCATCAAATACATTCCTGGATCAATAATAGAAAAAACAACAACAGTGACCCGCGGCCTGTAGACGCGTTTATCAGTTCAAGTCTGTTAATATTTTGGGCTGCGGTTGTCAGACCAGCATCTGACAACCGCAGCGTCCTAATCTAAAGAATGTATAAATGTTACAAAGTTCACCACCAGCCAAGATACAGATCACAATCAACAGAAAATCATTTGACAATATAAACATGTTAACAAATGACTTTAGACTGACAGTCTGGGACATTAGCTTTTCAAATTTAAAGCTACTGCCAGCAGCCAGTTAACTTAGCTTAGCACAAAGACTGGAAACGGGTGGAAACAGCTAGCCTAGCTCCATAACAAAACCTGATATAACATGTTTATTAGTGAGTTTGGGCGAGGTGTTGGTCGGCAGATTTTGTATCTTTGGACAAAGCCAGGCTAACTGTTTCCCCCTGTTTCCAGTCTTTATGCTAAGCTAAGCTAACATGCTGCATCTGGTTTCATATTTACCGGCTTTGACTCACTCACAGTATTTCAAAACGTACTTAACATGACAGCCATTGGTGTGAAGTAACTATTTACTCAAGTAGCCTACTGCACAATTGTAAAGTATTTTACTTGAGTCCATGTAATAATAATTAGTACTCTGACTTCAAAACATTTCAGAGGAAAATATTTAACCCTTTTCTAAATGTATCTGACGGCTATAGTTAATTTGATGTTTAGATTTATATACAAAAAGTACAATTTGACAACAAAATGTTTTGTTTTAATTGTAAAAATAAACCCAAGTCATAAAATGTGCTCCACCTCAACCAGCAGCAACATAAAACTGCTGTTTTTGAAGATGAATGCATCAGTAAAACTGACCTAATAATTCTATTATATTGAGTAATTTGACATAAAAATACATTTTGCTGACAAACCTTTTGCACATTTACGTTTTGCTAGTACTACTGACCAGACATGCATCCTCGTACAGGAAGCGCTCAGTCAACCAATTGTCATGTGTCGCTCTGCTTGAGCAACATGATCCAGTCACACATCAGCTGCTGAAGACGCAGTCTGCTTTCTGCAAATGCAAGCAAACTTTATTTATGCTTACTGTAAAGTATGATGCAGAGGAAACATTTTTGGAACATCGTGCATCCCGCGTGTGACAACGCAAAGACGTGACGCATTACATAAATTACAGATAATGATGAATCATGTCACAGTGAAGTTGGTCAAATTGGGGCAAATTCAAACCACTTTATATACTGTTAGATACATCTATAAAAAATATACTTTATTTGTTGTTTTTTTCTTTTGCATATAAGATCTGCAGTTGTGGAATGTAACTAAGTACATTTACTCAACTACTGTATTTGTGTACAAGTTTGACATACCTGTACTTGACTTGAGTATTTCTATTCTCTGCCATTTTATACTTTTACTTTACTACATTTCAGAGGGAAACATTGTACTTTTCACTCCACTACATTTATTTGACAGCTGTACAATATAAAATACGATATTCTTGAAGTATATATAATCCAGTACTACCCAGTAGTACACAAATCTCAAGTGTAGTCCACACTGACGAACTCCAACATTAAAATGCTCTTACAAGAACTAAACTGAATCTGAACTTGTAAAGCTGTTTGTTAAAGTACAATTTTGAGTCTGAGTTTTGAGACGCACTATACACTGAGTACTTGAGTAAATGTACTTTGTTACTTTAAACCACTAATGTCAGACTCTATCTCAGACAAGAAGTGTCCAAAAACTAAAGAATTGTAGGTGCATCGACAACCTGTCAACAATCTTATCAATCACATGAACTTTGACCTTTATAATTCAGACTGTGTCCCGGGGAGTCATCTTATTTATTCTTTATTGAATATAAACTTGAGGATCAATTAAATTCCACTGTTTAAAAATCACAGCTTTGTCTGAGGCGTGATCAAACTAAGTGGCTGCTCAGGTCAAAGTTTGAGGTGATGTGTCGCCGTCTCTTTGTACTTTTCAGCAACAATTTAGCAGCTTAACATTTAAGTGCTGCTGTTGGTTGAAACTTGAGTATTTTGTTCACTAGTTGAAGATGAAGAGAGGCCGACTATCTAACTCCTTAACACCACTTCCTGAATGATGTTTACCTCCGAAATATGAAATGCTTGTTTGTTGTGTAACATGTGCAGCCCTCAAGCAGTTAGTTAATCAGTGTGTTTACATGAGCAACCAGGATATGGCAACACGTTTACATGCGCTGTAAATCTGTGCATTCTTTGAGCACAATGCATATAAATATTAATAATAGTCAAATGTTCAGTGGTGGAAACTGACTCATTTACACTTGGATTGAATTATTTTGAATGTGCATTACATTTAATTGGTATTTCCTTTTATTTCTGCTGTCACAGCAAAACTTTCCCTGTATCTTTGTCTCATGCACATGAATACACATGAGAAGTCTTTCAGGAAACCATCGTCACGCAATACTGCTGCAGGTTGTCTGTAGTTGCCTTCTCTGATTACTGCAGAAAGCCGACACTATCCCATTCACTTCAATGCATTTGAACACACCGAGTGTTGAAGTAAAGGGGTTTATCTGCCCATTTCCAGTACCAACATACGGTTACACCTATTACAAGTAGTATTTTAGCCTTACATCAGATAATCTGAAGGTTAATTTGATCAAATAAAAGGTCTTTACTTGACCTATCTTTTAATTACAAGTCATTGTGATTATCAATTAAAGGGTCCTTATCAGTAAACAACAACGTTTTTGTTAACTGCAACAATCCTTCAGGAAAAGAGAGAGACACCCTGTCCTCTCTTCTCAAAAACCATTCCAGATGGAAGGAATCACGTGCGGCGATGACGTCACACGCCGGGAGGGGGGGACGGGGGGCGGGACCGTGAGTGGCGATAAACGAGGAGCGGACCAATCGGAGAGCTCGGTGGGACGTTTTTTCAGCTGCCAGTCAGGCCCTTTATAAAACTTTGTGTACCTCGGTGAGAGGTCAGTTTCTACTTCGACTGTGACTGTGAAGAGAATAACAGTAAGTTTTACATTTTATGTTGTTGCGCTTGCTTTCTTTTGTCGAAAAAAAAAATTATATACAAGACAAAAACATTGAAGAGTATTCGTTTCACAGGGATTGTTTCGTCATCAACCCAGATTTAACACCAGTGTCCTTTAAAAAAAAAGCCATTTTAAGCTAATATCTACTTTGAATGTATTTTTAGTTTAAAAACTACATTTGTTTTTGGTTTTATCTGCCAGTATTGACCGTCTTGTTTCATTCGGCTGCCTTTGTCTTTGTCTACCTCTCTGTAGCTTACATCAGCCATTGATAGTTTCTTCCCTTCGGCTTAAATTAAACATCTAGCAGCGGTGGATTCTGTGGAAAGGACCGCTATCTGACCGCCATTTAGTCGGAAGTTTCGCTTTTCTTTTCGTTTTCCTAGTCGTAATTTCGATGTGAGTGCCGGGTGGTTTCTTGGCTCTCCGCCGCCGCCGCAGATCTCGTGACTGCGAACAAAACAAACAGGTCCGGGGTGTTGTTGTTGCGATCCGTTTCTGCAACCTAACTTGCTGGGAAAAACAGCCCCGAAACAACCGGGTATTCTCCCATACACCCAGTATCGTATACTAATCTGCCTCGTGTGGTTTATAGCGGTTATTTAACCTAATCAGTGTCGGTATTCGGGAAATGACTGCTGTGTCTGTCGGGAATGTGCATTGCAGCTTTAATGCGGATTTCTTGATGAGTCATGGGAAAGAACAAACTGTCCTACAGACTATAAGAATGCATGAAGAGCATCACGATGGGGAAACGTGTTAGGAGAGAGGATTTCGATGGAAAACTTTCATAACGTCACGCTTTTCCTACGATATCGTGTCTTTTGTAATGGACGTCTATTTCCATGGGAGTCGGGCCTCGGGCCTCCCTCGGTGCTTCTTGGGAAATTGAGTCCTAACTTGTTTGTTTTGTTCCGGTAGGAAGCAACAATGCTGCCTCTTCTAGCCGTGTTGACCGTGTGCCTTGGAGCAGCCCTCTCGGCCCCCAGCCTGGACCCACAGCTGGATGACCACTGGGACCTGTGGAAGAGCTGGCACAGCAGGAAATATCATGAGGTGATCAATTGTCTCCCCCCCCACCGCGAAGCAGGCTGCTCCACTCTGAAAAAAACAATCTAAATGTTGTTTTTGTTTTGTTTTGCAGAAGGAGGAGGGCTGGAGGAGAATGGTGTGGGAGAAGAACCTGAAGAAGATCGAGATGCACAATCTGGAGCACTCAATGGGCTCACACTCCTACCGCCTGGGAATGAACCACTTTGGGGACATGGTGAGAAATGCTGTTTCAACACACGCACACGCACTCGTATCAGGGTTCTTTGTGAAGATCTGGAAGCCAAATGAAGCAAAGAAAACATGGTTTGATAAAACTAAAAGTGGCAACAATTGCTGAAAATGTAGCTACTTCAGTATTGAATTGTACGTCAAGCTCGGATTAACTAACAATCCATTGAAGTCTGCAGCTGAAACCACTCGAGTACACTTTTACAATCATAAACCACAGTCCTTAATCTTTAACTCTTTTATTTATTTATTTTATTTTTTTTTCACATTGGTCGTCGTCCTCTACTGACTGAACGTTGTCTTTCCACAGACTAATGAGGAGTTCAGGCAGCTCATGAACGGCTACAAGCTCAAAGCAGAGAGGAAGGTCCGGGGGTCCCTGTTCATGGAGCCCAACTTCCTGGAGGCCCCACGCTCTGTGGACTATAGGGACAAGGGCTTCGTCACTCCCGTTAAGGACCAGGTAAGAAACAAAAAACGGGTTGCCTCTTTTTTTCTTTTTCTTTTTTTTTTTTTTCTTTTTTTTTCTTTTTTTTGGTGCGTTTATGTCTCGTGTAGTCTCAGGACTTTCAGACAAGCTCACCTGGTGACTTATGAAATGTAGAAACGGCGTTTTTTTCCCCAGAACAGAAACAGCTTTAGTTAAGTCTTGTTAGAGCACAAACCTGGTCAGTTGTTGTAAACGCTGAACGTCACCACGAGCTCTTATTCTAACAGCTATGACATGATTGTAGGAGATACATGACCCATTAACAGCTGTTGGAGACATTCGGTAAACACGATTGCTCAACGCTGCAACTTTGAACAGTTGCATCGTTGCAGATTTTGCAGACATTAAAACAGTGAGGGAACTCTGCCCGCTGAAGTAACAGAGAGATAAGATGTCCGCTTGCAGGTTCTTTTTGTTATCTAGCTTCACACACTCCTCCTCCGCCCAGAATGTACAGTCTGTTCAGTATCGTGCATTAACAGCCTGTAAGGGGAAACCAGGTCGCTGTGGAGCAACCACCCTCGTTTACATTCGGGCAAAGTGCTGGAGTGCAACTTCCAATATCTTTTTATTTATAGACGCAACGTGCTTTTCCTAGTCAGGGAGATAAAGGGCAATAAAAAGATGCAGAGTGCAACAAGAACAACAATTAGGAGGAAATAAAACTATTGCTCTGTGACGTTTAAAGAGCTCTGAACTTCTTTAAGTCTATTTAATAATAGCAACAAAATGGCCGACGTCAGAAAGAGACACAAGAACATGAAAAATATGAATCTCACTCACTCACTCACTCTTTCTCTCTCTCTCTCTCAGGGTCAGTGTGGTTCCTGCTGGGCCTTCAGCACCACCGGAGCTCTGGAGGGTCAGCTCTTCAGGAAGACGGGCAAGCTGGTGTCGCTGAGCGAGCAGAACCTGGTGGACTGCTCCCGACCCGAGGGCAACGAGGGTTGCAGCGGCGGCCTGATGGACCAGGCCTTCCAGTATGTCCAGGACAACCAGGGCCTGGACTCTGAGGACGCATACCCCTACACTGGAACAGTGAGTGTCTCGAATATAGTTAAAGTCTCATGAGATATGTATGTGTATGTTTTGATAGTTGTGAAAGGAGCATAACAAACTGCAGACACAGCACATTTTATAACTTAATGATCCTTTATCAGAATATATCGGGTTCAGGTCTGTCCCACTCACCCTCTTCTTCTCTTCCTCCTCCTCCTCCAGGACACCCTGCCGTGTAAATACGACCCCGCGTACAACTCTGCCAACGACACAGGGTTCGTGGACGTCCCGAGCGGTAAGGAGCACGCTCTGATGAAGGCCGTCGCCACCGTGGGACCAGTTTCTGTCGCCATCGACGCCGGTCACGAGTCCTTCCAGTTCTACCAGTCGGGTCAGTTCAAGACACTTTTTTTCTCTTTGCGAGTATCTGTGTTTTTTTTTTGTTTTTTTCAGATCTATTTTGTGCTCGTATGTAGCTGACTGGTTGTTGTTTTTTTGTTGTATTTTAGGAATCTACTTCGATAAGGAGTGCAGCAGCGAGGAGCTGGACCACGGCGTGCTGGTGGTGGGGTACGGCTTCGAGGGAGAAGATGTGGACGGGAAAAAATACTGGATCGTAAAGAACAGGTCGGTGGAAACCGCTGAGTGTTTAGAATCACAGTGGAAGACATTACAGTCTGCTGTACTTTTATTTTTTCAGGTCTAAGTACTACCTGAATAAAAAGTAGTACCAGTAGTAGGTGTCTCAACTGACAAGGAAACAGTATATTTAGCAATTTAAGGGGAAAGTATTTATAAGGGGTTGTAACTTTGTCCGATTTTTGTAAGATTTTTATCTCAAACTCTTTTGTAGATGAATTGTTGCAGAAGAAGTAATCCCACAAATGAGCTAAGGCTAGCTCGTTAGGCTGTTAATTAAACCTCTCTACTCGACTGCAGGCTGTAATTCTTTGTCTTCTTTGTCTTCTTGCAGCTGGGGTGAAAAGTGGGGAGCCGACGGCTACATCTTGATGGCTAAAGACAGAAAGAACCACTGTGGAATTGCGACAGCAGCCAGTTATCCTCTCGTCTAACGTTTGCACAGCTCCACTTTTAGGTCAAAAATAATTGCAATAGTTTTGGCTGACAGCGACGGACGCGGCTTCAGTCGGAGCGACGACTTCGGCAGGAGATTGTACGATGTTTTAAGAGGAGAAACACTGTTGTTTTTAGGGAAATGGCGCTATTTTGTGTCTGGCTGATTTTTATGCCACGTTTTATTTTGTCTGAAAACATTTTAGTCGTGTTTTATTCTTTGTAAATATGCGTATCTTACTTGGTAAGTGATAAATTGACTTGCTTCGGTCATTGTAAATGATTCTTGATTTCTACTTTTTCTGTGATCAATTAAAGTTGTGAAACACTAACTTTGGGTTTTTGGACTTTTTAAAGCTTCTTGCCGCGTTTTTGACAGCTTCTTAAGATGATGTTTGATCTGCTTTTACAAAATGTCAAATTAAAGTTCTGATTATTGATTCTGTAACAATGCAGTTGATTCATAGGGAAACAAAGTCGGCCCTTCACTGCAGGGGAGAAGTGTGTTATACGTAAAGCCATGAGGCGATAACTAGTACTGCAACTAATGATAACTGAATAAATGAAGGTTACTATAAACTGATCATTCATTACGTCTATTGTCGTATAATTGGGGCCCGAGCACTGATAACGTCGGGCCGTGAACGCTCTATTGAAACTAAAGGAATTATTATTTTTCTCTCAAATGAATTTCCTTTTTGGGGGTTTTATCATATTGCAAAATGCAAACAAAACAATGTACTCGTAAGAACAAACCTGTCAGCCATTCATTCATGGAAAAAAACAAAGCTCTCTGGTATTACAATCTGGTAATTTTGTAAAAATTAGAGGACTTGTGCTTTTCTTGACATTGGTTGCATTAAAGTAAATACAATTTGCTCCAGCTTTACACATTTATGCCTCAATTATTATCCAAAGAATATTCTTTACTGAAATGATCCGTTCTGGAAATTGAGTATATTTTATAAGTATATTTTTTACTGTTAATACTTTTTTACTGAAGTAACATTTTGTATGCTGGACTTCTACACTGGAGTATTGCTACTTTTACTCAAATAAGAGATCTGAATACTTTGTCCAAAACTGTTAAAGCTTAATTAAGCTTTCTGCTTTTGTTACTTTAGGTCAGATGTGCCCGCTGACTGACCCGAATCCCAGTATTAGTCTTAACAGTAAAGCCGGTCAGGTGTGTGTGTGTGTGTGTGTGTGTGTGTGTGTGTGTGTGTGATTCTGTAACATATTTACTTCACCTCTGAGTTCAGTCCAGACTGATACGCAGAACAAACAGTGAGAGCGGCTGTAAGACTGTTGTGTAACTTAAAAATAAAGGACAAGAGAGAGCGAGAGTGATTAAAGGGCCAGTTCACCGAATCTCAAAAACATATTGTCTCACTTACCCTCTGGTGGCGTCCAGCTAAACAGATTTTGGGTTTAATAATCCAAAATTTTGAGAATTCTGACGCTGCTCTAAAACAATGGAGGTGAATGGAAATTAATTAATTTGTGTTCAAAGCTCAAAAATGACAAAAATGCGGCTACCATTAGAAACTGAGGTCAGGTTTTAGAAGCTTTTAAAACAACACACTTTGATGTGTTTTAACAACACTTTGATGTACATTTACAGTTCAATTCTAACTGTATTATACTTATTCTGTATGTTGCTGTGAAAGTGATGCTTTCTGGGAGTCATAACGCTTGCTCCCATGATCCCAACAGTCAAGTGTTTCTTTTCACAGTAATTCACTGTTTCCCGCTGACAAACGATTACGTTTTTACTCCAATAAGTTACTGCATTTCTCCGACACAGTAGAGATACTTAAAATAATGTAATTTTATAATTTAATTAGTTTGATACTGCAGATCGTACACTAGCTTGATGACAAAATTGCTGCAAAAAAAAGTGTCTTCTGGAGCATTGCTTCATAAAAGGTGGAATAAATCAGATTGTGACCTGAAAGCTGAGAAAATGTAGGTGAAACGAGTGTTAAAAGTGTTAAAACTTTACTTTATCAACAGGTCAATTTCAGCATGTTGCACAAACTGAGAAACATTTTTTTAACTTCAAAAACATTTGGCAGAACAAAACAATAATCATTTGTTTTGAAAAATGTTTAGTTTAATGACTTAAATGTCGAGATACAAGGACAAGCTGAAATGTAAGGAACGCTGTAGGACACACTTCTGATGATCACAAATTAAACCCTCATTAAGTAACAATTTGTCATTTTCTGCAACCATACAAAAATATTGTTATATTTGATATTATTATATTGAAATATTTTTCTATGATCCTTCTAGACATTTGACAACTCAAACACTTTTATAGTAAATTGCAAAACAATGATCGAAACAAAAGTCTGGCCTCTCAGCGAAACATTTAAAGTAAATTACTGGTGCTTCTTGACAAAGGTCAGGAACTCGTTGACGTCATCGGGGGAGCCGACCACGAAGGGCACCCGCTGGTGGAGGCTCTCGGGCTGGATGTCCAGGACCCTCTGGGTGCCGGTGGAGGCGACGCCTCCCGCCTGCTCGATGAGGAAGGCGATGGGGTTGCACTCGTACAACAACCGCAGCTTTGGGGAGACAATTTAAAAGAAAAATACAGAAAGACACACAAATTAAACAGGATCGTTGTTTTGCAGTCAAAAGCTTTGTACGTTTATTTTTCATACAGTATTTTTAGGGAGGAATAGCAGTTTCCTCTTTAAAGTGCTTTGTAAAAAGTAAATATTTATATTTCTGTCAAAGTCATTAAATGTTATCAGACTTTGATGTAGCGTATTGCTGCTAACAGGTGAATATACCTCTCTAGAAGCATTGGTGGAAGAAGTACTCGAATCTTTTACTCAACCAAAGCAATACTACAGTGTACAAATACAAGTAAAAGTCCTTCTGTATGACGAAAGAGTTGTGACGTTAGCATGAAAGCATGGTGGGATTAGCAAGCATGAAAATTTCAGTCATATCATTTAGATCAATGTTTTCAAAACACGTTATAATGTGCAATTACTCTTTAACTTCATTGTGCTTTAACAGAGGTGGAAGTAGATCTTTTTGTGCCTGTTTATTCAAATTTATTTTATTTAAAACTGATGAAACAAGGAAACTAAAGATTGCCACTGTTTTTATAATGTGCTTTATAAATAGATAGCCTAGCCTTTATGTCCAGTATGTAACACCTACAGTTAAAGGTCAGTTACGGTCTGTGTGACAACCTGTGTGCTGTAATGTTTTCAGGATCTTTGAGGTCAAAGAATCCACCACACTTTAACCACGTGCTGGTATGAATGTAAATAAAGACATTAGGTTCAGGATAAATGGATCACAGCTGACTGGAAGAAAACGGGTTGTTGTTTATCTTTTATGACCAGCCTTGACTTTCTCTGAGCTTAATTTATCACAGGAGGAGAAACCCCCCCCTCCAGCCTCAGGTTGCAAACGTCCCAAGTACAGTTTGTCTTTGAGGGTGTGAGTGTCAGTTAAATCTGGGAGGTGACAGGAACCAGTGCCTCGGGCTGTGGAGCTTTATAATCAGGTCTATCTGGACTCCAAGTTTGAATGATTTTTGAGTCGATAGCAGATCTCTTCATTAGAAACACTAAAAGAGACTGAGGCACATTGTGCTACTTGAACAATGACTGGTGCATTAATATACCAGTTTACACTGTACACTGGGTTCATACATATCTTTCTCATGTGTTGGCTAAGGAAATTTTGGGGGTTTGTGTAGGGCTTTTTAAATTTTAATTTGTTTTAAGTATAGCCAAAGTTTTTGTAGTTTGAATCTACCTATGTTTTCTTTTTATTCACAAGGTGGAATGACAATTATTATTTTGAGTCTTTGAAGACGACTCAGAGAATTATTTTTTTACAGACTATATTTGTCGCGTAAAAATAAACACATTTTCTACTTCAGAATATTTCCTTGTGTGTGAGGTATAGAGTTCTACAGGCACGCATATGTTCGTAGGCCAACCTGGAAGTTAGCATTGCACTGGTTTCCTCGACAAAAAGCAAATGGGATTTTTTTCTTTGGATTATTGCAGAAAATAAACTTTGTGGCAAACAAACGTTATACTTGCAATGTTTTGTTCGGCAAGATAATCTTCACAAATGAAGACCACATTTATGCTTTTTAAAGCATAACTGCCATCACTAGAAGTAAAACGCAAACGCAAGGCTATAAACAAACTTCACATCAACACCACTAAGCTAAAGACAGAATAGTTGGCGTGATGGTGTTTTGTATTCTCATTTAGCCACTTGTCAGCAACCGCCTTTTTTAAGACAAGTTAAAACTTCAAATTTCCCAAGAGCGGTATCTACCAGGGGTAAAACATTAAAACCTCTTAAGCCTGTGTTAGCCGCAGACCTTATTGCAGGCATTTAACCATAAACCCATTCAAAAAAACATTGACTTTGACACGAGGGAACCATAAGTGCAAATTGTTGACTCATTTGCGGGTTTTAGGACTCATTCCTGCAGAACTCTATATACGTAGGTGGTGGTGGTGGTTTTAGTGGGAGAGTCAAAAGTCTAGAGCCAGGCTATACCCCATCTGTGACTGGCCCAAACTAACATTTTATCATATTTGAATTATCTTAATTAGTGTTTTTAAGTAGGATATGATACTGTGGTCAGTTAAATCAATCCAAAATGCTTTTGTGTTTTAATAATCTGACAACTGTGGCGGTGGTAACGTGGCTTTGCAGAGGTCGGTGGTTACCTTTCCCTTGGGGCTCTTCTCGTTGGCGGGGTACAAGAAGATCCCTCCGTAGGCGATGGTGCGGTGAACGTCTGACACCATAGAGCCCACATAACGAGCTCCGTAGGGAGCGCTGCCATCCTGTAGGGAGTAGTGGTACATTTAAATATTAGTGTAGTGAAGAATGTGTTTGAACAGTGGCGTATATCTCACATTTGTTGAATGATTTTTGATGGTCCATGACTCCATTTTAAGTGTCCCATAATTCCAATAGTGGAAGAAGTACTCAGATATTGTACTTTAGGTTCTATTTGTAACAATTAAGATGTATTATTTGATTTCTGTGTGAAGGACTTGGGATGGTTTTGCCGGTAAAATCCAAAAGGATGTGACGTTGATAGATAGATAGATAGATTATATACTATCTTACTACGCACGGCGCCATCTTACTTATCCGTGCTTCAGCTCCCTTACAGCGCCAACAGTGTTTAGCTAACATAGCAAAATACTGCCTTGAGTAGATACGGTCTGCTAATTCATCCATGTGGCTGATAAATTGTCTAGCTTGTCGTTTGAAATAACGTCAGCGAACATTACCAAGCAACCAACGCCAAATCCATGCAGCGTAGCTACATTACAGCTAGCTGGCTAACCTTAGCTTGCTTCCTCGCTAACGTTGTAGCTAGCAAAATACTATGGTCACAAGCTAAAAAAGTCATAGTTTAGCATGTCGAATATAGTCATAAATATGTCACAGTATAGAATGTCATAAAAACATTAAAAGTATAGTACATCGTAAAAAGTCATAGTAGTAAAATGTAAATTGTTATAATAATTAATAGAAAGACTTATTATTATTATTTGTCTTAATAACTATTATCCACCAAATAATTCAGTTCAAAACAGTTTTTAGGTCTTAAATCCATCAACTGACTAATTCCCAAACTCAGGAGCAGGTGAGATTTGGGTGTGGCTATAGTCACCATACAGTACACGGGATGCACTATATTAGCATTTGAATATGAATTTGCAAACATAGACAGCTTAACAATGTTAAAAGGATAATTTGCGGAGTTAGTTGCAACAGCTTAAACTTTTGCTGTGACTTGTGTGAAATTTATTTTGTAATATACAGTGTTATTTCATTACTGCTAATGGGTCATAATGTGTGGAGTTTTGTGAAAACTGTGCCATGGAAAACATGGTGAACGCTGGACTAGCAAATAGTGAATATTCATAAAAGGAGACATTATCTGCCCTTGAGAATAGAATAGAATAGAATAGAATGCTGGATGTAACATGAATGTGTTCTTTGACTCGAAAAAATTAGATGGTTGACGTGTCATCTTATGTATGAAGCCAGGTCTTGTGCAAATTAACCTCAGTACCTTCACAAACTCCACAGAGGACAGCTGGACAGCTGTGAGAGTCAGAGGTGGGCCATGGCAAAGCACTGCTCATAATTTACAGTAAATTTGTATTTTATTTGACTGTGGTCGGGCTTCCTGGGGACAGGAAGTCTGTCTGACAGTCTGCCTCAGAGCTCACTTCAGGCTTCCGGTGTGTCCGATGTAGGATGCTGTGGTAAGATACAAGATACTCCTGTCGTGTAAACCAGTAGCATATCTGACCTGTAACTTTGGATTCAGAATAGACTTTGACTGCTACCACTTTTCATAATTTGGCTCAGGATGTTTGGTGGTACCATAATGATTTTAGGATTACCAAATCCCTCCTTGAATATCAAATTGTTCACATTGATTATTTACTGAGAGTAAAGCACAGTAAAACTTAAGAGAGCTGTCATGGCCAGGCCGTGCCCCCTGCTTGTCCTGTGTGTGTGTGTGTGTGTGTGTGTGTGTGTGTGTGTGTGTGTGTGTGTGTGTGTGTGTGTGTGTGTGTGTGTATGTATGTGTGTGTGTGTGTGTATGTGTGTGTGTGTGTGTGTGCTCCGACCCGACCTCCTCCCGGCTTCCTGACTACAATTCACCTCCCCTGCCCAGTCAACCCAGCTGCCTTCCATCAACTCATCACTCAACAGTATATCTACCCCGGTTCTTCATCCACTCTTCTCCAGATCATTGTTACAACTTAACGTGGTAGTTCGTTCGTTCTCGGCCGCTCTGTTTGAAAGTATTTCAGAGTTTTTTCCGCAAGTGTCTTTTCTTTGCATTGACCCTGTCTTCCTGTTCCTGCAGTTTGGTTCATCCTCGTGGTTCCCCAGTCTGCCTGCCCTGCCTCGTCCTGCCTGGGTTCCACCCTCGCCCTCCTTGGATTCCCCTGCTCGCTGTTCCCTCACTGTTTTCCCCTTGTGCTTTCCCTGTAAATAAACCCTGTGACAAGAGCTTTGCTTATAGGAGTGATATTTTGAAATATAGTATTTATAATAATACAGTTGTTAAATGATAAACTTAAAGTTGCTGGGGTTCAGAGTGATTGACACATCAAGTTTTACTACATATTTGTGTTCTCCTGTATACATTTTAATCTAGTATAGTAAAAACAAAAGGGTAATATATATAAACAGGTCAGTCAGGCAGCTTATTTAAAAGTTGCAGCTACAGCAGATCATGAGTCATTCTGACCTGCCGACGAAGAAAAGCTGAACAGCAAACAACAGACGGGTCAAACTCCGTCTGCAGCAGCTGCAACACATTAATCCTGCTGCGTTACACACACCGACAAAAACAAGTTGTGCTTGCGGATCTCTCTTGATTTAAAGAGCTTCTTTACTTCATTTCACCATTTTTCATCCCAACGTGATGAACATGACATGACATGACATGACAACGTGATGCACAGTCATGTGCTTGCTGAGTCACATCCCAGTCATCATGAGGGAGTGGTGCCGAAGTGTATTTCACCAAAAAACAGACCCTCCCACACTACACACTGAGAAAACACATCCAGCTGGCAGCAGTTCAGACAGCGTGAAACTTCCTAAAATAAAGGAGAAGAGAATGCAAAAAAAAACCTAGAGTAGATGGAGTAGCAAGAGAGTGTGGGAAAGTTGTGAATGAAATTATCTTTAAAATACCTCACACGTCCTGAAAGTTTATCAGCGCTGACGGCAGAGGAACCTTCTTTAACTTTCATTATTAGACAATTAACCATCCAGAGTTAAAATGCTTTTTGGCTCCTAAATGAACACATAGTACATATTTTACTTTGATGTTGTGCCTCTGGCAGATGGTTTAGGAAGTAATGAAAATATTTCTCTAATAGTAAGAAAGATCAGTTATTATAATATCAGTTTTTCCTGATTTTCCACACTTTAATTTAGAAAGTAATTCAGTATTTGCAACACGAGACGGTGAGAGTTTTGTTTGGAGAACACCTGTTTTACAGAAGAGCAGAGAGGATTTGATACTAACGCTGCAGGTATTTAAAAAAAGAAGAAAGGACATCGTCTTTAAACTAGATTCAAACTTCCATGTGAGTCTTTCCAGCAACATTTTACGTTCCCAGTTCAAACCTGTGAGACACGTTTCTGCTATTTGGACGCACATAGTGAGTAATGAGTGCGGTTTACTGCTGCGTCATGATGGTTGAGTAAAGTGTCACATGACGATGAGTAGTAGTAGTAGATATTAGTAGACACATTCTCTGTTTCCATGCCTAAGATACAACATTACAATCTATCAGAGGAAGATAAAACTGACACTTAACATTCAGCAGGTCTTTAAGGAAACATGACTGCGTGACAATTGTTTTGTTGTTCACTTTGAGCTGCAGTTTGTGTGTGAAAGCGTCTGTATAATAATGCCCCTGTTTGTAAGGTATGTACAAACATTAAATGAACATCTTTAATACCATGAAAAGCAATGCAAGTTTTATAAGATACAAAAGAGTAAAATAAAATAGAATTACACTTAAAGTGCAGTTTAAGATATGAACAAATAGTCCCAAATGATGAGAACAGAAACAGAAAAGTTTTAATCCCGTTTTAAATCTAAAAGAACTGAAAGTCAGAGCCGACCTCAAGTTTTATTTCCAGGTATGTGGTGCACAAAACCCGAAAGCTGCTCCGATGTGAGCAAACGCAGCTGCGAGCAAGAAGAATACAAACAGACATCGATATCAATGGAAGTGTTTGACGCATACGCAGTAAACTGGACGCAGGAGAAGTTTATTGCTACAAGAGTGGATTGAATTATCTTTTTTTTGTTGATGCTTTGATACTTTTGTTTACTTTATTTTCCATTACGTTGTTGGAATCACTGATGTGCATACAAGGTGTTTACAGCTGCTGTTCTCAAACTAACCTTTCAGAGCTTACGGGCCGTGTTTAAGACTCCAAATACAGACTCTAAGTGAGTTTTTCCTCTAAAACAAGTCGGTTGAGGCTGTTTGAATGATAAAAAAATGTATAGAAAATAGAAAATGCTCAATTTTGGGCAACTTTTGTGAAGAAGAAGCCTCAGGGACGGACATTCAAGCTGACATATCCTTTCATAAAAGTGCTCTGATGACCTGACGAACTTTGCTCGTCAGGTTTGTGGCTGCAGAAGTGCTGAGTCTGGAGATCAGAGTTTCCAGATGAGAGGCTGCAGTTTCCTGAGGAACACAATGTTTTCCTGCAGTAAACTGTGTCGCCATCCTGCAGCTCAGCTGACCGGGCTTCATGCTGTCTGAACCCGAGTGTCATGATGGATCACATGTCTGTGGGTCAGGATGGTCACTGTTCGGCCTCTCTGTCTGTGGTACCTGACTGCATGAAGCATCTCTTACTTTTACCTCATAAACACAAGGTTTTCACCTCAAATGTCATCTAGAAAGTCTTTTATATTGACCAGATATGTAAAATAAAGCCACATTCTGCATCTGAAGTTGCTCTTTGTTGCTATCATGACTTCCTGCCACTTTAATTTAGAATAAAAGTGTAAAAACAACAGTTAAAATGCAAACAATCGGTTGTCGCTCAGTCTATTTGAGCTGCAGCGAACCCTCTGCCAACTAGATTTAATATTTATCCGACACACAACACAGAAAACATACAACTTGGAGGAGATGCTTGTTCAGTTACACTTGTTTTAACTTATATTCAGGAGTTTTTCATGTCACATAAACATGAGCAGCCTCCCCTCTGCAAACCAAATGCATTAACCAATGTACCTGTAGTGCTACCTCAACAATTATGGATATAATGGAATACAAATAAATACAATGAAATAAATAAAGTAAGAAAAGAAAAAAGAGAGTTCTGTCATCGCCTGTATTAATGAAGACCCGGCCAACCAGATTTTAACTTGAGTTTTCTTCGAAAAGGCAAATTATTTCACTTTTCACAATAAAATGAACATATGTGAAAAGCAAATTCCTTATTTAAGCTGAAAAGGACAATTTGTCAAAAGAAGAATGTAATAGATTTCTTTTTTTTGCATTGTAACATAAATTTACATTTATAGCAGTTTGTGATGTTTGTGAAGCTTTGTGACATGCTCTGACCTCGGGGTACTTCTTGTGCTTGAGGTACTCGTTGATGGACGGGTGGAAGTACTTTGCGTATCCCTCGTTAAGACTGTAGATCTTCCCCTTCGGCTTGATCTTCACGTTCTTCTCAGTCAGGATGAACTCGCCGATGGCCTGAAGAACAAGAAGGATACGTTTAGGTGGAAAGAAAACATTTTATAATAACCTAAATATACTTATGGAGAGACCGTCCATTAAACAATGCCAGAGAGAAGTCTGCAAAATACACGGTCTGTATTATAATGTATATCATAACTGACTTTAGGCCTGAGGACTTCTCGTGTTGGTGGATTTCATGCTTGAAAACAGAACAACACTGGTTTTCTAGGTTTCTGGATGCAACAACAACAAGATTACTTTCAAACATGCTTTGAACCTTTTCATCCCATAATAACTAAAGCTGCCCCGGCTGTTACCTCTGAGCCACATAATAAAAAGAAAAAGATACATTTTAATCTGGAATAAGATGCAGGATACGACACGGATAACTCGTATGATATAACTGAGTGAAAGGGAACAAAAGCAAAAAGTTTTTAACTAAAACCAATTTAGTACTAACCATCTAACGCTGAAGGAGGTAACACGATGTTGATTAAGCCTCTGGCCCACTGATGAAAGTACTGCAATATTTATATATTTACAGTATTACAAACTGTGTGAGAACAGTTTTTCTCCATTTTATACACACAGAAAGTGGAACTATGCACAAAATTCTGAAAACGTGAAGCTCATGCATCACAAAATTAATGCAACTAGTTGTGATTGTGCAGTTTTTCTGCAAAAATAAACAAAAAGATGGATGAATAAAAGCCTCCAGACTCCAGACACAGTCAACCAGGAGTCAGATCTTGAAGGACTTTAAAATGATGAAAAGATGTTTAAGAAAAATGATATTGAAAAGCCTCCAATACATACACAAAACAACTTGTTTGTCTTTATATTCATGCTGGACTTCTTTAAGGATTTAAACGAGACAAGTATCCAATAAACACGGGTTTATGTGTGTGTACAGTCCCTGATAACAGAGTGGAGCCGTGCAGCGTGGAGGAATGATTGACAGGATAAAAGTGTGTTTTCTCAAATAAAAGCAGCTATAGGGCCATAAAAGCATATAAACAGTGACATCAAGAGACACTCATGTTGAGGAGGAGACAGCAGAGAGACCAGAGGAGGCGTCCGCTAGCAGTGAAGTACTCACGGGGTCCAACATGAAGAAGTTGAGGCCGGCTCCGGTGCTGAGGGCCACCAGGGTGGCGCTGCCGTACAGAGTGTAGCCCGCACACACGATGTTGTTTCCCGGCTGCAGGGCGTCTTTCTCTGTGGGCTCCCCCTCCGACACCTGAACCAGGAACATGAAGACATGAAGACACGAAGGCATGAACACGTGAATACAGGTTTCCTGCAGTCCTTCAGTTCTCCAGGTACCACAAATATAGAAGAGTCGGTTTTAAGAACTGTATACTAAAATATTTACAGCAAAAAAAGGTTTAAACAGCAACAGTGAGGGAGATAAATGGGGCCACGTGTTCTAAATCTGCTATTGGTCAAACAACAACAACAACATGATATCCCTAATATCACAATTTAAATTAAAATACTGTAAATTCAGAGAAACAGTTAAGAAAAACAAACATTATTCCAATATATGTATATCCAAGTCTCAGTTTGTCTATAAGTTGTAGTTTGCGATAAAAAAGACATTGAGCATATACACAAAACTGTAAAACAAACAAACAGACTAATACAAAGTATTTATATTCAATCATACTAACATTTGTATATCCTACACTAACAGAGATGACAGTACGTCTATATTTGTATATTTCTTGCATGGTTTCTCTGCTTGCTGATCCAAAACAGACTGTAAATCCTGCAAGTACTGAGTGACTGACTTCACGTGCAGTTTAAGAAGATGAAAGTCAGATTAGCTGGACAGCAGTGCCCCCTTGTGTCTGCAGAGTGTTACTGCACTTCTGTAAATATCCTTTTATGTAACATATTAAACTATTCACTGACACTCACATACTCAACTTTCATAATATGTGATCGAGTCTACTAATGTCATATATATCTCATTATTATTATTTATTTTATTTAAAAGAATATTTGTATATATGTATCTACACATGTATATGTATATATTATATTTGTATATTTAAGGAGAATATTCGTTGCTCTTGATGCCCTTAATGTATTTTATTTATTATTATTTGGCGTATTCATCCTTCTAAAATTGCATGAAATGTAATAAATCGTTCTTAGTGAACTAAATACATTCAGATGACAGAATATTCATGATAATCACAATCAGATCATCAGTTTTTACTATCCTTTACTAGAACAATACATGATTTATCTTATAATTTATATGTGTGGAAGGATCCTCATGACCTTTAACCTCCTTTTAAACAAACAATAAAATAACATTTATACGTATACCAGTGAATATAAACCCTTTGTGATGGTTTATCTAGACTCACCCGTTTGTAGATGGCAAATATGGTGCCGATAGAAGCCAAGCAGTCGATGTTACTGGATCCGTCCAGAGGGTCAAAACACACCACGTACTTCCCCTGTGACAAACAAACTACATATTATTATTATTATAGAAGTATTAACTAATCCAGGTGAACAGGGTTACATTGTTTTGTTTTACAAGTTTTCAGGAATTTGATGCTTAAATATGCAAATGAGGCATTATCTTATTAAATATGTTCTAATGTGCAAATATTTCCAGAACAGAAGTCTGAACATTGGATAAAGAGTAATAATCACAACAGGTGGATTCTTTCAGCTGCGTCTCATTAACTCACTTCAGTGGAAACAAGAGGGAACTCGTTTCACCTTTAAAGTGTGAAGAACGACTTCACACTGTTGCATCAGATGAGATCATATACTTTGCTGCTGCTAATCACACAACTATGTCACGTCACTTATATAAATATAAGTACAACACTGGTCATAGCTGCTGTGTATGTCTATATACAGCTTGCCTTGTAATTTTGACTTTAAAAACAAAATCATAACATTATTCTTGACTGTATTTCATATACTTCTACTTATTTCTGTATCTGTACATTGTTCTGTCCTTTTAATAGAGATATACCTTATTGTGAATTATAAGGTTCCTTCACAAAATGCCTATCTAATGCAGGTTAAAACAATAAGTCCTGAGTTAACCCATCATGGTGTCGTCGTGTCCACTCACCCTCTTGTCTTTGGGCGTGATGATGAGCTCCTTGTTCTCCTCAGACACCATGCAGCAGGTGCCGTAGGAGGCCTGCAGCATGTTGATCACCAGGTCGTTAGACAGAACGTCCAGCTTCTTCACATCGTCCCCCGTCACGTTCACGGAGCCCGCCAAGCCCTGCCTGTGTGGACCAACCAGTCAATCAATCAGTCAATCAGCCAATCAATCAATCAACCAGTCAATCAATCAGTCAATCAGCCAATAAATCAATCAACCAGTCAATCAATCAGTCAATCAGCCAATCAATCAATCAACCAGTCAATCAATCAGTCAATCAGCCAATAAATCAATCAACCAGTCAATCAATCAATCAATCAGCCAATCAATCAAATGTTTAATCTTTGTTTTGAAACGTGCTATATAAATAAAGTTTATTAAGTTTGAAGGTACTTGATGGTCTTTAAGGATGGTTACAGGCTGTGTTTCCCTCTCAACAAGCTTTTTTAAAATGTATTATTATATATATTTATATTATGGATGGGGCTACACTTCCATCCATAATATAAATACAAGGCTCCACTCTTCTCCTTTTCAGCCTCCCAATGAATTCACACAATTCTCCAGATTCTCTCCAACGTCAATTCCCTCCACAAACAGCTGGTTATCTCGCTAGAAAAGCTGCACAATCTTTTCTTTTTTCTCACATTAGTGTGTTGAAATGGACCTAAAATCTCACAAAGCTCTCTAGTCTTTGCTCACAATGCAGCAGCGTGACTTCTACAGAACACACAGAACAATATCAGTCATATCAGCACCGTCTCCCTCGGCCCCTCGAATCTCTCTCTGGCTCCTAAATCGAATAACTTCAGCGAGACGCTGAATTCCTACCAGCTGTTCTGCAGCTGATATTGACCTCTGACCTCTGACCTCTTCGCAGAGGGACGCAAGCAAGCGCAAGTAGTTTACTAAAGATCAAATCTGCACGAGTCTTTGCTTAATCATATGTATCACAGTCAGTAATGCACGGGTGCATGTCAATGGTTCCCATTAAGCCTTTTACTTACAGGTGGTTCAGGCCTGCCTTGCGCACAGCAGAAGAAATGGCTTTGACGGCGGTCAGGATGGCGTTGATGAGCTGGGTCAGCTCGCCGGTCGCCCCCTTAGCCTGGCGGCCGGTCTCGATGATGAACCGGGTCAGGGTCCATACGTCCGTGTCAAACTCCGACTGGTCCGACATGCTGGCTTCTGGTTTCCTTCTGTTCTTCCTGGGCGAGCAGCAGAGCGGACAGGCGGCGAGTGAGCGACCTCATTACCAGCCGCGTCCTTTTCATGCCCAGGGCCATGACGGCAGGCCAAGGGGAGCTATTTGTGTGTGTGTGTGTGTGTGTGTGTATTTGTAGATGGGTGGGGGGGTGTCAGGTGTCAGCTGTAGAGACTGGCAAAGTTGAATCCTGCACAGGACAAGCCCCTTCATTCATTTAGTCAAAAACTAAAACAAAACCTGCAACAACAGTAACTGAAGACTTGTGTAACACGAGAGCTCTTTGGGAAATTCTCAGTATTTTAACCACATTTGTTTGCACGTGAACCTGAGAGCAGTCTGCTGCTGTGACAATAGAGGAACTACTTTCTATATATCCTAATGAAGCTTGCTTTTTCAAAATAAAACACGTTTATTTAGGTTAAAATATCTTGCAGCGAATGTTTACAACAGAGCTAATTACAACAGTATTTTCTGTTTCTGAAGAAGAAGAAGAAGAAGAAGAGAGTAGAAGCACAACAGCAGCTCGAGTGAGCTTTAAATGTCAGAGGACTGAGCTTCCACTGACCTTTAGTTTAAAGGTCGACTCCTCTGGATTAAATATCTCTTAACTTTAGTTGACAGTGTATCTTCACAACTTTTCAATGTCTAAAACCGCAATCACTTTATTTCAAGTCATTCATTTCATCTACATAATCAACTTTTTCTTCCTTCTTTCAATAATAAATATTTGAACGGATAAAAACATGATTCAGACACTGAATGTATTATTATTTTACATTTTAAACAGTTTTGGCCCCAAAAGAAGAAGAATTAAATGATTCAAACCTCCGTTCAGTCGATGTCCCCTCAGTGTTGCTGTTGGAACTTGTACTTTTTATTTGTTTTCCAGTTTAGAAAAGCACAAGTAACCCTCGATTATTATTGAACCACAGCGGCACTACTGGCTGTTAATATTCTAGGAAGCCATTTTTCTTTGGGCCCTCTGCAGTCTGCCTGAAATAAAGTCTGTGGTGAACACAAGCCGAACATTTTCTTCTACAACACGAAATATGTTAATACTAAGGGACTTTGTAACCTAAAAGCATAAAAGATGAGACAAAAATATAAAGTCTTCTCAGACATCTGACTGTAACAAACCAGGATTTCTTTTAAGCAAAAAGCTGCGACACATTTCAAAATGATGAAAACACAGATATTTTTTGTCTTCTTCGACTCATTTGGATTTATTGAGACTTCATCATTCCAGAAACAGAAGTTGTTCACATTATAAAAAGGCATCACGTTTTGTTGCATAGAGGTTTTGGCATTTGGTCCTTCACGCGACTAGAATATGTTTATTCTATTTTTAAAAAAGTCAGTGGAGGTAAACAGGAGGAATGAAAGTCTTCAGGTTTTAGTTTATTCAAGTGCATTTGTGGGTTTTTAATGGCACATTTTTGTTCTTTGTAGTTGTTTTTGGGGAATGTGTGTGTTTGTGTGCGTTATTGAGCTCATGAGCCACAGTTTTCATGTTTCTACGGAACCTTCTTTTGCAAAAAAAAAAAAAAGTTGTGACTCCAAATTTAGGTATTTTACTAAGAAAATCCCCAGACTTCAAACTCCATAAGATTCATCTACATCAAGCTCAAAGTGAGGCCGACTTCCAGTTTGGAGATACAAGTTTTTTTCTTTCTCGCCAAACAGCGGTGGTCGCGAGAGCGAGTCGGTGCGGTCTCACTTCTTGGCATGTTTCTGGCAGATGGCGACGTACTCCAGGACGTCCTCGGGGGAGCCCATGGCCACGGGAGCCCGCTGGTGGATGCTGTCGGGCTGGATGTCCAGAATGGGCTCTAAGCCGGTGGAGGCCATGCCGCCCGCCTGCTCCATGATGAAGGCCATGGGGTTGCCTTCGTACAGCAGCCGCAGCTTGGAGGAAGAGGAGGGAAGTTTATTTTCTAGACCTAATGTCAAACTCTACCAAAGCAATATAATAAGCCGACATTTAATTACTAGTTTAAAAGTCTCTGGATGGTTTAGCTCTTTCATGCGACTGTCTCTCCCTCCTTTCCTGTATTTATTACACTTCTATACTCACAATACAGCATTAAAAGTACCAACAGTTAAAGAATACTTTCACAAGACAATAGTCAGGTAAACACTGAAACTGGTTTTTCTTTCCCATCAACAGATATTTTCCTAATGACAAATGATTACAGCAAGAAAAACCTGTTTCAACGTTCACGTGGACGCCTGATTATTGCTTTAAGACAGTTTGAAACATTGTGAAACGATCCTTTAAGACAAAGAAACAGGGAGAGAAACCTTTTACGGATCAAAACTGTAAAACAATCTGCAGATAAATATTAAATCTGAAACTTATATAGTAACACTTCTCTTTTAAATAGTTATTATCTTATTGAAATATTTACTTAAATATCTTGTTTGCAAGTATATCAATTTGTACATTGAATGTTTGACCTGAATAAAATAATAACTTTAATATTGCATGACTTTTAAACTGCACTCAAAACTCAAGCGCCTGGATTTGTTTCCTTCTCGATTGCATTTGTTGTGTGTTAAAAAACACTTTTTTGCACTTTGAAAACACTTTTTTTTTTTTAAATGTGACAACATCACGTTTGGCTCAGTCTTGCAAACGCTGGAAGGATGTGGAGAGTGAAGAAACGACATTGTGACACTTTCTTCAGTTTGCTCTCATGTTACAAATGACAACAGTGAAGTTATCCTAACAAAGTATCTCTCTCCTCTGTGCCGTAGAGCTCTACTGCTGTCCAAAAACTATTACAAATCACACACACTGCAGCACTGAGTGACATGTTCCTTCTTTATGATGAACAAGGACACTGTAGTTTATTTTGAGCTGAACCCACAAGCACTATACGGCTGCTGTAAATACATAGCATACCAAATCTATCTGAAAATAGTCCACGGTTCTGTTTATTATTACAACAAATACACTATAGTCTGCTAAAAACTACAGCATCCAGCATATTTAACAAATTATTGACCTTTTCAATTATTCTGTATATACTCAATCTGTATTTTTCAGCTTCATCCTCTAAACTTATTCACGTGTGTGTAAACTACAGGAGGATATCTGAAATATGTAACTTTCACAATGGAGGCTCACGTCTTTCACACAACATCCATAAACTTATATTATTGTGTCATTCACTTTGTTTGAAGGTGGCTCATTTGAGATTTCGGATCATTTATTTAAGTTCCTTAAAAACATTCATATGAAATAGATTGACGTGCGTGGGAGCAGCAGAGAGCAGCAGTGAGACTTTTTACCTTTCCTTGGGGGCTCTTCACATTTCCTGGGTATAAAAAGATGCCTCCGTACATCAGCGTCCGGTGGACGTCTGCCACCATGGAGCCGATGTAACGGGCGCCGTACGGCTCCGTGCCATCCTGCAGTCATTTAAAATGTGGCGTTAATGAGCAACTTAAAGAGCGACATTTAAATAAAAGGACTCATTAGCATCTGCAGTCTTGGATGAGACATTTCTATCTTGGCAAACACTGACATATTTACATTTTAATGCATGTTGATTAACGCCCACTGTCCCCAGTTAATAAATAACGTTAACAAAAACCACTACAATACTTGACGTTTTCCCCACACATCAGTGTTACCTGAGGGAACTTCTTCTTCTGCAGGTACTCTGTCACCGCCGGGTCAAAGTGCATCGCGTAGCCTTCGTTCACGCTGTAAATCTTGCCTCGCTTCTTGATCTTCACGTCCCGATCGACCAGGATGAATTCGCCAATTGCCTGATGAGAAATAAGCAGAACAGGTTTTCAACAAACATACATTCACAAGATATTTTATGCAAAAACACAGGGCTTTCAAGAGAGTACGAACTGATTATTTATTTTTTAACCTTTTTTTGGTGGCGTTTGTGGGATGAAACCGGGAGGAAAAATACCAAAATATGGAGGGACAAGCCTTTACATTTACATTTGTGTGTTTCTGTACACCTAGTGCTCTTTTCCAATGAAATATCATTGAACAAATACTAACTGGGTCGAGCATGAAGCCGTTGACTCCTTGGCCGGTGGAGATCACCATCATGGTGGCGCTGCCGTAGAGGGCGTAGCCGGCCGCCACCAGGGTCCTGCCGGGGTGCAGGGCGTCCTTCTCACACGGCTCATCGTCTGTGTACTGAGGGAACAGTTTGAACTCATCATTCATTTATTTATTTATTAACTAGAATAAAAAAAAATCAGTTTGCTACTAAATATTAGAGTCTTCACATGTGCAGCTATGAAAAAAAAGTGTCTGTTCAAACTATTTAATATCCATTTATCACACCTTTTTTATTTAATTGACCATGTTAGTAAAATGGCATTACGCTATCGTACATTTTAACTGCCAGTTAATAGGAATGTTTTGCCAAAAAAGACCACTAGTTTGAGAAGTGGAGACCTTGTTTCTTAGGTTTTATCACCCGGATGATTAAACTCTGAGGGGGTAACACTACATCAGTGTGAGATCAATGACAGTGAATAGGGAAAAAGGACAAAGATGTGAATCTAAACTTGTGTTCGTACCTTTTTGTAGATGGCGAAGATGGTTCCGATGGAGACGAGACAGTCAATGTTGGAGGAGCCGTCCAGAGGGTCAAAGCACACGATGTATTTGCCCTGGAAGAGAAGTTTGTAAAACAAGTTATGTTTACATTCAGCTTTGCTCACCAACGTGTCGTGTGTACATCCCGGAGGTCAAATTGACGTGCTAAACACATTTCCATTCATCATAAAGCATTCGCAAAGCAGGTTTTTAAAAAGTATTTTTACTCTTAGAGAAACAGCTCCACAGTTCTCCTCCAGGTCTGAAACTACACAGCGAACTTTGTGCAAGAGTTTGACTTGTACTTGTTGACAAGTAATGGAAGTACTTTTTATTTGACATGTATTTTGACAGGAACTGAAACCCAAGACCTTTTTATTTGTTTAACTTAACCGGTTATAAGAGATAAGATCCCATGAGGAAAAGATCTCAAAAACACTTTAAAAAACTGGATGATCCTGTTTTTTCATTTGCCGACGGGTCATTTCAGAGATAAGATCCGAATTAAATGAGAGCAGGTTTCCTCAAGCTCAGCGGGGTCCAAAGGAACCTCAAAACAGAAGATTCCCAGTTCTGTTCAAACATCTAAAACGTCCCCGCCGGTCACACTCACCCTCGTTTCCGGATCTATGATGATGGCCTTCTCGTTCTCCTCAGACACCAGCACGCAGGAGGTGAAAGACGACTTGATCATGTTGATGATCAGATCGTTGGACAGAATGTCCAGCTTCTTCACCTGGTCGCCCGTCACATTGGTGCTGCCAGCAATGCCATAACTGAGGAGACATATAAAAAAAACACAAAAAAACAAACAAAGTGAGGCTGAAAAGTCTGCAAACACAAAATCAGATCAGTGTAGAAGTGTGCACGAACAAATCTACTGTTGTGGATCTATTTGTTCAGCTCTCTGAAAGGTTCCATTTTGTCTTTCTCTGCATGTTAACTGACAAAAGGTTATTTAAATGTGCTCTACTGCTTTGTTCTGAGATACGTTTTACTGGCATCAAATCACAACTAGTCTCCAGTGAAGAGGAAGGAAGTAATGAAAATAAAGTGTGCCAGTGATGCGTGACGCTGCATTTCTAAACTCTTTGTGTGAGATCGAGTCTGAATCATCAGCGAGAAAAGTTTAGAGCAGGAAAATAATTCTGCTCATGCAAACAATACAACAAATATAACAATGTAAAATGTACATTAACTTAAATATTTAGGAGATACGTCTATTTTTGTCGTAGCTACAGTAAGATGGCGTCAGTAAAGCAGAGTTAAAGTCCAACACAGCGCATAGTAATGCTGTAATAATAATGTGCACAAATGCAAAACAGCAATAAAACTGAGAACAAAAAGACAAAACAATGAAATAAAACAGTAGTGTTGCACAAATACATTGATTCATTAAGGCTGCACATAATAAACACTAAACATTAGTTTTGTTGAAATGAATAAATAAATAAATAAACCATAAAAAGTGGGCGTGGTGCTTTCAGGCTCGCGCTTCCTGATTGGCTCCACTGAGAACCTGAATCTCCGGCTCAGTTTGTTGCCAACGTGGATGCACGAGTCTGCAAACAACTGCGTAAAAAGAGAAACAACTGATGTCTTCTCCTCAGCGGGGGGGGTCGATAACTCACAGGTGGGCGATGCCGGCTTTACGCACGGCGCTGGAGATGGCCTTCACCGCCGTGCACAGCGAGTTGAGCAGCGTCGTCAGCTCCCCGGTGCCCTTCGCCTTCCTCCCCTCCTTCATGACGAACGTGGTCATGGTCACTACTTTGGTGTCGAAGACTCCTTGGTCGGACATGGTGGCGTTCCAGTGAGAGAGACTAGAATTGGAGTAAAATGCTGCAGGATTTAAAGGCTCTGGAACGCGGAACTGGAGTGGCGAAAGTGTTGTGGGTGTGTGTGTGAGGACACGGAGGGCCAATCCAGAGCTGCGGGAGAGGTGTGGCCCCGCTGGAGACACTACCCATCTCTGTACAAACTGAGCTGTGATGAAATGATAACGTTACCATTGGAGGGATGTGACCAGTAGGATAGACCTGAACTCACACCAATGTTGCGCAAGACGTGCTGGTGCGCTGTTCAGCAGGTTTGATAGAGTGCAGGAAGAGTTTCATCATCTCTTTATTCTGGGTCATATTCCTCTTGCTTTTGAAAAGATGAACTTTTCAGCTTTCAGATGATTGTTAGTGTTTTTTTTTTTTTTTGGTCCTGCTTATTGTTTGTAAATGTCATTCTGATGCTTTTTTGTAAAGCGTTTAAAATGTGTTTTTTAGATGTATTAGTGTTTGTGTGTGTGTGTGCGTGTGTGTGTGCGTGTGTGTAGGGGCCTTTGTACATAGTACACAAAGATCCCTATATATCACCCATTAAGCGGATCACACATAGGATGGACACACACACACACACATCCATATACAGTACATCTTGCTGGACCTCCATTTCTCACTTTTAGCTCTAAATCTTTGTTATTCTCCTCAGTTTGCTTTTGTCCCCTTTGTTTTTTGTTCCCGTCTTACTTTGTATACTTGTTTGGATCGTAAATGTGTTCATGTACTTGTCTGCACTTGTTTTGTACTCACTTTTCTACAGAATAAAAAAGAAAAAATGATTTATTTAGCCATTCGAGTTAGTGGAAAGTCAATAAAACAGACCAGGAAAAACCTGCTACCCCTGCAAAAAACAATAAAAAAAAATTAAAAAGCTGTTTTTGCATTGTCTATCAAACCATGTATTATTCTATACGTCCATATACTTTTGGTCTGGGGCTGTTTTCCGTGGTTTGGGTCCCTTATTATTGGCTATTAAGGGAAATGTTAATGCTGCAGACCACAATGTTTTAGCCTCTAACGTTGGTGTAAACAGTTTTTGGAGAGCCCTTCAATGTTTCAACGAGTCAGGTGAAATGTTGAAAGAACCAGTAACATTGGGATGAACTGGAATCGCTAGAATCTTGTGGAAAGCCTTCAGAAAAGTGGAGCTCCTCCACTGCACGTCTGCTTCTTACTGCCCTGTTGGAATATAATCTCAAAAAGAAATATTCAAACTGATTTATTGTCAAGGTTCACGTTAATCTGTCACATAAATGACTTTTACATAATGCAACAATACAAAACCAGTCAATGTTTCTAAAATATGTATAACACATTACATGCATTTTTCTATATTTTATTCATTTTTTACATTACATTTTAGATATTAGCGTGTCTACAGTGGTGGAAGAAGTACTCAGATCTTGTATGTAAGTAAAACTAGCAATACTACAGAGTAGAAATATATATATAATAAAAGTCATGCATTCAAAACTTAACTTGAGTAAAAGTACTCAAGTATTATCAGCAAAATATACCTAAAGTACCAAAAGTGCTTATTATGAAGTGTCCCATTTCAGAATAATGTACATTAATAGATTATAATTATTGATGTATTAATATGTTCATTAGTGTAATGTTGCAGTTAGTGAAGATGGAGCTTATTTTAATAATAATATATACTACTGGATAGCTTGTAAATGTCCCTTTCAGGGATCAATACAGTTTGATCTTAATCTATAATACTACATCGTAATGTATGAGTTGTATATTTTGTATTATTAAACTTAAGATATCAGATCGACAGTGGAGAAATAAGTAGGCTTCAATAGATCTGCCTCTGAAATGTGGTAAAAGTAAGCAATACACTGTATTAAAGTAGCTTATGAATTAGGCTACCTTGAAATTTAAATACTCAAGTACAAGTACCTCAAAAGTAAATGTACTTCATTAAATGTACTTTCCACCACTGCTTGATGTGAAACCACAAACAGGTGAAACGTATTTTACTCTCCAATCACATCACTGCACAAGAAGAGTGGAAACATTTTCTTATGTGTTGAAATGCTTCTAGAACAATCCGCCACTAGATGGCGGCCTTGGTCAGTGAACATCAGCCTTCCAAAGTGTCAGCCAAGAATTCTAAATAATCACTATATAGCTTTACATATGTGTTGTATAAACTATTTTACGGGTTATTTATCTCATAAAGCTGTTAAAATGAGCCAAAAACAAAGCTTCACTTGCACTTCTGTGACGCAGGACACAATTAAACAAGCATTCATATTAATGCGCCAAACGAAAACTGCCCCATTTAAGATACGTTGGAGGTTCCAAGAACTATATTGTTGCGCGGGTGTGTTACCTGTAACTAAGATTCCTGAGATTTAACCTTACTAACGCTAACCTAACAGATGTTACACAATGCCTGCATTTTAATTAACAATTACTGTAATCTTCGGATAGTCTATCTCTGGACACCTTTCTAAACGGCCGGATAAAGTGTCAAGTTACATTAACCAGCGGCAGTTAAAATAGTCCTTAAATGAGTTAACTAAAAAGCCATGCCAGCTCGTTTTAAACTAGCATAGAAGTAAAAAGTGCTTTAACTTCTCCCCCATGAAGGCTACAGAGTAAATAGTCCTGTTATTTAGCCGCATGTAGCTCGGACAGTTACAAAAGTAGGCCCAACCTTGCGAGCAGGTAAACTGACGTTACACCTGAGCGTCATAGCACACTGAGCTTCTCCTGGGAACCGACTGCGCATGACCGCGGAATCAGCCAATCGCTGCTGCTGCGGCGGACAAGTACAAAGAGGCTGCTGGTGGTGGTGGCGGTGCAGACGGGACGTGTGCCACGGGGCTAAAGTATAACCTTGTAGAAGTTACGTTTGTACCTCAACCGGACGATTTACCCTCCAACAACTAAACCTCCGAGGACAACCAGTTAACAGCGAGGAGGAGTTGCATTCAAGTCCCAAAAAACAGCTCGAGGAGACACTTGGCGTCGGGTGAGTTAACGCGTTGCAGTCGCAGAGCTTCTGATATATTTACTTCATATAGTATTTAAGCGTTTGATGGTGGTTTTGTGCGTATAAAGGCATGCATACGGTGTATATATGTCTCTGCATGTTGCATGGTTGTGGGTCAGGTGGTCCTGCAGCGACCAGACCAGACAATCTCATGAAGTGCTGCTGGTTAAGCAGGATTATGTTTAAAGTCATCTGGTGTTTGTTGTTGCACATGCTCGTTGAGGTAATCTGGTGGGGGATTTTAATAATTTTTTTTTACCGCCCAACCAAACAAACTTGTTCCCGCCAGACAGGTGTCATGGAAGTATATCTCACAAAGCTGCATGTATGGGGTTTGAACTTTGAGCTCCATGTGGTGCGTACAAGTCTTGTTTATTGATTAGAGATTTAACTTTATAACAGTTTTTCAGACACTGACCCACCTCTCCTTGGGTTTCAGTAATCCCTTCCCTTGATATGACCCGCACTGACTCATGCATGCCATGCATTTAACAGCTTAAATCGGGTTCCACCACAGATTTGCAGGCCAAACACCCTCACCCCAAGCTCATAAAAGCATATTATTCATATAACTCTACTCTCATCCATTGTGTCTTTATTGAAAGGGACTTTGACATGTTTCATACAGTGCTGTTGGTCATATCCAGCCTCCGAACCACACCGCAGAGTTAATTCTTCTGATTTGTGGTGCCACTACCTATTTTCTTCCTGCCAGAGGTTGAAGCAGGCAGATGAAAGCTCTGCTGAAGCGTTTTGGGAGAAGAATGGTGGGGATATAGACCTGGGTGGTGGTCCCTATTGTGCTGGGGGGGGGGGGGGTCAAATAAAGGGCTCTTCATCTTCTGCAGGGCTCACAGGTTACCCCCCCCCCCCCCCACACACACACACACTTTTTTCTTTTATAGATGAAGCACTGAATTGATACGTCAAAGGGAAGAATATGAGCTCTGACATCGGTTTAATGAAATTCTTCGGCTTCCAGTGTGGCACTTTTTGGCACATCCCTGAGTCCACTTTTCTACACTTGGGTATAACAAGAATACAGATTACAAACCGTGCTTTCATCGAAGGAGACCCGACAAAGCATTCCTTCAGACATTAAAGTACCAACCAGCTGTGGGCTTTAATGAACCTGGTGGTCTTTTGTACAGTTGATTTGGGAAAATATCATATTTTCTATCAAGTACTTTCATGATTTTTCCAGGTGTTTAACTCTATTATACTTCAATGTTCTTGTATAACATTGATCTGCAGTCTTGATTTATGCCAGTAGTTAAAGCTTTTATTTATTTGTTTAATAAACTACAGTGCTGCCGTCCTAATCGAACCAACGCTGATTACAACACATACAACGCATTCTCCTAAACTTCATCTGTTCATTTCCAGATCTATACGAGTCATCAGACACCAAAGTGCTGAAAGAAACTCCTAATTTTCAGCCTAACAGTCGTCTGCAGTGGAGCCCAAACCTTTGTTTTGGACACTGCAGCCAGCAGCTCAGTCTTATTTTGTGCTGTTGCTTGTTTCACTGACATTAGACTGAGCTGGTTGGCGCTGCAAACCAGCTTAGTGTTAAATCTGTACATGTACAACGCATAAGCGGGTCGGGGGGGGGAGCACAGCCTGGCGTCGGGTGGTACATCGGGCTTAGACGCGCTCCGGGTCTCCACATCAGCAGGGTTGGTCCGTCGGCCCTTTTTGTGGACATATGGCAGAGGTCTCTCAATTAACACCTTAGTGAGACGACCCTTCTGTCCACATGATCAAAGCTAGGCCTCCTCCCCCCCCCCACCCCTCACCCTGACCTCCACCTCCCTGTGATTATGACCCCCATCCCTCCTGTGTTTGTTTAGAGGAACTGACTTCCACCCCACTGCTCCGTCTGAGCGGCTTGCACATCAAATCTGGCCCTGCTTTTCTTGCAGCTGTACAGGTTTTTTGTGGCGCACCAGCCTCAGTGTTTTCTCTGTAATTTGACGTCGAGGGGGAGCTGAGTTGTAATTTTAGTCTCGGTCGAACATCTGTGCATGCTTCTGTCCCATTTGTTCCTCTCTTGGATGTTTGGCTGCTTAGAATAGTGATACTTTGTTGTTTTACCTTGAAGAACATGTCCTTTTTACTTCTTACTGGTGTGGGTATTCGAGTGTGGAGGTGAAGGGAGTTGTTACAGCTGTTCAGAGCTGTAAGTGTGGGATGAAGACCTACATGAGCCTCGGGGACGGCCCTGTTATTACGAGATCAAACCTACTTTGTAGATCCACTGAAACGAAACGATTAGAGCTCCCATGCAAAAGCCAAACGTCACTGAGAACTGAAGGAAAAAAAGGTGCATATTTGATGAAAGCTACATGGGTTTAGTGAGATTAGATTGTAAATCACGCAAGTAGCCTGTAGGCATCAACCTGTAAAATCTAAAACAACAAGGCCAGCGCAGCACATTTTACACGGAGGACTAATAAAAAGAAAAGTCAGGCCTCAGGGAATCCTCCTAAAAGACTTCCTGGGGCAGCTGCCAGGACACGACCTCGCATTGTTTGCACATTTGCTAGGAAGTTCTTATTGGTGTGATCAAAGCTCTGGCAGAGCTGCTTGAAAATCCTTTTTTAAATCTGTGCTTGTTGGAGTTTAGAGGATTAACAGAGTCAGACATGGATTTGGAGACATTTGTGTTATCGGCCGGGTTTCGGCTTTTTCCTGCACTCACTGATCACGTATTAACATCCATGTTTGTTGTTTATGTTTACGTTCATAATCATGTTTTTTTTTGGGGGGAGTGGCTCTAGTTCTTCGGAGGCAGACTATTAAATAAAATGACAAACATCGCAGAAGGTGGATATTGTTACCATTGGTCAGAACCAGGCTAGCAGTTTCCCTTTGTTTCCATTCTTTATGCAAAGCTAAGTTAGCTGGCTAGTGGCCGTAGCATGATATTTGGCGTACAGACATGACAGTGGTATCAATCTTCTCATCTAACTCTGAACATATCCCTTTTTTAAACCCTTTTATTTTGGTAACGATATGGCAGTTTCTGGTGCCACCTTCAGGTTGAATTGATTTAAAAACGGTGAATTTGTTTCTTCATGTAGATCTAAAATATGATCCTTAAAGATAATCGTAGGTGACGTACAATACGACTCTTAAGAAGTGTTCCTTTTTAAGAACCCATCCTTCAAACTAGCCTATTTTCCCGTTGGCTTGTTAAATGCTGCATCAAATATCACAATATTCTGGAGTGAAATGTTCCCTCAGTGTGACCTGGATAGGTTTCCAACTAACCGTTCGGAGGATTGTTAGATGATTGACTCCTGCAGGCTTCAACTTGTGTATGTGAGAGATTTCTGTCGGGAGGCAAATTGTGTCTGTGAAGGTATTTGTGTGTAGCTGGGATTAACCCCGGCTAAACCTTGAAGTGTGTTTCACAAAGACGTTTTGTTTCCTGGTATGTTAATCCCTTTTCTTTCATTCGGGCCTCCTCTCGGTCAGCATGTGCTTTTTGGATCAGAGGCGATCCGGAGGGATAATTGACATTTGCCATTTGCAAATTAATTGAGTTTAAATGAGGATTTTATTTTTTCCCGGTCTCTCAGCTGAATTTCTGTTTGTTTCTCTTGAGCCATTTCTCCAACTCCTGCAAACCTGCTACCTTTATTAATACCTTCTGAGTTGTTTGTTTAGTAGATAACTGTTATGTTGACTTACTGTTCATAAACACTGCCTGGAAAACGCTTGCTCACTCTCTGGCTTGTGGTTTATCCAACATGTGAACACAGAATACTTTCCATATCTTGATCTGGATGCACTTAAAACATTTTCTTGGAGTTGCACAGATCTTTCATGAAAGGAGGGTCGATACCAACCTTGCTTTTACTTTTACTCTTTCATGATCTCTGCTAAAGCTAACGGGTTGATCCTGCAAATTGAATTAATTACACACTGCAAAGACGCCTTGAAGAGAACGAGGCTCGCTGTGAATGATTGTTTTGATATGCGACCACAATGGGAGGAGTGGCAGACGAGAAGAGAATGTGGTGAGGCCACGCACTTATCTTTCACTGCCGTAGCCCCGCTCCGAGGAAAACACAGAGGATTCTCACTTCTCTTCAATGCTGAAAGTCGCTAAATCATAGAGAAGTCTCTGCTGATGGTGATCTGTTGGCTAATGTGTTGTTTTTAGGCAGGAGTAGAGTGAGGCACTGGTTCCTCCACTGAAGAGGTGGATAGAGAAGAGAATACGCTCTTGAAGTATAAACTCATGCAACACTTCTGCTTTCAAGATTGCTTTTATTTTTAATACTACAACTCTGTTTTGGAAACGCACTTTTTACATTTGGTGACGTAAAGAGTTGCAACAGGTACTGAGCCCTTTTTAGAATATTTTCCTATTTGTACAAAAAACGTTTATAGATAAAAGCACAAACGCAATGAATTACTTTATGTAGAATCAAGAAAAATTAGATCAAAACATACAAAAAATATACCATGTTTTATATTGTCATTTATATCTGCCAGCAGATGTGCAACAACCAATTACACACATTTGTTTTCTTCTTTTTGTTATTGAGCTGATTTACCAAGAACTTAAAGAGGATCAGTATATGTTGCCATGAGGTGTTTGTGGTTTTACTCAGCGACTTGTGCCCGATTAGACCTAATTAACAGCTACAGAACACACACACTGTTGTCCAGAAACCTTTTTTTTTTTCTAACATAAAAGCCATACCATTGCACGTGGGTGACTATATTCCTTCATTACAACAAATGCCGTGTTGTAAGTGTAGATAATTCCTCTTACTGTTGTAGGGATTAAACATGCAGCCAGCGTTGTTATTATAAACTGCTTTGGCCATATTGAAGAAATATGTCACTAAATGGCTTTTTTTCATTAGTGTTTCATAGTTTTTGAGTGAATTCCTGCGGTGCAGAAATTGTACATTTTGTACTTAGTGAGGATCAGGGACCAGCTGCATCAGGTGATGGGAGTTGCTGCCTTGCTGAAGGGTTAGTATCATCTGTCACACTGGGATTAAACCAGCAGTCTTGTTGTCACTGCTCCGTTTATCCTAACAAGACCACCTCCCTGCTTCCAGCTTTCTCTCTCTGTAGAGTGACCTCAGAGGCGCTGAAGTGCTGCAGACATGATCGAAATCAGCAATTTGTATTTACCAAACATCCGTGGTTGTCTGTGTCACTTGAGGAGAAGCAGCTCGTCTTTATCCCTCCTGAACGACTAGTGAGTGAAAGGAGAGCGAAAGAGGGAGGGGTGAAGGATCCCGCCTTGTTTCTCGTACGTTAAGCAGGAGGAGGCAGGTGCAAAGTGAATCCAGGGCTCAACTGATACGTGATAATCCCTCAGCTATGCAGGCGTGCTCAGACTGCGTCTGTCAAGTTGAAGCATTCCACGAGAAGTCTGATTTTGAATTTAGGCAGAACTCGACCCTTATCAAGAGAGCTAACCAGCCTGCTGGCCTTGTTTACCAGCCAGTCTAAACATAGCAAGAGAGTCCCAAAAATATTCCAGTCTTTTACCCGAGCGAGGCGACCGGCGTTACTAGCTTTTTCATTTGGCAGCTGATGTTGCCGGGGTCTTAGAAAGGGAGGAGTGAGTGAAGGGGTATTCAGTTGGTTGCAATCTGGAACCACACTGCTAGATTCCACCAAATCTATGAATTTCAACTTCTCATCTCCGAGCTGGAGGTTTTTATATTTCTTCTTTGGAAAGTTGCGCAGACTTGCTCCAACCTGTCTGTGTTTTGAGCCTTTTGACTAAAAGTTTCACAGAGTTCTCATTTCCTGCCGTTGGGTTAAACGTGTGATGGTTTGCATGCTTCTGAGCCTTTTTATAGGAGGATCTGTGGGTCTTTAATTAAGAAAGTAGACACTGTCCCTCCACTTACAGCCTGTCTTTAGAGTATGACACCCTCTTTGGGCTTAAAAGGTGACTTTAAAAAGTTTTGTAATTAACTTCTTCACAGAGAAGAAGTTACGGATAGTGTGTATTGTCAGTTACAGTGGATACCTGTAATTTATGATATCACGTTTTCTGATGCGCTTTGTTTGAAATCCTTCTGCAGTTCATTGGTCCCTGTGCATGTCACTCTAACTGATTTATTCTGTAAACGAAACACAAGACTGTGTACAGGTAATTATTGCCTCTTCATTATGTAGGTTTAGGTCTCAAACCTGATGATGTCACTGCAGTGAGATGTTATTATCTCACTCTTGGAAAGAAAGCAGGGAAGTGTTTTTGCCTAAATTGTTGAGCTATTCCTTTTTAAAGAATCATCATAGATCTTGTTATTGATGATTCAATTAGAAAACAAACAAGTGGGCGATTAATTAACAAACGATTAATCCTGAAAATAGTTCACTGTAAAATGCAACCACACTTGAGCCTTGAGGGAGGCGCGTTTCATTCTTAGCAGACGATGTTTGGAGTATCACTTTAATGAGAGGTACTTTAACAAGAAACTCTTTTTACCCAAGGGCCATTGGGAACGCCCCCCCACACCCCCCCAATTCTTCCACACTTCCATTATCCTCTGCACACCACAGACGGAGCTGCCAGGGATGCCTCTGTTTACGGCTGAGAGAAGCCCAGAGCCTCCAGGCTGCTCATGTTACAGCCTCCCTCTCTGGCTGCTATTGTCAGGTTACAATGCGTGTGTGTGTGTGTGTGTGTTTGGTGTCGCGAGCGGCTGCGTCGCGATTGGCTCGTCCTCTGCCATGTGAGACGGCGTCGGGTGACGTCTCCCTGTTAATCCCTCATTTCTCTCTCTCTCTGGTTGTACTGTGAAACCTGTCCGTGTTGAAATGCACCCGCACGATAACTTTGAGACTTTGTAAGACGCGAGGAAGGTGAGTGCCGGTTTTGATTTCCACAGTTGCTGATACAACTGTTGCATTGTTTTCTGCGGATGTCTTTATTGTGAGAGCTGCACGTTTACCAGCGTCGGCGGGTCAAATTAATATCTTTTCTTTTATAATTTGCGTAATCTGTGACGCTACTAAACGCAGCATTGTACTCTTACCTCCATGCAGAAGATAAACCTCCAGGGAACACAGGAGAGAGGCTTTTATTCCTAAGATTATCAACATGCATGTCTTTTCATGCAGACTTTTACTCACTATACTAGTTTGTTAAATGGAATGACCCCAAACTTGTGTTTGAGTGAACTGGTTCGAGGGTCGGTTTTGGGTTTTGGGGGTTGAGATGTGTTTGTTGTGTCTACAGCTGCTGCGCTACACATTCCCAGTAAACATCCAACCGTTCTTACCTCCAGGCTGGTTGAGGCTCCAATTTATACAAATTAATATGTTGTGGCTGAGAATTATAAACTACAAGATGCCTCTTGTTTCATCCTGTTTCTACCTGCTCGTTATTATTCATAAAGTCTGGTTGAACTGCAACTTGGACTAAAAATAAATCTCACACTCTATTATTTCATTGGCACCAGTCGGTATGACTTCATGTTTACACCTGTAGGTCCTTAGTCCGGACCAAATGAAGCAAACTAAAGGTGCGTCAGACCTACGATGCATCCAGTGACCTGTTCATCGCACAAGACGTAAACCGACTAGAAGTTGGGAAAAGATCTATTCAGCATTGTATCCCGATATTTACGTGGCGATATTGTATTGATTACACAGACGGCACATATCGATCTTTTACTACATCAACTATTAATACTGCAAATACAAATTACACTCTTTGGTTTTTCAGTCCAATCGATGGTGCTGAGTTTTATCTGGTGAAGTCAGCGGGATCAGCAGGAAGTTGGTCCAAACAAGATGTCTGCTTGACTGACGAACCCATATTTGCTGCGACGAAAATTATTGAAGTTAGACGAACCGATAATAAGAGTATTGTCTGGCCTCTGGTGATTCCTCATCCCTAATATTGACGAACCCAGATGAAGACCGATGTGTCGCCTTTAATACTCTGTTGAAAAGCTGCATTTTAACACACGGCCGACCACGAACACGTCCACATGTTCTGCTTTGAGCTAAATGCTAACGTCAGCATGCTGAAAGGCTCACAGTGGCGATGCTAATGGTGTGTACTGGGTTGTGCAGTGGTCATGTTGTATCAGATTTACTGTAATTGCAAGCTGACGGCCGGGGAAGAAAGTCTACGTCTTTGTGGAAGTAATTAGTTGGAGTTCTTTAAAGCGGTTTCAACACAGGTGGTCCTAATGTCTTTCTTTCATTAGGAGGATGGTAACATCCGTTCACCGTGAAATGCATCATGATGCACACTTCAAGCTGTTTTAACAAGTCTTTATATTGTGACATGAAGGCATGAGACAGACTTTTAAATATCTTTCCACTGGTCATGTGACAAGTCCTCCAGTCAGGTGAAGACGACGCTCTTTTTAAGCCGTTTCTCAGAGTTGCAGGTCTTTCATAAAACCCGTCTGTGGCCACATGCCTTGTGATTCGCTGTATAAACATCTTCCCGAAAGAAGAAGGTCGGGCGTTTCTCAGTAAACTGTTAAACTGCGGCAGTAAATTACTTCCTGTTGCGGTCGGCGGGGCTTTGTTTACAGTGGAGATTGGCTCCCCGGTGACGCCATTGATCTTATCTGCTGCGGTTAAAGCCACATGGGGAGTGTTTTTTAATATACAGGAGGCCGCATTTCAACATTAATTACAGTGAGAAAACGCTTGTGTGTTCTGTAATCGGCGCACAGATGATTGAGTGAATGTGTAATGATTTGCTGTTTTATACTTTTCATGTGATTACTTTGACTTCTTGCTGCTGTTGGTGACGTGGAGGATGTCCACGGTGCTGTGACGTTTTAATCCTCCTCCTCCTCCGTGCGGTGGTGAAGTCGTCTTGACAATGGCCCCCGCTCCCTCGCTCGGGTTTCAGTTTTCCATGGCGACGCCGTCCACAGGTTTACCGGCCGAGCCTCGTGTTCCTCGTCTGGGTGAGTGTAGAGCACGAGGTCGCCTCCTCTGCCAGGCGTCTGATCGAAGGACGAGCGTCTGTCCGAGACGAGGAGTTATTCTGGATGCACTCTTTTTAATAGTTTTCCATCAATAGCGTGGGACTTTTTAGCTCGATCACAACACGTTTTAGCTGCTTTCTCCAGTTATTAGTCCAGGGTTTCTGTTTTACAGGCAATTGGTTATTTAACAGAGAAATGCATGTTTAACCCGGGATTGAATAACATCTTTTCTTTAAACAATCTCCAAAGATGCAGCGTTTATCATAGCCACAAGCTGTAAAAAACATCATTGTTGTCAGGATTTCAACAGTCATTTGGCAGAAAAAGCAACCAAATGGAAGCTTAAATACACTTAGTTTATTTTACATGTCTCAGTTAAACATCCGCCCCAATACAAACCGTTTTCTCTAGTTATCCCTGCAGTCACACGTTTCATCACGTTTAACAGGCTCGTGAAAGTCGGCCTGTTTTTGTTTATTCAAAGTAGAGACGGTGCTTCCTGTTTTTAATAACTCCGCTGAGTTCAACATTTGAGTTCTTAGGAAACACGGTAGCATTAGGATGTCAGATGAGGTACTAGAACGCATGCATGGTGTGTGGCGGTGTCTCCGCCTGACTAGTCTGGAAATTAAAACTCTGCATAATTAATTAATTAATTCAATAGTTTGGAGTTGCAGAGGAGACGAGGACCACTTTTCCAATGCGCTCATATTTAAAGGATGTTTTAAACACAAACGGGCACGGCGGTTATGTTTCCAGATACAATAAACTACGTTAGACTGTATTTTATTATCTATTGTTCATTGTTGACGCAGCTCCCCGTCCCTTCCTCTCTCGTCTCGCTGTTTTGCATATTCAGTGACATCTGCCACCAAACCTCTCGGTCTCCACCGGCTGATGCTGATAATGTTCCTTCCCCCCCGACATCGCTGAAATAATAGCAGAGCCCGGGTCACCTCTCGAGTCAATATTTGTTCATGGACAGCGCCTTCTGGGCAGTTTGTCTGTTTATTAGAGCCGGACAGTGACGCTAGAATTCATAGTAGAGGTGTAGACTCATCAAGGCGATTAAGACAAGTTTTACTTTATATTACTAAAATATTTTACAAATCAAGTAGAATTTTTACTTTCCCACCAAATGGTGCTGGATGATACGGAGAAAATAATCACAATAGTCACAATATTTTTGACTAAATACCTGGATATTGATTGATATAACATACTGTCAAATGAAGTTTAGTTGACAGATGGGCAGCATGTTTGCATTAGCAGCTTAAATTGCAGAATATTGGACAATATTCTGGATGTGTAAACATGGTACCAAGTTAAAATAGTTTCAGACTCAAACCAGGGAAGTTGCGGTTGCTTGTTGTCCATCTTTTACCGCCAGACTCCCAAAAACGTAAGCCATAATACTGCTCATTACAGCAAACTGTTGTATTATTACTCTTTACTGACTGAGTCTCCAGAGATTGTGAAAAAGGATTGAACTGATCGATGAGGAGCAGCTGTTGCATTTTTATACATGAGAAGCACTTTTACTTCCAACAAATCATGTAATTCACCTAAAAATACACTTTGTATTGCTTAAACCCTCCTGACTGCTCTCAGTAAGATGAAACCTCTACTGATGTAAGTTACGAGACTAAATGAATCAACCTCTTTGATTTCAGCTGAGTGCATCATTCACACGTCGTGTTCTGTATACAGAGTCATTTTCAGGTCCATAAACCTCTTTCTTTACTGCAGTGATATGTTGTCCCGCTGGCTACTAAAGCAAATATAACTCGAGTCTGCTACTTAAGTTTTCACTTCACAAAATAAATGCCCAATGGGAAAATGACTCGGACTTAGATTCAGCTAAGAGAACATCTAAAGTAAGATTAAAATGCAAAATGTTATACAAACCTATTGACACCACAACACATTTAGTTTAGTTTTTTTTGAGCGATAGAAGTGATGCTGAATTATTTCCCCGCCCCGCCCAATCATTCCCAAAGGTGACAGTGAAAATTCCCAGAATCCCCCGGGAGTTACTCCCTTAGTGTTGGGGTGGAAGTGGGATCCTCCCGGCAGCCATAATGCCACAGTGTTTCCAGAGGAATGTTACTGCTATTGTCCACCAGGATGACTCCCACTGGGAAGACCCCCCCCTCCCCCTCACCCCTTGCCAACACAATACAATGCGTTGCATTATACGTATGAAGGCATGCTACTGTTTTCGTAGCCTATGACCCCGTGACCGCAAGCTGAGACCAAGATAATGAAAAGGATGACACGGAAGTCCTCCGTTAGTCCCACAGTTCATGCAGCTTCCTCTGGGAACTGAAGACTGAAATACTTCAGTGAGATTTGTACACAAGGTGTGTATGTGTGTGTATATGTGTATATATGTATTGTTGTAGCAACTGAAGTAGTAATCTTTGCAGATCTGTTTTCATGAGAAACACAATCTACAAAAGTGTTGATGAATTCTTATATTAAAGGCTGCAACTAAAGTTTATTATTGCAATTGATTAATATTCAGATTATCTTCTTGGATTGTGTCCGAAACTGGAAACCAAAGTTATTAATTGACTAAATGTCGTCGCTCTAATTGTTTTCCTTCTTGTTGAATCTGTTTTTTTTTCCTCCAATTAATTGATTTAAGCTTAAAAAAAATGTCCATTTCAATTTCCCGGAACACAAGATGACATCTTCAAACGTTTAGTTTTTGTCCCACCAACAGTTTAAAACCAAAGATATTAAATAAACCTTTAAGTTCTCCAAGAGCAAGATTCCACCGCGCCCGAAAACAACCAATCAGAGCCGAGGAGTCTCTAACGCAGCTGTCAATCACTACTGGTGACCTCCGATCAAACTGTCAAACACGATCAACATTCTGTTCCTGTGTTGCTTACGTCTCACCTCAAATGTTTTCATAAACATATTTTAGACTTTTTAAGCTGTAAAATGAGCCAGGGTGTGTTTCTTAGTTCTGGCCCGACTGCTTTCAACATGACATGTCAATCGTTATATAAAGTGTGTAAACGCACATTCGCTACGTGTGAAACATCCTCACCTGCCGTAGCTCCGCTGCCATTTGCTGTTTGTAACGACGTCTACCGGAGGAAGAAAGGAGTTCTGTTGTTGTCGTCCTTTGGACAAACTGCCTGAAGTGTCCGTCAGGCTGTCTCACCTCTCAGAGGGTTGAGTGTGAGGCGATGCAGTGTTTATCCATCTGTGCTGCTCGGTGTTATTCCCTTTTTGAAATATCCAAAAACTGCCAAGTAACAAAGGCTGCTGGTCGTATTTGTATTCTGTCACCAGACTTAAGTCATTTTGTTGCCAATTTCAGACTACTTTTATACAGATTGTTTTCTATTTATCAAGTGTTGCATCACTAGAATCTTGGTATTCACATGTAATATTTGTTATTGATCTTAAATGTTCGTACCAAATGCAGATGATGAGACTTTGTTGTGTTTTATCGTTTGTGGTTTTGGTGCTTTGGTGGCTGAAGTTGTGCGTGTCACCAGCTCCTATCCCGTTCCTCTCTCTCTCTCTCTCGCTATCTCTCTCTTTTGTTCTTGTATTTCCTCGTTGCGTCCCCCCGTGGGAATAAATTAGACTTTCAAATTTGGGGAACAAATTGGCGTGTGGACAGCTTTGAGCGCTGTCAATGAGGATGCTAGCAGGGCGAGAAGAAGAGACACACACACACACACACACTTTTATCTCCCCTTCTCTCAGTGGAACAATCCTAATGGGATTAGTCATCACTCCATCCCTCCCTCCCTCCTTTCCTTCCTCTCGTCTCCTTTCTTTTCTCTTCACATGCTTCAGTCCGTCTCTTTCCGGGTGCTGCCTCTGGAAGTGCTTAATGTCATTGAAAAGCTTTCTAGAGAGGGAAAATAGTGAATTAATGAGTAAATTGAGAGTTTCGGTGCCACCGTCACCTCATCTGGCCTCTTTTCTTTCCACTGAGTTTGTTGGTTAAATTCGTTGGTGTGACCTTTTTATGGATACGGTCTTTTTTTTTTTTTTGTCTTCTGCCCTCGAGGCCAAACAAACTCTTAATCGCTGCAGTTTGCTTTATCATCACGGGCGTCCCTCAGATTAGCATGTGTGATATGCCTGATGATAAAGCACATTGAGGCCAGTTAATCTGATGGCACCACATTAAGCAGTGCGGTCCTGACCTCACCATTGATAAACAATGAGGCCAGCTGAGAGCAGACCACAAAAGCCAGGCCAGCATCGGGGAGGGGAGGGGGGCTTAACAGATGGACGTGAATATATTTCACTTTATCTTAAATCTGATGTGTTTCTCCTGAGGCGTACAGAACACCCTACGATAACAGACGGCAGCAAATATAATAATTGCATCATAACTACAGGATAAAGAGCCAGTCGCACCAGAAAGTGGTGCTCTATTGTGTATTTTATGTTCCTGGACGGCAAGAGTTGCACTTTTCATTTTGTGGACGTATTTTTTATGGGAATGAACAACAAGCGGAAAGTGAGAACTGACACCATGTTGAACCTTTTTCCTTTTAATCGTGTCTTTATCTGCTCTAATTGGGCGTTCGGATCAGTTTTAATGTGCTTGGTTTGAATCTGCGCAGCATGACTGTAACACACGTACAAGTCTCGGTCACCTGTTGGTCCCACAGTCAGCTGCTGCCTTCTGCTCGCGTCCTATTGATGACATTCATTCATGAGATTTTAATCAATTGATTTGACCAACCGCTCTCAGAAGCTGTCTAATGATCTGGATGAAATGCGGGGGAGAAAGATCTTTATCTTTTGGAGGCTGTTTCCTGCTCATCATGTGGTTCAAAGCCCCCCCCCCCCCCCCGAGGCTGGCAGGTGTGGCGTTTTTGTTCCCAGGACCTGGACCGTGGACCAGCTGGGCCTGCAGCCCCGAGAGAGGGAACGCTGGCTCTTGTGGGAGCGCTGATTGATTTAGAAAGATATCTCCAGAGAAACATTGTTAACGCGATGGTTACTCCTTACTCATGGGAGATTGGTCTTTTTATTGTGACGAAAAAACAAAATGGTGGCATGAAGGTGAGGATCACAAATCAATCACACTTCCTCTTGTAATATTGCTGCTCTGATCCGCAGTAGAGCGTCACATTTGCTTACAGATATACTGTAGTTGACCTGGAGAAAAGAGTGAAGACTAACTAGGAAACAGCAAAAGTAAAAGCAAGTAAACGATGTGTGTGTGTGTAGTCCTGTTGCCAAAGTTACTGCGACCCTGAACTCTATCTCTGTTTCTTTCATATCTTTTCCAAAAAAGATAGATTTGGAGTAATTAAATGCTGACACACAATCAGTGGCAGGATATCCGGTGGCGTGCTCGTGTGACAACTGGCTGTAAAAGACCGTGTCCTCTGTTTAAAAGGCCTCCATCACGTCTACGTTTGATCATGATGGGTCTCTATACGTCCGTGTTACTCTCCCAGCACCACCTTAGTTTGGCAGGAATCCAGCGCAGCGCGGCCCGTGACTCATTAACAACATAATCGCTCCGAGTGTTTATGGCGGGCCGAACAAAACAAACCGCCTAATCGAGACAGACGAGGTTTGTCCGGCTCTAAAAACATTCCTGACATATTTGTGTTTGACCATCCGGCTGCTGGTGTTCCAGACATGGAGCTGTCAATCAGTGCTGTCATCGACCAACACAGAATATATTTAACCCTCCCAACCCAAAAAACACTTGAATGTGTTCTTTGGACAATCGCCAAAACTACACGTTTATTATAGACAAGCTGTAAATACAACAAGATCGTCAGATTTTCATCTTTCCGACGGTCTTTGAACACATCACGTGTGACAAACGTTTGTTTGAAAAAGCAACCAAATAAAAGCTTAACTTTGTGATATTTCATCAAAACGTTGTTCTACATGTCCCATTTCAAATTTAAATGGCTCAATAAATGAAGCACGTTTTTTGTAACGCTTGGGGACACTTGGAAAGTGTTGGGTGTATAGATTCCATTGTTTAACAATTTTTATAACATAAATTCAACTTGCGTTTTTTCTTTTTTATCATGTATGGCATGGAAACTGTTATACTGCACAGAAGAGTTGTTTGACTTCTCTCAACGCCCCAAAATATGCTTGGGGGTCAAATTTAGAGCTGGAGAATCCTGTTCTCTTTTTCTTTTTCTTTTTTTTTTCTTTTTTTCAGTAAAAATGTTCGTCAGTGTTTTTGTGGCTTTAGCTTCAGTTCGTTGTATTTGGTAAAGTTTGGTGGCGGAGCCTCCTTCCCCTCCTTCATGCTGTCATCAGTTTAATTGGCTTGTTGTTCATTGTCTGGCGGCTGTCGGAGGAGAAACGCAGCGCTGGACCTCACTGGTCCGTCTCCAAAAGGTCAGCCGAGCGGGCTCACTTGGCACAAAAGCAAACATGGAGCACTTAAAACGGGGAATTTCTCCCACAATGCCTCTTTGAGAGAGCGGACAACAGAAGTGAACGCTTTTGGCAGCGACGGTCTCTCACCGGAGACGGAGCTGAATCTGGAGACTTCGTTTGAAGCAAAGCTGTATTTTTAGATGAAGATACAAATAAGAACAAGTGGCAGCATTTTTCTTTTATTATTGGCCAAAAATTGCCAGTTTCTTCTTTAATTAAGATTATGCCGTTTACATGACGCAGTATAAAATCCAGATTATTGTCACATCGGGAATAACAGTGGGACATTAGTGTGTAAACGTAGTCGGTGAAGAACATGGGAGAAAGTACGACATTCAACACAAGTCAGGATTGACGTTATTGGTTAAGTATGTGTACACACACAAGGAATTTCACTCTTGTTTTTACTTTGCTCTTAATGTGCTTACACAGAAATAGGCATAATAGCTGAGAACAAGGGCAACAAAGCTGGACAAATACAGGTAGGGAGTAGTCTATAGACTGGACTAGTATGTACACACGTAGGTGGAAAAAGTAGGTGTGTATCTATGATATAATGTACACATAAAAAGCCCAAATGACCAACAACATAAATAAAATGTCTATACACGTCAAGAGAAAGCTGCATTTTAAAGCATCATTCATTACAAGAATAATTACATAAAATGATAGACGGAACATCTTTGTTTGTTTTTCCCGTACGGTCAAGACGGTGTAGGAATAGTGATGTCACATGAAGTCAAACAGGAGGACACACGGTGAACCTGCAGAGACTCGTGGTGCCCCACTGAGGAGGGAGGGTCTCCTCCTGCATGGGGCCGGTGGGTGGGTGGTGTTTTTCACCCGCCCATGGCTCCCCTCCTCCGCCTTAGTGGCTCCACTCAAGAGCTAAACAAACAAGAGGCTCCAGCCTGTCCTTGGTCAAGTGCAGGCCGGACAGTGGAGGTCATTTGGGGGGGGGGGGAGATAAAGGGAGGGAAACGGTGGAAGCTTTAAAGTGGTCCGAACAGGACTGAACAAGTAACTCATGGAGAGGAGGATGGAAAACGTTCAACAGGCAGACTTCATTTTCAGACCCATGTTAAGGACGGTGAAATGGAAAATGTAGGAAATTTGAGCTTCTTTATTGCTTTATTACTTAAGTCATTATGGTGGAAAAATGCCAAACCAGTTTCTCAATATCAGAATTTATTACTGATGATTATAAATGGATTATTTCTGGATTTTAGACCTTTTTGTTGGATAAAAGAAGCGTTTTGAAGACGTCATCCTGGGATCTGGCAAAATGTGTCTGCATTTTATTGACCAAACGGGTTAATCGCTGAAATAAGAACATCTTCACAGCCAGACACAGACTTTTAAGATACATTTTGCAGTTACTAGAAGTGTTTATCCACAGAGCCACATGCTCTCAGGATCAGATCCGTGCGTTCCCTCCAGGGGGCAGTGTTGTGAAGAGAGGGGAGTTACTGTTCTAGAGGAGGTTGAGTCCTGAACGGAGCGGATGAAGTCCTGAACCGCTGCTCAGGGCAACTTCACGCTGCAGCGAGCTGAATAGGCTGATTAATGATGTACCTCACAGTCTCTGGAGTAAAGGGGAAACTTATCCGTTCCTCTTTATAGTCGGGTAGTTGAGGAACAGTGAGTGACACAAACTAAAAACAGCCCTTGTGATTGATCATTACCTCAATGAACAAAGCGGTATGCAACCCTTTCTAAATTAAATACTACAGTTAATGATTCAGTTTAAGCTGGTTTGGCTGAGAATGATCCTTCTGATCCAAAAATGATTACTAGCACAGATACATTGCACCGGTTTTGTTCTTTTGCAATTAATTGTTATTACCTGAAACAAGCTGAGGGATAAATCATAATTGACCCAATAAAAGATGAGAAACTGGTTGGAACTTGGCCGAGAACCGGGTGTCGGAAAAGTTGCCCAGAAGCAGCTGATTGGAGCCAGAAGTTATAAATCTGAGGTGGAGCTCAGTGCTGTAGAGCCAGAAGCTGTCATCCAGCAGGACTAATCACTTCAGGGTGATTATAACTACGACTTTAAAGAATATGCACAAAGATTCCCTAAAAAAAGTTACTCTTCCAAAAGTCCTTTTTGGAGCCTTTTGAAGTCTTGGTTTCAGTTGTTTAAAGATGGAGAGGGAGTCCTGTTAAACCTGCACATTAGCTCTTTTGTTTTGCATTTGATATTAATTTATAAGGGAACACAAACCTCTGATTCTCAGATATTTTAAGGGTATTTCTTTAAAATGCATCGGGTGAAACTGACCCCGAGAGTGTGATTTATAAAACGTTCTATTACGGCAGTAAGTTAAACTTGATGAGTTTTTCATGATGCAAACAAAGGACCGCCATCGTTTCCAAACTTGGCTGTATTGAGTTCCTGTTTGTGTTGTATTGGTGTAAATCTTTCTGTTCAGCTCTGGAATGTGAGGCAAAGAGTTCTGCTCCTTGAATCCGACTTGTCTGTGAGTAAATGTGGTGTTTTTGGGTCACCGCAGTACTTCAGAGAGACGTTAGTGCTGTTGTCTTTTTGTCTAAGTTCACACTAGTACTCCCTGTGCACTTGAATTTTTCAATAAGAGTTCAACAGGCTGTAGGTTGTAGACTCAGCTCAGCTGGATTTGGATATCTCTGCATTCCTCTGACAGATGGTCCTAAATGTTGCTCTGTAATTTTATCCTCTGATTTAGAAGTTTGTTTCGATGTTCAAACGACAAAGAATAATTTTGTGTGTGTGTGTGTGTGTGTGTGTGTGTGTGTGTGTGTGTGTGTGTGTGTGTGTGTGTGTGTGTGTGTGTGTGTGTGTGTGTGTGTGTGTGTGTGTGTGTGTGTGTGTGTGTGTGTGTGTGTGTGTGTGTGTGTGTGTGTGTGTGTGTGTGTGTGTGTGTGTGTGTGTGTGTGTGTGTTCCATAATTGAGCTTGTCGTTCTCCAATGCTGCGTTTATCCTCGTGCACTGCGGCTGCACCAGAGGAAGAATAGAAGAGTGGAAAGTGATAGCACCAGGAATAACTTGATGTGTGATTACACAGCAACATGACCAACTGAAGGTTGACTCACCCGCTAACTTTATGGACTACTGTGCTGTTGGTTCTTTTGGAGCGCTGTTTGTTCATTAGTTATTTAAAGTTTGGGACTGAGACCGGCTCAGTGAACCTGTTCGTAAAGGTACAGTGATTGTTCTTTAACATTTCGAGTGCAAGATGTACTTTTGGTGTGAATGTTTCAGTTACTGCCGATTCAGGTCTTGTCTGGGATGAATGCTATCGGTTGTTTATGCACATTTCTGTTAAATGCAGTATGTAGAGTTACTTTTAAGGAGAAGGTTTTGGGAAAGAGCAAATCTATTTATAACCTGCATGGTAACTAGCCTCAGTCAGGGTGATGTTCCCAACGTCGACAGTTTATTAGGTTGAACATTAACTAATCTCCGTGCTCTAAATATCACGTTAACAACTTAATTTTATGGCACTTGATAATGTCTCCAATATTTGATCTTTGCTCTATTATTTCACTGTTATAGGCGTGGTAGCAGCGTAGCTCTTAGGATCAGCATGCAGCCTGAAATATCAAACAAATATTACAACAAATATTTGATTTGTCGTGAAGTTTTGTACAGACATTCATGTTCCCCAGAGGATGAATTGTAAGAACCCTAGTGCTGCCTTATCTTTACTTCTAGCGCCAAAACGTGGCCAAATGCCTGCAAATAGGGCTGGGCGGTATATCGGTTTTAATTTCCCGTACGATATGAATTTTTCATATACCGGTGCACAGCCGAAAACAACTTCTGTTGCTCTTCAACAGGCAGCAAAATATATTGTTCGCTGCTAGGAGTGCTACGGACGGAGCTAGTTGTCTTACCTGTATTGAGAGGGAACCCTAGTCATGGTCATAACTTTATAACAACAATTAACAACCCACAACTAACGCTCTTTAACAGGGCAAAACACCACGACACAACAGTTTGTGACAGATAAACAATTTGTAGCACTAATAATTGTACATTTATAAAATTTCACTGCCGAGCTGCATGCTGGGTAAAGCTCGCTAACAGTCTGCTAACAGCTGTGAGAGGCTCTGTCACGGCAGTAACGTTACATTAAAGAGCGATGCAGGATGAACAAAGACTGAACAACAAAAGGTATTTAGGTCAGACACATATGCAACGCTGATTACCGTAATATGTGTGGTATTTGTTATAAATGTACGTTGGTAGTAGACGGTGATAAGAAGCTGTACATGGAGGGGCTTCTTCTTCTTTAAATTCCATTGGCGGATCGCAACCAACTTGCATAGTGCATACCGCCACCTACTGTACCGGAGTGTGCATATTCAGGGTAACCTTTTCTTCACTGTTCTGATAATAAAATAAAATTAGATATATATCTCTATCTCTCTAAAGAAATAAACCTAAACAACACCTACTAACAACTAAATCCTACGGTCTAATCCCGTTTCTTTCCATGGAGGAGGGGCTTAGGACCCGGGGGAATGTAGGTGAAGAAAACAGGAAGTGACGGAACGGAAGACACGCCACACAAACGGCTGTTCACCGCTCGCTGGCCGGCTGTTTCTTTTCAGCGTTAATTAATTAATTAATGCTTTCACGTGAAAAAAAAATACCGTGATATACCGTGAAACCGTCAAAAATACCGTGAAATGCATTTTTGGTCATACCGCCCAGCCCTACCTGCAAAAGTATTGGCATTCCCATGAGCCTCAGCTGTACTTTGTGTTCAGTGCTAATCAACAAATATTAGCATGTTAATAAGCTAAATATTATAAACCTCATACCTGCTTACCAGCATCAGCATGGTGACATTAGCATTTACTTTAAAGCCCCGCTGTGCCGAAGTACATCCTCACAGAGCTGCTAGCATGACTTTAGAGGCTTTGTCTTGTTGCATAATGTCCATGGGGGGGATCCTCTTTGTCTACGTAGAGTAGAAGATTTTATATGAAGCTCTGTTCTGATGGGACGTCTTTACTTTTTATCCACTTAGAAGTAGCTGGAAGTGTTTTCTTTTCCTCCTCTGACCTTGTGACTTTGTTCTCCGGACAGTAAAAGAAGTAAAGAAAAGGAAGACAAAAAATCCCTTCGGCTGACTCTTTTTTTTTTTTTTTTTTTTCTCATTCCTGTAAGTTCCTCCCTCCCTCGCTGGGATAATTGAAAGGCTTTGAGGCCGGCTGAACTCAGCAGGCTCACGTAGGACATCAAAGGGGAAGCGAACGGTTCGGACAGCACAAGCTGGGGGTCAACGCCGCGGCTACAGCGCTGCCGATCGGTGGTGAACGGCAGCGCTCAGGCGTCCGACTGTTCGTTCTTCTGCAAAAGCTTCAAAGCCATTTCTTAATGAGGGCCAGACGCAGAGCTGAGACGACAAGTAGCCTCCGCTCGTCCTTCGATTACGCCGACACGCACAGAAATATACAGTATTTTATCTGGTGACTTCGGTCGTTGTCTTCTATTCTTACGGAGATGCTCCTTTAGAGAAACCACCTGGGCACACTCGTGTCTATTCCACAGGAAGATAAAATGCTTCACACACTGCTGCACACGCAGTTCGTGATTTCATGCCCTTTTTCTGAAGCTCTGACTAAAAATATCCCAGTTTCCTCCGGAGGCTCTTTCCCCTCCATTAAACCGTTGCCTCTGCTTTTTATTAGGGGAAAAACCAGCCCGTTGAATATTCAGCGCAGCGAGTTTGTGAACCTTTACGGCCCTCTCTCAACTTCTCAAGCTGTGTACTGTTGACACACAAGTTACAGAACCTGAGCTCTGTGTTGTTTTCACAGTGGAAAAAGTGAACTGTCGCACCACATCTTGGCAAGACTGTAATTGGTCCCTTTATATGGCACACGAATGGGTCTAGACTCACTGCGTGGCATTCGGGCCTGTTTCACAATAACGACGCTGATTGATTGACTTTTTTTACCCTGACTTTGTTTTTAAGAAACATTAATGAACTTCAGCAACTTCCAGAATTCAACTTCTCCTCCCAAACAAGTGGCAACCTTAAACTCATCTCTCCCTGTTTCTAATGCAGCTTTGAACTTTGTCCTAATTTGCCATCGTGTTGTTTTAAAGCTGAAGTTTGAGATGACTTCAATGAAGGCAGGTATTGGGGGGGGGGAAGTAATTTGTTGTCACCGGATTCAAAATGAGTGTTCACTAATTATAAAATTGTAGAGACTAGTAAAGTATTTATTTTCTTGATTTGCTATATTACTTAATTTGCCCTTTCCGTCTCCGTTCAGTCACACACTTTCCTTCAGTATAGAGCTGCAACGATCAATTCATCAGATGATTGTTTTCTTTATTATTCAATCGATTGTTTAGTCAAGTGATCGGTTCCCAAACTGCAGGACATGTACCACTAACGGTGGTCGATTTATCTCCAAATGATGATACATGACTCCGTTTGATTGCTGGTTAGTTTGCAGCTGTTGTTTTTTTTTCTTTCCTGAATCCCTCAAATCACAGTAGATAATTTAATCGGCTTCCTTTTGAACACACACACACACACACACACACACACACACACACCTCTCTCTCCCCCCCCCAGTGAAGAGGAACCTGACCTGAGTGACTCTAATCAGTTGGCATGCACCTGCAGTTCTTGTCATATTTATGCAACAGCTGAGGAACAAAACGAGTTGTTCTGGTTTGTCGGCTCGCGGCGCGTCGCTGCTGTTTGTGTTCTTTACACTTGTGAGTCGTACTCGGATCACATCAGGACACTTTTAAATCCGTCTGTCTTTTCAGTTAAACACGGATCATGGTGAGTGTTTTATATATTTTCTTATATATCTTATCAACTTGTAGATATTTAAGTTTAATGCCTTGGGGACAGATTGTTTTCTCCTGTAAATGCTTTGAAACTGACTACGTTCTAATCTTAATGATGTCTTCGTCTCTGTTTCTATGATACTACAGCAGTAAGCAGAGCTATTGATGATGTTTTTAGCTTCAGTTAGTCAAAAGTACAAACTCTGATCACACTCGGTTAAAGGATTTAAAGCCTCTTAAGAACTGTGACTAACTAGTTTTGCAGAGTTAACATAAATGTGGGTTTTAATACGCGTGTCCTCATCGAGGCTTCATGTTGCTGTATAAGACGGGGTAGATATTAGCAGCTTATTTCTTACATTACATAACTTTACCTTTTGTTTGGAGGAAAATAACATTTGGTGCATTTACAGACTTGACTTTTTAGTTTCACTCCACCTCACGATTCTTATAGATGATAGCAATCATCTTTTTCTGTGTTTAGTCACTTGTGAGAAAATAAAATGATCTAAATGCAGTTTAGCAGCAAGTATAGCATTTAATCAGCTGATCAGATGATCAAGATAAGAACACTTTAATCATGTTTTTTCCCTCATTGCAACATTATTTTCGACATTTTTCACCTAATTGAGGTCACGTGACGGCTCGTTGCCCTTTAAAATGTTGTGATGGACCTGATTGTACACTAAGAGCACTTGATTTAACACTTCCACTGTTGACACGTTCATGTTTCAATAATAATGGCCTCGTAACTTAATGACGGCTCACTGAAGGAGCTCATTCTAACGAACACATACCCTCACTTTTGATACTTTGAGTGCTGAAATGACTTCTCTTCTCTTCCTTAAAGGGAAACTTCGCCTATTTACTTTTTTTTTGTGTATAATAACAATAATTTCTCTGCTATATAGAGAAAGCTCAGCTCTCCTGCTGTGCCTACATGTACCAGGATGCATTGCGCCTGAGCCGCAATTTTGCTACGATTGCTAAACAAACACAATAAACTAAATTAATCAAATATTCTTACAACTAAACCGAATAATATGTTCTTCTGAATTTGAGTTTCTCTCTCTTGCGCCAGACTGAGACGGGCTCAAAGCCTCGTTAACTCATTAAACACACTTCATTCAAAAACAGGCCTTGTTTAGCCGTTCCACTGTTCCAACAAGTAGCTTTCGTGGTTTGTTCAGAATAAACCTTAGTTCACAGAGTGAGATGTGTAAATATGCGTCTCTGCTCGCTGTATCTCTGCCGTGCGGACGCTCGGAGGCCTCTTTGGGAAAGAGAACTAAATTTATGTTCTGCCTCCAGTTTATCTTCAGGATTTTGAGGAGTGTCTCCAGCACACCTCTGTCCCAGTCAGGAGGACAACTTCATGCATAGTAAAGCACTCATGCCTCACTCTGTCGGGGTTGTTGGAGACGACAGCCAACGAAAACTCAGAGGGCAAGAGAACAAGGACGTTTATCAGGGACATTGCGCCCCAAATCTAAAGTAGCACTGATGCACTCAATCAGTAACAACTCTCACTGTAAACCTATCTTTGATAAGTAAAGATAAGGTTGAAAATTGGCAGATTTTCCTTCTTTTTTTTTTAAGTTGAAAGCTTGAATCCAGGACTCGTATATATCTTGTGATGTCGCCTCTTTTACTGCAATACTTCTTCTTCCACCAATTGAATATCAGAATGATAAAATATGTTGCTTACTATTCAAATGTGTTGCTAAACACAAGTAGGCGACAAGTTTTGACTGACTTTTGCTCCTGATACCCGGTTAACATGTCTTTTATTTTGAAAGATCATCTCTGGTATGGTCCCAGGTGATGTGTCGGGTGAATATTAAGTGATCATGGCTTCCTGTTTCCTCTCTGCCTTCACCTTCATCTGCTTAGAGCTGCAGTGTTGGTTAATATTTCCCCGCTCATGAAAAGGCTTTCCGTCGTCTGCCTCACTCGCTGGTCCTCAACCACGTTGAGTTGAAGGTCCTCGCGAGGCCGAGAGAGAGACGGCAGGTTCTTAACCGCATTAGCTCGCCCGTGCTCTTCACCTGGAGGCCCAGCGGAGGGGTCGGTTCCACCCTGAGCAGCCTAAAGTCCTGCTTCCTCTTATAGGACACGGATCGGTTGGCTGTCATCTGAGGAAGTCGTCTAATCTTAGCGGTGAAACTTATCCCCCCTCCTCGGAGGGAGGCCGGGTTTAGACTCGTTTACGGGGACTCGGTCAGTGTTTGCTACCTGTGAGCTGTGGGAGGAAGTTGGAATGAGAGATACAGGTAAGAGGCATGACTGTTAGAATACAAGTGACCACATTGCTGTTGGTATAAAGGTTCAGAATCAGCCGTTGTATTGATGTTTTTCTTCTTTTCTTCAATAATAACAGAGAAAAGCGTATGTGACCTTCTATTCTGCTACGCAGCAACATGGCATTCAGTTAAAGATCAACATATTGAGCAACTCACATTTTAACTCGTAATTCACAACATGCTGGTGTTCTTGCATAATATCTCAGTAAAACTGTGGATTCACTTGAAATGAAAAGACTTCAATGTCTCGTGCAGGAGTTTAAAACGGGCCTTGAGCTTTCAGAATTCTATGTTTGCATTGAAAACGAGGTGTTAATGTGTTCTGGGTGCTGCAGGTTAAATCCTGCAGGGTCAGACATGCAGATTAAATACAGATTTCCAAGAGACACGGTAATGATCATAAATACAAAACATACGATATTATAACCAAGAGTCTTTTAAAGACGAGACGCTCTCAAAAGCCCAAATGTAAAGAAGAATAAGGTTTCATGTGCCAACTTCTAGCAGACTAACTAATGCCGTTATGATGACACACAGCTTCTTCTTTGTATTTCCTCTGCTTGCATCGTATATCTGAGGATGTCCTGCTCCTTCCTTCAGGTTTGCTTTCTTGCAGCCCATGGAACGGGACGCTTGGGAGATGTTTGGTCAGTCTAACGGTTGTTGTTCAGAACGTTTTTGCATGAAGTTGGAACACAACGGCTTGTATTTCGGGTTGAATTGCTCTCTTTATATGCACACTATACACGCACATCAACACAGGGCCAGTATGAGATATTTGTTGAGATGTGAACGTGCACGTCGTGTCTTTTATTCGTGTTTGTAGTACCTTTTAAGCTTCTTTTCGTCTCCGTTACAAACCCGCCTACCAACAGGAGATAAATGGAGAAGCATGATTCCTGTTAGTCATGTTAGTCTCTCTGCACACTTATTATTGTGAGAGGTGTCGTGTAAGTTCAGACCCTCCGGCGAGGCTTCAGTGTGCGTTACATGTCAGTAATGTGGCTCCAAATCTTTTCCTGTAACAACATCAAGGTGCTTTTCAACCCAATGGAGGTCTTGTGACTATTTGAAGATTCTTCCTAAAATATTAGTTTTTGTTATTAATTAATGTGATATTTTCCATGAGCTGTATTGAACCTGATTGGTGCATCTACTTTCACCTCTTCCACCTGTCCTACAGAACACCTTTCAAAGGCATTTGGTGCTTTTCCTCAGGAGGAGAATCATCTTCCTGTTTTTGTACCCTTTTGTAGGCAGATTCATCTCCTAATGTTGCCGTGTGAAATGCTAATCAGACGTTTCTAGAGGCTAACTTATTCCCTCGCTGTAGTTCCTCGTAAATGTAAAGTAATAAAAGTAGCTCAGAGGAGGAGGGGGGGGCTGCGGACTAAATAGATTTCAGTCTATTTGGACGCTGGAACAGCCCGGTATGCTCCGAGTATCTCTTTCTTCTCCGTATCACATCTATAGTCGTTCCTCGGGATGACGGACAGTTTGGATTTAGACGCAGTGGCGCGATGACGTCGCCGCGCTGCATTATTTTGCTGCATACTGTAAACAAAGATGTACATGTGCTGCTGCTGCTCGCCTGCAGAGTGACCTTACTGGTGATTCTACAGGTTTTGTATTTCATTTTGAAGATGTATGATTTTTTTTTTTTTTTTTCAGTTTGTGCTGATTTGTCACTGAATAAATCGCTGAGGTCCTGAGGTTTTCCAAACATTGGCAAACTCATTAAATGCAAGTGAGCTGCTGATTTAGCAGATATCACTAGTAGTGAAATACACGCTTGTCTTATTTCTTAAAGAAACCTCTAGGCGGCATGGAGCCCACTTCTAGGAGCTAGTGATCAACGGGTCAGGTGGTCCGAGGTCAGCAGTCCTACATAGAGGGTCTCAAAGAGGTCTGGGTCTCTCTGAGCCAAGCGTTACTCCTCCAGATGCTCCTTGAACAGACCAGGCCTCGCTGTGGCCCATGACGTTTCTTTATGAAGGAGAATAGCTCTTTTGTCTCTGCTCATAATGCATCCATTGATGATGAGCAGGCCAGAGCACACTGCACCTCTATGCTCATAAATGTCAGACGCAAACACACCTGTGAAAAAAGCCGAGGTCAGCGCCGGCGACCGCTTTAAGTGGGCTTCAGCTTTCACAGACAAGTGGAATATCACTAAGTACATTTACTCAAGTACAGTTTTGAGGTACTTTACTGAAGGACTTCCACTTTTTACTCCACTACATGTATTTGACCGCTTTAATTACCAATTACTTAACTTAACACGCATTCTTTGAAGATTAAATTGGAGGTTTCCAACCTTTTTAACTTAATAAACTCTCTAGTAGCAGCAGTTCCACCAAAAGAGACATTTCCCCTCAAACTTCTCACATGGTTTTCAGATTTGTGCATCAGACCTTTTTGTTTTTCATTCCCATTAATCATCTCACGGCCTCAGGAGGGGCCCGATGCCCGATGCCAACCCCGATGAGGTTGGGAACCTCTGGGCTACACTACAGAACTCTATTTTAAGTATTTAAACTTGCTCCACCTTGAGCAGCTACAGCATTAAAATGCTTTTACTTTTAATACTTAAAGTAACTTTGGTTCAGATTATTTATATATATATATATATACACACATACACATACACACACTAGTACTTTTACTTTATTTTCATTTGTCAACGTATTGAACCATAAATAAAACAGATTTAATTTTTTCGGATTTTTGCCGATCATTTCCAGCTCATTTTATCCAAATGCATAACATCAAGTCTTAACAAATATTAACGTGTTATTATGTCTACTGTTATAATGATGGCCGTCGACGAAATACAATCATTTTCAAAAAGTATATTTTACGCCCATTTTATCAACTCTGCGTATCCGTCATCTAACGACCTAGCCTATCGGAGGAAAATGTTTATTTCTGGCTGAGATATTTCATATTGAAGCGGTTTATCTGCATCTTTATCTCGTGTTTAAATCCGTTGGACTGACGGGACTTTTTGTTCAGAGATGTTTGAAGCTTTTTCTGGTGTTTTCATGTTTGACCTGTCTGCGTTTGGCTCTTTACGACTAACCTCATGTGTGAGTAAAATGCCTCCTTTTGTGTTCCGTCTCAGTCTGCAGGCTGCATGGTAATCTGGACTTGATGCATGGCAGTTGCATGACCGCAGTAGGTCTTGTTGTGGGACTGAGAGCACACGGCTGCAGCCATGGCTCAAACCATGCACGTGAATGGCAATGGCTCAGGTAAACCAACCCTTTTGTTCATTATTTATCATACGATGTTCTGTTTGCTTTGTTTTTTGATTGTGCATGTATTGGAGATACTCTAGCATGTTCTATGTTTATCATGTTAAATTAAGTTTGGTACCTTTGTGTGTCGCACTGAATCATCACGGTCCTATTGTAGCAGACTGTTGGTTAATAATATACTCCGACATGTCAAACGATCCCTCGCTGCCTCATGAACAACATGTGCTCGTCCTTACTCAAATATAACGGAGCTGGGTGAGGACACAAAGAGCTAAATGTAGATGAAGGTGTCCAGTTCCAGGGATGCTTCAGGCCATTCTATTTAACCGGTGAGCTCCTGCATCACATCTGTCTCTGTCTCAACGCCACACACAAGTGAAGGCCTTCCATTCTAGCATGAAATAGCATATTTTATTTTTTTACCTGAAGTCATTCAGGAGCTTTTTAGGCATTAAAATATGAGTTTACATCAGTGGAAGTGATCAGTGCATATGTAATGCATGGCATTTAAAGCTTTGTAGCATCGGAATGAATGAGACTGATTGATCACTTGTATCTAGAGCGTGAGTGATATGGTTGAAATTAACTTAATTAAGTTTTACACATTGGTTTTGCAGACATATGACGTACTATGAATTTGCAGTTGTGGGAAATTAAGTTAGAAATAAATCAATTTAAACTCCTTTAAACTGTATAAACAGAGTCTCTCTTCACCAAGTAAAACTAGGAATAAACAAATAAAACCATGTTGTTGTTTTTTAATTACAACTTTATTTGTATTGATTTGGAAAATTATATTATATGATATATCAGTCTACATTAAGTCTATAAAAACAAAGGTTATTGTTCTTTCAGTATAATTTCAGTCAGATTCAGCAGAGGTTAATTCAACTTTTTTTAAATTTGTGCTATGTATTTCCTCACATAATCTTTTCACGGACCTCTCACAGTGGAGTCGATACGTTTTGATTTAAGTTTGACATTCCTGCAAGTATGCAAGTTATCGCTGCAGCTCTTTTGCTACTGAAACACGCTGAGGTTGTGCGTTCACACGGCGCAACATGCAGAGAAGATTTGCACGCTTCAGTGTGAAATAAACGCTGTCAGCTCCAAACACACACCTGCAGACGACTCGCATTCCTGTCCACACTAACGGGAGAGAGTGAAGCTTCTTACTTCCAAAATCCCTCCAGGAATGCACAGCATGCAGGACAGATGCTCTCAGCGTCAGTCTGCCACCACCGTTGAGATTCCACTCTCTGAGAGTTATCTTTTATTTAAGTACGTAGATGTGTGGATTCACTTCAAAGGCTACGAACCCAACAAAGGGTATTTTATTGTCCATTTTTGTTACAGAATGTGAAAAATGCTGAGGAATGCTACGCTAACACTGCTAACCCCCCCCCTCTTGCAAACTGTAAAAATAGCTTCTCTGCAGTGTTGGCAGTCAACATACCAATGTGGTCACCTGCTGCACCGAGAGAATTTCAAGAAGAGATTCACTCGACATTAATAAGTTGATGATCAGGTAGACGGCCGGATATCTTGAGGAGGAACTAGTGTGACAGTTGTTGGTTTTAGAAGTTGAAATATTACCTGTAAAGTTTTTGTTTTGTTTGTGGTACCCAGTTCTTTTAAAGGGGAGTTTCTCAGCCTGTAAAACACTTTGTCTAATGTCTTCTGTTCTTCTGGAGGAGCTTCACCAAGTCTGTTGTCTCGGGTTGGTCTTCAGACTTTAGTAGATTTTATTTTTTTATGGAAATACAAAGTGGAGCTGTGGAGTGTGAAAGATGTAGGCGTTTACTATTAGCCTGATGAAGTGCTATTAAGTTGCATTATGGGAAGTGTAGTATCCCTTTTTGGGGGGGGGGGGCTCTCTTACGCTAACATCCTTTTCATAATTCTGACATTTTTAACAAGACAACTACAAATCATGACGATCTGAAGTGTGTTCAGGTTAATTGCACCAAAACGCTGCAGATGCTGAGTCATGGCTCACAGCAGACCGTCACGGCTCTGGTCTGACCTGAATGCCTCCAGTCTGTCGTGGACAGAAACCACAGAGAGCGATGGGTCCAGCCCCCCCGCTGCTCATTCAAACCCTCTACAGTGGTTTTGTTTCTGTCACCCAGCTGCCACTTGGAACAACCCCGTGGTGCTGTTTTCCTCCTCTGCCCCATCAGTCACTTTCTTTCTTGTGTTTATGTAAGTGCTGTTAGCTTATCATCATGTGTGCCGACGGGGCGGAGCTCTGCGTCTTTGTAAACTAAACGGTTCAATAGTTTGTTTGTTTGAATGGATGTAGAACTGGTTTTAAGTGTGACTGTAGCTTTAGTGAGCCAGTCGGGCTGAACAGTATATTCATTCAGAGTCAACAGCGAATGCATGTACAGTACAGCAGTCACGCTGCAAGAGATGCAATGTACTGAGGCATTAAAGCCGTCCATTGTGCACTAAACCACTTTGTTTTCAATAGAAAATTAAAATGGCTCCCTTGTTTACCATGCAACTGGAGAAACAGAAACATCAGGGTCTTGTGTAGATTGTTGAATGATACAGCAAGATAGCTTAGCATAAAGTATGGAAACATGGGGAAACGGCTAGCCTGACTCTGTTCCAAGGTAACAAAACCCACCTACCAGCAGCCTTAAAGTTCGCTCAATAACACGGAATGTCTCGTTTATCAGCTAAAGTTTCTATTTTTTTTTAATAAAAAGGTAGAAACTGGTTCACTAGAAAGAAACCAGTGCGTCATGTCTGATTGTTTTGCTTGACCATGTATGAGAAAAGACCGATGTGGGCAAAGCTCTTCAAGCTGCCTCGATGTTTGCAGAGGAAGCCCAAACATTTCCTCTGGTCTGCATCATCATGTACCGAGTTAAGTTGTTGAATTTGGCAGCGGAGTCTGGCTCGGCCCTGTGACTTTCTACAAGAAGCTAATGGGTCACAGTGGGCGGCTCTGCTCTGCTCCGTCTGTCCTGAATGTGTTTAAAAAAGGGCAGGAATGTGCAGCTTTAATGTACTCATTGTCTTTTTAGCTCCGTTTCCTGTTTCCTGGTGTTGAGCTGCTGCACTATGAGGCGTTGATTAAATGCTGGCTCTACTTTTTCTTGTGAGTAATTAGGCGTGTAGACCTCGCAGGCAGAGCCAGGAAATACCAGCCTGGTTGTATGAGAAAGGGCCTGTGTGTGTGTGTGGGGCCACCAGAGACCCCTTCACCCAGGCACTTACATCATACTTTGTGCTTACTCCGTGTAAAGCACCGAGTGTAACCACTACACGGTCTTATTCCACTCTGCAACTGTGTGTGTATAAGACCTGTGTAACGTCTTTGTCTCATGACTTTGTACGGAAATATCTGCCGATTTCTTTATTTGTTGTCTTGACTTTAGAGTGCTGCAGGCGTGACTCATTCTGTCGGCCAAGCAGGAAGTTAGCATCGTGAATTTTCAACTGGATTTTGGATTATTGCAGAAAATAAGTTCTGTGGCAAACAAACGTTTATGATACTGATACACTCCACATTTTTATTATTTTTGACGGGTGAATGCAATCGGCTGAAGTAAAAAGCTAACGTCACATGACTTCACGTCATCACCACGAAGCTAAAGACGGACGAGCACGATGACGTTTAATAGTCTCATTTAGCCACTTGTTAGCGACGGCCTTTTTTAGACGCTTAAAAGCTTAAAAATTGACGAGAGGAGTATTTACTGACTTATTTTATATCGTAGAACAAAACGTTAAATCTAAGCTTGTGTTAACCACAGGAATCTATTAATGTGTATATAATATCACCTTTATACGTGCATAACAAGCTGCATGTTTTGCAGCATGAAGAAGCCTGTAATGTGTGGGTTTAGTTTTCTAGATATAAAGAGAGACGCACATATTGTGATTTCTGATTCGATAACAAACTTGCAGACACGTTTAGGCCAGTCGCCTCATTTATTCTGCCTCTGAGGGCAGTGTGTCTAAAATTAGACTTTTTACAGAGCCAGTGCAAAATAAGCCAAGTCCTGGTTGTTTGTTTTTCCCTCACAGATTTTAACATCAAGGCCCAAAGTTGGCCTTCAGCACAGTATTTTAAGAGCAAACACACAAAGAGGGAGAGAGAGTTCATGGGTTTAAAGTTACTGAAAAGGAGTCTCAGAAAGGTTTTAGATGAACGAGTGGAAAAAATATATTCAGAAAAGCAACAAAGATATCTTTATTTCTCAATAAAGACAACTCATGAGACGCCCCAAAGCTTGCATGTATATTAAAGAGGTTTTACACGGAGTGTCACAAAGTGTGAATAATCGGACCGAGGGCTTCTTCTTTCGGACATCAACGTATTTGACTTTAATTTCAAAAGAGCAACTGTGTTCAGTCGGCACCTGGTTTCAGTTGGAGGCTCTGGCCTGGAAACACGTGTGAGAAGTAGCTGCTGGAAACATACCAGCTGCCGCAGAATGAATGCACAGATGATGTTGGATAATTGGGCTGAAGTATTTTAATGTCCCAGCTGAGAGACGAGAAGCCGGGCGTGTGTCCCAAGCTCTGGATGCTGTTTTAGGTTGTTGACTAAATGTTTAGTTCAGCGATTCATTGTTGGATAAACTCGTGTTTTCAAAAATACTGAGGGAAAAAAAAAAACGAGGTCAGCAACAAACTATTGTTTTCATTATAGATTAGTCTGTTTAGTTTTTCATTTAATCGATTTGTTTTAGTCTATAAAATAGTGAAAAATGTCGTCCACAACTTCCAAATGTTCAAAGTCATCTTTACATTTTCAGTTTTGTCCGACCAACGGTCCAAAACCAAAATATATTTGATTTCACAGCTGTACGAAACGTAGAAAAAGCTCAAAATTCTCACATTGGAGACGTTAGAAAACAGATGTTTGGTGGTGGTGCGTGATAAATCACGATTATGTAAACGACAGATTAAATGCAGAGAGGGGCCGGCGTTAATGAGAACAAAGTCATGAATCGGAAGAATAAAAAGATAATTTCGTTTACGTTCTAAAACACAAATAAAAAAACATCCTCATCTCTTCACAAAAGTTCTGGATTTTGAATGAATGCAGCTCAAGACACGCGTCATCCAGCTGTGTCGTGTCTGGGCGTGACGAAGCGGTGGCGTTTGACCCGGGAATGACAACAGGCTGCACTCTGCTTATTGGCCGGAGGTTTTAACCCCGTGTGGGATCCAAATTATCTTTGCTGACGCCCAGAAGAGTCCCGAACACAGTAAAATAATAAGAAGAGGAAATGCAGGCAGGTTCTCTGCAGATACGGACACCACCACGTCCTTGTAATGGGTCATAAGTGATGATTAAGAGGCATTATAGACGACTATATAGGCCTAGACGACGACTAGGAGATGTTGTAAAGATGTCACATTTCATAATAACGTCGTAGTTGTTTAATGGAGGAGACCGTCTGTGTAGCTGTTGTGTAATCTCTGTCAACTGGACAACGTAACAGCTGCTGATAACTGGAGGCGACTCCCGGGCTCTCGGCCCCGTCACTGCAGCGCGACCCTTCAGTTGTCCCGTGTTCATGAGGTCATCGCTCAGCTGTCCAGGGTCTCGGTGGTACCAGAGGGCCGCCTGTCACACGTGTGTGTGTGAGAGAGAGAGAGAGAGAGAGAGAGAGAGAGAGAGAGACATGGCTGGTCAGAAACTTGTGGGGGGGACCGGGACCAGGACCAGACAGCACAAGACCGTGACTGTGCTGCTGCCTCACGGATTATTTATACCAGTCAAAAGAAACAGGATGTGCTTATTTCAGGTCTGTGCAGGAGGAAACACAAAGCGGGTTCTGTTTTAAGATTAAGATGCTCTTAAACTTTCCAGAAAATGTTCCTAAAGGACAAATCGGCATGAATAGATGTAAACGCTTGCGTTAACTTTTAATTAGTAACATATCTGGTTTAGGGGCTGCAACTAACTGTTATTTCGGCAGATTATTTAGTTAATCAGTTTTTTTTTTCCAATAAAATAGTGATACACGGCCATTATGAGTTCCAAAAGCCCCAATGGGAAGTCTTCGGCTTATTTTGTCCAACCAACTGTCCAAAATCCTCCCAAAATTTCAATTTACCATCAAATTTGACAAAGAAAAACTGATTGTTGTTGGTCATTTATCAAGAAACAAATGGATAAACGTTGGTTCCAGCTTCCTAAATGTTTGATTTGTTATCATATGTTTTTATATAATTGTATAAAAGTAGAGCTCTTACTTGGTGAAAGTTTGCTCTGCAAAGTATAAATGCTTGACATGTACAGTAGCCGAGTGATCCATCTCAACAACAGGCCGTCATTGTCATGAGTTCACCTCCCCTCCAACTCAATAACAGGACTCTTATTTGGGAATGGAAGCTCTGGGCTCAGAGCCTCGCGGATTGGAGGAGGCAGCTGTCCAATAGTGATGTAGAGCAGTGCTGTGCTTCAGTTTACACCAATAGTGGAACTTTTTATGCCCCCCCCTCCTCCTCCTTTATGGAGAGAGGAGAAGAAACAGCAGTTCTGTGGCTCAGGTCTGCAGTTAAATCCTGTCCAGCAGAGAGACGCGGTGAAGAAGAAGGAAAAGTAAAATGCTGCCGGTCTGAGGTGAGTGCAGCTTGAACAACGAGGTGGTTTTTAGCAGCGGGCTTTAAGCCTTGTAATTGCCTCCTTCTGTTTGTGTCTGAATGGAAAGGATTGACGGGGAGAAGACGTTAGCCGGAGCTGGCGGGCTGGACTGGAGGGGAAGAGCCGGGCTGTTTATTTCCAGCCTGTGTTTGCTTTAGTCGCTGAGAGTTCCAGGCATACCAAGAACAAGACGCTGCTTTTAGCCAACGCAGAGTGAATGTAGTGGAGTCTCCGACTTGCCTGGAAAGCTGAGTGGCTCTATAGACTCGCTCTGACGGGGGAGTGTGGAGTTTGGACTTTAAGCAGCTCTGACTGCTCTGTACAAAGTATATGAACTCAGGACATTCAGTGTAGTTTAATTTGTTGTTGTCTTTAAACTTTGTGCTCAAAACGTGATAGTTTATGCCTCATGTGTGTCTGTAAAAGCTCAAATGTTGACATGACGGATGGATTTTGGACTTGGACATATTGATCTGTTTTTCTGACCCCTTTGGCTCTTCTCTTATCTGAGCTTTGTAAACAACGTTCTGTTTATCTACCCGAACCCTAACCCCAAACCTCATCAGGCTAAATTATACAAGTAAACCAACATTTGTTTTTATTCGGAAGTTTACTACGCCTCTTAACATTTGGTGTTTTTCTCCACTTAGTTGCATCTCACATAGTTTTGGGCTGACCTGAACCACCCCTTGCCAAAATGATTATCACTCACGCTTTTCACGCAGACATGTGAGAAACCTGAGACGTGTTTGTACTCGCACTTTCAAATTATGGCGATTGTCAGCGACCGAGGAAACACTTTGCCCGACACTCGAGCTGCTTCAGGGCAATAAATGCGCCATTTTTCAAAATACTTATGATGGTTTCTTTACAAGTTACCTTTTATTCCCTGCAGGTCTACAAATGTAAATTATTCTGTAGCACGCTCTTTATTTGCTTTCGCTCTTTCCAGAAACACAAAAATCTGAACTCTTAACTAACTTTTTCTTCTCGTGGTCTCTGTTTCAGAAAGAGGACAAAGATGCCCAAGCACAGAGGACGAGAAGGACTCTGTGGCCCCCTACTATGTTGAAACTCCCTATGGTTATCAGCTAGACCTGGACTTCCTCAAGTATGTCGACGACATTGAGAGGGGCAACACCATTAGGAAGCTGAGTATCCAGAGGAAGCCCAAAGTGGCCAAACCCTTGGCGGTGCCTCGGGGCAGCACTGGCGGGGGCAGCACTCGGGCTGAATGGACATCCACAGACTCCCTGTCCTCCTCCAACAGCGACGACAAGCAGTCCCCAGTCTTCTTTAACGCCAGGCCCCAGGTCGCTGTGCCGCTGACCCCCTCCCTCTCCAGAGCTACCTGTGAAGCCCCCCTGCAACAATCCTACTTGAGCATCACGGAGCAGAAGCTGCTGCTGCCGCCTCCCTCGCCAAGGTTTGCCCCTCGTCACAACCCCCAGGTGGAGAGGACCCTCATGGAGACGCGTCTTCGCCTCGAACAGGAGCGCCTGCTCATGCAACCGCACAGCGAGCCACTGATGCCCCGCCGCCGTCTCGCCAGCTTCGGCGGCATGGGCTCCAGCAGCTCGCTGTCCTCTTACTCTGGCTCCATGGCCCCGAGCCAGATCTCTCCCACCTCCCATCACCCTCTCCCCATCAACGGTCACCTCCCCAATGGAGAGTACAACCTCTTCTACCCGCCATCCATGGGCAGCTCCATCCGCCACAGCCCCATGAGCTCCGGCATGGCCACGCCTGTCACAAACGTCAGCCCGTTGCACCTCCAACAAATCCGGGAGCAGATGGTCGTGGCCCTCAAGAAGCTGAAAGAGCTCGAGGGGCAGGTGAAAACCATTCCTATCTTACAGGTTAAGATTGCTGTTCTTCAGGAAGAAAAAAGACAATTGGCTGCTCAGTCCAAAAATCAAGGTCCTGGTGGCTTTCGCAAGCGCTCCTACAGTGTAGGCAGCGCCGACCAAATGGAGAACCCGGGCCCCATCCCAAAGGAAACGGAGCTGCACATCATGGAGCCCGAAGTCCAGGAACAGAACGCTCAGCGGCTGGAGGAGTTCAGATGTCTGGCCGCTGAGGTCCAAGCTCTGGAGCAGACGACCCTGGACAATAATGTGACTGAAACTCGGCCTCAGAAGCAAAACCAGGCCCACCAAAAGTCCATTGGCATAGTTACCGATGAAAACATGAACAGCCTTCCTGTCAATCAGAGGATGAATGGACATTGTTTCCGGGATGTTGGAGTATCGACGGAGCCGCAGGAAATGCGCAGCGCGGCGGTTGGCGTGACCGAGGCCATGCTGGGCATGACCAGTGAAGCCGAGAGGGAGATCGAGCTCCAGCAGCAGACCATCGAGGCACTGAAGGAGAAGATCTACCGCTTGGAGGTGCAGCTGAAAGAAAGCACGCACCAAATAGAGATGGGAAAGCTTAAGCTGGAGCTCCAAGCGGCCGGTGGGTCGAACAAGAAAAAAGTGGACAAAGGTCTGATGGCGAGGCCTGAGATGTACAACGCCTGCGTGGAGGCCAAAGTCCAGATGCGCAGCGTGGGAGTGGGTGGGAATCTGGAATCCGGCCATGCAAACGCAGCTAAAACTCTACAAAGCCATACTGTCGGAGTGTCCTGTCAACCCAGCGTGCAGAGTGTCGCCACAGGCCCAGAGGTCCCGATGGACCGGTGGGTGGTGCACGAGCGCCGGGAGGTAAACGACCAGTGTGTAGGGAGACGGGTGGAGACGTGCGACCAGCTGGTGGGCACGGAGCTGAATGCTTGCGAGATTGGAGTTAACACGGAGGAATCGGTAGACAGCCTGGCTCTCTGCAAACCCATGACGGAGCTGAGCAAACAGTCGAGATCAGTCGGCTGCGGAGATTGTTCAGTGGATGTGATCGTCGGTCCCGTCAAGACACTGCTGTCGCAAGGAACTGACCCGGATTACGTCAGCAAAGTGGACTCCGGTGTCATGGCTGTTCCCGAGTCGGTAACTCGGCAGACCAATACCGAGACGGAAGTAGCGAGCAAATCCACCAACACGAGGACGGCCGTGCTGACCGACTCTTTCAGTGATATGGGGCTGATCACTTGCGACAAACACACCAACACGCCCGTGACCGAAACGAGGACGGTCGCCGCCGGGGAAGGACTCATCAAAGACGTGCACTCGACGGCAAAGATGCGTTCCATCGCTGTTGGAACCACCACAGACGTGGAGTCATTCCTTGGCAAATCGAGCTCTACTAAAACCAAAGAATGTGGGGTGGGACCAGTTAGCATCCAGGAGAACTTCTTGGTTGGATTAAAAACCAGGAACATAGCGTGCGGCCCCTCCCAGCCAGCTGAATGTGTCACAAGCAGCAGCAGCAGAGAGGCCGGGGAGGCTGAGGCTGCACCACTGCAAGCTCAAGCCCAGGGGGCCGCCGGACTGGACCACTACATCGAGAGGGTCCAGAAGCTGCTGCAGGAGCAACAAATGCTGCTGGCGGAGAACTACAGCGAGCTCGCGGACGCTTTCGGTCAGCCCCAGTCCCAGTTCGGATCCATCAATAGTCAGCTGGTCAGCACGCTCTCGTCCATGAACTCTGTCGTGAAGTACGGAAGCGCCGAGGACATCCTGAAGCTGCAGTCGGACTCCGTGAACGCAGACGAAGGTGAGGGGTTTTGCTGAGGATGCTAATGGTTCCACGTGGTGCAGAAACAACTGGTTCTTGTGATAACTGGCTGAATGTCGTGCCAGACAATCAAAGCATAGTTTCAAGGGCAGACAACTGAAAGATATATATGCGCGCGCGCACACACACACACACACACACACACACACACACACACACACACACACACACACACACACACACACACACACACACACACACACACACACACACACACACACACACACACACACACACACACACACACACACACACACACACACACACACACACACACACACACACACACACACACACACACACACACACACACACACACACACACACACACACACACACACACACACACACACACACACACACACACTGTGTGTGGTGTGTGTGTGACACAGAGAAAAATATACATTATACACTGAGATTTTAAGATCCACACTGCGGTCTTATAATAAAAAGGAAGGAGGGTAAAATATATAAACGGTGTAAATAAAAGTTATTCATTTATGTTTGTTTTAAAGGATGCAGAGATATTGTGATCTTGCTTGATTCTTTTGGGAAGAAAGTCTTTTAATGAACGATGACTGAAATAATATTAATAATGAACTTTGTGACTTGTTTTGAAAAGTGCTGTGTATATAAAGTGCTTTACATGATAGAACCAGGATTTAAAACCTTTCAGATCTGCAGTAGGACAAAGGAAATGCAAACTAAAATGCACAATGAGATAAGATAAAAAGCTAGAGATGGAGCGTATAAAAAATATATTGGTACAAAGTATATTTGAATTTAATATTGAATGTGGTCGGTCTACAGAGGATCCTGATCGGACCGGACAGGCCAAAGTTATCTCTGACCCTGAAAAATGCGGCGGGGGCTTTGGACGTGAACCAACAATGAGCTCATTTCTTTTTGGGAACCAGTGAACGTCACACCCATCGGCCTCTTGTTGTTTTTGCGGGCCGCCCCGGCCTCCACCGACACCGCGCTGTTGATGCTGATTCATGGCTCCTTCTGAGTTACATAACACGCATTCATGCCGGCTGGCACATGAACGCGGGGCGATTGTCTTGTGTTTGGGAGCTTGTTTCTGGCCTCTTCTGGAATGTAGGACGACTAAACCGACACAGTTCCTCTTCAAGTAGATGATAGCAGTTTAACTACTGCGCTGAACACAATAAACTGGGTGGGAATGAGAATGTGACTGTGGTTAGAGGTGGAAGTACATTTACCACCTTCTACCGACTTCAGTAGTTACAATTTATGTAACTTTGTATTTGTTCTCCACTACATCTTTAACTTTTTTTTAAACTTTAACTCTTCCAAAGGAGGGATTGATCACAGTTAATTGTACTTCCTCCTCGTCTTAGAGGAGTTTTGTTTATGGTGTAACACTTTGATTTCTTTGTACAAGGACTCGTAAATAAGATCCGAAATAAGAAAGTTTCTCCTTTTTAAGCAGTCAGTTGGTTGTAGTTAAATTTTATTGTCACTTTATTGAGATATAACCGAGTTAAACGCAGCATAACATGCCAACTTGTCATTAAGATATGCCAGCAGTTAGCGGTTCTAAAGCTTTTTGTTGTTTGCATTCTTGCTCTGTTTTTTAAGTGCCATGTTAATGTGAGTTCAAATGAAAGTTGTCGATTGTAAGGAACTTTAACCGATCGGTCCCGTCTGACTTTATCTCCCCTCCTCCTCAGAGATCAGTCAGCAGCTTCGTACAGAGCGGTCACACATGGAGACGACGTCATGCGGCCCGACTCCCTCAGATAAACATGCCAACACACCTGCTCAGCAGCAGCAGATCAGCGCGGCGGAGCAGAAGAGCCGCATGGACCTGCAGATGTCTACAGCTCTACACGGTACGGCTACGGACACGCGTTTAGGATACTCGTCCTGCTGCATTATTGTAAAAAAAGTGGCCATTGTTTGATTTTTACATCCTGCTGCGGAGAGCCAAAGGCAGAGCTGCAGGCTGTTATTAGTGTGTAGATGTGATGTTTTAGTGAAGAGGCAGCGGTGGTTATCTGACCAGATGGTCCAGGCTTTGGTCAGCTCGCCTCAAGTTCATTCTCGAGTGGTAAAGTGATAATATTACAGTTAGGTTAGAAATAGCAGCACATTTTTATGGTTATTTATATTTAGATGGCCTAAAATACGGCTGCTACACAATCACCTGAACGCACACTTCACGTATAAACCTCTAAATTGTACTTGCGTACAGTATTTGAGTAAATGTATTTAATTACATTCCACTACTGTCAAACGAGGTAGCAGGAAAAACATGGCTGCAAACATCATCATCATCAGCGTAGCTTCCTCCTGACGAGCTCCTCACACTCTCGCCTGTCCAAACACGCCAAACCTGCTGAATGACTTTGTTGCTACTGAGTGCACACACACGTCACTGTAGACACACATGCAACTGAATGCATGTTGATACATGGACACACACACACACACACACACACACACACTCTCAGCTGTCCCCCGGAGCAGTAAAAGAGGCCCCTCAAATCAGGACAAGCCTTGGCAGATGTGCTGAGTGTTTCTGGCTCTCGGCTGGTACTTTTGGTTTTCGGAGGGCTGTGTTTAAAATGACTGAGATACTTCCAGCTCCTCGCTGACCGAGTGCTTTGGAAAGAGCGTGAGACGGACACTTAACGGCTACTTTCCTCTCTGCCAAAGCTCTTGATCATGTCAGAGGACCTTTAGAGGCTCATTCAGGCGTCATCTGTGCTGCTGTTAACGGATACTTTCAATGTTGCAGGGGATGAGACTCTACAAGGAGAATTATTGTTTAGAAATGTAAATGCAAGACGACAAAATGCAGGAAAAGAGATGCAAAGAGTTTATAGGAACTTGACTGTTTTCTACAAACTTATAATTACATCCATTTTGGACACCTTACAACAATTTGCACACTGTATGCATCAGAGCTGCACAGTTAATCAAATATTAGTTGTGATTTTGGTTTCCCACAATTAAATGAACATGATCGACTTTATGCACGCTGCACTCGTAGAAAACTCTGCTGCATATAATCAAGCCTTCACCTTTGGGGAGCTGTCATGCCGCTGCACGTGCATCCTGTACAACTGATGGTCACTCTTCTCTCCTTCAGGGCAGCCGTGCAGCCAGAGCACCCTGAAGTCCATCATGAAGAAGAAAGATGGCCGACCTGACTCCAACGGCACCAAGAAGAACCTGCAGTTTGTCGGAGTGAACGGAGGGTGAGTCTGAAAATATATGAATATAATCGCTGTCCTGAATATTAAGTAGATTACCTTTAGCTTTGCATTTTAAGTTGCCTGTTAGATGTTTTTAACGTAATAATATTGTAGTGAATTAGTGTTTTTAAGTGTCCTGAGAGAGGTTAAAGGTGCTGCTGTTTGACATTTTACAATTTACGTCCTCTTGGAGGTCCAAGCGTTGTGAAATCTGTGTTGGTTTTTTGGTGCAAACATCTGAGTCTTCAAGTTCCTCTGCTTTTGTCGCCCCCTCGTGGCAAAGCAGGTATGAGACGACGTCCAGTGACGACTCCAGCTCGGAGGACAGCAGCTCCTCGGGGTCGGACGAGGAGGAGGAGGATGAGGATGAGGAGGAGGAGGAGGAGGATGAGGAGAAGGAGTTCGGTGGAAATGAGGAGGGATATAAGAATGTGGAGGCAAAGAGCACCAGGGAGGAGTTTCAGCCCGAGGGAGCCAAGGAGGTGAAGGAGGAGGAGGAGGAGGAGGAAGAAGAAGAAGAAGAGGAAGAAGAAGAAGAAGAAGAGGAAAGTTCAGAGAAGCAGGAGATGAGAGAGAGGTGGGTTAAAGAGAATTATTGTGAAATTGACTGTTTTTACTCCTTTGAACTTATTCTGTGTGTGAATAATGTGTTAAAATCCTGTGTATGAGGTTTTTTTTTGAGTATTTTCTTTAACTGTCTCTCTGTTTTGGTTCGATTTCTAAGAATGTGGCGATTAACTACAGTTCATCAGGTTTGTGCAGGTAAACAGGTGTAGTATGATTAGCATGCTACAGGGACGAGCTATCATCACCATAACAAGCTGCAGGACTGGATACCAACTGAGCGTTTCATCATTAAACTGTTGGAAATTAAAAGTTATGATCATTTGAATTGCCGTTATATCAAATCCTACTTTTCTTTAAAAAATAAGTATATATTTAGTTTTTATACTTTTACTCGGACCATAAATATAAAACGCAGGCAAAATAAATAAAGATGGATGAAAGTAGGAAAACTTTATTCTTCAATAGTCATTTCAATGTATTTGTATTGTGTTTCCTCTCTATAGGAGTTTAATTGAAGAAGCTGAGCAGTACTGGTTGTGAAACTTACAACAATTATCCAACCAGAACTGGAAATGTATCTTCAGTCTCACCTCAGACACAGTAGATAACCTGCTGATGAATAAATTAAAGTTAAAATAATGAGTTCATGATCTGATGAAGCCAGCTGCAGTTATACTTATTTTTGTCACATTAATGTGGGATGTAATATGGATACATTATCAGATAAAGGGCAAATGAAATGCAGTAAATGTTATTTAAATGTAATAACTGTTGATTGTCTCAAAGGTACGAGCTCAGTGAGAAGATGCTGGCAGCGAGCAACGTTCTCAAATCTCACCTCAGTGACCCCAAAGCTGTGAGCAGTAAAGATCTGGTGAGCAGGATTTATTTTTATTATTTCACACTCTTAAACGAAAACTTCATCCCCAAAATGTGTATTTGTGAGTGAGTACCCAGTGTTACCTTGAATTCTTGAAGAAAACGTAGAAAAGTCTTGATGAATTGAAGCACCCAGACACTAACCGCTGGCCGTGCTCCTCAGAGAGCCTGCATCAACACGGTGCAGCACGAGTGGTTTCGCGTGTCCAGCCAGAAGGCGGCGGTGGCGGCCATGTTGGAGGACTACCTGGGGGCCTTCGGGGCCGTCTCGCCGGCCGTGCTGCGCCACATCGTCAACATGGCCGACGGCAACGGCAACACGGCGCTGCACTACAGCGTGTCCCACTCCAACTTCCAGGTGGTGAATAAGCTGCTGGATGCAGGTGAGAGCAGCAGGATGACCCGTGTTTTATTTCTACTCATTTATAAATGAAAAGGAATCCGTTGTCCTGTGAAATGTTCCAAAGCTTTTCTAATCCATCGAAACTCTGAGGTTATCTTTGTTCTGCTTGAAATGCAGATGTGGTTTTGTTTTACTTCCTCAACCTCATCAGACGTCCTGAACTCTCCACACTTCTCTCCTCCTGCTTCTTTTCATCTTCCTCTTTAAGATATCAGTAGAAAGTCAGCAGTGACTCAGACACTTAAAGGCCTCTAGCTAAACTTCTTCTCTCCTCTCTGTCTCACAAATACTCCCAGAATCAGCGACGCTTACTGTTTATAGTCGTAAACTGTACGTCAGGTGACAAAGAGGTCCGTGGTTCCTCTGTCTCTCCTTCCCTTCACTTCCTGTCTGCATTTCTACCTTAACTTCCAAATGACCCGTAACCATCTTATGGGTTTAAAAGATATCAAGGCATCCATCAATCAGTGAGCGTGTGTGTCACGGTCCTCTGAAGCTCCTTATCAGGATACATTCTAAGCCCGCCCACTTTTTAATGGTCCAATCAAACAAGATTGCTAAATGCAGGACTTTTACTAACACTGGAGTGTTTTTACAGTGTGGTCTGAGTACTTTTACTTGCACTAGTGTTTTTACAGTGTGGTCTGAGTACTTTTACTTGCACTAGTGTTTTTACAGTGTGGTCTGAGTACTTTTACTTTTACTTACGTGAAGGATCTGAACACTTCCTCCACCGCTGCCCTGCAGAGATCTCCCTGAAGGCTTAATAGACTGTGATGAGGTCCCGGCCACTCAATGCTCCAAAAAGCCTTTTGTGTCCTCGGCCTTTTGTGTCCTCGTGCTCGGTGACGGCACATCCACCCCCCTGCTCCCATTGTAGCCTTTGTCCTCCCAGTTCCTGAGACCTCTCCTCCCCTCAGTGGGGCAGGGCCGTCACAGCTCTCCCCCGTCTGATGGCTCTGATGTCTTGTCTCTCTTTGTAAAGGATGCGTTCAGACAATATGTTCCGGTCGCAGGACAAGTCTCAGGCCTGACGGGCGTCCTCGTACGTTACCGCGTCGTTGAGTGACTGACGGGCAGCGACGAGTCAATCACAGACAGCGTCGGACCAAACAAGTGCTTAAAGACCACCCGCACTGAAAACGTGTTCCCCTGAGCTGCTGCAGAGTTTTAAACATGCTGTGTGTGCGTGTGTTTCAGATGTGTGTAACGTGAACCAGCAGAACAAGGCCGGGTACACGCCCATCATGCTGGCCGCGCTGGCCGCAGTGGAGTCGCCCAAGGACATGCGTATTGTGGAGGAGCTCTTCAGCAAAGGAGACGTCAACGCTCGAGCCAGCCAGGTCAGTGACGGGAGGGGTCAGAGGTCAGGAGGCAGCGACAGGCCGACAAACATGTGGTTCAGGTTTCAATGAGCAGGGAGAAGGAGACTGTGAGGGCAAAGATCTGTTTAGGAATCAAGCAGGTTGAAGATAACGACGGTATTTTAAATAGCTTAAAATTAGGTTATTTTTGTGTTTCATTCATAGATCAGAAGTAAACCAGATGATGCACAAGAGTCCCAGTTGAGAGTTTAGCTGCAAAAGATTTTATCAGAAGTATTTTTACTCAAAAGAACCAAAAATAGATCTTTGGTGACACCAAGTGGTAAAAGAAGGTAACTGTTTTTAGTTTAGAGGGAGAAGATTTTATGCTCTGTTCCACGAAACGTTGCTAAAATTGCTCTTTACTTCTCTTCTTATTCTAGTTTAATACACTTCTTATTATTGATCTTTCTCCGTTCCTCGTCCTCCTTGAACGAGCGAGTTGAAGGTGTTAACAGAACCTCTCTGTTGTCCCCCGTCAGGCTGGTCAGACGGGTCTGATGCTGGCGGTGAGTCACGGCCGGATGGACATGGTCCGGGCCCTGCTGGCTCACGGGGCCGACGTCAACGTCCAGGACGACGAGGGCTCCACGGCGCTGATGTGCGCCAGCGAACACGGACACGTGGAGATCGTCAAGCTGCTGCTGGCTCAACCCGGATGTGACGCCACGCTGAGCGACAGCGTGAGTAACTAACAACATGAAGTACTGCACCGAGGTTTGACTGAGACTTTACTTGAGTTTTACACTTCTAGTGGGTCATAAGTGAGGATTGATTTGGATTATTTGTGTTCGTTTTCAAGAAAGTCCTTCTCATTCTGCCTTAACTTTATCTCTCATATAATGTGCTGATCACTGCAGATAAGAAACAGTTTAGTTTGTGTGACTGATCTTTTATTCCTTGTTTCTTCCCCTTGTCCCCTTTGTCCTTGTCCCCTCCAGGATGAGAGTAACGCTCTGTCCATCGCTCTGGAAGCAGGACACAAGGACATTGCCGTGTTGCTTTACGCGCACGTCAACTTCTCCAAAGCCCAGTCACCTGTACGTCCTCGTCCCGGTAGAGCACCCTGTTCTTCTAGTTTCACGTCTGTTCACACGTCACATTTACACTCGTGTGTTTGTATTCCAGGGGACACCTCGACTCGGCAGAAAGACGTCACCGAGTGTCACTCGGAGGAGCATGTTTGATTAGAGACCCCGCCTCTCCCCACAAACCCTGCGCTGCTATTGGTTCACGCTGAACGACGCCTTACCCACAGCTGGATGGGGGACTTCATCCCACGCACCAGCCAACCAATGAGATTCCTGGAATTATTTTTTTATATATATCTATGTGCACACTGATGAGCCCAAAGTGCCCTTTTGAGTATGAATGTAACCAGCTGGTGCCTCCAGTCCCGTCGGATAACAATCAGCAAACCGACACAGATTACACGACTAAATACCTTTTTTTGTTTCTTTTTTTTTGTCCGTTTCTTTAATTTTTCTAATTTTCTTTTGCAATTTGACAACTTTTTTATTTTAAATGTCTGAAGCTCAATGTTGATCATTCAAGAGCACCAAAACATTTGTGATTATTTTTTCTTTTCTTTTTCGGTTCGCATCGGAGTAGAGACAGATGGAGAATAACCCACCCGCATGTTAGAGGAAGTACTTCCTGTATATATCGCTCGCCTCGACATCCCGGCCTCACACGTGCGCCCAGCTCTCTGCAGTACATGTGCAACTCATGTGGATGAACGCACCGACGAATAGACGCTACCTAGAACTGGAGAAATTGTACTTTTATACGAATCCTTTGTATCTATTTAAAGAGAAGAATCACAGTATTTTGAATATTTCCTATTACTACTTAATGACCCATGAAGTTATATATTTATCAAAGTATAGTTTTTAATGCAGATATATGTATTTCTTTGTACATACGGTGGTCATTAGAGTTTAGTTATTCTCTTTTTTGTGTGTCCATTTCCTTCCCGTCTGTCTCTGGTGTGTAATATACGCTGTCTGTCCTCTAGTATCACGGTACTGACTGTCATCCTCCAATGAGAAGTGAAGTGCCTGAGACTTCGCCATATAACAATAAACACCAATTAAAGAATGCAGATCAGTGTCTCGGCTTCATTGTGATCCACACGTCTGTGACGAGTAAACATTGAACACATTTAAGAGAAAATAAACAAAACAGTCCGTTTTATCTCAGGTTTCTACCTGGTTCTCTGTTCAGCAGAAGAAAAGAGGCTATTAAATACATTTTTTCCACTCCAAAATATTTTATTCTAGAAAGACAAAATGTTGATTTAACATTTAGCAAAATGCTCTAAAAATCAATGGAAAAGGTGCAAAAAAACACTTAACACGTCTTAAATTGTGTTTTTAGACAAACAGTCTGGAAAACACAGCTTTACATGAAAACATACATATTGTATATAATATATATATATATATATATATATATATATATATATATATATATATATATATATATATATATATTATATTATATATATATATATATATATATATATATATTATATTATATATAATTATATATATATATATAATGTGTATATTCTTCTAGAAGTATTGACCAGAAACGATGACAATCAAAAACATAACATTTCACCCACATTCATAATGTAGAAGTTTAAAGAACTTCATGTGAGCCAATGTTGGCACAACTTGAGTTACTTTGCAGATTTAGATTAATAAAACCGATTTAGATAAAACTTTATTGATCTCCGGGGGGAATTTACAAGCATCCCATCAGTATATAAATTAATTCAACGTTAAAGTGAAGAACAATCGATGACTGCATCAATAATCTAAAGTTTATGATTCTTTAATGAGTACTTTCTCTTTTGGTACTTGGTGTCAATACTTGAGTAGTACATTTTGAATGCAGGACTTTAACTTGTATCAGAGTATTTCTGTACTGCGGTGTTGCTACTTTTACTTCAGTAAAATATCAGAATACTTCTTCCGACGCTGTTGGTTGCTCGTCACATTATGAGACGAACTGAGTTCAGTGACTCTTCTCTGCTTCAACTCCCTCTGCTCTCAATGTTGGTCATTATTTGTAACGTGTGGCACTTAAATAAGTCATTCATAACACAATAACTATTTGATTATTTGGCAAAGGACAGAAGGTAGATGGAGACGACATTTAAACTGATCGGACATACAAAGTTTTCCCCAACATGAATAGGAAGTGAGTTGTGTTCGTGTTATTTGGGTTTAGTGAACGAGTTTCTGGAGGTCAGAAGTCTGACGGCTGAATTCTTCTGGTTAAAGGAGCCGGCTGTTTTCTGACTGGACGGCTTCCTGAGAGGACGGAAAGAGCAACAACAGTAGAATCACTGAGCAGAGTCGTAGAAAAGAGCGTATTTCGTAATTAAAGTGACATCAATTCTTGCAAAAATTTAAACTGACAGTTTGTGAATAAAGTTTGTAAAAATCTAAATGATAGAAGCCATTCATCTAAAATAAGGGGAATAATGACTTTTTGGCTATTTTTCCTCTCAAATTTATATTTTGTTTGTAAAAAGAATCCTAAATTTAACACAAGATTCTTTCCACCAGAGCCCGTTAAAAGTTTTTGAAGTATAATGTTCTGTTTCTACGTACGTTTTTAACTCTACGGTGCTCCTAAAGTAGCTGAACAGACCTGAGCAGCGGCACGTGGGTGCTGCTGGACCCGGCTGCTCCCGTCCTGCAGACGATGGGTTTGTGTTTCAGCGCGGGCCGGGGTACGAGGCCGAGATCGCCCGGCCTGTAGCGGGCCAGCTCGAACTGAAAACTCAGAGCCGGGTTCAGGCTCACGCCTCTGAAAAGACAGGATGACGGTAACAAAGCAGCAGTTTGGTTTCACTCTGCTGAATATGACAGAAAGAGATATTTAACAGAGTTGTCCTGTTGTGATAATCAGCCTCACTGGGAACATCTGAGACTTTAATTTCATTGTTGTGATTGGATCATCTTGCAAAGAAATCCACCCAAACACCTCTAACAACCTTAGATTATGTTCTATAAGTAACTCATACTATAGTGTCACAGAGGAGCCACTAACGAGTCACTAACAAGCCTTCAGAAAAAAGCTAAATACTTGTGATTGCACAACAACAGATGTCATCCAGTTACCCGGAGGTCTGCAGCTCATCCAGCTGGTCGCTCTCAGCGGTGGAGGTGGCGAGTGTGGGCCGGTCCAGAACCACCAGCAGCTTCTCCATCAGCTGCTTCCACTGCACGGCAGAGTCCCCCCCCTCCTCCTGCTGCTGGTCTGTAGGTGCGTCCTGCAGGGAACAGAGTCCACGTGAGCGATGTCGATCTTAAGCTTTATCGTGACAGTTATATCATTTCAGGTTGCAGGCAGCAACTTTACATTTGGTTTAAACTAAATATTCTGCCTTCTCGTCCAGGCATAGCAGTGCAATAAACCAATAGTTTAGCTAGTCGACTTAAACTTCTCTAATTTGTTCTAAAATAAGATAAGTCTGCCGAGATGACAGACCACCTTCTCTTGAGTGTCCAGATGTTCCTGATGTTTAGTTTTACCATCAGGGCTTGTCTGAGAGCCACGGCGGCTTCCTGCATGATGCTCTTCATCCTGCTCCTCCTCCTCCTCTCCTCCTGTAGCTCCGCCTCCAGCCGGCTCACCTGCACTCTGTTGTTAGTGCACCGCTCGGACAGCGAGGCCCGTTCCTGTCTGAAAACAATACAGTGAGGCCGTATTCAGGTGTGAACCGGCTTCATGACGTCTGCATCCGTTCTCACGACTGATGTGTCTCAAACTATGTACAGTATTTACTTTCAGGACCATGAGTGAAGCCTCTGTCTTCTGACTGGTTTAAGTCTCACACCCACTCTGCTAAATGTGTGGAGACGTTCTTGTTCATTGCTCTTAACACTGAAATGAATGTGACATTGTAGGAAGCCTGAGTCAGCGTTATGTGGACCGTACAGACGGAGTAAACTTTGACCTGAGGGCCTCCATCTCAGCCAGGGCTCCCGTGTGTTTGGCCTGAAGCTGCTCCAGTTCTTGCCTCCGGTCTTTCAGCTCCGCCTGCAGCTGCCGACACTTCTCTGTAAGCTGCTCCGCCACCTGATGGAGGGAAGACATCGCGCATGAAAACCCCATCGAGTCTACATCTATCCTAAACCTGCAACGCCCCACTGGATCCGACCCCCTCTCTCCTGGTACCCTTCTTACCTTCTTGCGGACGCAGCTCTTGCGGGACGTCTCGCTGAGCATTTGCTCCAGGATGTCCACATCCACGCTGAGCCGAATCTTGCGGTCCCGCAGGGCCGAGTTCTCCCCCATCAGGGACAGAGTCTGCTCCGACAGCTGGCCGATCCGAGCCTTGACCTCGGTGTTCTCCTGGAGGGCCGACCTGGTCGTCTGTGGGACCTTCTGGTCCACCAGGTGCTGCACCTCTGCCGCCATGGTCGCCACGTGGCTCTCCATCTCCTTCTCCAACCTTTGGGGTTAATAATTTAGGCGTAGTATTTTAATAAAACTGCAGGCTTTTGGGAGATAATTAGACATTTGTTTATTTTTAATATGAGCCCTGTACATAACAGTTCTTTACCACACATTATATTTTAATTTCCTCATAGCTAGAATAAGCTACAACAGCAGAAGTCAATCAGCAGTCTGAACCTTTTCTTGTCCAGCAGTGCTTTCATCTCCAGGTTGTGGATGGCAGCTTTGTGTTGCTCCTCCTGACTGACCAGCTGCTTCTCCAGAGACTTCATGTTGGACGTCAGCTGCTCCTTCTGCTTCTGAAACTCCTCCAGACTAGCCAGCCTCGCCGCTTGGAGAAGAGAGGAGAGGAGAGGATTAAACCTTGATGGAGGTTTAACTCAACCAGTGAGTTTGTTTCTGCATCCAAGTTGTGTCAAATGCAGTGTCCAGGTATCCAAACTGTTCATGCTGTGAGAAAAACCATTCTTCCTGTGATACCGGTATTATTTTCTCAATTAAATGAGTATGTCTCAGTTTTATGTGGACAAAAAAAAACATCAAAACCCCAGAAAAGTTCCCATCTCAAAGCCATCTTCATGGGACCTTTAACACTCTGGTTCAACCAATCTCACTGAGCGTCCTGTTTCCTGCGTTGAGTCCTTCGGTCCGGTCTTGGTGCTCTTTCCTCAGCTGACCGAGCTGCAGCAGCAGAGCCTCTCTCTCCTCGTCGGCAGCCCGCCGCTGACTCTCCAGCTGCTCCGTCAGCTCGTCGGCCTCGGCCTCCTTTTCCAGGACGGAGCGCTTCAGAAAGTCCACGACGTCCTTCTTCTCCTCCTCCAGAGAACTGTACTGAGAGCTTAAGTCCTTCTTCTGCCTCTCGTGTTGGTCGCATTTCAGCTGGTACCTGGAGGAGGAAGAGGGTCACGGAGGCCCGACGGTTCAGGAAAACATCTTTAATGATACTTACAACTATATACATTTATTCAGGTACAATTTTAAAGTACTTGTACTTGAGTATTTCCATTTACTGCTGCTTTATACTTCTATTCCACTAAAATTCAAAGGAAAGTATTCTAATTGTTTTCTCCACTACATGTATGTGTTGCAGATTCAGATTAATAATACAAAATATAATCAACAAATTAATGATGATGTAACTTTATAGATTAAGATAAAACTTTATTGATCTTAAAAGGGAATTATAACGCTATGCAGCAGATAAAGTAGTTAAAATTAGCCTTTAAACAGCTGCAACATTGAAATGATGTCCACACTAATGCATCAATAATTATAATACAGTAGTATATATTACTGTGAAATCAGCTTTTCTGCACAATGAATACTTTAACTTCCGGTACATAAAGTATATGTTGATGCTAAACTGCTTGTGCCTTTACATGCATGATGCATGACTTTAATTTGTATAAAATCTGAATCTGAAAAGTTAAATAAATGTAATTAGTGGAGTAAAAAGTACAATATGTCCCTTTTAAATTGTAGTGTAGCAGAAAACTGATATTCAAGTGAAGTGAAAATACCTCAACATTGTACTTTACTGCACAGTGTTTAGTACATGTACTTAAGTACTTTTAACTACTGGTTATACTGTGTTATGACTAGATATCTGCATTATTGTTGTAGCTTATATACACTCTTAAAGAGGCATGCATTAACTTTAACTACCAAAGTGACCTGAACTGATTTTTAAATCCAAGTTTGAAGAACACTAACAAAGTTATCAACGCATTTACTACTATGAAGATACCGTCACATAAATCCCATTAAAGTTAGTTAACTTTAACTTGATATAACATATGTAACATATATACTATAGGATATAGAAGCGTGTGTGTCACCTCTCCACCTGCTCGTTCAGATATCGTATTTGAGTCAGATACAAGTCCTTCTCTCTGTCGTCAGACACGCTTTTTGACGAACTTTCCTTCTTTGATGTTTTCTTCACTTCGTCTCGTTTCATGTCGTCACTTTTCTTTTCCTTCTTTTTGGGCATCGCGTGGTCCGAGGAGCAAGTTGGTCTGTCGCTAGGCAATGCTGCATTCAGGGACTCCTAGGAAAGTTTACTTCTTCACATGTTGTACTTTGAGCTTCAAGAGGATGAAAATGTGATCATTGCGTTCATACTTTTATCGTTTTTAAATGTTTTGAAGTTTGCACGAATATGTATTATAGGTATGGTGATTATTCTAATGTTTTATTGCTGGTTTAACATTATTAATATGCTGTAGTTAATTCGATTTTCAAAATCTGATTTTTTCAACAAACACACAATGTTTCACAGGCTACATTTTAAATCGGTGTGTAGGTAAACTCATTTATTTGTTGTGTATATTGAGAGTTTCTCAAAAACAATTTAAGGATACGAAATCTCTGCTTATTCTTTTCCACAAAATAGGTAACATAAAATAATCATCTCTTCAAGCATTACATCTGTCACTGTCACACTATGTTATGCTTTTTTATTATTAGACTCTGTTTACAAAGTTTATCTAGAAAAGATAAACCCTGTGGTGTGGCCATGACCTCTGACCTCCTCTGCCCATCTTTTGGTTTCCAACTCAGTGGCTCCCTCCAGTGGTATGAGCCAGTATTGCATGCTGTTGTGTACATTTTTCCTTCATGTCATTAAATGTCAGCTGCTCATCTTTTCATTTGGGACACTGACCTGACTGCTGCTGCTGGATGGCTCAGAGACCAGTCATAATAATAGAAAGGTTAAATGTGTTCATTACTGCGTTATAATCTATAATTATTACCATATGCTGTAGAGGCAATTAAACTCAGTGTTGTAGCACCAGAACCCTCAGCCAATGAAGTGTAGCAGTTATTTATTCAGCGCTGTTTAAATGCCTGCTTTTTAATTGGTAACTTTTCATTTTAATTGTGTGTGTGTGTGTGTGTGTGTGTGTGTGTGTGTGTGTGTGTTTCACCTCACTTCACTCCCTGCCTATAAATCCTCTCGGCTGACTGAGTGAACAGTGTGGAGGTTAATTCACTTCCAGCTCAGTCAAGCCTTGTAAATTAATAAGAGAGAGTATTAATCCACCGCGTAGCATATTCATGAAAAGAAAAAGAGCTACAGTAAATACATTTTAGTGGGATGATATTCAGATATTACATGTACGTTGAGAGCAATGTGTACATACATGGCCAATAAAGCTGATTCTGAATGATTTGAAGAATTGGGGTGTAATATTTAATTGTGTTTTACTAATAATTTAAGTGTGAAAAGAACCAAACACATCAGAGTGAGAGCAGCGTGAGTGATGCCAACTGTCCTGCCAGTTTTCTCCCCCGCGTCCAGTTCGTTTCCTCCCACCGGTCACAGCAGCATGGGCGGGGAGAAACGGTGACCTTATAGCCGGAGGCCTGGCACCAGTACACGGCTTAAAGTCTGTCTGCTCCTGGGTATAGGTTTAACAGTTAGCACCAGATTTATTTTGTGTTGTTGTTGTTGTTGTAGTAGCTTTTATTTCCAGCGGCCATGAGCACGGACAAGAAGAACAAGCAGGTGCCGGAGTGCCCCGGATCTCTGTCCCCATCCAAAGGCCACCAGAAACCCCCGAGGATGCCCAAGTGCTCCCGCTGTAGGAACCACGGCTACGTGTCTCCTCTGAAGGGCCACAAGCGCTTCTGCAACTGGAGGGACTGCCAGTGTCCCAAATGTAAACTGATAGCTGAGAGGCAGAGAGTCATGGCGGCCCAGGTAACCGTTTCTTTTTTTTTTTTTTTTTTTTTAAACGATTAGCGCGCGCGGCTAACGTTAGCTTGAGCCAAACTCAAAAGTTAAGCTTTTAAACGTGAATATTTTACGGAAAAACAAGTTGTTTCTACGGTGTGAAACGGGAAATACAACACGTAATTGTTTTAGATAACATTTTGATGTATGCTTGTTTTATTTTATTTATTTATTTTATTTGTGTACCAACAAAGACACCTGAAGTGTCAACCTAGCTAGCTTAAAACCTGCATTAACTAGCTGTCGTAAACCTTAAACCATTAAGCTAATGTGTGCTTTCTAGAAATGTTTTTGTATATTGTTACACTTGTTGCTTACCGCAAACAGTTGATACACATATATTAATTAAAAGTTATGCTACATATATATATATATATAGCAGCTACATTATTGTGGTAATTTGCTTTGTAACTGTAGATTGTAGCTTTGAAGTAACAGTTTAGTTTTTTTCTTTTCAACGCCATATTTGGGTAGGCTCATTGATAGCTATGTTTTTTGTGATTAAGTAAATCCATTTATATATTTTGAAACTATGGCATGTGGCAAACACACTGGTGTATAGATAGATAGAAGTAGATATATAAATAGATGGTAGGCCTACTTTATGTATCCCAATGTAAATTTGACAGTAGCACAAGTCACATCAGTCAAAAACAACCAAACAAAAAACAAACAAATATTTATTTAATAGTGGTTAAATTAGCTGAAACAAGCATCCAACTGAGGCTTTTATCTACCGTTTTGTTTCTTAATTAATTAAGCGTTTGGTGTAGAAAAATTAAATTTCCCAGAGACCAATGTTACATATTCAAAAAATCCCAACAAATTCCATATTCGTGAGAGAACTATAAAGTATCACAATTATTTACTTATTATGTATGTATGTATTATTATTATTAAAATGTTTTATCATTATCTTTGCATTATCAAGCAGGTGAGTCTGTCATAAGTCATAAGTAGATCCGGGTAATGTTTTGTTTTTATTTCCTCTCCTCCCCTCCAGGTCGCCCTGAGGCGGCAGCAGGCTCAGGAAGAGGAGCTTGGGATTTGTAGTCCGATGGCTCTGTCCGGTCCCGAGGTGATGGTGAAGAATGAAGCTGCAGCAGATTGCTTGTTCTCTGAGGAGGGAGGAGCTCCTTCACCGACTCCTTCTCTTGCTGTCACAGGTGAGTTATCGTGTACTGTGTCACACTACTAATGTAGCCGATAGCTGATTATACAGCTGCACAGGTCTTTCTATGGGTGTGTGCAACAAACAAAACATTTTTTAGTGTCTCTTTTGTCTACTGTTATTGTAAAACAATAAAACACCCAAAAAGTCAAGAATACTTGACTTATTGACTTAAGATATCATCAATAAGAGACATTTTCATGGGAAAATCAGTGAAAATCAAATTTGATTTTGGTGGCAGCGGCATGAAAGGGCCCTTTGCCGTCGGTGGAGGCAGACACAGATATGGTGTTCCATGTCGGCCTGATAGCAAATGTTAGGAGGTAGGAATATGACTGTGGTCAAGGCTGCTCGTGTCTTCTGCTTTGTGTTCATGTGAGGGTGAACCGTAAGTCTCTGGCTTGGCAACAGAGAGGAAAAAACTGAGCTGGAAAAAGGAGTCGAGCACTCTGCGATTCGGTGATGACAAGAGGCAGAACAGGGACAACAAATGTCATTATCTTTGGCGTCGGAGGTGCACACAGTGTCTTCATTGTGTAAGGGCGAAGGATCAGGGTCTGCCTGAGAAGAATGTGGCCTTGTTGATAAGGAAAGAACAACGGATAATGAGCAATTGGATGTTGATGATGATGGTGATGGCAATACTCGACCTGAGAAGGCAACCCACATTCCTGCATTGTGATGGTGTGATGTGGTAGGTCGGCTAATTTTAACGTCAAAAAACCCCTCCCACCTGCAGATGGTGCTGTTGATAGCGATTTGAGCTGTAATGGGACAGCCAGAGAAGTTCAAGTCTTCTTGTCCTGTTTAATGATCCATCAAAAGATCTACTGCAAGCCGAATAATGTCAGGAAATACTCAGCTGGGAAAATAAACACCTAAAAGTCAGCTTGAGCTCTGCTGTTGGGTGCATAATTCATAGTTTTACAAATTTACGTATTATTAATCCAAGTTACTAACCATAATTTGTACATAAATGCATGCACGTAATCCTCAAATCCATATTTCAAATGAGATAATGATCTAAAATCCAGCCGCAAACGTCACACTTGAGCCTCTGAATTGATGTCAGGTGTCTTATTTGTGTTGTTTTTGTCCAGGCAGCCGCTCAGCTTTGTCTCCCAGCCCGTCAGCTGGTGCCCGGGCTCACAGCGAGGGATCGTCAGACCTGCTGCTGGAGACTTCCTATTACAACTTCTACCAGCCGTCACGCTACCCAGCCTACTACGGCAACCTGTACAACTACCAGCAATACCAGGTGACTAACAACAACCACTCCGCTGTTTGTTAATAACAGTCAAACTCTACCTGAAGCCTTTTTTAAAGGGCTCAAAGTACTGTCGGTATATCACATGCTGGTCCTTTCTGTTGGTTACCTGTAATGTGGTGAGGGTTTTGTGCCACTGCAGGGGAAACGTATGTGTGCCTTAACTACAATTCATAATCTTATTTAAATTGGAAATACTGACTTGGTAACCAAAAAACATTTATGTTTGCTGAAGTACTCAGAATCCTTTCAATACAAAGTGTAAGTAGTAGTGAAAGTAAAAAGGCAGATTGTTAGAAATGTCTCTTAAACATCTGTTCTGTCCCAAAGTGATGTTACATACGAGTCTCTCTGCTCTGTGTTAAAGGTGATGGACTGGTGTCAAGTGTGTGTGTGTGTGTGTGTGTGTGTGTGTGTGTGTGTGTGTGTGTGTGTGTGTGTGTGTGTGTGTGTGTGTGTGTTGGAGGGGTAACTTTACATCTGAGCTGCTTCATGCCACAGAAACAGGAGATAAGCTGCTTAGCTACGAATCCCCTCAGCATGAACAAGGCTTACTTTCTATTACCTCGTCAGATAACTTGTCACAGTAACATGAAGCGAGTCAACTGTGTGAAGGCACAGCTGGAGGAGACGGACGTAGCACCAAATATTAGTCTCAGAAAATCGTCTGTCACACCAAAATGATTTGTCTCTGGGATGAAAAGTAGTCTACTTCAAACCCCTAAAACAAAGTTCCAGTCCAGTGTGGTCCTATAGCCATGAGCTGAAGTGACCTCAAAATATACTTTAAAGTTACTACAAGGGACTTTCATTGTGTGTTTACTTCGGCTGTCCCTGTGGACTAAAGCGGTAGTATTTCTGAGCACCAGAGTCCTTTTTAGAAAACCTCTCATTTCACTGCAGCAGGGTCTGACAGTCTGCTCCTCTCGGTCCTGGTTCTGGTTCTCTCGAGCCTCCCTTCCCTCCATCGGGCCCAGCAGTACGGCCTGGGTGTCCTACCGGGTGACACCGATGACGAGCATTAAGAATAACTATATTGAAATAGAAACTGAGCCTGTTTCATAACCAGTTAGATCTGCAACATAAATCAGCACATTTAGGAAGCTGGAGCCAGAAAGTATTTTGCATTTCTGCTTGATAAACTGTTGATCAATTATCAAAATGTATTATTTTTCTTGTCACATGAATTAATTAACTAAATAAAAGTCATGTGTCCTGGTACAGAAAATAACAGACTTACAGAACACAAAGAGAAAGCTAATTTTATTTTGAAAATAAAAAGGGAGGAGGCGTCACTTTGATGTGACAGTGATGTAACTGGTGCATGTGTAGTCAACCTTGTGGGCACTAGAAGTTAATTTTCTTTTACGTGTGGAAGTGATTCATATCATTTTTTTTTTTTTATTTCTTTGTTTTCCTTTGAGATGGATGAGAGTGTCTGCTTTAATGTCGGCACTTAAGGTACAACGTAGGACACATCGGGGAGACGGTGCCCAGCGTTCACCCGCCTCATTCACCCATCTGTGTGTTCACACTGATTCATGCGTGAATGTATCTCTATTGTGTCAAACTGGGATGAGCTTGTGCGTGATTAGAGCTATAACTCTCAGGTGAGGTGGGTTGTTTTTTTATGAACAACATTTGTCCACCTCTGCTCTCTCCTCTCCACTCGCTCTCTCGGTTTCCCCTCAATAGCAACATCTAGTTTTGGGGTCACTGCCTCCGCTAACCTGCCAGCGCACAGCACGAGAGCCTGAATTGCAAAGGTTAATGGTATTGTCTGTCGGCGGAGGAGCAGGCCGCTATGCCTCGGCGCTCGAAGGAGAAAGTGAGCACATTAATGCTAATCAGTTAGCACTCTTTAGCATAATTTAGCCATCCTGCTTTGTGATTTATGATATTTTTAGTAAAGTTGTCAGGTTGAGAGGGTGACGTGCTACGGTTATTCAAATTCAGGGACTACTTTATTTGATTTTTTTTTGCATGAAGAGCTCATTATTTGAAGATGAGTTTCAAAAATTGTGCCACAATTACACAGTTGCACAATTTTTAACTAGAAAGTGAAGTTTTTTTTATTGCCTTATCTACTGGCTAAAAGAAAAAGATTGTCTCCTTTACCCGTCCTAAACCTCCACAATTTAAAGGCTTATATCCACTATTTGCATCCCTAACTGAGGTGATTATCCTTGAGTTACTCAATTTAGATTTTGTCTCCATATTCGCTGTGGTCTCTCTGCACCATCCGGAGAGCTGTGACGTCTTTTCTCTTTGACTTTCTGTTCACTGAGTTAGTTTCTGAAGGTGTCGCTCTAATCTCCGCCATAACATCTGGTGAAACTGTAATTTTCATATTTTTAACAAGTATACAATTAATACAAATTTTGTTATTAAAATAGCAATTCTCACCTTCATTATTTTGAGTTATGTTGCTCTAGAGCCTCATGCTGGTTTCACTCAAGTGTTGATGATAGAGAGAACCGTAGTGGATGTTTATTAATAGTTATAGCTATTTATCTGCCGTTATTTATTATTTTGCAAGTACATCTGCAACTCACTGCCATATTCTTAACACTGAATTCCTAATGTATTGCTAGTTAGTTTGCTCATTTATTGACCTAAATACCACAATACGAAGAGTTAATACAAATAAAACAACTGTACAGAATGAAATAAAAATATTCGGTCCAAACAATATTCCACACAAAGTACAACACTACACTGACTTCATGCAAGATCTCAATTTATTTGTTTATTTTGCAATTACAGTCGATGGTTTGCAGCAGATTTAGGTTCATAGTTTGTTGTCTTCTGTCAACCTCTTTGAATAAACATTTCCTTAAAATCATGACCAATCATTCTAATCTCAACGATAGTGATATCCTAATAAAGTGATCTGTAGGTGTTGGGCTCTTCACGCTACTAAATCAAAAACCCCACAAGGAAACAGTGTGGTCTTTATCAGCGTAAGGCCATCTACCTCCTCTCCTCTCCTGTGCACTCAGTGGTGCTTGGCTGTCATGCAGGTGGATGATGATAGTATAAGGGTGGTGTAGAGCTTCCAGACAGGAGATGGTGCCAGATAAGAAGACCGGCCCCTCTCAGGGAGGTAAGGAAGCCCCCCCAGGAGTCTGCAGGCTAGCCAGTGAGTGTGGAGGAAGGACTGTGGATGTGTGGCAGCGTTTACCTCAAGGCCATTTGTTTACCTTACTCATGATGCCATGAACATGCATTTAGAAACGGAGGTCTGAGGGTCTTCATTTTTCAAGTTATCATCAAGTCGTCCATGAATCTCACAGCCGGACTGTTGCTTGTGCAGAACGCCTCTCAGAATTTATCTCAAGCTAAAATAAAATCCTAAAGACGCAGATATGCCGTCAGATGTGCTGTTTCTGCCTTAACCACCTCCTCTCTGATATTCTGTGTAACACTACACAGAATATGAGGCTCAGCTTGGTTGTGGGGTCACTGTTCAGTGGGATGTTTGGAAACGTAAGATTGAATTTCCTTTTTAAAACAACTGAACGGTGACTCACAGGCAGCTCATGGGGTAGAAATGAAGACGCTTAATCAATTGTATGAGGTCGAGAAGTAATCTAAAAGAACACAAAAGGCAATATGTCAACAACAGTATGCGCACACACGAAACAACATTACTGTAGAGCTCAAGTACTGAGAGGGTGTTATGTGTGTTCTGTAGCATATCTGACGTGATGAACACTCCCAGGAAACTGGTATTGGTTTGGCCTTTGGCTGTTGGGAGGATGGTAGTAATAGACTCACTTTAGAGGTATTTCCACATAATGTTACCCAACATGTTCAGTGTTGATATAATTTACTGGAAAACCCATGACCCACCTGAATAGTGGGTAGTACTGTATGAGAGGGTCTTGAAGCTTTGACTTCTCAGGTGCATTCCTGGGAACCGTTAAAGCCTAAATATATCAATGAGGTTATGTGTCAACGGTGGTGGAAGAAGTACTCAAATCTTTGACTTTTTATCGTGTGGCTGTGGCTCAAGGGGTAGAGCGGGCCGTCCTATAATCACAAGGTTGTCGGTTTGATCCCCGGCTCCTACTGTCTGTGTGTGGAAGTGTCTTTGAGCGAGACACACTGAAACCCAAGTTGCATCCCAGGCGCTTCACAAAGACTCATTTCAAACCAAATCCAAAGTCGCGTACTGAGTAAAACATCGTCTACAGCCCCACCGGACAGACGTACGGCGTCGGGAACAAAAATGGGCTGTCATATCACAGCTGAGGACAAATCGCGCCACATCTGGGATGCCTCTTGACGTCCCAACGTTGACCACTAGAAGCACAAAGCACTCTTAACGTGCACAGCTGTAAACATGGCGAAGCGAAAGAGGGCCGATGTTGCTGGTGCTGCTCGGTGGAACCTTGAACTCCGCCAAAGGAGGTTAAGTTTTCGGTTCGGTTTGTTTGTTTGTCAGCAGGATTACAGAAAACCTAACGGCCCGATGTTCATGAAACCTGGTGGAGGGGTGTATCATGGGCCAAGAAATAATCCATCATATTTTGTAGCGGAACTAAATCACGTGTCAGATTCACAAACTATTTTTCATTCTCCTTAACTTTACGAGATAGGTCTTTGGGCCTTGGCGGAGGTCTGAGATCATGCAGATCGTGAAAGACAATCTATGATTGGTCGGTGACCATCGTGTCTTTTTAATAGGTAATGTTAGTATGGATGGTTGGAAAGGTATATTGGTCAGTGGATGAGAATATGGATCGAATGGTTAAATAACTCTGCAAAGCTACACATTATAGTTCAAACAGTAATCCCCCCACCACGGTGCACTGAGAATGGTTTGGCATCAATACTCTGTGGAACTGTCTGTGAACCTTTTTCAATAAGCAAACTTTCACTGGGACAGTTTTGTTTGTCTATATGTGTCCTGCAAACCGTAAGCTTATCGTGCACTTTCAAGACTCCAGTCCAATCTCTATTGTATTTTTCACGGCCTAATACAAGAGCAGAGTGTAGCTTAAATAACAGTTTATAAAGCTGTCGCGGAATTGATGGTGTGGACAATACGGGTGACATATTACAGGCTGACAGAAATCAAATTCCATAAAAGTGAAATTGAAAAGCCTCCGCGAGGCGGCCTTGCTGCTGAGTAGACGGCTCGTTTTAAAGTTTTCAGAGGGCTGGAGAAAGCCAGCGCTGCGTGTTGCAGCCCATTTTTTCAAACAAGCCTCGGACGTGTGAACTCGAACCGCTGATATTATTTCATCTCTGCTTTCTTCTTCCTGGCAGGTTAGGCTGTAACGTGTTGCCTGTGAATATCTGATGGCTGATTTGGAGGATTGTGCAGTCAAACACATGTGAACAATAGTGTTTATATTGTATTAGAAAATTCTGGGGGTTATGTAGTTTGTTTATAAAATAAATACCCGTATGTTGCAATCTAAGCTAAAATGGTAAACATTCTCTTCTTTCAGCTTCAAAAAGTGGAAGATTTGTTGCTTTTCTTTGTCATTTGTGATATTAAATTGAATATTTGGAGATTTTGGACTGTTGATCAGATCAAACAACACATTTGATGACTTCACCTTGTGTTTTAGGAAATATTTCGCAATTTTCTGATATTTTTAATGCTTAACAATTGTTTAATTGGTTGAGAAAAGCAGATTAATTGATAAAATAAGTGTTAGTTGCAGCCCTATTGTAGTTTCAGTCTTGAAATGACCAAACATAGAGTCACCAAAACCCAACAAGAGTCTTTGTTGGATGTAAGAAGCTGTCCTGGGACCTGTACTACGAAGCGAGTTCAACATACCCGGGGTATCTTTTGGTTATCTAGTTTAACTAACCGTATCAGCCGCGATCCGTGCTAAGCGGTTCCACGAAGCTGGTTATCAACTTGGTACGTCAACCCAGGGTTTCTCCATCTGGTTATGAGCGCGTTCACATAAAGGTGCAGCATAGAATGAGTGAGAAGAGAACCTCCATCCCAGAGTTAACCCTGAAGTTACGTGTTTTTGTGTCGTCTTGTATGAAGCAGATGCCTCATGCTGATGGCCGCCTGTCCAGCCACAACATGTCCTCTCAGTACCGCATGCATTCCTACTACCCAGCAGCCACCTACCTGACTCAAGGCCTGGGCTCCAGCACCTGCGCGCCGCCCCTCTTCAGCCTGGACGACAACAACAACAACATCAACAACTGCTCTGAGACCATGGCAGCCTGTGAGTGACACACGGAGACACTCACACACACTTCTCAAGCCCCATAAAGTTTTATCCAGACTTTATCTACAGTGTGGTTAAGTACATTCAAGGGAGGATTGCACTCAAGTTTAGAGCGCCATAAAAGTTGTAAGATGAAATTCATCTAAAGTGAAGCTTTTTTACTTTTACTATACTTACTTTTTTTACTTTACTTCAAATGCACAACTGTGTGCAGCAGGTCTGAAAGTTGAAAGTTGATACCCACTTCTTATTTACAGTTATTCATGGTATTTAAAAAAATACATCTTTTGTCTTTAATTTGAAGTCGTCACCGAAAAAGTAATCAATTTTAAAACAACCACAAAACTGTCCTGACAGTGCAGCTCTGTTTGTTGTTGTTGTTTGAAGATGACGCAGATCTGATATCTGATCTCTGGCTCTCTACGGCCAACGACCTGAGATTGAGATCTCTGCTGAGCACGGCTGCCTGGATTCTCAGTCGCTATGAATGGGGGTAAATCAGATTGTGTGCGTTGCTTAATACGTTCAATAAAGTATTCGTGGAACTCTGCAAGGAATGTGCGTAACTGCGCGATGAGAGTGAGATAAGAGGGACGATCCTGCACGATGCAGAGACACATACTACAGTAAGTGTGATATGTCAAAACCTGGCGGTGTGGTTGCAGAATGCAACCAGCTGAATACCCCTCAGCTCACTTCTCTCTTTCCAAGGCTGTAATGTGAGCCGCCGTTGGCCTCGCTCAGAGGCCATCCTGACCACAGTAACACTACTTTAGGAGCAACAGAAGTCAGGCGGATGGCGATGCCATGGTTGGTTTTTCACTCTGTGGCTCACGTTACCGCAGTTTGACAAGTTCTTGGCTACTGTAGAAACATGGCGGAACACTATGCTGGTCTTTTTTTTTTACTTAAACTCCAGTCGTCCTACCCTCCCGAGACATTCAGGTGTGCTGAGATATTTTTAAGTTATGCGGAGCTTTAAATGCGTAAAATCAGGCTTGACTCTTCTTATTATTAACCAACTCTGTCTGCTGTTACCTGGTTTGTCTTGAACGGGTTGTGATTGACAGAAGACAGGTCCTGTTTGTTGTCGCTTTTTATTTTCTATTCTATTTGGAATTAAATAAGAGTTAAGAAGCCTAAAAGGATTGGTTATACAAATTTATTATCTTTTAATGATGTTTCTTTAAATACGTTACGGTAATTTTCTTTTCAGGAATTAAAAGATGAAGGTGATCAGTTAAAGAGCAGTGGTTTTGTATATTATTACTCATTTGTGAAGAACGTAGGGGAAGAGCGTCACGAGCACAACATCAACATCCTTCTTTTGGTGAAATAAACTGCTGACGCCACCAGCATCACAAACCTAAAGACCCCCACATCTTCCCTTTTGCCTGCATTTGTTTATGACTTTCACCTGTACGTTTCCTGTGAGGGTCCCGAGCCAGCGCCCCGCCGTGAGTCTCCACGCTCCATTACAAGATGACACTCTCCGCGGGTGGTCCCACAACCGACTCCAAAACCAGAGAAACAAAACACCTAAATCAGTGTTTTTCTTCTGGCTTGTGACCCTTTAAAAGGACACAATATTTACTTGCAGCACCTCGTCACAAGTTGCAAAAATTTTTGTTAAGTGAAGTTTTATTCTAAATATATATCTTTTATTCCTGAAGTGTTTATACAATATATAAAGAAAAATCAACAGAGAGAGATTCTCACTAGTGATAAAACCTCCAAAATGCTCCTGAGTGACTGATGGTTAAAGTTTTCAAGTCTTTGGGAATCAGTTTTTGTTCCCATTATCATAATGATTATACATCTAAGACTGTGATAAAGAGTCTTAAAATTAAGTCTTTGTGGTGGATTGTCCCTCTTACATCTATATTGTAAGACAGGTCAAAAAACATTATAACAAAATTTATCTTAACATTGGACACAAGAGTCTTCTTCTTTGATTTTGCATCAATTACAACTTGGAGAACTGCGGGATAAAAACTTACAGAAATAATACTTTTGAATAATCCATCTTTGGCATAATTAGAATATTTTTGAGGCCTTGAGGGGTAAATTTATCGAGTATTTTATAAGAAAAAGGCAAATAATTCAGACACGGTGGAGGAAATAGTCTGTTTTGCAGTAGAAATGTTTCTGTTTTGTTTTACCTTCATGAATATCTGTACTGTGTCTAACTGTAGTAATGTAATCAGAAGTAGGCCCTGCCACAGAATGGCATTCCCATAAAACAATTAGTTTTCAGTATCTCTTGTCAGACAGTGGGAGGAAGTTTGTTTGACGTTTTTATTGAGTCAGTCTAAACATTTGGTGTCTAATTGGTGCAACCACTGTCTATTTCAGTGTGTGTGTGTGTGTGTGTGTGTGTGTGTGTGTGTGTGTGTGTGTGTGTGTGTGTGTGTGTGTGTGTGTGTGTGTGTGTGTGTGTGTGTGTGTGTGTGTGTGTGTGTGTGTGTGTGTGTGTGTGTGTGTGTGTGTGTGTGTGTGTGTGTGTGTGTGTGTTGTGTGTCGTATCTAAACAGGAGGCTTCCACCGACTGAAGAAAAACCCTGTTGTTTGATAAGAGCCTCTGTGTCTCAGATGTCTTTTCCTTGTCTGAACAGTTGTGTGTGCGTGTGTGTGTGTGTGTGCGTGTGTGTGCGTGCGTGCCAGGAGTCCTGGACTGTGTCCTTGATATTGTTCCAACTCATATCTTATCAGCCGAGTCCAAATCACTCTGCAGGGTTATAAGCACGGTGTTCTTGTAGAGCTTCACATAATGAACTCCTTATCTTTTTTATTGCAAAAAGGCACAGTAGCTTTTTAACTTTTTTATTTTGCTACTACTGAGTTATTATAATCTGAATTACTATCATGCAGTGTCACTTATCCGGAGTGACATGGGGATTTATTTTCATATGCAGCTGAAACGATCAAAAGTTCCCACAGCACACGGGGACGTCTTGAAACTTAAACAGTTTGATACCCTAAAAAATATTCAGTTGTCATCAAGAAAGACTGAAACCTGCAAATATTAACGCTTGAGAAGCTGTAACAATTCAATTTTTGTCATTCTTGTGATTAATCGATCGTCAAAATAGTTTCTGATTAATATTCTGTCGATCGACTAATTGATTAAGTGACTAATTGCCTAATTTTGGACTGTTGGTTGGATAAAAGAAGTAATTTTAAAGACAAAATGACAAATCAGTTAAATCACAGATTAATGAGCAGATTTATTGAAAATAATTCCAAAGTCACTAAAACAGTTAAAGTAAGGAGAGTAATGTTGTTTTAATTTAACGTTTGCTTCAGCCACATCTCCTTTTAATCCGTGGATTCTTTCGCTCTGACCGAACACGTCGTGAACCTCCGGATCATCCGAGAGGAGGAACTACCCGTGAGCTGTGAGCTGTGAGCCTACCTGCCCTCCTCCTCTTCTACCTGGCTGCCAAACAGCGGCCCGTCAGATTTATTTCCCTCCCAGGATACGGCTAATCAGTTGGCCAAATACAGAGATCCAAATAACCTTCAGGAGTGCCACGCTGTCCTTTCTCCTCCTCCTCCTCCTCCCCAGCCCCCCCCCCCCCCCCCCCCCCCCGCTGTCTCCGCAAAATTGCCTTCTGGAGTTAGTGAGCGGGAACAGTTAAGATTTACAAACAATGATGAAGCTTGTCATGCGTCTTTCTCCATCCGTCACGGCGGGCCGGGCGGAGCTGTGGGTAGAGCCGTCCCGGTGTTCTTCATAAAAGCCAGCTCTCTGTGAAATACGCCCCCCCCGACCGGCCTGTTTACTGCCCCGCGCCCGTCAGCAGCACCGCCGCCGTAAATCGCAGAGCGGGAGGTGACAGCGCAGTCCATCAAACTCACCCCCACCACCAGCACCTCCTCCTCCTCCCTCCATATATACACACACAGAGACACACACACTGTTTCTCCACAAACACTCACTTGTTCACCATGAGGCTCAGATGAGCTGCCTTAAAAGAGTTATGGCTGTTTCAGTCTTACGGGAGAGACGGCAGCTTCAAGCCGGGAGTCTGTCGGTGTTTACGTTCTCTCTTTCGTGTCCTTGTCGAGATTCAAAATTCAAAACTGCTCAAAGTTTGTACAGCACAGCAACTTTCCTTTCACGTAGTTCTTCTTCTTTCTTTCTCTCTTCTTCAATATTTATTCTAATATCAGACCTCCGCTGCTCCGGCTCTACGTTTGTCTGTTTTGTTATATTGGTGTCAGCACGGAGCGCACAGTCATTTAAATGCAAATCAGATCGTTGAAGTATTGCAGATGTTAATCCTGCTAATCGATAGACCTGTGTGAGCCCATTAAGTTAGAAATCCATTACTATCTTTCTAGATGATATTCTATTGATTTCTTTTCTTGCTTCAATCTATACTGTACTGTACACCAGAGTGAGTAACTGCGTATGAAGTCTGTCGTTTCGGGTTCTCCGCCTCCTCTGGAAAAAAGAAAAGGAGTAAAAAAAAATCAACAAAGTTTCTTTGTTTCGTGAGTAAAATGGAATTTACCTGCTTTCAGATCAGATTACTTCAAACTCACACCCACACACTCTCTCTCTCACACACACACACACACGTTAACAGTTAAGGAAGTCCCTCTACACACATAAACACACTGCATGTATTTGAACACACACATACACACTCGAGGCCACACTCATTCTGGCGATGTCAAAAAGGACTCTCACTCTTTCGGATTTATTAAACCCGAAACGAATCGGTACTTCCAACTCAAGAGGTGACCTTTTGTAAGGAAGTGCTGTTTCATGTCGTGTAGCAGCAAGAGTTCATTTCCTTTGGTCTCTGACAGGCTGAGAACATCACTCAGCTCACTGCATCTACTCTGTGTTGTGAGGAAAGCAAAGCAGAGAAGACTGTGGGTTTGTGGTGTGATGTTTTCTCAGCAATCTCTGCAATTACTACTGTATCAGCAAGTGTATTACTACTCACAGCATTACGTTGTGGCATCTCTAGTAGGATGGCAAAGTTTAGATTCAAACACGTTAATGTGACTTATATAGAGCCAATCACTGTATATATACTAGTCGTCAAAAACAAGTAATTTTTCAACCAAATCTAGTCGGGTTTTAACTCCTAAACAATCCCTGTGTTCATTGGGATTCATGCATATGAACAATATCTTTGAGATTGCTTTAATGAGATTTCTGCTCAGTGTTAACTTTGGCCAGGAAACAGAAAAGATGCATGTGGAAATTCCTTACAAATGATAAAAGTCTGCAAGTTCTCATGTTGATGAGAAAGATGAGACGGTGTGGCGGATAAACACAGTTTTTAGTTTTGAGTACTTTTTTTATCACCTTTTTTCGTTCAGTAAACAAACCCAAAACCTTTAAAATGAGATTTGTCTCGTAGGCTAATAAACCCCAGAAAGTATCCCCAACAAATGAATGCATTCTGTTTGAGGCAATGACTAGATTCAACCTGTAAATAAGAGCCAGCAGCAGAGAAAGTCACCCTGCTGGGGGCCCGTAGGGGCCCGTCGGGGCCTCATTGAGCGTGTGGCTGATTGAGTGTCGCTCTTGGTTACAGTGGAGAAGTCCTGTGTGGCCCCTCAGATTGTCTTCCCTTCCCTGCTGTGCTGCTAAGTGCCCTGAGAGCCTCCGGGGCCCGTGGATGGACTAAATACCAGTGTAATTGTCTGCTCGGGGCACAAGCACCGGTGTAATGTGTTGTACAACACCACCATTAACGGGGCCTGGGGCTGTACACACATTAAAGGGCCGGGCGGTGTAGTTTATGTCCTCTTCCCTTCACACGCTCTCCCTCTCTCTCTCTCGCTCTCTCTCTCTCACAGCTGGACAGTGTGAGAGTGACATGAAACGTGATTCTATTAACTTCTGGTTTATCGTATAGATAAAGTCCCTCCCCCTTCCGATGGACCACCATGGGACCTTATTTGGCAAAAGAATATGTACCGTAATTGACGGCGAGAGACGAATATTTATTTTGATCCTGTTTGAATTGTGCCATTAATTACACATAAGATGTTTGCCGATTTAAAAGATATTTTTGCACGTCAAGAAAGTCCTAGTTTGTCGTAGATTTGTTTGTCTGCACAGTGCACGTCACCAACACGGAGGTTACCTTAGCTATCTAGAGTGGTAACGTAGCTATGTTCCACAAACACCGGGCGTGTTTTATCCAGCGACTCTTTTTATCAGCCGGGAAGCGACAGAATGAGTAAGAATAGAAGAAGAACGTTGTTGGAGTGAGTACATCCTGGTACAAGTCATCAAAGCTCCAGCGAGAGACGTCTCTTACTTGGTAGTCTTTCTCATTACATATTTAATATCTTACACACACAGTTTACGACAAAATGTGACTTTCTTGACGTGCAAAATTATCTTTTAAATTGACAAACATACTTGTAATTCGTGGCACAATTCAGACAGGATCAAGAGAAGATTCTCGTTGTTGACTATCGTTCATATTCTTTTCCCCAAATAAAGTCCCACGTGGTCCACCGGAAGAGGCGGGACTTCACCTGCTGTTTTTTGTGCAGGCAAAGATATACCAAACACAGTTATATGTTTGTAGGTACATGTATATTTGTTTACATAAGTAAATAAACATACCTAACCCAGAGCTTTGCTTGAAAACTTCATATTTTTAATGAAGCTTTGTTTTGCCTCACAGTTGCCCTGAACATCTAATTGTTCATTGTGACGGTAAAGGAGAGGGCTCTTTTTAATTAATTAAGATGCAATGTTAATTAAATTCAAATTAAATGGAATTAATTCCCAACCACTATTATGGGAAGTAAAAGAAAACAAATGTAACTGTAACATGTTATTTGCTAAAATACCAGGTCTACAGCCTGCATGTAAACAAAGAAATGTAAATCTTAGATCACTTGGAGTAATATCCTTAATAACTAACGAGAGGGCTTGCATGTGTTTTGTGTCCAAACTAATACAACAGTTATATTCTAACATTTAAAAACACTTATTGACCAGAATCCAGAAGGGTGTGTTTGTGATCTGACTGTTAAATACTTTTCTCTAAACACACATGCAGTGGATGTTGTGTTCCTGACGTCTCTGTTCAAAACAAACTCGGCTAGTTACGGTGCGTTCCTACCTAATCGTGCTCTCGTAGTCACTTTCCTTGCGTTGTTTTGAGCGCTGAGTGACAGATGGCGTCGCCTTGGCAGCTCTCTGAAACAGCTGACCGCCTTGGATAAACACATCAGGCAGCGTTAGCCCCCCGCGGGACGCGTCCTTCTTTCCATAGCAATATATTTCACTCTTCCTGTGTCCTTTACTTTGGCATTTTTCTTACCCTGTCGACTCACAATGAATCTCTGCTTTTAAAAAACCTAATGATAGAAAAGTCCCGCACACATATTGATCGAGCCGCCTCCACTCATTATTGCATATCCATAACTTTTCGACGAGGCGCGTCAAGAAGCCCGGCGATGGACTGACAGGCCATTTTGTGAGTTGATGGGGCACAGTAGCCGAAATGGAGATTTAGCATGGCGACCGGGGGGGGGGGGGGGGGGGGGGGGCCGTGTCACGCCTCTCCGGCAGTCATCTTCATCGGGGACAGATTGGTTAACAATGCGGGAGCAAAGGTTCCTCTCTGCTTAATTAGCCTTTGACCCCCCGACACCGACACCTTCTGTCAGCCCTGCGTCGGCCCTCCGCTCCACAGCAGACCGATAATGAGCGTTTAAGTGTTTTCTGACCCCCCGTAATGGCTGCATAACGGACTGCATCGCTCCGAAAACAGTTGTCTCAACAGATCTTCATTTGCGAGATGAAAGAATGAGAAATACGTGGAGGATTTAACTCGCACACCCCAGTGGAATGAGTAGTCCTTATACATGATAATGCAAACGCTATTATTTGACTCTTTGTTTTGTTCTCCGATTAAAGTGTTCGATGTGGCTTGAAATTAGTAGAAAGCTCGGGCTTCACTGTACGAGCTCTGTTGCGTTTGCTTCACCGGCAGCAGCAATATGTCAGAAGCCATAACTCGTAAGTGGAAAAATGCATTTGGTCGGTTTGTAAAACCTCAAGTGGATCGAACCAAATGAGAAATCTCAAGAAGAAACGTTTCTTCACAGCAGCTGAAAACACCAGATTTTCCTGGTGACATAGATCAGATATTTTAAGGAATGTAAACTTGTCTCTTTGACATTTTGTTTATGCACATTTAGAAATGAAGTTATGCCTGTAGGGATGGCAGTGGTGGTCACTATTCGACGGATTACCTGAACATCGTGTACAGATGTCCGTGGTACCCAGAGGATGAACTGTAGTGGCTTTGATGATCTCTTCCCTTTAACACTGGAAAATAGTTACACCGAACATATCTGCAAAACTAAATTACATTTGTTCTCTCGTAGCAACTAAAGAATAAGACAACAAAGCACTTGTTTGAGATAAGGGAAAGATTATTGTTTTAGATAAATATTGACAAAAGACGGGACGTATCTACTTTCACTGAGCTAATCTTAAAGAAGAAGAGTTTTTGGAGCTTAAAACCAAAATATTCTGTGTCAAAGCTCTGTGCTTTATACGACCACCTCCTCTCCGACTCAAGTGTTCCACAAAACAGCATTTAATCGACGAGAATAAAAGGGACAGTAAATATAATCTCCAAAACGTAATGTATGTGACAAAACATGAGATTTACTGCACATACGATAACTGAAATGTGTAGGAAACCATTGAAACCTCCTCTTTTCTGCATTGCTGCGACTTCATACTGTTATGAAGACTCGCAGAATTAGGACTCGGCTGTGAGCAGTGATTTGAAACTGAGGGTGAAGGTCTGCGGTGTGAACATCAGCTGAGTGGCATGAGCCTCCACTGTTCAGCGCTCAGTATTTAAAGCCTGTCTGCTCTTTGACGGAGTTTTCTGGGCCATTAAGTCCTGCTGCCGGCCTGATGATGAGCAGCCGGACGCCCGATTCGTTTCTGGAGAGGCTGAACCGTCCTCCGTCGGACGCCCGTGGGACCCCCTCGCTCTGACCAGGGCTTAGACACAGCTCGTATCATTTTAATGGGAGCCATTTAATCCCAGGCCAACCTTGTCATGTGACAGGCAACTCTTCATTCTGAAGATTGAATTTTCGTTCCCGTGATGATGGCCTCCACTAAGTGCTCTCGTCCCTGGACAGCACTGGCAAATTCACACAGGTGATTGCTTTTGTTTTTGGTAACTTGCAGGTTGTGCATTGAATGTGGTCACACAAATTGCAGACTGTGAGACACGGTTGAAAGCTCCAGAAAAGGCGAGTAAATGGTCCTTGAGTTAAGATTACTTTGTCAAACTTTCACACTTGATATCACGTTAAGTTTAAAATCCCCTTTAATCTGGTTTAACAACAATAACAACATGCAGCCAGCCGTGTAGTGTGTCAGCATAATGAATTTAAATGAATGAGACTTGATTTGATGACCAATGACTCTTAAATTGGTAATTAAAATTATTATGTTTCATACACTAAATGGCAAAAAGTATACAGACACCTATATGAGATTTTTGAATATATTTATTATTCTGCAGCTTTAACGGCCTCTATTCTTCTCTAGATGTTTAAACCTGCTTCTATTCAGACACGAGAGCATTGGTGAGTCAAACACGGATGTTTGGTAACAAGTAAAACCATTTCTTTACGGACGTGGCTTTCTTCATGGGGGTGTTTGTCATGTTGGAACAAGTAAAGGGCCTTCAACAAACTGTCCATTGTTTCAATGACTTACTAAACTATCATGTTTATGCCGGTGGTGTTAACTAAAGGGCTCAGCCCACATCATGAAAACACTTAAAAAGTAGGCGCTTAAGTGAAGGGGTGTCAATATTCCATAGTGTATGTTTCAATAAAAGAGTTAGAGCTGAAACAATCCATTACTATTTTGATTATTAATAATATTAGTCATTGTTGAAGCTAAGTTGCCGAACATTTACTACTTCCTGCTTTTAAACGGTGTTGATTTGCATCTTTTGTCGACCGCCGCACCCACGAGGGTCACTGTGACCTCACAAAACACGTTTTTGGAAAAACCTCAAGAATGAATATGCAAATTCAGTTATGACAATTTCACATAAATGTCTAACAGGATACAATGATGGCATTTTGCATGGACATGTATCTACGTGGCTGTTGGAGACAAACAACCGCAAGACAATCACTTTACTTTCTGTTTTGTTTCCTTCAAATTTGATATCTTTTGGTTTCAGACTGTTTAAGATTAAACAATAAACCGAATAATTGAGAGGATAATCTGCAGATTAATTGAAATAATCGTTAGATGCAGGACAATGAACATACATCATGGCTACATATTCATTACTCTGAATGATTGTAATATGTTGAATTTCGACAATTAAACAGAGAAGCCATTGAAGTAACAAAGCCTGAGTTAATGATCAACAACATCAGCTGCATTGATATAGAATTATCATCCGTAAAGTTCATTTTTAAATGTTCTTCTAGATACTTCAGTAACTCACATCACGTACAGTTTAATGCAGAGTTGTGTGTGTGTGCATGTGTGTGTGTGCGTGCGTACAGGCCTGTGTGTGTGTGTGTTTACTTAAGTGTTATCTACCCCTATGACCCTTGTGTACGGTGGATGAGTGTAGAGTATGAAACCCACAGAGAGAGCTTATCCTCGCTGCATCAGACTGAATTACCGTCTCTGCTCTCACATCTGGGCTTTTGTTCCCCTCTCTGGCAGCAGCAGAATGATTGCACCTTCATTCACTCCCTCCCTCCCTCCCTCCCTCACTCCCTCCCTTCTCTTAACAGGACAAGTGGGAGGTTAAAAAAGCTTCCTTTTGTTATTCCACACAAAGACTGTTTAATAGTTTGGAAATCTTATATAGAGTGCTGAGTGACTGAGAAAAGGGCAAAAGTTCACTCAGCAGAATAAACTCTCTTTCAACATCACCAGCAGGTTAAGTTTGTCTTGTAACGAGCTTCTTCTTCTGTTTGTACACAGTCTGAACCAACCAGTAGACTCTGTATTACACATCAGCGTCTCTCTTTCCATGGTGTGGAGGAGTGCAGTTATTACCACTCACTGCTGTAACTGCTGTCAACTCAAAGATACTCATTTAATTCAGCCTGTACTTTCCAGAATGTGGGTTTTGGCAGCTCGTTAGTGCCAAAAACTCAACAACTTCAAACTGTAAGTGACTCGTCTGCTGAGGGTTTTGTTACCAAAGACATCGCTGCTTCACTCTGGCTTTAAGTGTCATTGACAGTGGTGGAAGTGTTTTTACTCAGGTACTTGTACTTTACTTGAGTATTTCCATTGTATGCTACTTTATACTTCTACCCCACTACATTTCAGAGGCAAATATTGTTAAACATTTCCCTCCCCCCGAGTGTTTCCAAGAGGTTTTATTGTTGTTGCCGCTGTCGGCAACACAACTGGATCCCTTTCCGTTTTCCTGAGAGCTACAGCAACTAAACCAACAACAACAACAACAACACAGGACGCACTGCATTTTGTTTACTACAGTTACATTGGTTGTTCCAGCGTAAGTCATTTCCTGTTGACAGCAAAGAACTTCCATTGATCTTCTTCGGTATCTGCGGATAGCTACCATTATGCAATGGTTGACGCACTTCCTCAGTGTCGTAAATGAAGCCTTCATCGCACCCATTGGAAGACAGAACCACAGAGTGAAAGTGACGCTTAAAGGGAACCACATTGTGCAATTTAAATTTACTTCATAATGACAAATTTGAGACAAAAACTAGTTTATTGCCTTTTTTAAATTTTACACATTAAATAAAACACATGATCAGCTTATAGAATACATTTCGTTAAAGATTAAAGTTGTTGTCGGGACTTTTCCCCTCTAAACTGTTCAGATGGTTTCTTCCAAATAACCTAAAGAGATCAATATTCACTGACATTCAATGAAAAGAGAGGATAGCCAAAAGTATGAATACAAATTTTACTTTACATTCATCGGGTGACCTGAAACATGGCGCCTATAAATGATGTTTCTCCGTAACTGCTGGACGTGTACATATGCAACTGTTTGCCTTCACTTAAAAGATGGCAATCATGTGGCTGCTTTTCTTCACTTTTATAATTGTAAATTGAATATTTTTTGGACCAAACAAGCAATTTCAAAGCCTCACTTAAAGATCTGAGAACTCTGTTTTCTGACATGTTATCTTGATAAAATCGTGATAAATCAAAGATATAATACAAAATGTAATTGACAATAAAAGTAACTTGTTAATTGTCTAATTAGCTGCAGCCATAGCGTCAACAACAGGTGCTTGCCGTCTCTCTGGTGTTTCAGCAACATTAATCTGTACTAGACAGGAGAGCAGAGGACGGTCGGAGGCAGCGGAGAACATGTGTTCCAGCGGTGGGTCGTGATTTAACATCTCCAGTGAGACTAACGCGTCCAGTTGCTTCCAGCCTTTAATTACACATCATAGATTTCCTGCTGATGAACAGAGAATTAACAGTGAACGGGGCTAATTCACAGCTGCTGCTCTCCTCTCCACCCACATGCTGTTATTGCTGTACAAGTGGATCGCCGAGAGCCGGCCGCACTTAGCTACACAAACATTAGTATTAACGATTGGGCTGCCAGTTTGGAATTGGTGACAAACTGCAGACGGGCAGGAATTGGAGTCCGAAACCAATCAGGAAGTTAATGGGGAGAAAAATGACTCCTCTTTTTGTCCCCCTCCCACCACTGCTGAGGAGGAGAGAGAGGGAGAGATGGTGGACGGTGAGGATGAGGGATGAGGGATGAGGAGGTGAATCAAGGAGTCAAGAGGATTCTGGGAAACACTGGACGTCAGCTTTTGTTAATGTTGTCTTCATCAGGAGGTTATTCTGAGTAAACGTGTATTTGTGAAGGTCTGCAGATACATTTAGATATTTTATGCTTTGACTGATTTTTGGTTATCATTTGACAATGTTAATACTCAAATATCTCCAGAAAGCAATAGAATATAGAATATACATTGTTTCAATGTTTTTTGTGAGATAATACACCTTAAAACACAATTTACTTATCTATCTACTACATTTCTCTCATTGGTCAGCTCTTGTTTTGAGAACTATTTAACTCTCTAATGATCAGGGCTGCAACTAATGATTGTTTTCAAGATGCAATCATCTGCAGATCATTTTCTTGATTCATTGATTAATCATTTGGTCTGTTAAATGTTAGAAAACAGTGAAAAAATATGTCTTGGTCTGTTGACCAACAGTCCAAACCCCAAAAGGATTCATTTAAAATGATATGAAACAGAAAACATCAAGCAAATATTTAAATTTAAAAGCTGAAATCCTTATTATTTAAAAAGTTCCTTCCTTAACACTTTTTTGGTCATGGCCACAATTTGATTTTAGCAAAGTATTGAAATCTAGCATCAAATGTGTTTGTATATTCTCGTTTTCTTATTCATTGATCTGATAATTACTGATTTAAATAATAAATTAGCATAATAGTAATAATAGTAATCATAGTATTGTATTTAATTAAGGCAACGTTCTTGTACGGCTGCTTGTGTTCAGACAATATTTAACATTTGAAACATTTTTGTTTCTTTTGTTAAAATAAGCTTTTATTCCTCAATGTAAGGAATCAGTCAAATATTGTTTTGGTATTTATACAGAATCTCAGAGAAAAAGGTCAAATATTACGTAAATAATAAAACCTTTCTTTGAAAAATACTTGATGGATTAAACAATTTATTGTGTCGCGCATAGCATTTCATAAATAGGAGGAAATAAAGCTGAAGAGATTAGTTGATTCATTAACAATCAATTAGCATTTTTCAAACAAAAAAACAAACAAACAATAATTAGCTCCAGCTCCTCAAACGTGAGACAAGATGTTACCTATACGGGTATTTATCACGACTTCCTGCCTTTATTGTTTGATCTTTCATCGTTAGTTGCAGCTCTACTATTTTTCTACTGGTCAGAAGTTCTCAGTTAGTTTCTCTGGGAGCTTCCACACCGAACATGTTTAGTTCGGTTAAAACAAACTCATTAAAAACGCGATGAAGGTCCGCAGTAGTTGTTAAACGTAACATTTGAATGCCTGTACAACCAGCCTGTTGTCCTCACGGTGTTATGTTAGTGTGTGCGGTGGCTGTAGACGAGTGTTGAAACGTTTGGGTGCACACACAGTGTTGACTGTGAAAAGATCTTTTTGCTCTGTGCTCAGTGTCTTCCCTTTTTTGCTGACTGATTCAATTTGCTATAAATCGTGAAGAATCATTTAACCGTGCGGTCATATTTATATCAGGTGAGGACAGAGAGGAGCGTTCGTTCTGCTGATGATACGACTCTTCTCTGTCTCACTATAGTATTTCTCTTCTCCGTCTTTATTTACTCGCCTTACAGTACGAAGACATCTTTTATTTGATGTGTGCTGCTGCGCCTCCTGAGGCAATATGAATTTATCATATTAATGACTTTGAGGAGTATCCAAGAAAATAAGATTTGTTGCTCAATACCTGAAAGGGAAATGAGAGTTTTGAGGTTTATTTACTTTATGAATACGTAGAAATACTTTACCGTCGTGTTTTGCATAATCAAGAAGTAGATATTACCCTAGTGGTGGTATTTTACCCAAAGATATTTCATAATGGCTCAGTTTGTGATAGAAATGTTGCTCTCGCATGGGAGACTTCCTGAGTCCTCCTGTATCTGATGGGCTTCACCAGTTCACTCTTACTGGTGTCTAATACAGCAGGTCCTGTCAGTACCAACACCAGCACCAGCGTGAGGGTTTTATGGGATACGACGGACATGTGACAACTACAAGTTACTCCGAATTTAAAAGTCAAACATAGCCAGTGGATCCTGATCTATCAAAGAGTAAAGAGACTAAAGTAGTTTCATTGTGCGTGAACATTTAAAATTGGGAGAAAACTGGCTTAACATTTCACATAAACATATGATTTAAGTTTAAATAGTCCAATTGATCTCTGATCAGAACTATTTTGTCTGTCTCGTCCCTGCAGCCTTCTCACCCAGCAGCACCACCACAGGTCACGACTCCTCCATGACCTGCAGGTCCCTCATGGTTAACTCGAGCGTCAACGAGTGCGACGCCGGCGGCGAGACGCCAAACTTCTCCGTGGGCTCCATCATCGATGGTGACGCCACCAAATAAGCAAAGCTAAGGACGATATCATGCGTAAACTTGGATGTTCTTGCGAAAGCATTTCATGGTTCAGTGTTGCTGAACGGTTTCTCTGTTTCTGTCCCGGAGGCACGATATCGTCTATGCTTGTCCAGGTTGTTTTTCTATTTTTAGTTCATTTTTAGCTGTTAAATATTTTAGTTGAGGCCAGTTCAGCAGCATACAAAGGTCTCAGAAAGATACTTAAAGAAAATACATGTGCAAGTTCACAAATACCAACTTGCACGTACTTGAGAAGCACTTTCCAGAATTTAAAGATGACTAAAAATACCATAAATACGTCTTCTTGATTATTAATTATCAAGATTGGACCAAATCATTCAAACTAGACGGTGACTTGTTGCGTATTTGTAAAGTTGTACACTTGTTTTTTCTCTTTAGAAAGCAGCTGTTACGGCAGAGTTAAGTGTTGTTGTTTTTTATGCAAAACGATGAAGTGACACAACATGCAGAATAATGATATTAAAATCTGTCTAGCGCACCGTGATGTTGACCGGTGCAGTTTTCACACCGTGTGTTTCGTTAGATATTAGTGGAGGATCTTCGGACAATCAGAAAACAGGCTTAGTGTTCGCTAAGATATATTTTACTGTGTAGCCACACCCAACAGTGATGTCACGGTGTACCAACACACCCGGGAGTACATCTCTACATCACCGCAGCAAGCTGAGAAGTTAAACCACTGCAGGTCAGCAAAATAGAGACTTTAGTTACATAGAATAGTTGTTTCAACAGAATTTAGACAACGATAGTGTGTTACAAAACACTGTAACTTCTCTTTAAATATGTAAATATTGCAACAGATAGAGGCTTTAGAGGCTGAAATATTGATATTTTAGAGTTTAAAACTCTGATAATTTTACATACGATGTATATTTTTTTTCATAGACACATCATTTTTGATTAGGATTCCTTAAATTAGTTTTTAAAAACTTGTGACCAAGGCAAGATAGTTTATTAGATGTTAAAAACCCAATGGAGACATTTCTTTATTACCTCAAACATCTCTTTGGTATTTCTGTGAAGCGATTTCTCGTATTCACCAAAATGAATATCCATCTGTTGAAACATCAGCCTGGATTTTTTTTATCGATAAAGCTCTGTTGAAAACGTTTCGCCCAGATTTATGCCTCGCTATCGTTTGACCTGCATCTCTGGAATATCCAGTATGAACAACAGTCAGAGCCTTTGACACGAGGACGTCCTCCTGCAGGTAGAAACCTGGCAGGTTAGCCATGAATCACTTCTCCCTCCGCTGCGTGTGATGAGCACCGGCTGCTTATTTATGGCACACATCCAGCGGCGTTGTTTATGCCACATAATTTGCATGTCTATTGTATATTTGACCCGTTCAGGCCGGAGGTTTTCACTATGCACACGGGTTACTGTTGACACGCTTCGGTACGGCCGTGTAGAAGCAGCGGGAGGCCGAGGAGCTGGAGCAGTGATGTGTAGAGCTGAAACAATTAGGTGATTAATTGATCCAGAAAAAAGCAACCATTTTCATAATAACTTAATCATTTTAGGCATTTTTCAAGCAGAAATGCGGAACATTTTAAGGTTTTAGCTTCTGAAATGTTTGGATTTGAAGACTTTTTTGATCTTAAATGAAAGTAAATTGAATATCTGTGTTTTTTGTCACCTTGGGATCTGGGTAATTGCCATTTTTTGTTGTTTTTCTAAAGCTTCATTGACCAAATAACTAATCAATTAAAAAAAAAAAAGGATCAGCAGATTAATTGATGATAAAAAACGATAATTGTTGTGTTTTTTTAACAGATAAAATACCTGGTCACAGTGTTTTTTTGTGCAATTAACTACCCCCGTACAAAGCAGTTTTTTACTTCATGAACTAATGAAAGTAACGTTGTGTTGCCCACTTCTGAGTCATGTTGTTTCAGTGTTAATTAAAAAGAAAACCACTCTGCTGCCTCTGTGAAGCCGACCTGTACGCCGCTGCACCGCGTACACGCTGTTGATGTGTTTTGTGTTTTATCTCCAGCTGCATGCTTAGAAAGTGTTTATTTGTGTTTGTGTTTGAATAAGACAGCAACAAAAGTAATTTGGAGTCCTGGAGTTTATGTCGCTACAAGTTTTAGGCGAATAAAGCCGCTCTGAAGTGATGGAGTGTAAATGTGATGCTGGAAACAACAATATAAAACAGACAAAAGAAAATTACTTGTATTTTCTTTCTGCTGCGCTGTGGGAACATTCATTGGATTCTGCCCCATCTGTTGTAATCAATAACGTGACCATCTTGTTTTTTTATGAAACGCACTTACTCTTAATTTCATCCACCAGTGGTTTTAGAGAGAGGAATGTGGAGTTACCTATAAGGCTTTGACATTATAAATCACCGCTTGAGACCAGATTGTACGGCAGTATCGATTGATCCTGATATATCACAGAAATTTACTGTCACTTCTGTTTTCAATTAAAGATACAATCAGTCAGATAATGACTTAATTGGATTTTACAGAAGATTGAGTTTTATTGCCGCGTGCTTTACGAGTTTAGTTAAGGAAGGCCGTTTTATCACGGCTGTCGGGGGGCTCGCCTCGTCCTTCTGTAGCTGCTGCCGGTGTACAGCACAGGGGAGAAAGTGTCACAGGATTGGTTTTCCTTGAGCTGCCTCCGCCTCCCATGAATCATGAACCTCCCCTTAATAGATAAAATCTGCCGGGATCCCACCGTGACACCTCCGGGTGGAGTGATGGCCGCCCGGTACGGACAGGAAGTGTTGGGAGGAGGAGGCGGTGAGCTCAGAGGGAGAAAACTTAAGACTGCTTAGATGATTCTTTAGATTATGTATTTATATCTGAGGAGTATCTGGAGAGTAGTTTGGAAGTCTGCGTATAATTTATTGTAACCGTGCGGACTCCAGAAACTAGCATAAACAGAAATACTACGTGTCCACTTGGGAGTATAACTGTTATCCTTGTTAGTTATTTTCATATTTAGTCAACCTCGTCCTTGTTTCATCACGTTTTAGTTGACTAAAAGCCATTTTCTGGGCATCTTAGGCAAAGAAACCTAAACATTTTCACATAGTTTTAGTCAATGAAAACTGTTTCAGTGTTTCTATATTTTATCTAGTTGAGCTTATCGGTGAAGCCAACATATCACAGTGTCTTTCTCCCAAGCTGTCGCGTGCAGAACGGGAAACAAAAAAACCAATCTTCGATATTTTGTCTCTTCTGTTTTGTAAAGAACAATAAAGAGACATTTTTGGTGAAGATACATTTTAGTCTCTTCTTTTTCCGTCGGCAATACTGAATGTTGATCCGGTCACAGTTTGACTGGGTGGCACCAACAAGGATTCATTTAATCTAAGATTAGTTATAATCAGAGTTTAGCAAAACTGGGTTTGAAATACATAAATACAGATTTTAGATTAAGCAGAGCTCTGTCGCACAATTAAAAACTAAATCTGATTAGTAAAACCAAGTTTAAACCCAAATTAAATGGAGTTTAATCGATATGTAGATGCTTGCTCACGCAAATGTATTAATTCATTTGCGTGAGCAAGCATCTACATATCGATTAAACTCCATTTAATTTGGGTTTAAACTTGCTGTTGGTTCTATTAAGTAGAGCTATAAAGAAAAGAAAGGACAGATTATTCTGTCCACTTGACTTTCGTTTTCCAAAATATCTCCATCCACACATCCAAACAAACAAGCAAACCGGTTCAGGTGGCGATAGAGTAAACGATGCGTCAAATACCAGAGAAGAACATCATGAGCCTGCGTAGTGAGCTTATTTTATTTTGGCAGTAGTAACTTAAAAACAAACACAAGTAGCTAATTATTGATTTATTTATAGTTATTTAACACCTATTTGTTCATCTTTCATTTGTTTACCAAACATAAACAAATGTGTAATCAGCCATCAGCATGCTTATTACACAAACATATCCGTATACCGGTATTTATGCAAAGGAATGGAAACACAGCTCATGTCGTGCTTTATTTTTGATACTTTAGAGTCTGCAGCATTATCAGCAGCTCATTTGTGTTTCATCCCTATTTCTCTTCCTGTAACCTGAAGAAGCCTTTAGCTTTCCTGTTCCTGTCGGTTGGGCTGAATATTTTCAATATGAGAAAATGAATGTGAAAAAGTTGTAGCTCAAGCAGTCAAGTTTAACAATTTGCAATTTTGCAGCATAATTAGCAGCTTATTTGTGTTTTCTCCCTATTTTTCCTTCAACAACTTGAAGAAGTGCTTGTTTCCTGTTAATTCAAGTGAAAAATGTTTAATTTTCCAACAAGAAGAGCAACTTTTATCTCATAAATCTTTTATTTTGTCATCCATGATGTTGGAAAGCTTTTTATTGAGCTCACCTGTACCTGTAGGTGGAGATAAATATGTTCACAAAAACAAACACATGAATTTCTATGAAATTTGTAGTTTTTGGGCTGTATTTTTAAAGATGTTTTTCCCCCAAGTGTGACATCATGTGTTTGTTCAGATATTAGCCCCAAAACAAATATCACAGGAATCATTTTATCCACATTTAGTGCGACATATTCAGGAGTTTTGTGGGTTGAAACTAACTTTTCTGAAAAATATGGTTTTGTCGTGATGGATTTTGAGGGGTTGAAGAACTTAAATCATCTTATATATTCAATATTATCATAAAGAAGCAAATCATTTGGGTTTGTAAAATGTTCAGTGGTGATTAATTATAGTCAACACCTGAGCCCGGCCTGATTGATCCAGGTGTTGCTAATCTCTCATCAGGTGATAAAGGAGGAGTGTTTCTGCGGCTCGATCACTAAAGAGGAGCTTTGAGGAGAAACATCGTCTTTCTCTTCTCACTGACTTTGAACTTCACGTTCACACTTTGTTGGCTCGTCTGAGTTTAACGTTTTGGTTCAGAAGCCGATGACTCAGCGACAGAATTATGTTGATCTGAGGAAAAACAAACACACATTTAAGGACATTTATGGCCACAGAAGGCTCGTTACCAGAAAAAGGCTCCGCAACTGAAAGTGCATACGTGAACATTTAAGTGCTGTACGCCTCATAACATCTAATGCAGATCTCCTTTCTCAACAGATCCTCATTCTGCATCAACTTTTAAGCCACTTGATGAACTAACATTTACATTTACCTACAGACTAGAAGTGAACATAACATTTGAAACCGTAATTAATGAAGTTTAATTTATACAGCACCTTTCAAACGAATGCAATTCAAAGAAATAGGAAATGGAGAGAAGCTGAAGAGATTGATGCACACCAAGTTAAGAAAATAACTCAAATAAAAGAACTTGATCCTGGTAAAACAGATACATGTCAATAAAGTCAAATTCAAGTGAAAAAAATGAAATATATATGAATACTTAAACCATATCAAAAATCCTAAATAACAGTCCGATTTGATAAGCAACAATTAATGATGATAAACTTTAAATTATAAAACACTACATATAAAGCCAAACTGAATAAGTGTCTCAAGTACATTTGGTCGTAGCAGCAAATAGAAACACATTTAAATAACAATGAAAGCAAATGAAGCAGATATTATAAAACATTTCAGGGCTCAACTTTCAGGATTGTGAAATGCCACATGGAGCTAATAAAATAGAGATTAAACGTGACAATTACCTTCAGTCTTTGTTGTTGTTTGATAACTGATAACAGCAGCTTAACCAAACTAAATTACAAAAAGGACCTTTTCCACATTGAGATGCTGATTTTTATTCCCAAAATGTAATTATTGCGGACATCTTTGAGTGAAATTCAAACAGTCTCCTAAAACATCCGTGATCTTTTTCTTTTCTCATTTAAAACCCGTCATTTCTTTTCTGTTTTTTAAAAAAAAACGTGGATACATATTAGGTATCATGTGACCGGATTATTTCGGGTAATAAACATGTAAACGCTTCTAATAACAGCATTTTGTCTGACCAGTAGTCGAAGGATCACAGGGCCGTCTGAAGGACCAATAAACAGACTGAACTAGACGGACTAAACCAACTGAACGCTGTGACGCTGTGCACCCACCACTACTCTGAGGACGTTACCCATCGTTTGTCTTTACGCCTGATCAGAGAACAGCACAGCGGCCTTCTGGACGACCACCCTCTTCTCTATAGTTGACTTAGACTTTTAAATTCCTCTTTATGTCCATCGTGACCCCTCAATAAAGTATATTCATATAGCTGCACATGAAACACAAAAGAAACAATATAAAACACAAATATTAAATGACTAACAATTGGGTTGGTAATTTGGAGAAGCGTATGCTAGATTTATTAAATCATCCACTGTGTGTTGACAACTCTTATTTCCTCCAATGAAAGCAGCTAGCAGCACTAGCTCCAAAAGTCCCTAAATCTAGCGTGAAAGTCTGCAACACAGGCGGCAACTTCAGCTTCTGAAAAGTGAAGCTCATGTGGAAGTGTCTTAAACTTGCATTCTCTCCACTGGCCAGCAGGGGGCGACTCCTTCGGCTGCTAAAAGAAGTCCGGTTGTATAGAAGTCTATGAGAAAAGGATATGAGAGAATATGATCGCTTCTGTTCACTGGTTGCAAAAAACAAAGATGGCGACGGACAAAATTTAGATAATTTAATAAACCAAATGAAATGATTACACGGACCTATTACAGTCCTGCGACTGCCACAGGTTAAAAGTCCAACGTTTGTGCGCCACGTGAAACGAGACGTCAACATAGATTTATTTGTCACGTAACTTCCGTACTTAAGTGGTTATTTTAATCCAAACAACGATCTTTTCCTTAACCTAACCAAGTAGTTTTGGCTAAACCTTTTTTGCTGTGGAGGAAGTTTATTTTGAAAAGACTTAATAAAACGTACATAACTTTTTGTAAAATGTCATAAGAACCGTTTTATGAGGATACGTTGAACAAAGGACTTTAATCCAGGACACCGCTGTCAAAACTAAGAATTTTGAACCCTCTTTATCCAATTTTCTGATTTATTTTCTGAAAATGTTTACAAATTGAGATAATACCTCATTTGCATCTTTAAACAAAGCAATTTAGAAAACTTGTAATACAAAAGCTAACTGTCTTAATGTAAGTAATCAACTGGGGGAGTTTCATGGTGATATCTATAAATTAAAATTATTACCCCCGACTGCCAATTGATTGAGAAAGGTTGCGAAAAAGTGGAAAAACTGCCAAAAACAAGCTTGTATAATGTGTCAAATTGAAAAAATGTAGTAGAATCTTCTTTAAATGGTTCCTTTCTCTTATTTAGTATTAGCCTAATAAAACCCAGACTTTTCCTTTTTCCCTGGAGGCTGGTGCTCGCTGACTGATGTTCTCACTAATTCAGACGTCCGGTCCAATTCCTCTGTAGGAGCTCAGTTGTCCCGCCTCCCCGGGGAGACTTAAATCAGCGTTTCTGTGACAGGACTTCTGAGTGGCGGCACCGCCCCCCAATCAGCACCTCATAATAACTCCACTCAGCAGAGGTCAGCTCCTCCTCCTGCTCCTCCACCTCCTGAAGAGAGGCCCTGCTGGAGGAGTTCCCTCTGCTGATATATAAACATGAGGCTTTGAGTGAGCGATTGAAATGTCTCTGATCTTTCAAATTAAATGCTAACATGTTGAGCTTATGCTTCTTGCTATGTACGGTTTGTTGTAGTCACCAGTTTCCTTTAGCTTCTCAACATGCTAACATGTGCTAATAAGCGCTAAGCATGAAGTACAAGTGAAGCTGATGGGAAAGTCATCGGTCTGCAGGTTTAAGTTTTGACCTGATGATGGTTCTGGATGAGACGTTAAGGGATCAACACAGTTATTAAAATTTATCCTGAAGGAAACAAGGAAACAAATTTCCAGCCAATTCATTCAGTAGTTTGAGACTAGGGACGAATTTTCTCTCACATCAGGATAACAAAAATACTTAATTATCGGGATAATCGTGAACATCATCATGAGTGACTTGTGGCAGGAGTCCACAAATACATCTTCTGAATAAACTGGGAGACATTTTCGTCCCGTTAGCGACCAAGCTAGTATTAAGCTAATGAGCTAAAGAGCGTGCTAAATGACCATTAGCAACCAAGCTAAGCTAAAGAGCTAAAGAGTGTGCTAAATGACCGTTAGCACGATGTTGGCTCAGAAAACTTTATTTTCCCTATTCTATAACTGTGTTACTGAACTAAATAGTGTACTATATGGTGATCAAATGTTAACGGGAGAGAAAGTACAGAGAAGCTCGAGGAGCTAATGACTGAGCTAACAGTTAGCTAGAAGGCTAATTATGTAGCAGTTGAACATTATGATGATTTATGCTTCATTCTTGGGACTGAAATTCCAAAAATCTAAAAGTTTGGGAATAAAAGCTGTAATCCTCAATATTATTCTATTATTGTTATTGTCATTATTATTATTATCCATTTTCTATTATATTTCATTTAAACTTATAGTTTTCACTTCCCATTGTACTTAATATTCAGATGTAATATTTCTGTTTATTTTTTAAAATAAAACCTCTCTATTAAATGTATGTGTAATTCATACTGTCTTCTAACATTTCTACATCTAATAAAAAACGTGTATTTCTTATAAATTCAAATCTATTTTGTGTTTTATAATAAATGCACATTCAGCAGAAGATATTTAAAAGAGTTTTTCTGCCATCAAATCAAAGCCGTATGTCTTATTACGATGCTTCCTGCGGTATAAACTTTTATTTTCCGGTTTGTGTTTTTTATCAACGAACAACATGAATAAATTTATTGTGCGTTGTGGTGTGAGGCGTTCACGCGCCGCCTCCCACTCCCCACAGATCTACTCGTCCGGCACAAACTGCAGAGCCACTCTAGTCACCTTGAAATTTCCTCTGCTATTTTCCAATTAAAAGCTTAATAGCCCTGGAGACGGGCCTCACGTGGGGAAGTTTACCGGGCTCTTATTCTCTGTAAGCCGCGCGAGGCTCGGATCCCATTATTTGCTTGAATAAACCTTTTTTTACGGTCAGAAATGGGCCCCGGCTTTGTCCGGTGTTATGTTTCAATGCACCTCTATTAGTCCAGCAGAAGGGACGTATCAGCGTCCTCCACACAGCTCCCAACAGGGCTTTTATACACGTAGAGACCTAATCATCTAAGTTATGTATACGATTGTGTAAAAGGTGCGAGAAGCTGCGAGCACTTTGTCCAAATTAAGTCTTATAGCCTGCGGGGCCTGCAGGCAACGGGGAGGGGGAAACACACACAAGTGTCCTGAGTTTTAAAATCTAATTTAAATGATCTTTGAATGTGTTGTGCTGGTGTTACTTCCTAAATAAATAAAGACATTTATCTAAAGTGTGTTGGGTCACAAACACATTGTTTGTTTTTAAGCATTTATGATTCTGTTTTCAGGTTAAATCTCATGTTTGGTTGAATTAAACAATCTGATTTGTTTCCTTATTGACAGCTGTGATATCAAATTTGATATTCAGTTGATTTTATGACGACACATCTTTTATAGTATGTTGTTATAAGTTTATATTTCTGACTTAAATGCTGACTTGTTTAAATAAGACAAGTGTGCTTTATATTTGATAAATCTACACGTGGGGGCCAATAGAAAAAGGCATTAAGTTTGTCTTTTAAACTTTATTTTTAGCTCATTCAAATCATCTTGTTTCCTGCATGAAGATAAAATGTCTCATTTTGGGTGAGTTTTGACAGCTGGGACGTCCAAATTATTGAAGTTTAGTTGAGTTTGGACTCAGACTTGCATATCTTTAACATTCATAAAGCTGTTTTCAGTTTTATTTTTCATGTTGATCTGTTACATATTGAGTCATCTTAACTTTGTTCTGTATTTGGCATTTCCTGCATACAATCTAGGTTTGATTCTATATTATATTAAAGGCTTACACATCTTTTATAACACTCCTGTGTTTCCACTTTGTCTTTAAACATTGTAAATTCTCATACAGTCTTATAAAATGTCACATTGCTGGTCTTTTTCTTTTGTAACTTCTGAAGATAACGTTGCATCTTCTCATGGATGAAGCTGTAATGTGTCTCATCTCAGCTGCAGGATCAACTCTCTAAATCTAAATGCATGGAGAGAATCTGTGTCTCTTGAATCTTCACAGAAACTGATCGTCCCGTTTCTCAGAGAGACTCTCAGAGAAACATCTGATCCAAATACTGGCAGGTTTATTTTTTGTGGACATTTTTTGCAGCGTGCTTTGACGCGAGTGTCAGCGTTTGGTTACTCGTGGTCTCCATAAGAGCGTGTCAGCCCTGATGCGTATCTGTGCTGTCAGCCGAGGGGGGGGTGGATCCTCCACAACGAGCCCACACCTCTTCTCCTCGTCCTGTTATGCGTGAGGCAGAGCGGCTCCATCCTGCGCTGCTGCTCACAACCATACTCCCGCCGCGCCTCTCCGCAGACGCACCCGCGCGTCCTGGGACACTGACAGAATGAATGGCTACGGGTCCCCGTACCTGTACATGGGGGCTCCGGTGTCTCAGCCCCGGGCCCCGCTGCAGAGGACCCCCAAGTGCGCGCGGTGCCGCAACCATGGCGTGCTGTCGTGGCTGAAAGGTCACAAGCGCTACTGCCGCTTCAAGGACTGCACGTGCGAGAAGTGCATCCTCATCATCGAGCGGCAGCGCGTCATGGCGGCTCAGGTGGCGCTCCGCCGGCAGCAGGCCAACGAGAGTCTGGAGAGCCTCATCCCGGAGTCGCTCAGGGTGCTGCCCGGCATCGGCATCGGCATAGCCGTAGCCGGCGAGGGGAACCAGGGAGCCCCGCCGAGGACGGAGGAGCTGGAGCTGAGGTGGAGCAGCGCGGAGGCGGTGCAGGCCGGAGCGCAAACATGCACAGGTGGGAGGAGAGAGCTCCACTTTAATTTTACATTTCTGATGAATTAAGATTTTTATTTGATGGAAGGAAACATTACCAAACAATTAGCAGGAAAAAACAATTCATTACAGAAATAATTTGAACTGCTACATTATTACAAGTATAGCTACTACTAATAAAGAATAATTAATACATCACAAAGAACAACATTATCACAGGATCATGTTTTCATTCAATCCTGCAGGAAAAACATGGAAAAAAATATCTAAATTGAAAACATTGCAGGGCAGTGTTTTCCTGAATAAGTGCAACAACAGGACAGGAAAACTGGGATTAAAACACTAAATATGTATTAGTGTACATATTTAGTTACACAAAAATCACTCAAACACATTTCCTCAAAATGTTGCTTTATGTGGGAATGACACATTTGCTTAAATACAGTTTTTAAAGATAAGAAAGATGAAACTTTATTTATTCAGCAGCACAAGAGACATTAAAGAAAACATACATGAACTCGTGATGATATTACAAACAAAAAGACAAGAAGTGTTTGTTGTGTGAAATATAATACACAGTCTGTTTTGTGACATTTTTATAAAATGTTTTTTGAATAAGTTGAGAGGAGAAAGCTTCATTTACAGATTCAGTTTTTATTTATTTTCATGAATCATGTTTTTGTTATTTTAAATGAAACTTTGGTTTATTCGTTTTAAGAAAGGCTTTGAAAATTAGCTCTTCGTTTTGGTAATATTTGGATTTGGATTATGTTTTCTTTTTCATTTATTTATTTATTGAAAATTGCAAGACTTTCTTGTTTTACAAGGAATGATTTTTACTTAGGTTTATATATTAAATATTAGATATTTTTCCAAAAATACAAGTTATTCGGTCAGAATAACAGAATTGCTATGATTTTGAAAAATATCTGACGTGGTAATTTTAAGGCTGTAACACTAAATAAATAAATAATAAACACTGTTTATTTTATTTGTTATGAAAAGGTAAACTGCTCATAATTCCTCCCAAAATACTGAGGTGATAATTACTGAATTATTGTAATATGTCACAGTGCAGATTGTTGTGGCTTTTCACTTCACTCTGTGTTTTTGTGTTTTTTTTGTGACACTTAAAACATTTGGACACGAGCCCCGATCAGCTGACTCCACATCAGCTCCATCTCGCGCTGACAGACGGAGCTGAGTGGTGTAAACAGATTACAGGACCAATCGAATGTAATCGCCATATCTCCTGCAGGAGGTCAGCTCCAGATGAGATGTTACTGAGACAACAAAGCGAGCTGTTTGCAAACATGTGGTCAAAAGACATCGACGGTAGATTCCTCACTGACGCGCAGTCAGCACTTTGGAGGGAAGGAAGTCAAGTGAATCCTCACGAGCTCCTCTGTGTTGGAGACAAGTTGACAACACATTCATTGTGTGTTGCGTTTAGAAAAGTGCAGATCTTGTTTCTTTAATTCATTGTTTGCCTTTTCCTGGAAGATGAAATTAGATTTGTTTCTGCTTGTGTTGCAGAACCGACAGATGACGGCCCTGATGAGGGGTCCGGGGCTGAAAACGGGGGGAGCTCCAGTGAGAAGGAGCAGGACCCGGTCAGCTCCCCCGAGGGCTCCAAACCGAACTCCTGCTACACCCCGGAGCCCCCGGAGACCCCGACCCAGCCGGAGGAGAGCCGCTACAGCCTCCCTAAAGCCGGCAGCGCGGAGAAGGAAGCCAAAGTCGAGAGTCCGCAGAAGTATCCCGTCAGCCCCGCGGAGCATCAGGGCGTGCTGATCGAGGGCCTCTCCGGCTCCATCAACCTGCCCTTCAGCCTCCGGGCCAACCGGCCTCCGCTGGAGGTCCTCAAGAAGATCTTCCCCGCTCACAAGCCCCCGGTCCTGGAGCTCATCCTCAGAGGCTGCGGGGGGGATCTGGTGGGGGCCATCGAGGTGCTGCTGTCCAGCCGGAGTCCCGAAGGGAGCGCGCACCCGACGCACGCAGACCCGCACACGGACGCCCTGTTGTTGCCTGCAAACGGACACCTGTTCGAGCACACGCTGGGCTCCTACCACCCGGTGTCCACCTCCGCCAAGTGGTCGGTGGGCTCCGCTTTCCGGGTCCCCGAGTCCCTCCGGTTCACGTCGGACTCCGCCTCGGGCGTGGTGTCCAGCCTGCAGCACCCGTCCTTCCCGCAGCCCACGCGCTACCCGCTCATGCTGCGCAACTCCCTGACGCGCAGCCAGGGCAGCCCCTTCGTGCACAACGACGTGACTCTGTGGAATACCATGGCGCTGCAGCAGCAGTACCAGCTGCGCTCGGCGGCCCAGTACGTGTCGCCGTTCTCCACCGCGGCCCCCGCCGGCTCCGTGTTCCGAGGGTCCCCCATCCTCCCGTCCAGACCCTCCGAGGAGCAGCAGCAGCGCATCGGCGTCCAGGAGGAGAGCTGCACGCTGGGAACCAAACCGGGCCTCTACTCCCCCGATGAGGAGTACGAAGAGCGCTCCGACTCCGCAGACTCCCGGACCCTGAACTCATCCAGCTAGAGAAGCTGCTGATGGACTGAAAAGCAGCGGGACACCAAATATGTATTATTGTGAATGGACAACGCGCGCGCGCGCGTGTGTGTGTGTGTGTGTGTGTGTGTGTGTGTAAAGGGTCTTTTTCCGTCTTGTTTGAATTGAACTGTGTCAAAGCAATCACCCTTTGATAAGGTGACCCGCTCGTGCTCTCAACTCGTCACGTGGACACATAACCAAAAACGGATGAATGTAACACGACTCGTCTTTATTTCCTGCAGCATGTTTAGAACTGTGAACACTTTCGATGTTAAGGATCATCAATGCATGTGAAGAGTCTATGCCAAATAAATCTGAGTTTCCAAAAGGATCAGATTGTTGTCTCTGACTTCATTGAATTCATCATATTGGCTGAATTTATATTTAACAAAGATTATTAATATACTTTAAATGAAATGCTTTAAACGGCAGGTTTCTCATTGATTAACAGCAGACACAGAACAGCAGTGATGGAAAGTAATTAAGTACATTTACTCAAGTCCTTTTACTCAAGTCAGATTTAAGGTACTTGTACTTAAGTATTTCCTACTTTATACTTCTACTCTCTTAGAGGGAAATGTTGTACTTTTTACTCTTTTAAATGTATGTAACACCTTTAGTGACTTTGCAAATTCAGATTAATGATGTAAAACATAAACAACAAATAAATGATGTATTATTATTATTATTATTATTATTATAGATTAAGCTACACAGCTGTATATAAAGTAGTTCAAATAAACCCCACTTTTAGTGATGAAACACATTCATTATTATTATTAATTATTAATCAATAATTATAATATATATTGTAGTAAAGTAATATATATGACTTTGAAGTTAGCCATTCTGCAAAATGAGTACTTTTACGTTGATGGTGATACTTTTGTTCTTTTACTTAAGTCAAGTTTTGAATGCATTTACTTTGCTGTAACAGAGTATTTCTACACTGTATTAGTACTTTTACTTATGAGTAAAAGATCAGACTTCTTCCACCACTGGAAACGAGGCAGACGTATAAATATTGATTTAACAATATCTGGTGTTCTTCTGCTGCGACTATATCTACGAGCAGTTTGCAGAATATCTCAAGTGTAACAACGTTTCACATGTCGAGAATCAAACAAAACGTACAAAGACAGGTTTTATAAGGTCCAGTGTGTAAAAATGCTGCTCTGATGAACACATCTGAGCATGAAGGATTTGTTAAAGACCCAAATATTACAACAACATCATAAAAGTTACATTCACAGATCTATAAACCCCAAAAATGCTGTGAACTATTTCAGATCTTCTGCTATATCTGTTTCTATAAAGTGTGAAAGTGAATATGTGTCGACATCAATGTTCGGCAGCGCTGGAAGAAGTATTCAGATCCTTTACTGCAGTAGAAGTACTAATACTACACTGTGAAAATACTCCACTACTGTATAAGTCCTGCTTTCACACTTTACTTCAGTAAAAGTACATGAATCAGCAAAATGTGAGTAAAGTAGAAGTACTCATTGTGCAGTAAAGTGTTTCCTGTTTTAATATTATAGATGATGTTTCTGGATTAATATGAATGTGTTTTACTGCTGTAGATGTTTCAGGTTGTGTTTATTTTAACTCCTTTATATCCTGTTATTCTACATCAATGCTTCATATTCTATGAGATCATCACATGTCCTGTGAGTACGTGTCTCTAACAGCCTGTTTTCAGCTCTGTGACGTTCATTTTCCAGCTGATCCAAGAGGCTTTTTAAAGAGTTTATTTATTTAAGAAGTAGAAGAGTTTTCTCAACACATGAAGGAAGACTTCGTCCTTCAGTTCATCACAAACATTCAACATCATCACATCTGGAGATACGAGGTGTTCACTGGACAGGAAGGAGACGAAGGCTGTGGTCTGAAAAGTAACTAAAGGTGTAGTGGAGTAAAAAGTACAATGTTTACCTCTGAGATGTAGTGGAGTACAAGTATATACTTTATAAAGTATAAAGTTGCTATATATAGGAATACTCAAGTAAAGTATAAGTACCTCAAATCTGTTTAAATGTACTTACATGTATACGTTCCACCACTGATGTTCAGTAATGAGTCTAACATAGAAAAGAGTTTGTTGTATTAAATAAATATTGTCACATGATTCAGAGTCTGAAGTCATCTGATCAGGTTTTAAAACAGTGATTAAAGAGTTAAAATATATATATATATATACAACAGATTTTTACATGTAAATAAGCAGCAAGGTACGACTTTTATGTTTAATATTAGTTTTTAAAAACAGAATATTTCAGCATCTCGTCTCCTTTTGTGCTCAAAGGCTGAAGCATCTTTTATTTTATTTTATTTTATTTTATTTTGCAACATCTTAAATTAATAAACAATAAGTGGCACTTTTAACACTATCACTAATTTGTTTAACTCAATAGTCAGCAGTTGTGGAAAGTAACTAAGTACATGTACTCAAGTGCGTTTTTTTTGAGGTAATTGAATTTTACTTCAGTATTTCCATTTTCTGCCACTTTATTCTTCTACTTCACCACTTCTGAGAGGGAAATATTAAACATTAAAATGAATATACAAAAATATAATCAGCAAATGAATGATGATGTAATATTATAGAATATAAATCTTTATTGGTCCTCAGGAGGAAATTCACAAGATGTTTTACAGTTTTTAGTTTTCTGTGTGAGAGAGAAATATAATTTCTGGATTGTAAAACAACAAACTCATCTCTTATAACTTAAAAATAAAATAATCTGAGACATACAGCAACACTACATTTTACTGATTCTTTTCTAAAGAGGAGCAGAAAGTGATCTGTCCTCTTGTCAAAACCTTGTGAATGCTGCCATCTAGTGGTGAAATACATCCACGTCATGTTTATTTCAAGAGGCCAGATCTCAGAACTGAACATAAAAACAGGAGATTTATAACTGAAAATGTGTTTAAATACAAATATATGTTGGAAACAAAATGTTTATTTTGAAGCGAAATATATATTTAATCTATATCAAATTAAGGAAGCTGTAAAAAAGCCTAATAAAAAACAGAAACACTTTCTAAATACAATCTCTAATCTTATTTTATATTCATCACTGAAAGCTGCTCCAGTCTGCCACCCAGTGGCCCAAATGTGTATTTGTACCTCATCATCTCTGGGCTGCAGTACAGAATAAATACCACTATTTAATTCAACATGTTGTAACAGCAGCTGGTGAAGCTTCTTTAAATGAAGCAGGAACTTCATGCAGGGAACATTGTTGATTATAATTCGGCCAATTCACATACGTGCATTTTTAACATAAAACATGTCTAAACTCAGTTTATTCATTATCTCTTATATGAAGGACTTGCTGCAGGCAAACGTTGTATCACAATGATGTAAATTAAATGAGAATATTAAAGATTTTAGGGTGAAGCCTAAATTAATGTCTTCCTGGAGGAGTATTACATTTTTTTTCCCCTTTATACTCAAATTGACCAGAAAATAACAGTTTATTAGTGGAAAAGTACGTACATATTTGAGTTACTTTTACTTTACTTGAATACTTCCTTTTCATGTTGCTTTCTAGTTCTACTCCACAACAATTGAGTGAAATATTGTACTTTTTACTTCACTACATTTATTACACAACTTTGGTTACAAATTAAGATTTTTGCACACAAAACATATGATTCGTTTTAAAAATGTGACGCTGTTACAAATCAAACATCCTAATGATACATCCAATTAGAGCTCATGTGATTAGTTGAGTGACAGAAAATTGATTGGCAACAATTTTGATGATTGTCATTTTTCATGCAAAATGAACAGGAGCTGTGTATAGACAGCTGAACAAATGTGAAGATGTTCTGCTTTTTCATTATTTTGTATTGTTTTTATTATTTATTTTAAATAATGTAGAGGTTCAGACTATTGGTTTGATTTGACTATTTATACAAACCAATCAATCAATCGATTCACGTATAAAATAATCAGCAGATGAATCCATGACGAGTTGCAGTCTGATAAAAAAGTAGCAAACATGCGTAATAATAATCTGATAATATGTGTTATAGTACAACAGTCACAGGGGACATTTATCTTCATTGAGTACTTCTACTTTTAAGACTTCAAAGCAGGACAGAGTTTTTTGTACATTGTGGTATTAGTACTTCTAAGTGAAGGATCTGAATACTTCCTCGGCTGGAGGACACGTCCTCCTGTTTGCAGCCCGAGAGGTCGAGCTGTCAGACAGAGACAAATGTCGTCCCGCCTGGTTTTGTATTCAGCTGCATGTGTTGTCGGTCCATCAGAGGCTAATTAACATAACAGGATCCCCCCAGTGATCCCAGTGATCCCGGTGATCCCACTCTGCTCTTCTGTCTATACACAGCTCCTGTTACACTTTTACAGCCGGCACAGCGGGACGCTTCCAACAAGATGCTGTTGTTTCAATCAACCCGGAGAGTAAACTGGACAGCGTGTGAGAAAGTGTCATTGTGTGTCTGTGAGCTCATTAAAAAGGATCAACAGGAGTTAAAGTCCACAGACAGCAGCCTAAATGAACACCAAGGAGCTGATGATACCGCGTTTTAAACTGATATACCCTCGTTTAAGAGACATAAATGCTGGAGCTGTAGGCCTAAAAGATAAAACTATGTACATTTTATTTAAAAAGTCACAATAAGAATATCATAGTGGCTCCTTTGGAGATAAAAACTACTGTACATTCTCAAAATGTTTACTTTTATTAAATACAGATTTTAGACGATGTCTTGGATCTGTGCAAACTTTCTACCCAACAAGGAGCCTTGAAATAATGTCTGGAGCCCCTTGAGGGATCCCTGGAAAATACTCAAGAGTCCCGGGACCCACCCTTGAAATCACGTCAGTAACACCTGGATTCCTTGCAATGATTCAAATACGCCTGCAAAAACTCCTCTACTAACATCCATTAAGGATCCATGAAACCCTAATGATCCCCAAACCCCTTCAAAGTTCCCTGGAACTCTTTTAGTGATGCCTGGAATCCCTTTAAAGGCCCATGGACCCCCCTCAAGGATTACTGAATCCTCCTCAAGGACCCTGAAAACTCCTCAAGGATCTCCAGACCCCTGCAAGGACTGCTGCAAGGACTTCAATGAATCAAGATTTCAAGGAAGCTCCTTGTGGTTATTGTCAGGGATTCCAACTCACTCAGTAATGCCTGGGATCCATTCAAGGATCCATGGATCCCGTTGAGGATTCCTGGAGACCCTCAGGGACCCTTGAAACTCCCTTTAAGTTCCCTTGAACCCCTGAAAACTTGCAAAAGTTCCCCTACAAAGACCAGTGAAATTCCTTCAATTATGCCTGCACCCCTTGAAGCATTCCTGGAGACTCCTCAAGGATCAACAGACCCTTTCACTCGAAAATCGCTCTCCAATCCCCAGAAAAGACCCTGAAACTCATTCAATAACGCCTGGAATCAATTTCAAGATGAATGGAAACTCCATTGGAATTCAATTCCTCAAGGATTTCCACAATTCTTGGAGTCACTTCAAGGAACATTCAGGAATTTCAGGGAATTTCAGGGGTTGTTGCAGGGGCTTTGGGATATTTTTGAAGTTTTCAGGGTCCTTGTAAAGGTTTCAGAATCATTGACGGAGATCCAAGGACCTTTTTTTGAAGGGTTCCAGGGGCCCTTAAAGGTTTTCCAGGCCATACTGTTTTAACCTCTTTGCAGGGGTATCTCAAAGGGGATCTTTGAATAGTTCCAGGATTTTGAGAGTCTTTGATAAGGGCCCCACAAGGAGCTTCCTTGAAAGGATTCCAGGCGGTATTGAATGCCCTTGGAACCCCCTTAAATACTCACAACCACCTATCGAGCCTCCTGTAAAGACCCCCCTGACATACCCGACCCCCCTGGATTCCTTCGAGGGACCCTGGAAGATTCCTAAACGATTTCTGGAAGCCCATTCAAGGACCCGTGGAGCTAGACCCCCCCCCCCCCCCCCCCCCCCCCCCCCTTTATCGAGTCGGACACAGACAACACTTTTCACCTGGAGGGTCCCAGCTCCGTGCGGATCCTCCTGTCCGACGGTCCAGCCGGCCGTCGGCTTCAAAGCATTCCTGGCGTGGAAGCGGCGGCCCGGGGTGGCGGCTCGTAACCTCCGCAGTAAATTAAGACGAAGTGGCGAATAAAGCTGCACCTGCAGGCCTGACGTCTTCACCTCCAGCACATGGAGGAGCCGTTAAGAGGCACTGTCCTCATCTGGAGAAGGACTTACACCAGGACAAGAAGCGACTTTTAGAATATGTGCTTCTCTATTTAATTAAAGTCTAAAACACAGCGTTGTTCTGCCTAAGGGTTAATAAAACATTATAATGTTATCATAACACATAATGTCATTAATAGGGTTTATAAGATCTGAAATTAAGAATATAAATGGTAGACATTGTGCAGTTTTAAAATGTCACACATAGGCCTCCAGCACTAAAGCTATAAATTATTATTTCACAGCTTTGACACTAATTTCGAGCCAAGCAGGACAGACGGGTAACTACCCCTCCCTTACTCTGAACGGAATATACAAAACATCCTCCTTTTAACGTCGCTTTGTTCGTTGATTTCACATCACAAAAGGGTTTGAGTCAACATTATGTCCCAAGCTACAGTGGGGCCGTGTGTATGTGTCTATTGTCCCGCTGTCAGTCCCCATGGAAGTCAGTTAACACTGAATAAATGCTGCGAAGTCTTTCTTAGAGTCGAGCTCAGTCAAACAAAGAGACAAACATATAGTTTCAGAGGTCATCAGTCACATGAGGGTGAGATTTAATTATACTTTTATTTATTTGTTATTATTCTGATAAATAGGCCAGGACTACATGTTGAGTAGAGAGTATGAGAGACACTAAATAATTACGTTAATGTGCAGGCGAAATATCAAAAACAACAGTGTTTTCTTGTGTTTTTATTATTATTTTATTGGGTTCATATTCATGTTGCCGGTGAGAGGGAGGTCTGGGTCGGCCTGCTTGACCTGCTGCCACCGCGACCCGACCCCGGATAAGCGGTGGAAAATGGATGGATGGATGGGTTCATATGGTTAAAACAGGATTCAGTGTTTTTAAGCATTTCATGACAAGGATAATAACATACCTATCATTTTGTAATGTTTTGGTTTTTGGAGTTTAAGGTCTGAAATAAGGGTTCAATTGAAGTTGTTTTTTTATTTTCTTTATATTCTTATTTAAATGTGACGCTGTGTATTCTCGGGTGGGGTTCTCTTGTTGTGTGTAGGACTCTGCATGCTGACACTGTGTTTCTTTCTGTAGGTGTGATTGTTGTGAACACACTGTATTAATCTGGCGGACAGACTGTAACAACCTGCAGTACACATTCATCACTTGTTGATCTGCTCCCTTTAATCTGTGACCAGTGTAAACACCTGGATCCTTTATGCAGGATGGAATGTGCATCACTGGGATATTCTGCTTTTTTACATTATTGTTGTTGTATTATTTAATACAGTTTAACTGTGCAATACATAAAAAATACATCTTTTGGCTTGTGAAATAGGCCTATAGGCTACAAAACTGAAAGGCAGAGTTATTTTAGTTGTGACCTAATTCATGTCTATTAGCCTAAAGTATAAATCTAAAGGATGAGGCCTATCATCAGATAAAAGTTAAATTCTGCTTTTATTGTGAAGGTATTGTCGCTGACTTTTGATTATTTGTCATAGATAAGTTGTCTCTGCCACATTACTCATCATTGTTGATCAATATTGTCTATTTTTTCTTTATTATTCACAATTAGGCTATATGAGTATACGCTAACAAAAATAATGAAGTAGAAAAACTCAAGTGTGCTCTTAATCAATAAATAAACTAGATATCCATCATTCTATATTCATTCATAAAAAGACAAAGACACTACAAGATATTTGATATTTAGCTCCATAAATAAACAATGATTTAATAGTTGTTTGTAATAGAAAAGGAGCTTTAATATAAATGTAGGACTCTGTTAAATAAAGTTATAGTCACAATATGTAATTGTTTTTTTTTACTGTTTTTAACGCTAAAATCAGACTCAATTACCTACAAGTGAGCTCATTGCAAAGGAAAAGTAATCAAATTACTGTCAACCGTCCGTTACTAGGAAGACTTCCCCCCTCCCTGCTAACTGCTCGCGATCCTATTGGTCGGCGCGTGTTTGTAAGCAGCCAGTCAGAGGACAGAGAACGCAGCCCGGAGCGGTTCATAGGAGTGTCGCTCGGAGTTTCTTCCTCAGAAGGAAAACTTGGATCTGTCCGGAGTGAGACACTCACTCATCCACTCAATTAGCGGTTAATTACGAACCTGTGCTGGACTGCGTGTTTTACTGCGTGTGATTCATCACGGGGCTTAACGACGGCTGTAAAAAACAACAACAACCTGGACGAGACCGCTGGATCCACCTCTGGAGGTAAACTCAAGTCCTCTCGTGTCTTTATTATGTAGACTACATGTGGTTTGACCAAATCCATGCGTGAAATAACCAATTAAATACCGGACAAGCCAACTGGGCGATGACCGAAGTGTGGTGAGACTCTTCATAGAGTCATGTGATGAATCATAATAATGGTTATTTATTTTAGGCTTCCAATAATAAGCTGTATTTGTTTAAGCCTACTACTTTTTGTTTATATCATTTGTGGTCTGCAAAATTAAATAAAAGCAATCATATTGATATCTGACTCTATTGATATTTCTGCTGTGCACTTTCTAGATTTAAGGAATATTTTTTCCTCTTTATTTTTATTCAGACCATGTTTTTTTGCAGATTAATAAATACAAACTAAACTATCTTTATCATCATTGTGCGTGGATCTTTATCTTGTGTGTCAAAGAATTTAGCTCAGAGGTTAAAAAATAAAAAAATTAATCTACCGCCAAAGAAGTTAATTTAAACCATCATAAGAATAAAAAAAGGTTTTTGGGAATTTATAGAAGAATATAATGAATGAAATCTGCTTTATAGGCTAAACATTGTAGCTTCCAGAGGAGATTGTGTTGAGTGATTATGTTATTAAGCCACTATTAACTCCTATAACCTCATAATAACTAGACTAATCTATGTGTTCATTCAGAGATAAACTGGGTGTTCAGACAGCCGGCGGAGGACTCGGGCAGACATGTCAGAAAGCGCCGGTTGCGAGTTTGAAATCGACGTGGAGAGCCTGGAGACGGAGAGTGACGACCCGGCCGCTGGCCACGCCGCCGCCGAGGACGACGGAGACGGAGACTGCAGCAAGGCCAACGACAAGCCGGGCCCCAGCGGCGTGTGTCCCGGGGACCAGAGGAAGCTGAGCCGGACGCCGAAGTGCGCCCGCTGCCGTAACCACGGCGTGGTGTCCTGCCTGAAGGGACACAAGCGCTTCTGCCGCTGGAGGGACTGCCAGTGCGCCAACTGCCTGCTGGTGGTGGAGAGACAGCGGGTGATGGCGGCGCAGGTGGCCCTGAGGAGGCAGCAAGCCACGGAGGTACAGACCCGGAGTGTGTGTGTGTGTGTGTGTGTGTGTGTGTGTGTGTGTGTGTACAGGCTGTATGGATGTGTGTGTGAATGCTGTTCTTAAAAGCTGGAGCAAAACCTTGAAAAGTTGTGATGCATTCAAGTGTTTTTATTCAGCAATAGCTAGAGAACAAATTAGACCCCCCAGTAAAATGTATTTCACTTTATCTCTGTAGCGGCCTACTGGTTATTCTAGATATTAACAATAAAACAAACATCACATCCAGTGACTTCTCTATAGAGAGTGTATTCCCTCTCTGGCTGTGCAGGTTTGTTGTTGTTGTTGCTGTTGCTGTAGGGATTTCCAGGAGATGTTGATCTTGCTTCTCATAAGCCAGGAGCATTTTTTCCACCATTGCTTTATTTACTTTGTAAATCCAGAGGCTCAGTCGCTGCTGTCCACGGCTTTAAGGGAAAATCCATGTTAAAGGTGCAGAACTATGTTTAAAACTACAGTAAATCTGTTGGAAGTTAAACACTCATCATCACCAAACAGCATGACATAAATCATGTATATTTATAAGCATTAGTGATGGATTCCAAGTGTAGGTTCATATGTTATTTATGTTTTAATTATGGAATTTCCAACAGCACTCAGACAGTCTGTTGCTCTGATTATTACAATGACTTTTGACCTAAATGTAACTTTAAGATAATGCGCTTGGCTTCATAATTGACCCATTAGTCTTCATATTCCAGTCAAACTTGTCTTTAATTGCTCTTTTTTATTTATCTGAGCCACAGTGCAACATTCAGGGCCATCGTTTCTGACCACAAGAGGCCTGAATAAGCGACGTGGTTTTCTGACGTATCAGCAGAAACACGATTCTGGTTTCTTAAACTGTCGTATTTATGTAAAAACAATCCAGCCTTCATGTGACCTATAAAAAAACACAACGGATTTTTCAAAGTCAAGTTTGAAGTTACAGTGAATACTGTGATACTAAATACAGTTAAGTTTGTCCAACCAAAGCAGGTCTAGGTTTAGTTTTAAGTCTGGTCGTGTCCTGGCTCAGATTAAAGGACCGGGTTATTTAATGTGTGCTACGATCTCTCTTTGTGTGACTGAATGAGCATGAATCAGTGGCGTCCATGAGGAGTTTAATGTCTTCCCAGCCAACAAACAATCACTTTTAAATAAAAAGTAAAAGCTTATTTACACAGCTTTATGAGAGATGCACGTCTCACTCTTTCCCCAACAATTAGACATTTACATCTTATTAACTTGTAAACAAACACAAGTCGGCCTTATATTTCCTATAAGCTCTAATATATATGTGTGTGTGTGTGTGTGTGTGTGTGTTTTGACTGCGGTGACATTCAAATATTTGAGAATGTCTGAGGTCAAAATAATGAACCACGTCAGCTGTGGTATTTTAAAGATGATACCAGATGGACATTTTTTTTCTGTGTGTGTGTGTGTGTGTGTGTGTGTGTGTGTGTGTGTGTGTGTGTGTGTGTGTGTGTGTGTGTGTGTGAGAGTGTGAAAACTTAATGTATAACTTTTATTACACGGACTTGTGAACACATTGCAGTTTGAAGTAATGAAACCAATTTTAAAATGCCGTATATCAATGTATTCAACTTTTAATCGTGAGTTCAACTGATCCTGCTTCATTTAAAGACAGTTGTTATGACAGTAAAACAAGTAGATTATTATTATTAGACGTTGGACTTGAGCTGTGACAAATCTGGTGTTTTTAAAGGATCAAGGAAAACATCCCGACAGCACGTTTTAAAGTCGTTGTTTGTTTTCTCTTTTCATCAGGATAAGAAAGGAATATCTGGGAAACCATTCCCAGCAGAGCGGAGGACGATATATCAGCGGCACATTCGACCGTCCACCATGCTCGCCAAAAGCATCCTGGAAGGTAACGAGGCAACAGATCTGACAAATAGAAACACGTTTCATTGCTTTCTGATCTTTTTCTGTGTCTCTTGGCTTGTTGAACGCTCAGTTTCTAGCTTGTATTGATTCTATCTGTTCCCACTAACAACACCATAACAGTGATGAGGATGTGTTAACATCTGCAAGCAGTGACTTGATAAACATATTTGGCATGTAATAAGTTCACTGATGATCATCTCCAGCATTGTCGCAACATACAAATAGGATTTATTTATTTAGCATGATTTATATTTTCTTCAAACCAGAGTGAAACTTCTTCTTTATTTCATGTTTTGCATGTTTGTCAGCGTGAACATTTCTGCCTGCATGCTTGACTTTTAATCCAGAACACATTGACTGTCACAGACCTTTGAATTAAACGGGGGTTCTTTTGATGGCAGGATACCGTCCGGTGCAGTCCGATCCCTTCCTGGCAGCCAACGCGGCTCTCCCCCCGCCGCTGAGCGATCGCATGAGGAAGAGGAGGGCCTTCGCCGACAAGGAGCTGGAAACCATCATGCTGGAGCGGGAGTACAAAGAGCGAGAGCTGCTGGAGAACAGCCAGGCGGCCTCCCTCATCTTCCCCAACAGCATGGCTCACCACGCCGCCGAGTACAACTACAAGACGTCATACTCGCCGGCGGCTCCGGCCGAGCCCCAGCCCAAAGAGCTGTGCAACTTCCTGGGCCCTAACTGCCTGGATCTGTCCATGCAGTACCCGGCCGGCTCGGCCAACGTGGAGCTCATCTCCTCCAACGTCAGCGTGGCCACCACCTACCGCCACTACCCGCTGCAGCCGTCACGTGGCGGCTACATGGTGTGGCCCCGCGGCACGGCCAACCTGGGTGACGCCCTGCTCTACCAGCAGTGCCTGTTCAACGCCACGGCGGTGCAGAACATGAAGCCGGGGGCGGTGTGGGAGCCCAAGGCGGTGCCAGCCGAGAGCCAGCCGCCGGAGCAGGAGGCGGCGGCCAAGCTAGAAGGATCCCGAGCAGCTGCCCTGCCGGACTCGTCGGACCCTCAACGGGCTGATCCCAAACCTCACGGCGTCACCCAGGGGGGGCAGCGGGAACGCTCTGCCTTTTCTCCACCCAAGAGGAGCTTTGGACAATCCTTCCCCAGCAACCCTCATTCCCAAAACTCCAGCCAGGTTCTGAACAAGCTGAGCAAAGACAGCGCGAAGCTGTCCATGAAACTCAACTCCTTTCACTCCCTCATCCAGCACTCGCTGGGTGAGAAAACCAGCGGCGGGGCCGGGCTGGAGCTCCGGGCTCCGTACTGCAAAGAGCTCCTAGAGGAGGCCGCCCGGAAGTTCAGGGAGGGCTCCGCCAAGGACATTCAGGCCGTGAAAATCACCGACAGGTACGCCAAAGACTTTCTGTCCAAGCCCGTGGGGACCAAGATGGCGTCCAGCGAGTCTTTGTCCTTCTCCGTGGAGGCCATACTGAAGAGGCCCACGCCCGCCATGAGTCGAGCATTCCATTAATTTCCATTAAGTGTCTCTTCTTGCACTATGAACGTCAGGTTTGTCTCAGAAGGCGTCTCAAGTTGTGGTTTTTGGGGTCAAACTTAATCTTAAACACAGGCACTGCATTAGAAGCTAGACCAGCTAGGAACAATTTGTTTTCCTGATGTAATATTTATGTACAGTATATTATATTTTCCATGTGCATGTTTTAATAACTTTATTGTGTAGAGTATTTAAACATTATCCCAATGTTTTCCTCATGTCAATAAACTTTAAAAGACTGAACTCTTTCCATAAAAAGTCTTGTATTTCATTTCATGCTGGAGTTATGACATGTTTAACTGTGAACAGGTTTTTGTTTAGGTCAGAAGTTATTCTGCACTAACGAATAAATCACGGCAGCTTTTTACATTCATAACAGTTCACATCAAACAGGAGAAATAAGATAATCTGATTTAATTTACACACAAATACCAACAGAGAGAAAACTCTTCATTAAAAATAAATACTCCACTAACAGTCTGAGGACATTTTTTTTTACCATTTATCATAAAAAAAATAAAAAAATCAACATTTGATATCTTATTTTGAAAACTTGAATTTTGAAACATTTTGTGAATAGTAAGATTTTCAAAATAAGTGCCAAATATTCAGTTTGCATGTGTGTGTGTTGTTGGAAAAGTGCCAGTTATTAACATCAAGATGATAAATCCAACAACAACTCCTAGAAATACAACAATATACTAACAACACGCAGTACATTTAGATTACAAAATATAGGTCAAATGTCTGTTTTTGACTTTTCATATTTGCAAATCTTCCAGAAATAAGTGCCTCATCTTTTTTAATTTCTATTTTTTATTGTGGGGCTCATTTAAATGTAACTATATGTTGAAACCTGATATTTTATACAAAATATAGAGGATTTAAAAAAAAAATATATATATATATATTTAAAATATATAAATTACATATTTATATATTTATAAAAAAATAAGAGCAGCAGAGAAACAAACTGCAGACTTTGATTTTATTTCAGATTATTTACAAATCAATGGGACAATAATTTAAATCAAAATATCTTGATAATAACTCAATAAAACCTAAAGGTGTTTTCCATAAAACAACACAAAGCTGTGAATTCAGACTCACTGAGAATCGTTAAAGGATTATTGCCGAATTGTTTTTTATGATATCGTGTATTTGCATAAACACAAACAAAACACATTATGAGGAGTTGATGTGGACCAACTGTGTTCTGCAGGGGTTTGAAACACGATATCAGTCCATAAATCTGTGAGCAGCATCGTCTCATCCGTTCAAGATGCATTTCTCCACTCATTCCTTTCCACTTACGGACTCTCAGAGTGTGTGTGTGTGTGTGTGTGTGTGTGTGTGTGTGTGTGTTACGACGCTGACAGACAGCTTCAAACATGGGTTTCACATGAGCTGCAGAACACTGATCCTGTAATAATGAACAAGACGAGAGGTTATATAAAATAAATAAAGTCACTAATCTCTTCTTTCTGGCTCAAACGTTCACATTTCATCGGCGTGAATCTGCAGCCGAACCACTCAAAAGCTTTTCTTCTCACTTCTCTTTGTGTGGACGTGTGATCGTTTCAAAGAGAGGCCTGTAATTGGATTTGGGCTGATGATGAAATTTTGTGTCACCAGAGAGAGCAGACGTCATTTTAAACATGGCGTCATATGTTTTTTACAAAGGAAATAAGTGTATTCACTGTTGATTTGAGTAAAACAAAGTTAAATATAAGCTGTCATAACTTTTCATCTGAAATTTTATATTCAACTTTTTATGGTTTTCTTTTGTTTATTTATCTTTCTGAATAAAAATGTGTATTTCTAAAATAATTTTCAAAAAGAAAATTCAGATTTTCTCACTTTTTATGCACTCCCTTCCATGAAAAGATCTTTTTTAAATTTATTTACGACTTAATCATTTGTATAAGTACATGATGACGTCACGTGAAACCCAGCAGAGCTTCACACAACTCACACCTGAGGAGGTCTAATAACTCCTGTGAGGGTGTGTGGGGTCTTTTTGTCTACAACAATGTTATAAGTTGATGTTTTCTATAAGGTTGTAAAGTCAAATATAGAATATTTCCCTCTGAAATGTATTGGAGTGGAAGTAAGTAAGATATACTTAAACAAAGTACCTCAAAATTGTACTTAAGTAAAATACTTGAGTACACGTAGCCTACTTTCGATTAAAATTATAATTGACGCTTTGTGAAGTCCCGCCCCTCGAATGCAGACCGGCCAATCGTAGTGTAGCATCAGCGAGCTCCGAACATCACGCAATCGTTTCATATTTTTCTTCATGTTCAGGCTGGTTTAGTGGATTTTGAGCTGGTCGTGTTAAACGTCGTGTGACAGTGATACTCGTTAACCAGAGAGGTTGGAAGAAGTTTCTAAAACTTTACGTCTCTACGTAAACACCTGTGGCGCTAACATTAGCAGAGTACGTTAGCACGTCATTAACTGCCGTTAGCACGTATATGCTACGCTAGCTCCTGAAGGTACAGGACAGCGTGACGGAGTAGCAGAAGGGGGCGTGGCTTAGCGACACATTTAAACATGTATAGCCCTGATGTATCAAATCTTGAGATAAGAGCACAATGAAGACTTTGTTTTTTTTTCTATGACTTGACTATCTGTGCGTGTGTGTGTGCGTGTGTGTGTGTGTGTGACAGCAGTTGGCTGTGAGCAGAAGGTGACAGTGTTTGTCTGCACTAACCGCCACTGATAAGTATCTGCTGAGGTCCTCACCGAGGTCTCATTCCCAAAGTGTGAGATTTAACATGTCAGCAGAGAGAACTGGATTGTTGACTCCCCCCCCCCCCCCCTTCCTCCACAATCCTCCTATAAACAGTTGTAGTTCACACAGTAGCATTTTGTTTGGGGGACGCATGTGTCGTTTGCCATTTAGAGACTTCAATGACTTTCCTTCATGCTGTGATGTTGGGAAAACACACACACACGCACACACACACACACACACACACACATTCATACAGTCTGGGAACTTTGTCTTTCGTGTCTCTTGTTTCAAGGCTCAATAGGGAGACAACAGAAAAGAGGTCACTGAGTACAATAATAACTTCACAAAAACTGTATTTTATCAAATATTCTATGATATGCTGCTGTACTTCACTATATATTAAGATATTCTAAATCTCATACTATGTTATGTTTATATGTAAGTATTTCTAAGTATCCCGCTATTACACATTCATGTCTTTATTTCTTTTTACTTTTCTGTTTTTCTGTACTTATTTTGGTCTTTGTGATACTGCGGCATCTTCATTTTCCCTCTGACGATCAATATTATGGTATCGTATCTCTTAATACCATTCAAAGCTTTATTGTATATACTGTACAGAGAACGTACAGACTAAACATTGATTTGTCTTTGTTTGCCGTCATCTCTGAGTGCAAAACATTAAAAAAACGTAACAAATAAAGTTATAACAGGAGATTACACACAGAACTAGAATTAGAATTAGACATAAATTAAACAAGAAATAAGCTCTGGATTTCTTCTATGACAAAAAGTGTGTGCACTTCTTTGTCCATATACACTTTTGTGTTAGTTTGTTCTGGGGCTGTTTTTTTTTTCCGGTGAATTTGCAAACATTAGCATGTTAGCAATCCAGCTCAAAGCAGCTTTAATCTTGACCTAATCATGTTTATCAGTGAATGCAGAGACCAGCCAGAGTGGAGAATAGGTCAACAGTGATCATATGTATTCATTTGTTGGAACAAAACTTAAAAACAAATGAAAATAAAATGGTGTGATGCCCGCGTAGGTAATTCCCCTGCTACATTACAACAGCTCCATTCTTGTCCTGCCCATATAGTGTTCGGCTGCCCTGCCAGTGACTGTGTGGTTGGTTTATTGCTTTATCGCAGCCCGAGTCATCTCAACCCGTAACACACACACACACACACACACACACACACACACACACACACACACACACACACACACACACACACACACACACACACACCTATGATGAACCCTTCTCCAGGTGTTGAATCAAGCCATCCGTTCCACTGTTGCCGTTGTCACGCCAGTAACTCCCAGCACCATCTGATACGCCACAATCCTGTTTGCACATTTAGAATCTATTAAGCACCTCAGACTCAAACACACACACGGTCACAGAAAAGTCCCACGGTGGGTTATTTTGACTCGACAAGTAAATGGCACATGCTGTATTTTGCATTGGCGATCAGCGGGCGTGAAGGAAACGGTGGAGGATCTCTGTTCATTTGTGTCTACCAGCAGCAGCAGGCGGAGGAACACCGGCCGGTTCATGCATTCCCTCCCATGCACCTTGTAATCCAATAAGAAATGTGTTGCACTGCAGCTTTTTTGACAAGTAGCTCCCACTTAATTACCATGTTGTCAGAGCTGACAGGTTTGGGGGGGCCGATAGGGGCGAGAAGGCTGGCGGTTCATGGCTGAAAGGGGCTCTGGGAATATCCTGAAAACACACACTCACACACACACACACACATATACACACACACTCGTAATGTGTGAGCTGAAATGATTCGACACACACTGGTGTTTGGGTTGTTTAGTTGAGGCAGAAAACGATCTCGTTGTTTGACTTTAACCTCCATGACCGATATTCTTTGTAGCAAATGTTATCTGAAAGTACAATAGAGAGATAACAGCGGAGGCAGAGACGTGTGTTTTTTTTTTGGGTGTTCAGACATGTGGAAAATTGTTTTGAGAGTTGAGTTTGTTTCTACACACTGGTGCCCCCATGTTTGAATAAAACGCAGTAAAAGTGCCCCCTTGGATGCCCCTATGGTAAGACACTTTCACACATGCAGTCTGTCCCTGAAGTGTTCATTTTTGCCATCATGGGGTCAGGGACCGATATTCAGGGGAATCTGTACCTCAATAACCCACCTCAAGACCTCGTAACATTTCAGGGAGAATGCCGGTACCGAGTTTGGAGTCAACGGATTTGTTTTGCATCGTGACATGAAAACAACGCTGACGAATAATATACTGAGCATCACTCTGCTTTGATGTCTGGAAACATTTTATTGTTCTGCTACGAGATGCCGGTTTAAGACTCTGGCCAACGTACCCTCACACAACGGTATGATATCGATATGATAAAAATATCGTGCGATCATTTTTCGTGCGATTTCTTGCGAAAGCTAGCAACACATGTTCATTTCCGCTCGTTACATGCATACAGTCTTTTCCAAATAAACTTCCGTCTTCTAAGGAAACTTAGTTAGGTTTAGGCAACCAAACTACATAGTTATGTTTCGGTAAAGATCGTTGATTCGGTTAAAACAACCTTGGAAGTTCCGTTGCTACGTCATGGAAGTTACGTGACACGCGACCACGGGGAAAGAGCTCTGGCTGAAAGATCGCTGTTTGTCGGACCCATCCTCTTCCCCTCCTGCCATTCGTGGGATACCTACGCAATTACGTTGCACTATTTTTCGTATGTGAAGCTCCAAACTCTGGATGAGGTCAACCTGCTCTGGCACATCTTCTTTTCCCGTAGCGTCTTTGTTGGCAAATCACGGCGCCTCTTCTCAACTCTTCTCAAACATTCTTCATTTGTGTCCCTAACCATAATTTTAAGCTCTCACTGCACCTCTTCACCAAACATCGTGAATCTTTAACCCTGAAATTTGAAGAATCTCAAACATTTTACATAAATTCTCCCAGAATAGACACCGGGTCTATGTGGGAGAATTCTCTGTCGCCTTTAGGCTGATGAATAACAGTTTTAATTTTGCAGGCTACTTCTGTCATAACTCGCTGTGCTCCATCATCCATTGACTTAAAACAGCGTTAGTTTCAGGCGGATACGTTGGTCTCTAGTGATTGTTAAGTGAAAATCGAACCCCCATCCATGGAAGTCGATCAGAGTGGAGGCAATGCTGCAAACCAAGCACGAGAATCTGACGGCGTATTTGAATTGGGATCCTATGTATTCCTAAAATAAATATACTGATTACTGAAATTATTCCTGCCTCCAAAGCAGCTGTACCATCAACATGTTTCGATATGTGCTAAGTTTACACAAAGAAACACAACGCTGACTCAATGGGTCCATTGTGCAGCGTCTCGTTGCCTCCTGAGGCTCAACAACGATTTATTCCACCAGCAGCACCTGTGCTCTTGTGTCTGTTGTTGCAGTAGCTTCCAGCATCGCTACAAACTTCTGCTCACAGCGTGGGGGGGGGGGGGGGGGGGTAAAAACACTTCTGCAACACAAACTGACATTTGGAGCACTAAAGAAGACAAATGAACCAGTCACCTCAGGGCCATAAAACAATCAGTGCACCCCCGGGAGAGACGTAAGCAGAGGTTATATCACGTCTGTTTGCGGCTTTGTTTCATTCAGTGAAGACTAAAGCCATGTCCACACTACTACGGAGTGATGTGGATGTACTCTAAATGTAACCAGGGACTCAACTTTAATTGGCAAGTTGAAGCTACTCGAGGGTGTGTCGCGTCTTCTCTTGAATCATTTTGAAACATTCACCCAAGGATCGAGGAGAAAGGCAAATTCAGCCACTTCGAGTCCAGATGATAGCCACATTTGCAAGTTAATGCAAATAATTGTAAATCTTTTGAGCAGCCGGAGTTTGAGACGGTGAACCTTGAGAGAAAAAAGAAGACGGAAACAGTCACTTTTCACTTATTGTGTCGTCTGTTTGCAACAGCGGTTTGTAACATGTGACGACCCACGTTTCTCATTGCTAAGCTCCTCCCAAAGTGTTCTTGATTTACCCAATTTTTGTTGAGACAAACGTCTTTATTTCGTGACTTACACAAACATCGGCGTCTTCTCCACCTGCTGAGCTTTTGCAGGGAATTTGCCAGTCTAAACATTCATGTAAATGCTATGGAAAAACGCTTTGTGTTGCATTGTTGCCCAAAGAAAATATCGTGATTGTCTGCAGCGTACTGTCACACGTGGGCTGTGCACACTTATCACAAATGTTATTTCTGTCAGGGTTGTTGTCTTTGCTGCGTTCTGCAGTAATATCTCTGAGTTTGTTCACAGCTCTTTGTAGCTACAGTACGACTGGTGAAAAAAAAAAAAAAAGATCAGTTGCGGCTGGTGCAGCACCGACGCTACTGCACGTAGACGTCGGTGCAGCTGTAGCTCTACAGTGATAAATGACCACTGCACCTGGCTTACGCTAACTAGAGTAAACACCAGGATTGCTGACACTTAAAAGCTGTGATTTGCATAAGGCCAATAAAAGTGTATTCAAATGTACACTCCTTATATACAGGCTTCCCTCAGGCAAACAGAGCGTCTGTGTTTAGACTGAGACATCTACTTGTTGTCTTTTACTGCTGAGTCAAAAAAAGACATTGGTTACACAAAAAACAACATTTTAATTACTTTTGATGGATGTGGTTTAATTTTGACTGCATGCATAGGATGACAAACTGTGTAAAACAGGACATTTTAAGGCATTTAGATTATTTTGAGGTATTTATTTTCTTTGTCCCTCCACTGTTTATGTGCAAATAACCCTAATGAGACAGATATGGAGGAAAGTGTTTTATTTTTGGTAAATTTATTTTTAAAACCCGGTATGCATGTAAGGGGCAGAAATTGACACGTGTTGCTGGACTTTTTCGGAGGAAAATGCACGAAAAATGAGGTGTAACTTTTCGAAAGATATCAAAGGAACCGTTGTATTGGGATACTTTGCCTGGACAGAGCAGATGTGAATTTAGTGGGAAACCCAATGAACATTGTCTAGTCCTTATACATTCTGACTTTGTGTTTATTTTTGTTCAATATAGAATAATTCGATAATAAAAACACAGTATTACAGTATGCATCATGTGAGATGATGCTGTAATGCCTGTATTTTGAGTACAGTGTAGACTTACATTTTAAGTGTCAGAAGACATAGAAAATATATAGTTATCAGAAAAAGGGCTTGAAAATGACAGATCAGCTGACAAAGAGAGGCGTCTTTACATGCACTTCTGAACCGTTTCTCACCACTACCTGTATATTCTACTCAAGTTTAAATTCCCCCTCCTGCTTTGATTACTGTTTCTTCACTTAGATGTTTGAGCTTCACTGTGCACAGTGATTCATGTGCAAAGTTTGGCACTAGAAGGCTGTTTTCACATTCATCTGAAGCAGGAAAGTGTCTCTGAGCTTAAATCTTAGTTTAACATGTGGTTTGGAGCCAGTCATGGTCCAATATGCAACATCCGGAGTGATGTGTGTGTATATATATATTTATGTATATATATATATATATATAAACTAGAAATGTGATCTCCACCAGGTGCATCTGCAACGGCCGCTGCTTTAATGTTTGATGGAATAAATACAACCCACACATTTTTCACCCGCACATCTCACACAACAGATACGCTAAAAACTTTAATCTGTGTCTCTGGCCGCAGAGCAGCAGCTGAGCGGCGGCGCTGCACTCAGCTGTGTGTGTAGTTCTGTTAGCTGTTAGCCAAACATACCGTCAAAAAACAATGAAATTCAGCAAACTGTTTTCTCTCCTCTTTGACGGCAGAGTAGTGAGGGAGTGCCGGTGATGCTCTCTGCTTTGTTCCTACTACCTATGGTCCGGAGTCAAGGTTAAGAATAGTGAGTGATGAGACTGAGCAGTCAATCAATCGCCGTATCGAACATGCAATAAAAGGTGTTTTGAGAAAATGTGACGTACTGCAAACCATGAGAGGTCCTTGAACATGCAGCCATAAATGAACACTCGAAATGTTATGCAGTTTGGTGCAGCAGAATGCAAGATTAGCCGTGGACAGACAAAGAGATGCACGCACTCACGCACACACAAAAACTATTTCATTATCTGTTGGCGACGATAACAATAATCAGTGTTTTTCACAATGAGTCTGTTTCTCTTTTAAGGATTCCAGTCGGTTTACTTGCAGCATCTTCTCAGTTCTGAGTTCTCTTCACGTCGTGCAGCCAGCTGTCTCTGGAGAGCAGCATGTATTTCCACAGTGAAAGATGGATTTAATAATCTGTCCTCAAACCAGAAAGTCAATCTCCAGACTTGAACTTCCTGCGTCTGCATGGGCAGAGTGGGACACTTTTACTGGTCCATCTGGAAGAGCTGATGCTGCTTCACATGTGTGAATGGAGGGTTGAGACCGGTGGTTTACTGCTACTATTAACACTATCGTTACTTCTTCTTCAGTGAGTGATAGACGGCATGTGTGTGCCTGCTTTAGTACGTGATATTTAATCCACTTGCATTGTTTCGAGTCATTGCAGGATTAAGTGTACTGTTTGTGTCGTGTGGCATAAAATAATGGTTTGTCTGAGGTCTCAGAAAAACAATTTTTGTCCGTTTTTTGTTTTTCAAATCCGCAACGCAGTCATCAATAAGAAAAAAACAAAAAAAACAATTGATATGGTAAGCTTTTGTTAAAAGTCACCTTCAGATCCACACAGATGTATTGCTCCTTTCAGCTCATTGTTTTGGTTTTCAAGTTGACAGCTTTACTGTTTTGGTTCACTCTCTGCTCTCACAGCACCGTTTTTGACAGCAACAAACGTTACGTTGTGACGCTACGTTGTGACGCTACGTTGTGACGCTACGTTGTGACGCTAAACATTTTTTTCTGGCGACTGGGTTGTTACATCCATGTTTACTTGCTAGCAGTCGTCATTTTCTGTCCTTTACTAGCGCATTGGTGCGTATCTTGGGACCTGAAGGTCAGACATGTGCTTGTGTCATCACGAAAGAATAAACAAAACAGGGATCCACTCATAAAAGCATTGCTCCATAGCTCTACTAGCTCTAAACCTCCCTTAACTTAAAGACACACAGGTTTACTTTGCTTGAATCGACTGTATACACACAATCTGTGCTTGACTTCCATATCTGACTCCTCTGTTGCACCTGTTGAGGCGTGAAAACTTGCACTTTTTACTGTTCTTATTGTTGCATTGAGTTTGGTGACCTGACCCTCCAGGTTTCAGCACAGCTTGGCCCCATTTTAACCTGAGATAGAGGTCTGCTCGGCAACAATAACTAAAAACACCTGTGCGGGAGCCTCCCCCACTATTATGTAGCTGCTTGGCCAGAATGTCGTAAAACAAACAAATGAAAAAACATGGGCGTTTTGCACGCTGAACGTTTCGTTTGCCGCAAAAAAGTGATCCGTCCCTCCATTTAGCTGCTTCTGTCCTTATTGTAATAATAACACAGTTTCAGCGTTTTTCTTTCTCCTGTGAATGTTACCTGAGTAACATTTCACGTCGGTGGGAACCTGCTGACCTGCTGAAGGTTTCAGGGCGAGGCTTTAACCTTGGAGCTGGTCTGACAAAACCTGTTGCCACTGTGACACTTTGGCCCTGTTTAGTCAACACTGCCTGTGCTGTTCTCTCTGTTTTCCCATCAACACATTTTGTCTCCTGTACAATACAGTGTGAAGAAACTGGTTTCCATTTCTTATCTGGCCCCTGATGTTTGAAGAGGGTGTTTACGCTGTCGCTGGATGGATTTTATTTTTTTGTTTTGGTGTTCAGACAGTTATCTTTTTGTGACGCGCCAACTCTTATCTGATAAATGTATTAGTCATGTTGCTGTTTGTTTGATTAACACAGAATCTGCTCGCCCATCCTCTGATCCATCCAGGCTGAAGGTACTTTGTGCTTCTGCTCATGTAAGTGAATTATTACATAGTTCACACGAGGAAAGCCTCGTCAGCGATACCTGTCCCAGTAGGAGAAACTGAGCGAGTCGGACTCGGGGTCAAAAATGAAATCCAAAACCTGCAGATGAAAAGTAAAACCCTCCGTACATTTGACTCCACCTTTAAATTGTTACAGGACTTTTCTTTTTTCTTTTTTCACGGTGCAACATGAAAGTGTTTTATGGGGAACCTGCGTGTCACAGGAGGGAGGATACCACCTCTGAAGTAGAGTTTGGACACTTGACTCATCCAATAGATCACCTGTAAGTCTATCTTTGGGGAAAGACAGTCAAGCTGCCTTTGATCAGGGCGATTGCAGAGTCAGTGCCTTCAGTTTCAGGAGGAGGAGGGGGAGGGGGGGTTATTCCATACTGTACGATACAAATCACATGTGTCACGTGTTAGTCAGAGTCTGGCCTCACTGTAAACAGAATATGAACTTTATGGATGTTCTCCAATCTTTCTGTTTAAATTGCTCTTAATCTTTATGTCATTGACAAGACACTTTAAATGTAAAATGATGTTAACAACGTGGTCTTTGGCATCATCACTTAGCATAAATAAAATAATAAAAAAGAGACAACTGAGGACAGACATTCACAACATTCCTAAAACCAGGAAATGAGTCGGCATCTTTACACTTCTGGAATCCTTGTCTTAAAGCCAATGGGTTTTTAAAATGGATTTTTGGTTAGATAACAGCCTGAAATAAGGTCTGAAATAAGCTTAAGAGATTCAATGTTTTGTTCTGCAATATAAAATGTGTCAGTAAATATCTCACTCCTGAATTTAGAAGTTTTAACGTGTCCTAAAAAAGGCGGTTGCTAACAAGTGGCTAAATGAGACTACAAAACGCCACCACGCCGACTATTCTGTCTTTAGCTTCATCGCGGTGACGTGAAGTCGTGCGACAATCGACTGCAGCCTAGCGTCAGATTTTTACTTCTGCCGATGTTATTCACACTTTGAAATTATCATAAAAGTGGTTTTCATTTGTGAAGATTGCTGAACAAAACGTGTTGCTATCAGTTTGTTTGCAACAGAATTTATTTTCTGCAATATCCAAAATGGAAAAATCTAATCGAGGGAACCAGAGCGATGCAAACTTCAGGGTTGGCCACAAATATGTTGTCACTGCTCTTTATATATATATATATATATAAATATATAAAAGAAAAGTATCAATATAAAGCATGAAGAAGGGAACAATGTGTAAAAGAGACATGTTTGTTTTCAGACCTATGAGGCAACTCAAAATACTTTTTAACTTAAAAATTGCCGTTTAACTGAAAGTTTCATTTAATATTTCGCTTTTTAATGTAAAACAGATGAGCAAAAACACCTGACAAAAAACTCCCAGTGCAGAATATTAACACTGAAACAGGATCTTCAGTTTCCTGTCCAGCACGGCGTTTAACAGGAGGTTTGATGTGGATTCACGCTGCAGAACTCATTATCAAGAACCAATGAGGCTTAAAAATATTCTCACCTTGTGACAACTTGGACTAATTTTTCCTGCAGAACAAGGAGACTTGAACCTTTTTGTTTTTTTTAATCTCGAGTGCATATGACATACAAACATCATTTATCCACAAATACGCCGGAAATGAGCAGAAGTCAGGGTGAACATCAAGTTGACTCTCTAAAATACCACAAAGTGTGCGTTTGGTAAACCGTTCCACCTGTAGGAAATTCATCAAGCGGGTCTTTGGAGGACGGCAGGAGGTCTTTTCACATGTGCAACTCAGCTGCTGTCCTTATGGAGGAAAACCTGCTGCACACGTTACAATAATGGAAGGCAAGATTTACGTCTCTGCTCAGACACAAAAAAAAGGAAAAAAAACAACCTCCAAGCCACAAAGTCCTACGGGGTGATTATTGCTCCGAGTGTATTGTACTCAATGATGTAACAGTATATATCTGTGATACTAATGACTCTTGTGGTGTGCGTGTGGAACAACTTCCCAAAGTCCTAAACTTCTCAGGTAGCAGAAACCTGCTGCTGCGGTGGAACGTATCGCCGCTCCATCACATGTAATATATGTGTGTACAGAACAAAAACCTCCACTTCCTCTGGGCCTGAGAGGGAAGTGTCGACAGCGGAGGCCCTCGTGTGAACAGGCGGTTTCACTGCTTTTACTTCTCGAGTGAAAGATGTAAAAAGAAAAAAGGCCCTCTGAGGTAAAATATGTACTTTTGATAAATGCTATTAGGTGACGGCGTGTTGATGCGTTTAATAACTCACCGTCCTGTAGATCGGTTTAGAAAGGTCCAGAAAAGAAGCGAAGCCTCGAAAGGTGAAGCGTTTGAGACGACACTCAACGCTGGGATCAAGAAGTGTTTCCTGTCTGCAGGTGTTGCTTCAAGTATTTATTTTATTAAAATTCGGTCCAAACAATATGTAAAAAATAAATTAAAAAATAAATCACAAAAACTTTACTTCTACTCAAGTACAATTTTGACTTACTTCTACTTCTACTTTACTACATTTGAGAGGGAAATATTGTACTTTTTAATTCACTACATTTATCTAATAGCTTAACTTCTTACTTTGTGGATTTAGAATATTTATGCACAATATAAATCAACTAATACATTATTATATATTATCATATTAAGTATAAAATGTAGTTAAAATTAGCTTCACCTTTACCAGCTGCAACATTCAAGTGATGAACATATAATGTATATTATTTGACTTTTACTTTTGGTACTTTAAGTATATTTTGATGCTAGTACTTTTGTACTTTTAAAGGACTCAATGCAAGACTTTACTTGTCAAACATATTTGTGATATTGTTACTTTTAGCAGGCAAGGCAGGTTTATTTATTCAGCACATTTGAGTAACAAGGCAATTCAAAGCGCAAAAGACATCAAAAGACAATAGATAAAGTGCAAAAAAACACCTTTATGATTCAAATACAATTTAAAAACCGTCATTATAGGCAATAAAAGCACGCTGAAATAAATAAGACATGTTTAAAATACAAGAATAAAGTGCAGCGTGACAAATGATTTAGTAAAATCATTAAGAGAAAAGTCTTCAGCCTTGGTTTTAAAGGAGCGAGAGTTGCAGCAGACCTGCGGATTTCTGGAAGTTTGTTCCAGATATATGGAGCATAAAAAGTGAACGCTGATTCTCCGTGTTTAGTTTTGACTCTGGGGACAGAAAGCAGATTTGTCACAGACCACCTGAGACGTCTGGGTGGTTTTATAATGTAGCAGGAGGTCAGAAATAAGCCATTTAGTGCTTTTACACCAGCAGTAGTATTTCAGTAGCCAGTTTAGCACATCTACTTCTTCCACCAGGGGTGGTCAATGGGGAAAAAGCTTTTCGGCTGGTTTCAGCATCGCTATTATTATTATATTAATACATCCATGACAGAGTCAGCTCCTGTTGCAGCAGTGATTACTGTATCAGAGGTCCATAATCAAACTAGGCTTCGACGCAGAGAATTATAAAGGTTTTAACTGCTCGTATTACTCGAGTACTCAAATGATTTCTTATCTTTTGTCCACCTGTTACATTTATTAAATCGTCCCATATGTCCATGCTACATGAGACTGGAATTGTTTAATATCATTTAGCAACATGGCTCCATGTGGACCAGTTTGAGAGTCTGAGGAGGCAGGAGCTCTGATTTCCTCTCCTCTGTAAGCGTTGCCTTATTGCCTCGTTCCCCCTCTGAACCTCAGGTGAGCTGAGCTTCATGTCCCGCCTCCACCGCACTCTCACAACAGCTGCAGGTTTCACGTACGAACACTTGATATGAAAAATGGAAATAATCTGATCTTGAGCCCCGTCGGTGCACTAAAGACTCCCAACGTGGAACCACAAAGATTTATCTGGATTATGAGCTGTAATGGAATTAATATTAGTCGACAGAAGCACATGCTGTGTTGTGTCGGCCATGTGTTTTCAGATTTCTGAACAGGTCACGATTACTGGATGACTTTTATTGGCAATGCTTCCGTTGTGGAAAAGAATGTACACAAACAAAAGCAGCATTGGAAGTAATACTTGGATTTATCTAGTACCAACATCAAAATGTAAAAAATACTCTCTTGCGAGTAAAAGTCCTGCATTCAAAATCTTACTTTCTACTTTAAGTATCAAAAGTAAAAGTACTGGTTTTGCAGTAACATGTCACCTGTGACTGATACACTATTATATCTGCCATTATTAGACTGTTATAATACTGATGCATTAGTGTGTAAGTCTGTATGAGATGATAAAAAAGAAGAAAAAAAGATCTATTACATAGTTTTTCTGTTTGGAATTTTTGTCTAATCTTATATATATATATATATATATATATATATATATATATATATTTATGACACTGTCATCCTGTGTCATCCACGTAACATGTAAAGAGCATAAAACTGACACGTTCACTTTGACTAGTAGGAAGTTGCAACATGTTGCAATTATATAATATACATTATTCTGAAATGGGCCATTCTGCATCATGAGTATTTCTTTGGTAGCCTGCTATAAGTACATTATACTTTTTTATTAAAGGTCTGGTGTGTAGATTTTGGTGGCAGATAGCAGTGAGTTTGCAGATTAAAACCCAACTTCTCCTGTGTGTCGAGCGTGCAGGAGACCTACAATGACCCGCGTGAAAACACGAATGTCACAATCTAGAGCCAGTGTTTGGTTTGTCCATTCTGGGCTACTGTAGAAACATGGCGGACTCATTCTAAGGTAACAAAAACAAAACTATTGATGTTTTAGGTGATTATTCACCTTAATTATAATATATTCCATTTTTGCAAATACGTCTCCCTAAATTCTACACACTGTACCTTTAAGTAAAATTTAAATGCAGGACTTTTACTTGTAACAGAGTATTTCTACACTGTGGTATTGCTTCCTTTTACTACTTCTTCCACCTCTGTCTTGACGTGACTGCATTGTTGAGTACCGGACCCGGAGCCACCTGAGCCGTGTGCACCGGTCTGTCCACAAGGATTTGATGGGAAACCCAGACAGCATGTGTGGTGTTTTACTGTGAGCTGCTCTTCTGTTTTCTTGCGGAAAACCCCCCCAAAAAACCCCCTCACATCCATGAAACACAGGTTTTTAGCTGCCCGGCCGACCAGGAAAGGGGACTATATAGGCTATAGCATGACATGTGTAAGCAGATCTCGCTGCATTTGAAGTTTTAAAAGCTTCTGCCTGAAAGATTTAGTATTAAGAGGGGGGGGGGGAACTGTATACGACACCGTCCACAGGACCCCTTATAAATTGGAATCAATTTTTCAAAGGAAACAATAAAATCCCTTTTTCCTTTTCCTCTCATGCTGATGGCTCCATTTAAAATGGGCCTATCCACATTCTTCCATCATTACTGCTAAGTATCCGCCTCGAGCTTTACCTTCACTGACAGAGCTGAGGTTAGAGTTTAAGTTTTAACGGCCCAATTTGAGCCATTTTTACATTACATCAGGATATGTTGTGGTATTGTTTGGGGGGGGGGGGGGGGATAATATGGGGCCGTGGAGAACGACAAAGCCAGGGACTTCCTACAAATTGACCCGGCTGATGATGAGAAAAGCAAAGTTCCTAAAAGCTCCCATATGTTTAAAGAGGATGGTTTCTCGTCCCGTCACGCTTCACTTAGAGAGCTTGTAACAAAAAGAAGAAAGGGGGGGGGGGGGGGGGGGGGGTCTCTCTGGAGGTATTGGTGACGCAAGTGGCTCCCGTTTGCTCTTCATCTCCAGTCATCACCGCTTTCATCGAGATCCACAAAGTTCGTCCAATAACGTCCGTACAACGTTTATCGCTGCGGTTTATTGTTTCGGCTTTTCCTTGTTGAGAAAATGTCACAGGCGTGTGTAAAAGTCTCACATGAAAGGGAGGCTTCGGAGCACAGGCGACCCTTTCTTTTTTTATTGTGCTTCAGGTTCGGTTCCCGTCATCCATGAACTGTATGTGCTCTGGTTGTGACATCCACAGTGTCACAGGCTACAGCACTGAAACTGTGAGTTCACGTCAAAGTCACAGCTGCACTGCATGAGTGATGTGTAGAAACACAAGTTTACAACATTGGTTTAGATGTTTTTTGTTGATGAGGAAAGGACAGTGGTGGAAAAAGTACTCTGATCCTTACTTGTAAAAGTATTATAGTCTGAAAATACTCCATCACAAGTAAAAGTCCTAAATTCAAAGTTATACTTATATACAAATACAAAAGTATCATCTGCATAACGTATTAAAGTATCAAAAGTAAAAGTACACATCCAGAATTGTTCAGTTTCATCACTAACAAACTAAGAGCATTTTAGATACTTTGTTTGGGTAGATTAGTAGTTTCTTACTGCATCATATCATATAAGCATAGACTGCATCGTGTTTATGTATTTGTCACGTATCTTCAGTACTTAAGTAACGCCACTTCCGTAGTTATTTTAACCCAAACAACGATCTCATCCTAAACTTAACCAAGTATAGTTTTGTTGTCTAAACCTAACTGAGTTTCCTGTAAAGACGGAAATTTATTTTTAAAAGACTGTATGCATGTAACTGGTGAAAATTGACCCGTGTTGTTGGACTTTCTTCTCGCTTTCTTCCTCCACAAGAAAGAGACCAGGCTGATGCAAAGCAAAGCAAAACTTGCACCCAATGCATTCATATTTTTGCATTCGTATTCAGAGCAGACAACAGTCATAGTGGCGTGAAATCCCTGCATTATTACAGTACAGAGAGTCTTATTACAGACATCTTCTGGTGTTTTAAGTACTCAGAAAAAGGTCAGTGTTCACCGGGCCGCTCCTCATTTCCCTCCTGTTCTCGTTCCCAGAGGGACGTACCAGCTAAATGAGGCAGACGATGAGCTTCACCTCCCTGTAAAGTGTGTTAGTGAGATGACTCGAGGGTGGTCTCTGGAGGGCCCGGGTCCTTGTAAAGACGAGGACCTCCCCATCTGTACGCCGCCCTCTTCTGGGTCTGGTCTCTCTTCTGGCTTGATGACCCGCCCAGCTGGAGCTCTCATTGTGTTAACATTCACTTCAATGGAAAGTTCACAGAGGGAATATATTCACTTTTAAATTACTGTCTTGCTTCAGATCAACTCTAGTGCTTTCACGTTATCAGTGACTTTTGTTCCACAAGCTTTTGCAGATTTTGAGACACAGCAAACACATCATAAAACTTTCTAAAATACGAGTTATTCATTTTCCCTAAAAGAGAGTTCACGTTCACATCTGGGAGCTTCTTAGTGCAGCTAATCTTCTGCTGCTGGACATCAAAGAGCTCCGCTGGAGCAGCAGATGTTTAATACAGCAACTCATTTCTGCTCTTTGACGTAGAACTTATATGTTCTAATTGCGTATTCACATTAAACACAGTGGTGCCCCAAATCAACGTTTACTTTTGGTTTCACAAGAGACATGGACAGCGGCCTCTTGGGTGAAAGTCTTGAGTTTGTTTGACCCGTCCAACACCCCTCCCACCTGCTCTTTTTGGACATTCTCACACTTTATACTTATTATTATATCACATTTCAATAACGGATTTCAATGCTCCATATACTTCCTCCCTTGCTCTGCGCGTGGCTCGTTGTAATACGCAACTTGCTCTGCAAAAACATTACCGATTAAAACATGGGATGTTGCTGGTCTACATTCTACTGATAACTGATATTCACTGGGTTTGTGTTTAATAAAAACATGTACTAACTGGACATTTGTAGGGAAGTCTGACATCAGACAAAATTAAATCTAAATACTTGTTTCCCTGCAGCTGTGATTTGAAAACCACAGCCCTCAGACATTCACTCCTCCTCTCTTCTCATCAGATGAAGGATATCTCCTCCTCTCTCTCTCAGACTCACATACTTTCCAGTGTGACTCCCTGAGGTGCCCAGCATGGTGCCACAGATCTGACCAGTATGGGCTGATGGTAACCAGACCTCGGTCTCTCTCCTCCTCCCTCATTTTCCTCAATCTCTGTATCGCATCTGTCAGTTCTGCTCATCCTTCAGTCTTTTCTGTCTCAATTCAACCATCCATCTCCCTTCATCTCTCTATCCACAGCTCTTAAAAAGAGGTAACGTTCTTCCACTTTTGTCTCTTACTTTTGTATGTTTCTGTAGCTCAGACTTTGCCTGTCAAACCATGTTCTTTCTTCTGACTTCCATGGAAGTCTGATAAACAAACGGTATTAATCTGGTTATTCAGGATAAATCAAGAACCTCACTGCAGAAAGTTTTGATTGGGACACTTTTCAATCAAAGAAATATAGTTACAAAAGTGCTTTTTTTTCATTATTGTGGTTAACTGACCCTTTAAACTTTACACTGGTCAACCTTTTCGAGGTAGTAAAATCGGTCGATTATAATATGCAATATAGAGATCAGCATTAATGGTTTCTAGTCGCTGATTCCTGATAATGCTAGTACGATGTTGAGAATCAAGTCTGTGCGTTTGTGCTGCTATTCAAGAATTTTCTTCACTTGTTTATTCCCTTCAGGTACCTCTCTGGTAGCTCAGAGTCTTTCCCAGCATGCAACTGGACAGAAAGCATGAAAATCCCCTTGGCCCCACTGCAGGTTCATCACTGTGTTCACCTCATTCAGGCTGTTCCCAAACAGCGCTCGTAGCTCTACCTACACAAATGAATGAGCTAATATTTGTAGAAATCCCAGGAAATTATTTTGTATGTTAACATGAAACAGGAAGTATAGAGACAACTAAAACCTACACATGGCAGGCGAGAGGGGAGGTAGATCAATCCAACAAAACCGACCTTTCACCCACCTTGTTTGTTACCCGCATAAAACGAGAAGTCAGCGGTGATTTATTTATCTTAAAATAAAATCTCATTTTGTATTAATTAGTGATGATGCAATTATCGCTTATTGATAACAGCCATGCTTGAATCCACACACAATATGTTGCTTGAACATGTCGGCAAGAAAAAAAGTATTTTGTAAAAACTAAACCTTTTTTAAAACCTGAAACTGATATAAATCATGACTGAATTAAACTAAAGTAAACTACATCAACTTAAAACAGAGACTGAAAACTAACCGACACTAAAAAGTAAATCAGACACCTAAAATCTGAGTGGAACTGTAACATTTTAGTAACTCTGTACTTGTGTAACCCCTTTGGCCCGACAGTTTTCTTTGAGCCACCATCCTCTTCCTCAGTGGTGTTGTGTATCGCTCACCCTCTGAGCCTGAGTGTGTGTGTGTGTGTGTGTGTGTGTGTGTGTTTCTCAGCCAGAAACCCTCCTGTTGATCTGTTACTCTGCAGCTCACTTCAAGCTGTATCCAGCAGCTGCTGTGTAAACAGGGCTGACCAGACGCATGCAGTCAGTGAATCACTCACAGCCCTGCAGCCGCCTGCTGGGACACTGACCACATAATCACTGCAGACGGCCGGTGCTTTGATTCCTTCTGCAGAGGTTAAGAAGGTTAAGAAAAAAAATGCATTGGAGAGGAAAACATGCTATCTTTTACACTTGCAGCTGTTTACTTCAGCAACCAATCATCATTAATTTACAATACGATACGAATCGATACGAGATAAAAAAAAACAAGTACTCTGCTATGGTCAAGAATAATAAATAAAATAGATATTTACAATAGAAAACATGAAAAATGTAAAGTGAGATATATTTTTAAATGAAAAGAGCTGTTTAGTGTTTGAAACTAAGAGGACGGAATTAGCAAAATATTGACGAAGGAAAATGCAAATGTTCTCATTATAAAGTATGAAACAATATGTACAATGTGCACAAAACATAATGATCTATAAATGTGTGTTAATGTAATGCTTTGAGTGATATGTTGTTAAATAGTAAAGATGTGTATCTTATAGAAACAGATAATATTCAACATAGTTATTTAATCAATATATCAAACAAACATTTCAGCTCGTTTCAGAGTTATTTGATAATATAAAGATGATTTTACTACATATCACAGAACATAAAGAAGCAACAGTCTCTCATAATAACAATCTTAAAACACAAATTATTTTTTTATATGCATGGATGTATGTGTATATAATGGATATTTGGCTTTTTACCCAGTTTGTTTTCAATCTGATCATCAACCTCTCAGTGTAATCAGTGGCTTCAGCTGCACATTGAGTCGCCCATCAGTGAATCCAGCTGTGCGGGGGAGGAGCTGAAGTGACATATAGGACCCAAAATGTAACAAGCTGAACTCAGTCAGTGTTCTGAATGATTGAGTGTGTAAATCTTTAATGCCTGAGAAATACTGGAAGTATTTCCCCCTCTCAATTAGTTATAAAACTAATGCAGTTCACAGGAGTGCAATAAATCTGAAGGATTTTGGGGGTGCTGTTGAACTATGTTTGGTATTTAAACAATAATTGGATAAAACAGGTTAAACACAATTAAAAGCCATGAAAATTGGTGTTAAAGTGCGTCTTAAAAGCACCAACCGACTCAGACTGTCTGACAGCCTCCATCAGGCGAGCCGATGGAGCCGCTACAGGAAAAGCCTTGTCCCCGGCCTTTTACAGCAAGTCAAATCTTTTTGTTAAGTAAACCAAAAAAGCTTTAATTTCTTCTCCTCTGGAAACATCCGGTGGCATAAAATCTCAGGGCCATCCGGAGATGTAACACAGAGTACAGCTGCTTCTTTTTAACTACCGGGCTCCACAACAGCTCCACAACTGTTTCCTCGCTGAACCGGAATCTTGATCGATATTCAGCAGCAACATCAAAAAACTTAATCTGGATTGAGTCTGTCTCTTTTTAAGTTCTTCGAGGAACTTGATTCCTTAACTTTTGCTCAATCCCTGTCAAAAAGGCAGCCATTTTATAGTGAATAGCCAAGTTTAAAGTCAATACTTGATCACATTTTAAATTGGAGTTTAAAGTTTTGGTACAAATCTAAACTGACGATCTTAAATTTTAAGATAGTTTCTGATTGTGCGATGTCACTTTGGACAAGCGGACACTTGCGACCCTCGAGAATGCGCTAAACATAAATCAAGCTTTAAACTTCATTAGTTGTTGCTAGATGTACCTAAATAAATAGGACCGACGAGGAGATGCTGAGGATTACCTGGTGGAAATCTCTCAATAATTGTTCAACAGTTACTGTAATGTTTTAACAGAAAGAGAGCATCTTTTGTTCTTTGCAAACATTTACTTTGTAGAACGATGCAACAGGTGAAAACGGGGACATGAGAGCCGACCTGAACACAGTTGATTTCTTTGTTTTCAGTAGAGAAAGACTAAACCATTGCCTCAGATGAGAATCATGACCACGATAAGCAGAGCCAAGCGCATGATTGACACTGGTTACGTTATGGAAACGCTGTCTCTTCTCTGGGTTGATTCAGTATCATCTGAGCAACACAGTTAGTATTTTCAGCCCAGAGAAAGCTGGCTGCACGATTAAGACCTGAATCCACTGTATAAAAACTGCAAAACCATCTTTGGAATAATAAAATATAAAACAGTGGTTGCTAAAATACAAAAAAACAATGGATCGTGCCAAGAGAAAACAGGCCCGGACGTGACCAAACAAGATACATTTCCATCTGACACATGTGGCCATTCAACCCTACATAAAAGAAAGGTGTAAGTCAATGTGCATGACCTTGCATAAACACTTGCCATAAAAGTTACCACAGAGGATTTGAATTGCTTCAGCTCCTTGATGTGGGCTCGCTGATGACCTGCCCAGATCTGGTCCTTTTTGGCAGCAGCCAGCTGCTCCTCGAGGGCTACTTCAAATCATCGGCCTCGGCAAGTATGACGCGGCTATTTCCGTGCAGGCAGGTTACAATAGGAACAGGAATGCTCGCAAAGCCGTAAAAAAGAGAGAAAACGGGATCTGGAATCTAGATTGGAACATATATAAAGCAGCGCATTAGTCTCTGCTGGAGGTTTTCCTTTTTGTGCTCGGAGAGAGTGACGACCGGCGATGACCTCCGCATCTGTCCGACTCGAAGTCTAACGAGCTGCCTCGACCGACCCCTCGCCTCCTCTCATTCGCTCTTTGGGTAAGTGTGAGGAGTCGAGGCCAAAGCTGGAAGAACTCAAGATCCTAAAAGATGCTAAATTGAATCCAAAGTCCTGACCAAGATGGCGTTCCCCACGGCGCTCCCCCCCCTCAGGTTATCGCTGTTAGCTCTGTCAGGACTGTTGCTGTTGTTTGCACTGTTAGCACTGTTAGCACTGTTAGCGCTGTTAGCTGCCAGCCGTCACCTCAGCCGTCGCCATGTTGAGAACCATGCGGAGGCAATCCCTGTATCATAGATGTTGTCTGAATTTTGAATTTAGCACCTAAAATAAACAGTATAACACTGCAAACATACTTAAATACATGAACCAACTCTATTCACAGAACCGTAGTGCATTTTATTTTGCCAGAAATCTGGGTAAAGTATCTTCAAGATCCTGAAATATATAATATATATATATAAATATTTATGCACACCAGATAATGATTTGTATCACCGTCTGCAAAATCCTTTGCCCAACATCAACCTGAGGTCTAATCAGCTTATTACTGAAAAAACAATGCATCATATTTCACACGTTGATCATAATGTTTTGTATGTAAAGTCAAACTAACAATTAACTGTAGCGGTAAAATAAATGTAGTGAATGAAAACGTACAATAATTCTCTCTTAAATGTAGTTGAGTAGAAGTATAAAGTAGCATAAATTGGATATACTTGTACTAAAGTACAAGTACCTCAAAGTTACACTTGGATACAGTACTTGAGTAAGTTACTTTCCAACCCTGGTGGAGTCTGGGCAGGATGAGAATCTATAAAGGATGTAGGGTGATGTGATCTACTGAACTAATCTTGTTCTCGGATACACAAGCCCTGAAGCTTTGAATAAATCAGAAGAGACTCCCCTCTGCCCTCCCCTCCTCCTTCCTACAAACTCTTTTTTTTTTTCTTCGTTTCATCCTCTCTTTTTATTCCAAGATCCCACATGTGCCCAATATATCACTTCGACTGTATCACCTTCTCCCTTTGTTTATCATCTCCTTGGATAAGCATGTGGAATCCCCATCTCATCCCCTTTGCCTTGTCTCCAGGATTTCCAAACGTATTTTACAAGCCACCAGTTACTGAGCCTAATGGTTTGCAGCAGCAGAGCTGGTAGCGCACATGATATCTTGAATGTAACAATCAAAGAGGCATGCAAGATTTCGGTATTTCCGCCGGCTTACAGATGTGCTGCCGGCTTCCAGCTCCAGAAGCTGTAATCTAAGTTAAAGACACGGAGGGAGGAAAGAGAAAAACTTCAAACAGGCGACACATCTCATCTCCATGTGTTACCAGATAAACACGACAAGAAAGAGAACAGACAAGGTATGCTTCAGCTGCCTGTTGTGAGATGTCAAATAAGGAAAATAGATCCGGTATAAGACACCACTGATACATGGATCAACAGTAAGATCATTAAGATGTGCGACCACGGGGGCCAGGCCAAGTGTTTTTGGAGCACTAAGTAGGCCCCATAAATCTTCACAGTAACAATACCTAGAGTTTAAAACAGCTATAATTAACATTTTCTAAATACTAGAAAGTGTGTTTTACCTCGATCTGTAGCTCCCCTCTCCTTTACCTTTTCTCTTCCTACGGGTGGAAATTTGCTGACTGTTACCCCACATTCGAATTTAGCTTGAAAACTTCTTTTATTCCTGGAAATCTCGAGCGGCTCTAAAGGGAAAGCTGTGCTTTGTTACAACTTGGGTCTCATTTTGTTATTTTCACATCTGTTCACATGTTGCTCACCAAGATAACGGACTTCATGAGGGCAAGCAGACACCAGCGGTCAGACGATGATGAAAGGGAAAGAAACCCACAGTTTGACCGTATTATCTAAACCACTTGTTTGGAGGTGAAACCAAAACAGTCTGTTATGGTTTTTCCATTCCACTGTAAAAGTAGTACAGAAGGGCCAAACTGAGCCAAGAGGTCTTTCTGCCAAATCTAACAGACAACTCTCTGCCATCATAAACGATAAGGAAAAACAGCCAAAACCAGGTTGTAAAGAAAAAGAAGAAAAAAAAAACCAGCAGTAAAAAGATGGCAGAAGAAGTCATCTCACCTTTTGCCACGAGGGCCTCGACGAGGATCCAAATGGAGAAATCGATGTCGTAAAAGATTCATCATCTCTGTCAGCGGACCTCAAAGGGAGCTGGATCGCAGTTTGGCCTGATCTCAGATGCTCAGTGGAAACCCGAAGAGGTCAGTCTGACTCTCTGCCAGGCCTGACAGATAAATACGCTTCCAGCATCTCGTCCACATAGAGAGATCTCACGCTGCTCTGAGTCTTCAATGCTCTTCTCAAAAACCTTAAGGAAGTTACATTCTGTCGGGGGGGAAAAGAGGGTTTTCTGTAGAAAAATCTGAGCTGAAATGTTCAACATCAAATGGGAACCCAACAATAACAGTCAGGTTAATTAACTAACTAATTTGATAATCCTTTAAATCACATTCGCTACTTTTCTGCATTGCTTTTCATACTTTAAGAGCATTTTTCTGATTATACTTAAATCCATCATTTTGAATCTGTAGAGTATTTTCAGTGTGGTATTAGTACTTTTGCTTCAGTAAAAGATCTGAGTACTTCCTCCATCACTGGAGCTATTGACTTTATGCTCGTGTTTTCAGCAAACTGCTTTAAACTGCTTGTAATTCCATGAAAAGCGGGCGTGTGCACGCACAGCGTTGTTTATTTTTGATACAACTATTAAAGAAATCTCTCTAAAGTGAAATGTCACACTGAACTTTGACACACTTCTGACCTGTGCTGTCAACAATAGTAATAAAAGAAAAACCCTGACGAACATGGTGGTGTTTTAACTTCAAACTGAGGTGGTTTTTTTGTTGACATGTGGAACGGACGCTCGCCGATGCTGTTTCGCTTGACGGACGAGTCGAAATAAGAAGATATCGGCACCACGGGAGGCGAAGAGAGAGTCAAGGAAGGAAGAAACGGAGGTCACACACTTACTCTCAAGATATGGAGTGCTAATGGAAGCAGGAAACGCATATTAATTTTAATACTTCACACGCAAATACTTCTGTGCGCTCCCACCGGCTTGTGTTACTCAACGCTCGGAAGACCAAAGCCAAGCGCTTCTCATGTTTCTGACCCCGGCAGACCTCTCTTTCTCTTCTGGTTGAGTGAAGCTGAGCTGTGATTGGTTAAAACCTGCGTCCATGGCTCCCGGGGGGGGGGGCAGCTCAGACTTTACTGAGATGAAGTGATCGGCTGTTCTTCTCGCGAGAGTGATGAAGCCGGCTCCTCCTCCATGCACTCCATTGTTTTTGCTTTGACATCCTCCGTGTTTTGGGGGAAAACAGAGAGTCGATGGCGGCCGTGTGAGACCGACCAGCAGCGCCTGCGTGGGGACTTTCCATGAATTTGGCTACTTTTAGACTTGTTTCCATGAGACCAGCATTTCTGGCTACGATGGAAAAATTGACAAACCTGCGTGTTGGTATTTCAAACAGCATGTGTCACATTGCATGCTGAGTGTGTGGCCGGTTGCACGAGAACAGGTTGCTCGACTGTGAAGCTAATTTCCAAAGCGGCTTTTGCCTGCAGGGTTTAGAAGGACGAAAGGTAAATTAAACATGCAAGAAGAGTTTACCTTAACCTTATAGGTACACTTTATTTGAGCATAGAGATTGTCTTAAAACAGAGCATTTGAAATGAAAAGTAAGTTAACATACATACGCCTTTACCATGAGATCACGCTGCCACCACAAAAAAACTCGAAAGATGTGAGATTTTTATTTTAGGAACATCATTATGCTCTAAAAAATTTGAATTGCTGCTCTACAGAAAACAGCTTTATTATTCTGAGCTCTTCCATTCTATAGAGTCGGTTCACCAATATTGTTTTGGGGACAGATGGAGCACAAATGCTAACAAGAGAGGTGGACAATTAGCATTACATTTTTTAGGTAATGATCCTCAGCTGTCGCTAAGGAGGCTCCATTACAACATTTCAACCCAGTATAAATATAAAGTATAAATCCAGCTTTAGTCTGAGAAACTGGTTCTTTGACAGCAGTTTAACTGAACCAAAGCTCCGACCCAGAGAAGCTGATTCACATTCAAACATCACTAAAGCGGCTCAACTTTTCTTGGAGCAAATGATTGGACGCTTCAACACATGCTGAAATCATTCGTGTTGACTTCCAGAGCTGAATCAAAGAGACGCTGACAGTCCTCATATAACTTAATCCTGAGCAGGAGGAGGAAATAAAACCGCTCTGTGGTTTTGAGAGCACTTGGTGGAGAGGAGTGACCCAACCTGGTCAAGTGTAATGGAGAAGGCCATGTCTGGTAACCCCAGGTGCAACAGAGGCGTTAAATGATGTGAGGAAATAAGCAATAACTCGGGAGTGTGTGTGTGTGTGTGTTTGTGTATGTGTGTACGTAGTTTTTTCAAAAGTGGTGTCAGGGTCGATAAGTGTCCCTCGGCGGCTGCGACCAGCTGGAAACACCGAGCAGCTCTGAGAGCAGCGCTGCTAAATCAGTTTCACATGCAGCAGGTTCAGGATATAACCCACAAAAATCCTTGTTTTCTTTTATTTCTTTTCTTATTACTTAAGTTACAGGAAAATGTACTTGAACTGTGGTTGAGGCGGAGCTCATTTTTATCCATTTTGTATCAGACTGCAATTTATTATTTATATAATGGATTAATCTGCTGATTATTTTCTCCATTAATCAATTCACTACCCAGGACCCCGCCTCAGCCGAGGGCGAACCTTCGTAGATTATTTGGAGCGTTGAGGAATGGTTGATGGAGATTTAGCCAGTAGCGGTTTGGGGGAGGCTTAGCTGAGGATCCACAGATCCCTCGGTCTCCGTGTGGGACAGAAGGATAATGACTATGGAAAATGATAACCGTGGGTAAAATAGTAGGGTGGCCGTGCCACTGCCATTTACCTTGTCAGCTGATACCAATGCCAATATCAACATTGTCTGTCAATTGCATGATAATCATGCATACAAGCTATTCAAACTGATGTTTTCATGTTAAACATAAATGTGGAAACAAAAAATGAGTGATGGCCTATTAGTGCCACTGCCATGCATAAAGATACCTGTTATCTTGCATACAATACTGAACTATTAAAATAATGGACAGATTCATATTTAGAGAATTTAATTACATTTTTTTTTAAATTGTCTAATCAACCAAAAAATTCGCGGACCCCCTGCAGTACCTTCGCGGACCCCCTAGGGGCCGCGGACCCCCTGTTGAAGACCTCTGCTCTAACTGTTCAGTGAGCCATCTGCTGACCCTATTGTCTCATTTGATACTTGAACTCACGAAACAGATGAAATCATTGTTGTAAGTTTGCCTCTTGAATCTTACCTCATGTTTTCCCAGATGGACCTGAAGCAGAACAGTTGATGGTGTTGTTAAAACCGAAAAACAAGTGAACTGAATCTCCGAATAAAACTATTTCGTTATTTAGACGTGAGTCAACAAGACTCTCTTAATAATTGTTCAGTGTAAAGTTACAGAACATCAGTCAGCCATGACTGCAAGAAAAAAAATACTTGCTCGTCAAAGTGGTGTTTTTCAGGTTGTGGTATCAGCGATACTTTGGTTTAGTTTGGAGGGTGGCATCTTTTTCTAGCCTTTCCAAAACCAGGAACACAACAATAAAAGTGAAAGGAATGGATTAAACAGTTTATCTGCTCTAACAGAAGTCACAATCATTAGCATACCAGGCTAACTAGCCTATACAATAGTAAGCTAACGTCATATTTCTTCCGAAGCCAAGGTGTTGTTATAACTTAACCCTCCTGTCCGATTTACAACTTTAATCAATCATAAATATTGTGTTTTACATCTGATTGCCTCAAGGCCTCATGATATCATCCACACTAGGCATTTGAACATCAAATTGCTGATCACCACGTTCATTGAATTTTTAGTGGTTTAGTCAACTTTGTAACACCCATGGTGTTCCCGGATGTATTATTATAGATTAAGCTACGGAGCAGTATATTAATCAATTGAAATAAACCTTTACCAGCTGCAACATGATAGATCTAGGCCTACATGTTAATGCATCAATATAATAATAATAATAATATAGGCCTATATGATTCTGAAATGGGCCTGTTCAGTAAAAACATATATTATGACATACAGTCTAACATTTTTATGGTTGTAAGCTGGTGGAAAAAAATGGAGCTGGATGTATTCATCCATGTCGGACGTCAACTTGAGGAGAAACATTATCCACCTTGCAGGAAGAAAGCACATTTCCCGTCAGGATGTGAAACACAAGTCATAACTTGGTAAAAATATACAGGTTAACACTTGATTCCCTCCTCGTCGCCCTGGTTTTAAATGATGTCTGGTTTGGTTTTCACACCCTTGAACTTTATATTCCATCTTCATTTTCACAATCCTGAGCTCACAATGTGCTCCTGCAGACTGAGTAATGATTTTGGAGATGGAATCAGGTCTCCAAAAGCAACGATGAAACTTTGGACCTCTGGAACCGCTCTAATGACAACCTCAAGTTCTTTTTGATCTAAAAAAGCTGCCGAACCCCCAGTAAAATATTCAGATTGGTAAAGATTTGCAAATTGCCTCAAAGAGGGGATGAGAAATCGGAACATGAGCCCCTATTCTGCAAAAATACAATATTAAACTTTTATGAGCCAATAGCATTTAATGACTTCCTAAGTGGTGAAACCATAGTAACTAACTAACTCAATATGAAGACACCCTTTATGACCATTGATGTCATTTTGCAGAAACGTCTGCCGCAAATTGGCAAAGGCTTTTACTTTGGAGGATAAAACTTGCATCTGAAAAATCCACGAGTGTTTCCAATGAGGTTTATTATTTATAAAGCTGACGGTGATACCACCATTACCGCTCCAGATAAGGATTCTTAACAGCCAACTGGATCGATGTTATAAGCTTCATAAGACTGTAAAATGTTACCTTGGTGATGTTTATAGTGCTTAATGTAACCATTACACAAGGGGACTCAATGTATTCTATATCATTGCAAACAGTTTCTCTGAACATGCAGTCAATAATAATGAAATGCTCAAGGGGTGTGGATTGTAAAGGAGATGGATGTGGTGTCTGTTAAGTAGATGTTTAATGTTCTGCTAATTTAAACTCCTTTATATCCTGTTGGCTAGTTTAATATGCAGCAATGAACCATATTCTATAAGATCATCATATGTTTGTAAATATTTGTCTTTGAGATGTAGTGGAGTACAAGTTTAATTTAGAATAAAATCTAAATTATCCAGCAAAGTACACATTACAGTCATTTTTATCCAAAGCGACTAACAATTCAGATACTATCACACCGTAGGCACAGCTACAGGAGCAATTTTGGGGTTAAGTTTCTTGCTCAAGGACACATCGATGTGTGACTGGTGGAGCCGGAGCCAGGGATCGAACCGCCGACCCTCTGATTGAAGGACGGCCCTGCGCTCCACTTAGCCACAGTCGCCCACGCACGTACCTCAAATTGTTTAATAAGTGATGCATTAATTAATGTGCTCGTTCCTTTTTATAGTTGTTGGACAAATAGAGTAAAAAGTGCATAATTAGCCTCTGAGATAGTGGAGTAGAAGTATAACGTTGCATGGAAATATTCAAGTAATGTACAAATACTTTATTTGTAATTTGATGGGTACTTAAGTTACACAATGTGTGATTGACAGGCACAGGAAAAAAAACACACCCGGCAATGAGACAGAATAAAAGAGAGGATTTCCACTTTAAAGTTATGTGACTGGTATTTGTAGACACATGAGCCTTTTTGTTAGATGTGTAAGAATAGAAGGTTTCCCTCCCTGCAGATGGAAAAAACATAGGAAGCAATTAAAAGCTTTTAGGTCGTCCGTCGCAAAGAGGCTTCTCGCCCCGACGCTCCCGACACTTCAGGAGCAGGAGGACGCCTGCTAAACAGATTCTCTTTCTTCAGCTTCTGTTACACAGAGACCCCCCCCCTCCTCTTTAAACGAATGGCTATTTATTTGCTTACACAGCTTTCCAAATGAGCCTGTTCAGCCTCTAAAGGTCAATAACCACACAACACCTGTCTCAGTCAACACTAATTGGAACAGAGTCTGCTTCTTTGTTGCATTATGCTGCACTTCTTCTTCTGCATCTTCTTCTATTTCTTATTCTTCTACTTCTTCGGCTTCTTCGTATTCTTCTTGTTATTCTTCTACCTCTTCTTCAGCTTCTGCTTCTTCTTCTTCATCTTCTTCTGCATTCACACAGTCCGTCTGCTTTTGAGCAGTATTTATGGTGAGATGAGGAGGGTAGTTTCAAGGCAACCCGACACCACATTTACTGCAGATTGCTGTGGAATGATGAAGTGGCCCATTTGGCTCAGATACACTATTTGTCCACAGCAGGCTTTGTTCTGTGGACCTGCAGATCCATCACTTACAGCAGTCGGCGGGATGTCCTCCTCTCATGGTGACACACATTTAAAGATAGACCACATGTAAGGACCAGAAAAGTAGACGTTATTTATGTTGATTTAACTGATGTTGATTCAGTTAAATGACATTGAGGTCGGAGACGTCTTTTGAAAGGGAACCCACAGCGCCGATCACGTTGGTAATCAAACGAGTTCATAGTTGTTGTGGTGTGAATGAAGGATTGTTGGTTTCATAAAAGTTACTGTCCAATATTTGAACATTTAAAAGATGTACTGCAGACTGCTGCTGTCAAAATAAATTGCATTTATAAAATGTTCTCCTGGTATTGCATGAAACAAATGACATTGAAATAAATAGTTATAGATTAACTGTACACATTACTAATTTAGTGGAGCTTTGTCGTAAGGGAAGAATCTTGCACAATATGAAAACCAAAACATAAAACTGTGAAAATCCAATTATTAAATCATTTTAAAAACGCCACATTGCAAAAGGTTTATGATATGGTTTCCCGTCTTTATGTGGAGGACATTATTGGCGGTATTAGGTTAGTTATTAGGGTCATCTGACTTGTCCTGTCAGTTTGTTAAGATTTGGGGTCCCTTTAATGATTGATTGGAAGGCAAATGGTAGATGAGTTTAGAAAATAAGTCACAATAAAAAATAAAAAAGATAATTTATTAAGTTAGTAAATTTGCACAAAAAAAGATTGTATGACTGAAAAACTAAACATCTGTTGTTTTTTAGACATGTAAAGAAGGAGACAACGCATCTTGTAAAACGATTTTTAGCAGCAGATCATGTTGTGCACCAAGAAGCGTAATGACGTCTAAATCAACAGGACTGCAGTTTGTTTAAACTTCTGCCTGCTTCTGGTTTTTTACTGCCGGACAGATTTTGGCTCTCGTCTTCCCTCTACCGAGGCCTACAATCCGCACCAAATGTTTCACATTACCCGGTGTGAAAACCCTCCTATTCCTCAGATTCTCTTTTACAAGTCCACACATCCGTGGAAACTTGATATTTCATATTTCATTCTGGTTTGTGGATGTCATTGCAAGTGGACGCCGGTTCACATGCAACCCGCCCGACCGCTGCCTTTGATCAGCCTGACCACGACTAATTGTGGACGGAGAACAAATGAAAGAAATATCGGGAGATTTCATGGGAATTGCCACTCTGGCCTGAGCTGCCTGACGCCGCTATTAGCAGTTAAAACAGCCAGCGAACACTTGGAGATTTAGCCTGTTTCCTCTGTTTTCTGCACAAAGATAATTTTGAAAATGCAGCTCCAACAAACTCCCCTTCATGCTGTTTGGACGCGTTCGTGGCTTCGAGAGGAGAGCGCTGGGATTTAAAGTTTTCATCGACACACTGAAGCCATAACTTCTCAGCATATGGAAACATAACATTTACACTGCGCTCCTTTAAGAGAGATTTAACAGTGTGAGCACAAGTCATCCCGACGCTGAAGTGACCTATTTCTTGCGTCCTCTTTGAGTCTGTAATAAATTGCATCTCGAAACATAATACTGCAAACCACAAAATTCCCATATGTACTTAAAGGGTATTCACAACAGAGAGCTGGATTGTTCTCGCTAACACAATTCATTCCACGGACCAAATATCAAGGGGAAGATGTTAAAAACTGTTTTTTTTTTTTTAAAGCAGCATAAATGTTCCAAATGTTTAAGAGTGGCCAGGGAATCCCGCGGGGCTCGTTCGGTATCGCTCTTTGTTCCTCGTACAGGATGTAACTTTGCAAGCTGGTTTTCATTCAATCTCAAGCTCCAACAAACCCAACAGCTCACTCTCTCTTTAACTGTCTCAGCTCAGGTTTGCATGTAACAAAGCTCCTTGTCTTGGAAAAAAGCAAAACAATTTCCACCCCGATGTTTTGGTGCACAAACATGTCAGAAAAAGTTAAGGGATGTATCCGTCCTAGTAACACGTTGACCTGGGAGCGTTTGTAAAAAGGCGGCTGATTTTCCGGTTAGGAGGGCAGGTTAGCCACGGTCTCAGCAGCAGGTGACTGGAATGAGGTCATGATGTGGTCATGGGAGGGGGGACAGCAGCAGGCCTGTGTGTGTGTGTGTGTGTGTGTGTGTGTGTATGTGTGTGTGTGTGTGTGTGTGTGTGTTGAAACCTCTGAACAACTGCTGTGAGGGAGGTGAAACACATCAGAGGCCGAAAGTGTTTTTCCCCTCAGCTCAAGGTGTCGTTTCACACCGCCGAGCCCGTCTGCTGTGGAATCCTAAAAATGACAGCGGCGGATTGATTTGCTTCTCCATGAAAGAGATGGACTGCTACTACGAGCCCCAGGAGATAACAGGGCAGAGGACCACAGCACACACCGTGGAGAAAGACCCTGAACCACCTGTGTTGCATTTAGAACACTTCATCTTGTGTCTCGCAGGACATCTCGGCTCTTTAATTCAGTGACATTTTCCTGCATTAACCCGCTGACATTACAGAGCGATCCTTCATCCTGCATCCCGACTCCTGAGTTAAATCTTTGGAAATCTGCAGGAAGTAGGAACGTTCGTAGTTCTTAAAACAGTGTTTTGAGGGACTTTTTCAGCTCCTATTTCAGGGTAGGTACTCTCCCAGCACAGATGAGCCAATGCAGCACCGACAATCGTCATTTAAAAAAACCTGTAAGCCGTGTAAACAATGGATGACACAAAATACAAACAACAGCTCTTAAACAAAAGAAATTGGAGAAAACATGGACATATGGACCGACAGAGAACATACAACATTCGCACATCGTAAGCACAGCTATGGGAGCAATTTTGGGTCTTGCCTAAGGACACATCAACATGGACTAGTGGAGCTGGGGATCGAACTGCCAATCATCTGATTGAAGGACGACCCTGCTCTACCACTGAGCCACAGTCGCTCCTAGTAGCCTACATAGACTACTAGTAGCACAGAGACTAACCCAGTAGCACAAAGGCTAATCCAGTAGCACAGAGACTAACCCAGTAGCACAAAGGCTAACCCAGTAGCACAGAGACTAACCCAGTAGCACAAAGGCTAATCCAGTAGCACAGAGACTAACCCAGTAGCACAAAGGCTAACCCAGTAGCACAAAGCACACCCACTGAGCTGAAGAAGTCGATTCTAACTGAAGTTGCAAAAGGTATGATGATGGCTATATTGTTTGTGTATGATTGTGACATTATTTTTCAACAAAAGCTTGGAGAGCTTGTGGAACATAGCAAACTAGCCAATCTCCCAGCTGGAGATGTGTGCGAGCATTAATGGCGGTGCGAATGCAAACAGACAAAAAGGTATGTAGTTCTCGGGTGAGCCTCCCAGTGGGCATTGATCCTTGATTTGCAATTACAGCAGCCTGATTATTATATTATATTATTATTCTAATATTGATGGCTTAAAAACTAGTGCGTACATCTGCCTAAATGTACGACAGGCTCCGCCCCTGTCACATTAGAAAAAACTAAGTAGAAAAGCCTCCAACGGACACTTTAAGATTTATTTTTTGGTAGCATAAGAGTTATTCCTACGAGAGGTGTGAGATTATTCCACCTGTTCCTTGTGATGTTTCAAGGGTTTTCTTTTTAGAAATAGACCCTGAAACTATTTTTTGCCACTAGCTCCAGATATGTTGAGTTGCTGTTGGATCATAAGATTCTTTTCTGGGTCCCGCTTCAAGAGAACAGCAAACGCAATCTGTTCCTGCCCAACTTTTCAGGAAACAAGTAGTTTGCAGCACTCAGTATCCCACTGAGCTGCTGGTCAGTTGTTTAATGGAGCGTTCAGATGCTCCTCGTAAAAATGCCTATTTGGGAAAATATCACATGACCATGTTATATTTCCACCATATTTAGATTTCAATTATTGGTGCATATATTACATTATCTGGACAGATTAAAACATAGACAGCACCAGTGGTTTTGTTAAAAAAAAAGGAGAGGAAAAATGTATTCTCCCGCTTCCTTCCCTATATATATATATATATATATATATAATAGGAAACTTTATAACACTGTGTTGTATAACCCCACATGTAAACTCCACTCAACTTGGGATGGAAGGATACTATTGACTGTTCAAATGTGTGTGACTTTAGTATGTTGTGCTGTTAGATGCTGGTGGGTGAATATATTGCCAATGTTTAAATTAAGAAATGAGGGATGGGTCGTGTAAATGAGCAGACACAAAATTAAAATCATTCATTCATTCATAAGACAAAAGAAATGGATCAATGACAATATACACAAATAAATCAAAGCAACTTTGTTGTGCAGAGTACAATGTGTATGTATATATAGTAAAATTCTTAAATGCGAAGCTCCAGAAAAAATATAACAATTACCTATATAATATGTAAATTAATTGAAAAAAAGAAACTAAATAAAATGAGACATCACTTAAAAATGAGACAAAAATAACTAATTAAAGAAAGATAATACATTGATAATGATGATACAATCATGCTTATTAATTGTGTTGTTGTTATTATAATAATAATAATTATTGTTATAAACTATTATAAACATTTTACTTTCATAGCAGCTTACACATAAAACATATCTTGTAAACAAACACAACCAAGCTCATTAAAATAAAAATATTAACGTTCAATCAACACAAACTCACTGACTTCGCAGAGCATCCAGACATTTTTTGCATGTTCTGGCAAGTTCTCTGCAAAGATACTGTCTTCAGTGAGGTATAACCTTTCACTCTTTTACTCTCCCGTCCCATTTGCTGTGCGACGAGGGGCGACAAAGAGACATAAATCTCCTGAAGTACCTGGTTGATAGTCGGCTGGAGGCTGCCAAGAGGAAGGAAACTGGATCTCAGTTTAGCTCATAATGACGCCTAAATAAACCCCATCCCGATAAGTAAAAAGAAGAGGGAGTGTAATAATTGAGAAGGCTTCAAAATGCAACCCGTTATCTGATATGATTCATAGAGTGTGTTGAGGAAGATGAGTGAGTGTGAAATCTCCTCCGTTTGGCGTCCTCCGACTTCACATCCGACAAGATGAATGAGCTTGATGAGTTCTTCAGTTTCCATCTTTGCATTTGGCCTTCACGGTTTCTTTCTCTTCCTCGCCGCGGAGCCACTTTACGGGAGTCATGAGAAACGCGCCGCCATCAAAGAACGACTTTGTTAGGATATTATGAGCTGATGTGAAGTAAGAGAGAGAGAGAGAGAGAGAGAGAGAGAGAGAGAGAGGAGGGGAAACAAAGAAACCATTGGTAATGGATCATAAATTACACTTTTTATGGAACCATGCGATTTGATCTGGGTGTCAGCCCATCAGCGAGCGGAGCCAGAAGGTTTCTTCAGAATGTTTGTGCTCCAGATGATGTTAAAAGTGAGAAGAAGGAGGACAGAAAACAATTAGTCTCTAAAGACCAACAGGCTGCATCGTGCCAAAGTCCTGCAGAAATGAGAAACTCAGATGTTCCTTCAGACCAAAACAGATTGACTCATTTGTGGATCTGGTTCAAATGTGTACGCATCTCTGTCTGGGAAGAGCTCTCATAAAAGAAGAAGTCCCTCGTGTCTTCCTGATATCTCATAGTATCCAACAGGAAACTGATTAGATGATTCACCACAAACTTAAAGAGGCAGAACAAGTCAATCCCAGAGAGAGAAACTGTAAAACAAGTGTATACTTATATACTGTTTCGTTGCTAAAATTTTAATTTTAACACACACTTAAAGCTACTGTAAGGAACTTTAATTTTGTGTTGATTTTGGCGGTCCCTGTGGATAAAAGTGGTAGTGTTTCCGAGCACCAGAGTCCATTAAGAAAACCTCTCATTTTACTGCAGCAGGGTCTGACAGTCTGCCCCGCTCAGTTCTGGTTCTGGTTCTCTCGAGCCTCCCTTCCCTCCAGCGGACCCAGCAATCCGGCCTGGGTCTCCACCAGCGTGGTGCCGTCTTATTAAGAATTACATGTATTTTTGTTTGTTTTTATAAAACAACATGAGGGTGAGATTTCATTCTTCCCTCGGGAATTGGTTGAGACCAAAAACTAGAGCTAAAAAAGAGCGAACGTTGGACTCCGAATGAATGCTAATGTTACTTTGTGTCTGCTGTGTAAACAAGCAACAGTTTACTAAACAATAACACATATTTTTCAAATGTAATTTACATTTAAGCGTATTTGCTTTACCTTAACCCAAAAGTTTCTCTTGACTTTTCAAGTGACCAACAGGTGACAGCTTTGTGCCCAATCCTGTGTATTGTAACTTAATATAAGTTGAAGTGGAAGAATCTAATTCCCACATAACTTCTATTCACATTAGATAATCATTTTCTGGCTCGATGCTCATTTTTCAAAATGTTACGACCTTATTGTAGCGAAACCCTCCAGGAGGAGGGTATCGAATCCCCCTGAAGTGAGGAACAAAACATCAGTCGGCTCAACAAGGGTCTCAGCAAGTGCAGCAGCCGCCACATACCACATTTTAACAAGTATCTTACCACACTCACGCTGTAACCAAGTCAAACCATATGGACAGAAGGAGGGGTGGGGGTGGGGGGGGGGCTCGTCCCATCTCAGGATCGAGCCATAAGTCATGTTGAAATACTTCCGAGAACAACAACATGTGGACAATTACCATCCTGGAGGTGGAAAACAAAAACCAGAGAGGCAGCTAACAGAGAGATAACAGCTTTTTACTTTATTGGAAGAAATGGAAACAGCGTCTGGAAACTTAAGACTTATTCTCAATTGTTCTCATTTTATTTTCCTTTCAATCATCTTATTTCAAACAGTTTAACGGTAACATATATAATTAGCTTGTTCCCGATCCTCATCTGTGAAATAGAGTAACACTGAAACGGAAATATTCTCAATGTAAATTTAGTACATTTGGAAATGTGGATTTTTTTTTACATAAAGTTCTAAAAGGTTTGACACCAGGATTCAAGAGGTATTAATCATGCTTGTTTATTATTTTCAACCAAGGATAAGTTTATTCATATGTTTTGCAGCATCAAATATTCATATCATAACATTTATTTCATCAGCCATTACCCCTTAAAAAAGTAACATGCTATGCATTTGTTTTCCTTCCAAATGCATGAGGAAAACATGATCCTAAAAAATAAATAAATAGATGTTCAGCCTTTGGAAAATCAAACATTTCTTTCAGAAAATGTTCTTGTCTAATGTGAGTTGATTTCCTTTAAACTCTATCAATAAATGCTAAATTCTATCTATGAATTAACATGAAATAAAGTAAATAAAGTCCACATGTAGAAAATACGACAAGAACAAGTCTTTAAAAAAACATGTAACTTTTGAAAGAAGCAGCTGAAAATTAAAAAGTAGAATTTCAAAGCACTCAGTCTTACTAAACTGCACTCAGGGGTTTCCCTGCTGCAGCAAGGAGCTAACGGTGGCTAACGCTACCAAACTACAGATAGATATTGCTGTATAATCATAACTCTACGGTTGCTGCGTTGTCACTTTTGCACTACACTTGACATATTCTTCATATTCTTCTAATATTATACTCGTTGATATCTAGTATCATTTCACCTAAAGGAACATAAATGAACAAAATCTTGACTTTAAACTGCTAAAATTGATGTTCGCTTAAATGCCGCCCTGCCTCAAAGATGGGATAGAGATCTGGTTGTTGCTTATGAAGATAAAGAATTAGTCTCGCGTGACAGCGAGCAGCATCGGGGAACAATTGCGCCTCCGCTGACAGCTCCAGTTAAAAGTATCTGTGGCAGAATGTTAAAAAGAAGAAGAAATGACCTCGCTTTAAAATCAACCAAACATTCCTCCTACAGACACATGCACAACGTTTTAGTTCTACACAGCATGCACACGTTACGCTCAGCCACCTGGCTCGGCTACGTCCACGCTTTCTGTTCTTTTTTCTTTATTATGTGGGAATTTCAGACTAATTCAGCCAGGAATGTCAGATGTGTTCTCAAGATGATGCACCTGATACTAAAAAGCACTTCACAAGAGCTCCAGTACAAGACGGATCGCTCCCTCGAGACCGGTGCTCTTCTTTCCAGCTTTAAAAAAAAAAGCGTTTCACCAACAGAGACGCCTGCTGGTGCTGCAGCATCCCGTCATGTCATTTAGGATTCAAAGATGGTGCGAGTCGGTCGGAGGAATCTCATGTTGTCAGTGGTCGAAAGTATCTAAGTACATTCATCCAAGTACTCTACTTCAGTATTTCTACTCCACTAACACTTAAAAAAATATATATCATTAATAAATGATGATTTCAGCAAGTACACAATCTAATGAGATTACTATAAAATGGGCCATAATTTGTACTTATACTTTTGGTACTTTAAGTATATTTTGATGCTAATACTTTCACGCAAGATTTTGAATGCAGGACTTACTTGTAATAGAGTATTTTTACACTGTTGTACTGCTACTTATACTCACTGACCGCGAGCTAAACATTGATTCAGCAATCATTAAGAATATAATGATTCCCAGAACAAGTACTTTTATACCTTTGATATTTTATTTACATTTTGATTATAATACTTTTAGTAATGGAGTACTTATACATTGTTGTGTTGGTACCGTTACTTAAGTAAAAGATCTGAGTACTTCTCTCACTGACAAACACAGTTTGTTTTGAATACAAAATATGAATCAACTATTAAATTATGATGTATTATTTTAGGTTAAGATATCCGGCAGTATTGAAAAAATGAAATTAGTTCCACAGCAACATTAAAGAGATGAACACATGAATGCATCACTTATTATCTAATTTGAGGTGCCTGTACTTTACTCAAGTATTTGTATATTATTCTTCATTATACTTCTACTTCGCTACATCTCAGAGACAAATATTCTACTTTTTACTGGCAGCTTTATGTTCTTTTCAGATTACAGTTTTCATCCCCTTCATGTAAACACCACGTCTCTCCAGATGTGTTGGTGTTGAATGTTTGTGATCAACTGAGGGATGAAGTGTTCCTTCATGTGTTCAGAAAACCTTTCAGAGATACGTGGTTCTGACAGGACCATATGATGATCTATTACAATATGATGCATTGATGCAACAGTATATAGAGAGTTAAAAACATCTGCACCAGTCAAATGAAACACAGTAACGCAGCACTAATATTAATCCAGAAACATCATACATATAATATAATAACACTGACAGGAAATATGTTACTGCACTATGACTTTTCTGAGATTACTGTTCTCTAATTTCACTTACATACTTGTAAAAGTATTTTTAAAGGTTGGTAAGAGTATTTAAGTTAAAGATCTGAATACTTCTTCCACCACTTCTGCAACGGAAACTCTTTTTTTTGTGCACACGTTCTTTTTTGGATCCTGGAGATGATGGGCTGAGACACCAGCAGGCCTGAGCTCAGCGGGGGGGGGTATAGAGGGGGGGAGGCGTTTTTTTGGCAGCAACATCAGAGAAGACGGGACACCTCGGGATCAGGTCGATTAGGGCTTGCGTGCCCGTGTCCAGGTTTATGGCGGCTTCTCACTGGAACATAACCTCTTTGTTGGACAGAGGGGTGAGGCAGGTGTTTTCTCCCCCTCTTCTCCCCCTCTTCTTCTCTCATCAAGTGTAACTCAATGAGGCCCAGAGTTAGACACACTCGAGGATGAGCCACCAGAATTAAGCCACCGCTGCTCTACAATTTAAACTAGAAAAATTTGGAAAATATACTTCATATATTCAGATGTGAATATGATTATTGAACTCCATGTTTCCACTCTTCTCTGGAGGAGGTAGAGATCAGTGAGCATACTTCTCATAAACATGACTATATGGATTAATATAGTGACATGTAATGAATGTTTGGTGTTGTGCAATTTTAAAGTACTGTGTATATGTACAATTTTGAGGTACTTGAATAGAGTATTTCCATTTTATGCTTCTTTATACTTCTACTTACATCTCAGAGGGAAATATTCTATCATTCTTAAATGGGCTATTCGACATAATGAGTACTCTCCCCTTCTGTACTTTAAGTATATTTTACAGTAATGCTAATACTTTTGTACTCTTACGGAGTGGTGGAAAGTACACTTACTCAAGTTTTGTACAATTTTGAGGTACTAGACTTGAGTATTTCCATTTTATACTACTTTATACTTCTACTTCACTACATCTCAGAGGGAAATATTGTATGTTTTAATATGTTTATTTCAACAGATTTAGTTACTTTGCGGAGTCAGATTATTAATACAAAAAGATATTCAACTAATACAATATGCTGTATTTGTGTACAGTCCAATAATATAATATATATTTTACTTTCAGTTTTTGAACTTTATTTGACAATAATGCTAATACTTTTGTACTATTACACAGTAATGGTATGTAACTAAGTACCTACTTACACAAGTACTTAGATACAATTCTGAGGTACTTGTACTTCCGTTTCATGCTACCACATACTTCTACTTTAATACATTTTGGAGGCAAATATTGTACTTTTTACTCCACTACATTTATTTGACAGCATTAGTTACTTTGATTCAGATTATTAATAGAACATAAAGTCACATGATACATTATTATTTCTTTTAAGATACCTGGCAGTATGTAAACTAGAGCAATAATATAAAATGTGCTTTCAAACCTGTAATAAATACATCCTGGTCCAGGGCAGAGTAAACACCAATTATAAAACAGTATGGAGTCTCAGGTCCACTTAAGAAGATCATACATCGAGAACAAAGTCAGCACACATCTCCAACATTCAACATTTCTAGTAACAAAAAGAAGTTATGATCGTTTGTCTGTCATCACATTGAGTGACAGGAATCAAAACCGATGAAAGCATTTATGCAAATAGTTGCGAGTTAGGAATAACAGTGGAGCTAATCTTCTGCTGCAGTGATCCTTTATGCAAAAAGTAAACAGTAGAAACGGCCCTCAGGCTTCTTCTAAGTGACCCTTTGTTTGACTTTTGCCCTCTCAGTTATCCCCTGTAACGCGCACACACACACACACACACGCACACGCACACACACACACACACATTATACACACCTTTGCTTGCAAACTTGGGATTGTAAATAAAAAGTACAATAAGGCCTTCATGTAAAAACAAAGAACTTTTCACCTGAACTACAACTGACGACTCTTTGTTTCAAGAACGTGTTTGTCCGCTTTTGTTGGGTGGAAGATCTTTTCTTGTAAAAGTACTCACTAAACAGTGTATAAGTACTCCATTACAAATAAAAGTCCTGCATTTAAAATCTTACTTCAAAAGTACAGAAGTGTCAACATGTAAATAAAGTATCAGAAGTACTTGTTCTGGGAATCAGTTTATTGTTAATGATTGATGAATTTATGTCGCGGTCGGTAAGTCAAAGCAGCAATACCACAGAATGTAAAAAATACTCTATTACAAGTACATTTTGTGTGAAGGTACAAAAGTATTAGCATCAAAATATACTTAAAGTACCAAAGGTAAAAGTACTAATTATGCAGAAATGCACTTCCGAATAATACATTGGCTAACATTGGATTGTACTACTTTATGTACTGCCGGATGGGTTCATCCATGAAAAGCATAATGTAATAGTTTATTTATATTTTGTATTAATAATCTAAATCTGCAAAGTAACAAGTTAGAAGTACTTTAAAATTGTACTTAAGAATAGTAGCTTACTTGAGTATATCTAGTAAGTTACATTCCACCACATGTTTGATGGTGGTTTAGTCCAGTGGTTTAGTCCAGTGGCTTCGCAGGGTCACAAAATAAATCTGAGGGGTCGTGAGATGATTAATGAGAGAGGAACCAAAGTTCTGCGTCACAAATGACTATGAATATTTTGGGACTTTTCTCTATTTTTTTCATATTTAGTGAAATATTTGTACAAGTTGATCTCTTTGGGATTTTAAGTTAATTAAACATCTGAAGACTCTCAAAAGAGACAAAATGTACCGTCAACAACTCTAAACTGGACCAGTCACTGGTACTACAAACTGATCATCTGGCTTATTTTAAATGTAAAATCTTGATTTGTAAAGTAACTCCAGCTGTCAGATAAATGTAGTGGAGTTAAAAGCACAATATTTGCCTCTGAAATGTAGTGGAGTAGTACTTGTATAAAGTACTCTCCACACTGCAGAACGAGTTTGGCATTTTAAGAACTAAAGAAAACGTTTTAACTCCATTTGGGTGGCCATATGGAGAGCGAGGTGTGATCAAACCTACACATGGCGCAGCCTCCCACCGCCAGCAGAGAGCGAAACAAGCCCAACACATCAATAAAGTGTATATACGCCTTTCACATGTAGAAATACCAAACTATCAGTCACACAGCAGGCAGCGGGGGTCGAATCCACCGGCACATCCTCCCTGAACACGTGTGTTCAAAGTGTGTGCCACCTTTCTCTCATTCACACCCATCATTGGAAGTGGTGTTTGTGAAGGCTATAAATCATATTTAACAGACTGCTTTGTATTTCATGCTTCAAATAAAGTCCTCTTTTTGTTCGCTGAGACCTGCCGCGTAAGCAGAGATTTATAGGTCAAAAATGAGTACACGTCCAGGTGAAAACATGGATAAATTAGCTGAAAACGTTTTTGGATTAGGCACGGATGAATTATTGAATGTGCCTGCCAGGCACAGGCACAGGGGCCGACAGTGTCAGGGGCCCCCCTGGCCTTTACCTACAAAATGTCCCTCAAAGAGACTCGTACCAACCTGGTAGTGACTCAAAATGACCACAAAGAACCAAAGAGACACAGAACAACCACAAAGAGACACAAAATGACTACGAGACCAAAACAACAACAAAAACAAGCAAAACAGCTGCAAAGAGATTGATAACGACAATGAAAAGTGGCAAGACAACCACAAAGAGACCCAACGTGACTACAAAGAGTCACAGAAAGGAGCGAAATAACTACAGACAAAAAAGACAACATTAAAAATACCAAAACAATTACAATCAATGCAACCACAAAGAGATGCAGAGCAGCTGCAGAGAGACACAAAGCAACTCACAAAAAGACACAAAACAACTACAGAGTACCACAAACAGAAATTAAACAACAACAAAAAGATGCAAAACAACAATAAAGTCTGTCTTTTTCCCATGTAGGAGAAGTAGAGGGGCCTTTTGCATGTCTGTGCCCAGAGGCTCATTGTCTCATAATCAGCCCATGATAGTAGACACCAGCCTTTATTGTTACCGAGGTAGCATCCTGCTTTATAAACACGTGCTATAACCAGACGACAACCTCTGGTTCTGCTGAGTGAAGCCAATGCGGAAGTGTCTTCAACTTGCATTCTCTCTACTGGCCAGCAGGGGGCGACTCCTCTGGTAAAAAAAGAAGTCAGATTGTAAAGAAGTCTATGAGAAAATGAACCTTCTTCTCACATGATTTATTACCTCAGTAAACATTGTAAACATACATGTTTGGTCTCAATCTCTAGTTTCGAGTTTTCTTTAATCACAGAGGCCCAGAAGGGACAAACTAAACATTGTCTCTAGAGAGAGACTTTCACGTTTTTACGTTACCTGAAGGCCACCGTAGTTCTCCGACACGCTTGGAAAGGACGGAGTAAGCAGAGGAGTATTCAGTTGGCTGCGATCTGCAACTTCACCACTAGATGCCACTAAGTCCTACACACTGCTTTAAAAACGATGCAAAGTGTTTATAGAAACGAAGCTGACAAATAGTCTTGCCTTCTTCTTCTATTTCTCCAGGGATTGTTTCTCGATGACATCTTTGTTTTAGGTTTTCATGCCTGAAAAGTTTCATCCACCGCTAATCTTTTTCTCCGTGAACCTGCTGGACTAACGACAGAAGCTTTAGTCATCTTTGTGCTACTGTGCTCTCCTCTGCGGGCATGCAGGTATTTGGATTACAAATGATAAACGATAGTCATAAACCACCACCGAGGTAGATATGATTGAGGTGACAAGAAGAATGGTTGACTGTGACCACCGCTGATAACGGCCCCAAAACAAAATGCCCGGCTCTGATCGAGGCGATAGCGGAGGTGCAGCCATTTTTTGTTTTGTTGACACAACGCTTTATTCTACACACTTACGTGAGTAGAAGTGTTTTACCGTTTTGATGGACGGCCACGATCTTTATCTGACTTGCAAACTATCCAAATGCCATCATGCTATCAATTTTAGCATGAACGATAAACTGGCTCGTTGATTTGCAGATTGGAAACCCCCCCCCCCTCCCCCCACACTCGGTCAGGGACTTCGCTTTGATCACGACCTCAGCAAAAAGATGGCTCCTCAGATCTCAGATGTGCAGCACCAACACCTGCGTCCATGTTGTTTGGCTACGCTCCATTGGTTGTCTATCAACACCAGCACTGATGGGCTGCCTGTAAGGTCTGCATGCAAAACAAATGAGCAACTAACCTGTGGGAAAAGAAACGAGGAGAAGTGAATGTGTGAATGAGATGTGTTGAACTGATAATATGTCACGGTCATCATAAGTCTCTGAAACTCCAAAAAGTGAGAGTAATGTTAGACAGACAGACAGACAGACAGACAGACAGATAGATAATAAAAAACATAAATACATTTATTCATTCATGATTCGCATGTTTCTTTCTAAATCACTCATCATATCGTACAACATTTAAACATTGTGTCTTTGCAGCATCAAGCTAATGATCATACTGTATATATAGATATAGATAAGTAGGCTACCGCAGGTTTTTAACATGAATCTTGTAGATTCTTCTCCAAGAACAACGAAGCAACATCAGCAACATGTGAGCGGACAGACTGTAAAACATTGAGCTGTCTTTGATTACAGTTGGGACAGAATAGAAACGAGGCTTTTGTCAAATGATGTGTGAAATATAATTCAATGGATTGTATTTGTATTATCTACATTTAGGTCTGGTCCGTTTTACGTACTTTCTGTATTTTATGTAGAGTATAATGCCGTTACTATATTTTAAACATGACGTAATACTTCTGCAAAACACCTGACCAAATGTCATCATATTTGAATGACCGTCTGGTCTTGAGGTATGTGATATTGAGCTGTCTGGTCTAAAATATTATGGTCTTAGATTTTCTTCATATTGCTGAGCCCTAATTCAAAGTAAAATAACTACCATGACTTAAAGGAATAGTTCAACATTTTGTAAAATACAATTGTCTTACAGAGTTAGAGTGATACCACTCTCATGTCTGTGCAGTAAATATGAAGCCACACCCAGCAGCCGGTTAGCTTAGCTTAGCATAAAGACTGGAAACAGGGGGAAACAGCTAGCATGGCTCCGTCCAAAGGCAACAAATTCCACCCAGAGCGTCTCAAGCTCACTGATTGACCAGCGGAGATCTCACACTAATACTTCTTATTTACTACAGATACATAAAAGCGATATCATATTATTCATCATGGTAAAAATGTAAATAAGCAAAAATACATCCCAAAATGTCAAAAAGAAACTGCTCCACTTTACATGATTTGTAACAAAGTTTTATAATGAAGGGAGCGATGACAATGGAGGACTTGTGCAAAAAAAATAAGTGATTTTGGCATAAGTTTAGCTCTTGCTGCATATATGCATATTATAACTTTCTAATTGTAATTTTAAAACTTACAGTGACGGACGGCTGCCCAGAGGAGCATTTGTCAAGAGAGCGTTGCAGCTGCTAGAGCACTTTAATACTCGGGAGTTTATGATGTGGCCCCGTTCACCAAAGTGCCTCCGTCCCCAGGGGGTCATTACGGAGCTCCTGACATCATATCGGTGCTTAACATCAGCAATAAAGAGGGATTCAGTGTCATTAAACGCCACCGACCATTCCTAACTGCTTCTGAGCAGAGGAGGCTGCTGACGGACTCGGATTTTGGGCTGACACACACTCTTCATGCAAAAATCCAGATTTTAGACTTTAGTTTACTTTACAGTTTGTAGAATAATTAACATGTGAAGGCATGCAGGAGGAGAGGGAGGGGGGGGGGTTCTGCTCTGCTGATCAAAGAAACATTTCCGCTTCCAAAAAGTTCCAGACTTTTGATATGTATCACTTTAACTTGATTTGCATCGCTGTTAGAACAACACCTGATCATATTTGCCTTCTGGGTTCATGAGCGTGACTTATTGGTGTTGTCTTTGGATGTTGTTATGTGTCACATCAGACAGTTTGGTTTTGCAACTGCCAAGATACAATCTCTCTCTTTCTCTCTTTCTCCCTTTCTCTCTCTTTCTTTCTCTCTCTTTCTCTCTGTCTCTTTCTCTCTCTCTCTCTTTCTCTCTCTCTCTCTCTCTCTCTTTCTCTCTCTCTGCTGTTTGGCAGGGCTGCTTAAACTCAGCATAATTTCACTGGTGTCTGGTGTAATAACTCCTGCATCAAACCCCAGCATAAAGTATATTTCATAATAAAACAAGACCTCTCTGCAGTCAACTATTTCAAATTCTTGCCAAGTGTTTCCTGGTTCTTTGTTGCCTCAACAGTCCCTGTGCTTTGTATTCTTCTTTTTCTTGTTTGAATAATATATACACTTGTTTATTCATACAATAAAATCCTAAGAGAGCAGGTTTTCACTTGTATTTATGCAACAGCGTTTTTATAAAGGCTACCGTTGCTTTCATCAGAAATTCCTATTTGACATCAAACAAGTGGCAGAGGTGGCTGTCACAGTCGAATGCTGCTTGTGTAATATGCAAATATGTATTCAATCTTTTCAGGAATATGTGTGATGGGCTGCAGGATTTACTGCAGGATAAAAGAAGGACATCTTTATAAGATGTGTTTATTTCATTTAAAAAGGCCCATCTTTTCTCCAACAACTCTTCGTTCTGTTTGATTTTACAGATTATTTTTATATACATATGTCCTCTACTGTTTACTTTGGGAGGTTCCGATGTTTTCCAACTTCTTGTTAATTGTTCATTTGTCAGGATCCAAAAAAGGTATAATTCCTCTTTTTGTGAGCTTTTGGGATGTTTTAGAGTATATTGTGTTTTTGTTTTTTCAGTGTTTTTGTTTTTTGTTTAAATAAAGAAAAGAACTATATCAACGATATGTTTTGACACAATAAAAAAGAAAAAATAAGGAATTAATTAGAACAGAACTTAAATTATAAATTTGGATCTTGTTCTATGTTTTACTCTTTAAAGACTGAATTAAACAAAACACTTCGACAACTTTTACAAAAACCCTCCCACCTCCAGTAAATCAATATTCTTGATAAAAAGATAAACTTAATACAGACGCACATTACATATAAATAAACAAATAATACAAAGTGAATCAAATAACAGATAAAAACATAAAAAAGTAGACAAAAAAATGTTTGTGTCAGAAGCAACAATGGAGAAAAAGTAGACAAAAATGTACCAAAATGTGTTTATATCCCCAAAATATCTCAGAATATTGGAAATGCAAAATTACAGGAGACAAATGAACCAAAGCTGGAGGTTAAACGGCTTTTTACTGACCTCATATTTCCAGTTTTTGGATATCTTCTAGATCTGTTGAGGGATTATACAGAAGTATAATAATAGACAAATGATAACAAGGCTGTTTCTAAACATACAAACAGTAGCTTCTGTGGTATTGTACGTTCACTCATGACCTCGGAATAAACATTCAGTAAAAACACAAATCACTACGTAGTAACTTCTTTTAGCAATCGAAAGTTTTCCAAGAAAAAAACGCATGTTTTATGAGCCTGTTTTGTAAATTATCCAAATAATCTGCGAATAAAAAAGATAATATATTTAATGATTATTGATATAGGTACTCAAGTAAAGTTGCCCTGATTCAAAATGATAGTGCAGTTCTTGAGACAATGCTTATTAATCTTCACTTCTGGTTTCCACATATTTCCTCTCATGCTGATATTATGAACTATTTTGTTTGATTGCCAATAGAAACACAGGATTAATTGAACCTCAAATTCATTTTCATTCAACACTTGTTGCTACTTCAGATTGTTTATTTTGCTTTCGTGGTTCAGTGAAACCAATAAATTCTGATCTTATCTCAAACCTCGAGGTATTTGATGACATTTCAAGCCAGAAATCACAAACTGAACTCCCTTAAGATTCAGTGACAGGACGTTGTATTTATCCAAACGTTTCTGTTTCTTTACTCTGCAGGTGCAACCGTGCAAATATTGACTCGTGTCCCTTCAAAGTAAAACCCCATGAGTACGGAGAGTCTGAAACATTTGAGGGCGATTTATCGAGCAATCTGCACTAATTCATCGGTACAATATCTGTCAGTGTCAAATAAAAGCCTTTCACGTATCCATAACATAGTTGGGATAAACATCCAGAGCCTGATTGATTCCTCGTTTGTGCAGTAAAGTACACTAAAACCTCTCTCTTGTGGCTTTATGCTCAATCCCCCTGTAGCAAAATGTCAGAACAGGCTGGCACACGCTCAAAAGTAAGATACAATATAGCAGTATATTAAAGACGGAGATACAATAAAGAGGAAAAAACTCCTGTGAGGCGCCTCGCCCTATGAAACAACAAGAAATAAAACAGCTCAAGTGTTCCCTTCAACATCAATGTTGACATGACAGCTTATTCTTTTGGCAAGTGCGAGTGAAAAGGGCCTGCTACATGCTTCACTGACACTTTTCATTATCACCTGCACAAAAGCAACAGAGGAGGAGGAGGAGGAGGAGGAGGAGGAGGAGGGAGAAGCTGACAGTATCCCCACGCTCATTCATCATAGCTGAAGGTATCTGCATCATGCATTAGAGTCAATAAAGCCCGGTGAAACTGGAGCTGATTTCTTGCTAAATTCCACCATTAGTCACAGGCCCATATTTCAGGATTAGCCGATCCTAAAAGGGGTAATTGTTGCACAGAAGGGGGGGGGGGGGGGGGGGCCTTAAGGCTCTCTGAAGCCGAGTGCACTCAACTTTTTAAGAGTGTTTGTTTAGGTATGATTTCTTTAAAAAGTGGTGTCATTCTTTAGGATCGGCCAGGCTGTAAAATTCATGAGTCATGAGTTTGTGGCCCTTTGAGGTCATGGATGGATTACTGAACGGGACTACCGGGCAAAAGCCCAGGGGCCCCAAGTGTAAAGGGGCCCCCTTGGTTTTCAACTGCAAAATGCCACTCGAAGAGACGCCTACAAAAATGATCACAAAGACACAAAGCGACCCCAGGACAAACACAATTTCCTTAAAGAGACACAAAATAACCGAAAAAGACATATAAATAATACAGACATTGACTAGATAGGAAAAAAACAGACACAAAATGACAACAAAAAGACACAAAAACTACCAAAAAAGACAGACAATTACCACAAAGACAGATAAAATGACCACAAAGAGGTACAAAATGACCAAAAAAGACACAGAATTACCAGAGACACACAAAACAACCTAAGAAAACCACACAAAACCAGCAAAATAAAACACAAAATTACCATAAAGACACATAAAAAAAAAACAAAGCAGACAAAATGACTAAAAAAGACAAATTAAAGAGACAAAAAACGTCCGATTGTTTTGAGAGCACAAGAGAGTGATAGCCTATCAGAGAAGCACCACGTGGAAAGGTGACTGCTTGAAAAGGTCTAATGGTTACCTTCTAAATGCATTCAACGGTTGCATTGCTGCATTCTTTTTTTCCCCTCCCAGCAGCGCTTAGCGTGGCGCGATCACGTTTCTGCACCGAGGTGAGGCGTGCAGAAGACAATACGACGCCGCAGAGCCACTTAAGATCCCCGCTGATATTTGATAGAAGCCTTAATCGTTATTTTGGGGCAAGGCGGGACAATGGCGCCTGCGGGAGCGCCGTTTTCAAATATGTGTCATGCATGTTAAATCGTTTGCAATTGAGGGGGACATTTTTTAGCAGCGGACTTGAAACCCACAAGAGTAGCCGCTGAGAAATAAGCCATTATTTGCAACTCAATCCCGTTTGATTTCTGTCTGCAGTGAAAGGAAATAGTTCCCATTGAGCTCTGTGGAACAAGTAAACCATAACATTTAGTCAGTCTCTCTCTGGTGTGGTTTCAGGGGGGGAAACCAAAATATCCCATTCAGAACAGGCTTCCACAGGCTTCACGGTGCACACTGAACTCCTGCTGAACTGCTTGTTAATGATTATAACCCTGATATATATGCGGGCGTATATGGTAAATGAGGGCACACTTAGGAAGCCACAGGGGCCTTGTTATGCTTTTGCTATTCTCTTACAGCTTAAGGAGGTCCACCTGTTCCCCGTTAAGCCACACCGTGTTGCTGCTAACTCTGAATATTGTAAAACCGACGCGAAGAAATGCAAAATCAGTGCTGTCAGCGAGTCTGTTGCCATCGTTTTGGGTTAAAGGTTTCAATAAAAAGAGGTGAAAAACAACACGCTTCTCCTCCTTTACACATCATGAATGCTCTTTAACACCAAATCCACCAACACAATTGAAAAGATATGTTTTGTATTTGCAAGTGTCGCCACATTTGTTGCTCTTTGACTGTTTTGAGATGTGATGATAAAAGACAGCAGCTCCTGAACTGTGTTTCTGAATTGAAGTTTCAGTGCACGATGTTTTTTTTTGCAGTGAGGTGAAAACCTTTCAACGCGGCTGAAAAGGAGGAAATATGAAAACTAAAAACAGTGCATTTCACGCTCACTTAGAGATGTATTGAGCATCTGGTGAGCACTTCCCTGCAGTGCAGCCTGTGTCAGCTTGTTCGGATGTCTCACGGCACAATCACAACTCTTGTTTTTAATTGTTAAATAAAATATGTAGTTTGTCTTCTTCCAAAAGCAGCTAATAACCAACAGGAATCATCTGACACTCGGGTGTTTATTTCTTCTTTGATTTGAACATAGCAGGGGAAATATGGAAGCGAGTCAGTCATGCTTGGATAGAGCAACAGGAACTAGAATCATGTTTTAGTTTTGAATCATTAAATTCACTTGAATGTCATTTTTGTTGCATGATGCCAAAGAATTCTCACGTGTTTATGTTGGAGGGAACACATTCCCGTTAAGATTAAACTAAACTTGACATCTGGACACAATGAGGCGACACCAGTCAGACGTTATCATTAATGTAGCTGACACTTTATCAAAAATATTTAGATAAAACATAGCATTTTAATCAACCTCAATATCAGAAACACATTTTTGATTCAAGATACAATGCTTCTCCCAAATACTAAATGTCTCTCACAGAGTCACAAACGTTTCTAGAAAAATGCAAGAAAAATAAGGAGTACCTTTCCATCATGCGAAGCCAGTATGAGAGTACGTTGAGAGAATACACAGAGGCACTACAATACATTAAATTCCCCCCAAAAAAGGAAGAATGCCAAAGAATACAAGCTATTGTTTTATATCAATATTTGCCTCATGAGAAAAATTGAGCATGAAACTTGCGATGTGAGAGTTTCACTTCTGAACACTTCTGCCTGACGCGTCAGCACCTCGAGGATAAAGACAAATGAGACGGGGAAAAACAATTGAGGTGACACCTTGTTTTGACACTAATGAATAAAACTGAATTCAAAGTGTTATTCCGTCACTCTGTGTTTTACTCCCAGTGTTCACACACTCCCCTCTCTTTTCACCGACAGGTTTCTACTGGTCACATAATTATTCCCTCCTCGCCGCTCTGCCTGTAGAAGTGAAGTCCTCTTGATGACTGCAGTGGGCCTGCTATGCTCTGGCTCCCGGCCAGCCCTGTCTACATTTCACTGATGGACTCGCACAGCAATTTGCCTGAACAAACTTATCCCAGCTGTGCGGCGAAAAAACCTCTGGAAAACGCATCACTGTGACAATTTGAGGCATGTTTGGCTTTTCAAATGGATTTTCAGAGATGTGCCTTCCTGTAACTTGTGTTATTTGAGTCAGAATAAAAATAGACGCCAACCGACTTATGTCAGCACACCTCTCGGAGATGGCATTCAGCTCGTGTGAGCGTGAGCTGTTTCTCTGCAGACAGGTAACGCTGAGTTCAGCGGAAACCTGTCAGGGGATGAATAGCAGCGTAATACAGGCTTTGAATGTATTACAAATGACACCGTCATAAATAACTTTTCCATAAGACGGAACAGACGGCTCTGCTTTTGAAGGTTTTCTGAGAGGTTGATGTCGAGGCTCTCTGGATATATAGTTATAAAGCGGTCCAAAAACAACATGTCCGATGGCATTACAGGATGCAAAATGTTTTACTGTATAATTACAGTAAATTACTGGCAGCAATTTCGTCATTAAGCTTGTGTACAATCTGCAGTTTCTCTATAAAACAAACACAGCAACTGTAATCATTTTAAAAAGTTACATTATTTTACTGGCAGCAGTTTCACCAGCTAAGTATCTCTACTCTGTATCGGAGAAATACGGTAACTTACTGTAATCAAAATGTTACATTTGTCCGTGGTTAAGTGGTAAATTCCTGGTGAAAAGAAGCACTTGACTGTTGGGATCACAGGCGCAAGCGTCATGACTCCCAGAATGCATTGCTTCCACAGCAATATGCAGTATAAGCAAAATTCAGAAGGTTGCATTTCACTGTAAATTTACATCAAAGTGTTACAGTGTCGAAATAAATCATAAACATTATACACTTAAAATGATATTGTTGGGACGTTCTGCATGATTAGTATTTTACTTTTGGTACTTTTGCACTTTTACACAACAATGCAAGACTTTTTTGGTAGTATTTTACAGTGTAGTATTGCTACTTCTACTTCACTTTTACTTCACTTACTACTTTATGTATATAGTTTTTGTAGTTTATGTAAAATAAGCAAATCACTTTGTCATAGATTGCAACTGACTAATTAACCAAAAATAAAGAAAAAACAAAACATGATGGGGATAAGTTTGCCTTTTTGAGGGCAAATATAGCAAATGGCACAATATTCAAAATTAATGTACTACTTCAAAGTTTACAATCTGGTTCACTCACAAGTTCTCATGCCAAGACCCCGCCCCTGCTCCGCTGCCTTGGATGAAAATAAAAAGGGTGTCAACAGTAACACAGATACTAACAGAGACAGTCGAAGCTAAATGTATCAGCTCACACTTGGACAGCTTACAGAGAAGAAGAAGAAGAACTCTGGATGTGAACCAATCACTGACTCCTGTGAAATGTTCTCTCTCCTTAATGCCATAACAAAACCCCAGTCTGACAAATATGACAGCTCAATCTGTTTGTGAGCGACAACAAGTCATCACAAGATTCCTGTCCAGGGTGAAAAAGTTACACAAACATCTGCCCCGAGAGTAAGAGAGAGAGAGAGAGGAGGGGAAAATGCCTTTTGAAACTCTCTAGCCAGGAGAATGGCGGAGGGGGATTTGTATTGTGAAAGGCCTGAGAGGAGAGAGGTGGGGCACTTTGACAAGCTCCTTTGTGAGCAGAGGAATCACATATTAATTGCAGCGCAGGGCGGCTGCCTTCACTGTCAATGGGCTTTGAGTTTGCAGTGCCAGGTGAAATACCACAGGCTTGGATTCAACAACTAAATACTTATCTCCGGTATTGTTCTCGGAAAGTGAGTGCTGAGTCCGGAGAGAAAAGATGAAGGCTGATGTATCTGATCCCGTTCGTCTGTCGATACCTCGGTAATGGCTTTAAGCCTCGAAACCTGTCAAATAGCGCAGGGTTGACAAAACATACATCATCTTCTTACACACTGTTAACTCCGATAAGAATGGTGTGCATTACAGCAAGTGATAACCTGTATGAATACCTAATGCTAATACGCAAGACAGTGTGAGTGTTTTTGTTCTTTTCTGTTCACTTTTTTAATCTAGGTGGAAAATGAACACCACAAAGAAAGCACTGATACAAATAAAAAGGTGATGCAATCAGAAATCATATAAATGTTGAATATCTCCAATAAATGCAAAAAAAACAATCCATCAAATTTGGAGGTACGACATTAGGAAAAAGCAAATTAAGGAAAAATAAAGAAATGATAAAAACCACTTGAGAAAGAGACAAACAAACCTGAAGGTGGACAGACAGACAACAGAAACATGTTCAGTACACAGACAGACAAAGGGAGCAGAGTTTACACAAAGGTCACAATCCATGTGAAAATAAAACCATGTATCGTCTCTGTAAAGACGGTCAAACAGAAGATGACAGATCTTCACTGAAATGTCCAGGCTGATGTACTTTCTGTCTGCTGCTTGTTCACTTTCAAACACTTTCTACTCTCTTGGTGTAGCGTTTTTCAAATATTTAAGTTTGCTTTCTGAAACAAGCTCAGGCCAAGAAATGCCATTATATATATATATTTCAGGAGGTAGTTTATGATTTTTTTTTACATGGTTACTGAAAAATGCAGATTTCAAATTCTAAAAGGAATAGAAGTATTCATTTCTTGCCAAGAGTCAGATGAGAAGATCGATGTCACTCTTACCTTAGTGAGATGAATAATTAGCACAAAGACGGGAATCAGTGGTTAAACAGGTGGCGAGCCTGGTTCTGCTCAAAGATAACAAAATTCACCCTCCAGCAACCCTAAAGATCACTGATTCATATGTTTTATCAAAGACTGAGAGTGAATTTGCATCCACTTGTTTTTATGCTCATTTTTATATTCCTGAGTGAATAAGGTTACAAATTAAAAACTTGAAATATGCAAAATCTTGATACTATTATAATAAATAATAATAAAGCATTACCTTTATGAATTCCCGTTCCTGATTTTCTGGAAGTTCAGTTAAAACTTGCATTAAATTTGCATTGAAACGTGGCTTGAGACGTCTCCAAGCAGAACAAGTCCAATTTAGGAGTCTGATGACAAACTGAGATGTAGATCTGTCTGCAGGACTTCAGAACAAATCCATTTAATTTTAGGATGATCTGTTTCAATAATGTAGACATTTTATGGGAGGTAGAAGAACTTGTGATGAAGACGAGTCTAAAGACGGAAAAGCATTTATTTTCCTCAGAGATCCTCTAGACATGTTGATCTTTGGCTTTTGACACCTCACATCCAAACCGCTGAAGGTCACATTTTGACCAAACCGAAGCAGATGCTTATTTGAATTGTAGAAGAACCGTGACGACATTTCCAGCATGAATTCCTTCTATAATGACATTTTTTCGAATATGACTAAATGTGTCCAATCGTCAAATCATTAAACATTAAATTTTGTGAGTGGAAACAAGCAATTAGTGCCAGCATGCCACACAGACCGTAACAAATCACCCCAAAAGCTTCTTGTATCTTCATTCAAAGCACACATTAATACATTTTCTCCTTTAACACTGGATGCTCACATTTCTTTTACAAACACAGACAGACACATTGCACCCGTCTTTACATCTTAACACCACTAACCCCACTCCTGTGGAAGCGTTGAAGATGAAGTGGTCTTAACAGCTCACAGATGCTCGCCCTGCGCTGATGGTGGGCAGGTATTCGTGGGTTGACTCCACCCCCCCCACCACCACCTCGCCCTCTGAGCTGCAGCAATTAACTGTGACAAGTTCAAAACACATGCTGGCGTTGCACTTTCAGCTACAAGTTGAAAGGGCTGGAAACACATTTGGGGTGAAAAAAGAGCCAAACTAACCATTCGGCCCTGTTTCGTCTGTTTCATCCGATTCCAACGGGCGGTGAAAGACGAGGCAATAGAGGTGTTTCAAAAGCAGTTACTTTGTTGCAGTTAAACGTATTCTTCAAAAGTTTGTCTCCGCGCTTCGTTCGTCGATCAAACAGTTTTTGAGCGTAACTGTGATGTCTTTGTTGATGAGGTGTTTGGGTCTGTGGCATTGACCATTAAGAACAAATGTTGGCGGAGTTGACTCATGTCTTTGTGATTGAGGCCTCAAAAAATCAGAGCAGCCACGAGAAACTAATCCCTCCTTTAATATATACTGTACATAGTCTGTATAGACTGTATATAAGAAGTGGACGTAGTCACCATGACGTCAGCCACTGGTTTGTGTCGTTTTGAAGCCTTGAGTTAGGCATTTTGGTCGTCGCCATCTTGTTTTTTTGCAACCAGAGGAGACATGAGAGGGTGGCGCTAAGTACAACCGAACGCTGAATGACTGAATGATTTTTAGGCGACCAAAATGTTACAATTTGTTTTCATGAACTGAAAACACACAAAAACACGGACAACTTCCACTCTGGACAACCCCGTGGTAGTGACCTGTCAATCACAAGTTAGCCTATATCGTCTATTTTAATCTCACTGTGGACCATAATTTACTAAATGAACATTATGCTGTATTGACGACTTAAAAGCTGTTGTTGGAAGAAGTACTCAGATCGTTTACTTAAGTAAAAGTAGCAGTACCACAGTGCAGAAATGCTTTATTACAAGTGCAGTAAACACTTGTAAAACTACTAAAGTGTTGGCATCAAAATATACTTAAATTACCAAAAGTAAAAGTATTCATTATGCTGAATGGCCCATTTAAGAATAAAGTTTATTATGTTACTGGGTTGTATTTATTGATGGGTTAATGTGTGCATCACTTTAATGTTGCAGCTGTTAAAGGTGGAGAAAATCTAAATTTCTTAATATATTAATAAATAGTGCTGTAGCTTGCAAATGTATCTTAACCTCTAATAATACATCATTGTTAAGTTGTTTATTTGTTGTATGATCAGACTGAATCTGCATTATTAAATAAATGTAGTGGAGTAAAAGTATAAAGTAGCATGAATTGAAAATACTCAAGTAAAGTACACGTACCTCAAAACTGTAATTAAGTACAGTTCTTAAGTAAATGTTAATGCATTAAAGCTAATACAAACGTGACTTCAGTACTGTTCTTCAGACTCGGGGAAGGTTTTACAAATATAAAGCCGTCGCGGATGAAACATTCATAACATAAAGAGTAATAATTGACCTTGTCTGCAGTCCCAGGTCCTGTCAACAGTTTTATAAAGCTGGTCTGGGGGAAAAAGTATTTTTGGGCCACAGGGGGACAAACTGACAACAAGACTGTATTGTGACGCCGTATCTATCGCTTTTAATACATTCACGGTTCAGCCAACCAGACTGCTGATGGAAACTGTGCAAAAACTTTTCAAACACACCACTGTTGCTGCCGTAAAATATACCTCCAACAGCTAATGCAGAATGATTTGCTGTCTCTGTGGAGAGCTCCCAAGTCTTATAAGCAAATGTTTGACAAACGTTAAAGTGACAGAGTGCTCGAGTCTACGACTCTTGTCCACTGGGAGCAAATTAGGAAGTAGTGTGATGTTGTTATAGAGCCTTGGAGGGAGGAGGTTTGCTTCCTGTTTCCTACGGCCAGTCAGGTTTCTTTAAAAACCATGTCCATGTTCCCTAACTAAACAACCAAATATTACTTTAACCATGACGACATAGGTCCCCTAACCATAGCAAAGTAACCTGTCTTTCAACTCAACCATTCATTGTCATTTTTGTACCTAAACAACGTATCCTCGTACAACGGTACAGCTTATGAAAAGTTACGATTTTTACAATAATACTTTCAACAAAGCAAAGTTGAATCAAAACTGTTTCAGATTTTCTGTCAGAATACTGAACAGTAGGCTATATGTGCAGAGTGCTTACATATCATCTGCTGATGATCAACATCTGCGCTTATGTGTAATCTGTCAGAAGATATTATCAGGCAGGGTTATCCCTGATCATCACGAGCTGCTGCTTTGGTCCGGCGCTTGGCCACCAGATGTCGGGCAGGTTGTAATATTAAACAGCGTGCTTTAATAATGAATGGCAGAACACCTGCAACAAAAGCAACTACAAAGAGACTTCCTCTGACAGCATTTCCTCTCCTCTCAGCCTCCTGCATGACCCCGGCACCATCTTGGAAAAAGATCTCAGCGATCGTTGCTCTGGACCAGACGCCGGTCCCCCGAGAGAGAGCTCAAAAGCAGCTCTCACAAATTGAACACCGGCAGGCAGAAATTGAGGGTGGAGTGATGGAGGATGGGGGGGGGCGCGAGGGGGCACGACGCACCTGCCCGTAAATCTTGCAGAAGTTTTCCTTTCACGAGAAGCACTTGAAGAGAGAAATAACAAATACCGGTCAGAGGGCCAGGGCATAAAGCAGGCAGGAGAGTGAGAGCAGTTAGGCAAGAACAATGTTTAGGAAATCCTTTATTGAGACGACACAACAGCCGGGGCCAAACTGGACACCTCTGGGATCCAAAAGTCAACCATGCAGACGCTAAACGTCTGTTTTTTTTCTTAACATTCTGTCTGAATGTGGATTGCTCTGGTCATGTTACCCAATAACTTTTGAGGATGAGTAACAGATCAATAACATGAGAATGTCAAGGAACAATGGAAATAAATATGATCTTATAAGCTACTTAAAATAAGCTACTACTGTTAGTATCACTACTCCTTTAGTGATGAAAAAGCAATACTGTTATAGGCTACTATAGCCTGGGCACACCAGATGTTGCTCCGTTGACACTTGACCTTTTTACAGAAGACATTTTGACATGTCACAGCAGGAAACGAAGATGTGTAGGCTAAATAATAATATTATTGATCACTGAATTGTATTTATTTTGTAACTATTTACAACACCTGTGCTTTCCCTAATATGACAAACCCAAATGCATCGAAAAAGGCCTATAGCAAGCCGTCTTAACAGTCGTGTCCTTGGAGGGAATGGATGGAGAGTCCATAATGGAGGAAGCTAGCTTATTAGCCGTGTTGCACCATCAACTATTATTCAACAGCTGCTCCAGAAAAGGGAAATCGCTCGCAGACAGTTATGAGGCGACAATTGTCCTGTCTGTGATGAAGCTAACTAGCTTGCTAACTGAGAGTTAGCAACTGACTGTAGATTTAGTAACTGGTTGTCAGTTGCTAACAATCAGTTGTTTTTTTGTTCTTTGGTATCTCTTTATTGAATTAAATGATGAAGAAGGATGTGAACAAAATGCCAGGGGAAGTAAACGCGAAGACAAAGACAAAATAAAAAGAAGCTCGGAGAGCTTTTGTAACTGGCTAGAGCTAGCCGGGCTTGCTAGGGTGCTAGCAGTTAGCTTACTGGCTGGCCAGACACATATTTCGTGAAAATGCGTGATTTTATTTTGCTGTGCCACTCTCTGATATGACTAGATCTCTAAGTAAGAGAGTTAGAGCAAGTAGCTGAAGAAGAATTTGCAGAAAAAAAGAAAGTAATATGTAGAAGTTGAACTACGAAAATGGAGACGACAAAGAGAAAGAACAAAAAAGTGCAGAAGGCAGAAAAGAGAAACAGGATGAAGCGAAACGTGTTCTTTCAGCTGCTAATATTAATACTATTTTGTATGCAATGCTTACTGGGAAAATAAAATTCCTACACAAGTAGCGACAGATCTAATGTGCTTAACGCTAAGGTTAAAAGGGTTAAACATAAGCGCATTCGCCAGTACCATAATAAATATGGCCTCTTTATTATTTCAATGCAGGCTGTCTTCCCTGTTTAAACATTCACTCCATCTGACTCAGAAATAAAAATAAGTGCACCACAATGTAAGCATTGGTTATTCAAATGGTACTCTCAGATGACAGGCAGAAAGCAAACAGCTCGCTGCCAAATGTGGCTCATGTAAAACTAATTATAACACTCCTTTTGTTTGCACACACCTGTGGATCTCAATGTGTGTGTGTGTGTGTGTGTGTGTGTGTGTGTGTGTGTGTGTGTGTGTGTGTGTGTGTGTGTGTGTGTGTAGTCTGACTGTTGTCTATATGTTAGATGCTTGACAGTAAAACTTAAACAAAAAACAGACGGTCATCTTTGCAAAGCTCCATCATTCAATACAAATATTATACATGATGATTAATAATACACAGTTTTGTTCCAATATGTCATAGCTGAAAGACTCTTTAGAATACTACATCGCTGTTAAATAAATGATGCTTGAACTTGTGTAGGATTGTCTTCATCTTAGAGAAATAATAAATAACAAGTTTACTTTAGTGGTACTTTACTCATACGGGGATAAGAATAAGAACACATTTCGTTTTAGTGTATTTTCACGGAGCCTTTTTAACAAGGACCAGAGATTAAAAATTTGACTTTTATGCTCAAGTGTTCTCATTTTCAGCACTATTTATATATTTATATCACATATAAAAGCAAGACTGCAATTATTCAGTCTATAAAGTGTCAAAAATATTGTAAATTGCACATTTAAAGCTGCCTTCCCCAAAAACAAATTATGCATTTTATAATGTTGGAAAGCAATTTAATTTCCAACAGTAATAATCAAAATAATTATGCTGTGAATGAACAAAACTGTCTAAATGCCAAAAAAATGGTTAGAAAGTCAGTAAAGTTTAATTCAATTACAAATGCTAATTAGCTGAAAGCTGGTGCATGAAATGGTGACATTTATGCTTTTAGCTGTACTTTTAGATTAAATAAATAAACAATAGATATTGAAATGAAGATCTCCTCTGCAAGAGTGACCTGAGAATAAATAACATGCAAGATAAAAAAGAAGAGTTCAAAGTTGGTATGTGTAACCTTTAAAGCTATCAGACCTTCTATTGCTAAAATAATGAATATTGTGACTAATTATTGTTTCTCTACAAGATGAGTTATTTAAAAAGTAAAATAACAACAAAGAAAGATGCATATTTTTTTATTTTATTTCTTGGTACATTAAATTCGGAAAGATTTATTATTATTATTTAATTTTGCCTTTCCAGAGACAAATGAAGAGGGGGATTTAGGATGAAGAAGAGTGAATTCAAGGAGCCATCTTTGCACCTGTAAATGAGTGATCCATTGTTCGGCCCATCCATTTAAAAAACCTGTAGGCTTTGAATAAAATGTCACGCCGGTGGTGCACCGGAGCCTTTTACGGATGGTTTCAAGGTGAATGGAAGCCACAACCACTAGTCCTTTCACTGCCAAATGACTGCGGCTGAGCTCTTTCCTGGCTCGGTGAATTTGAAGAGGGCGGTGGCTTTAACCGCAAAGTTAATTAGGTATAGTTTATTTGGGTAAAATTTACATTCAGGATCCCTGTGCACATCCTTTATATAGACGTATAAGAAAGGGCAGAATTGTTGAGGAGGGGAAGTTAAGATCAAAGTTTAAATGTGAGGCTTTGTTTATTTATATGTGAGGTATTCAAATGATGGGCTGTCAGGCCGCAGTGCTTTGAATGTATTACAAGTTCATCCAAGTGTCATCGCCTGTATAGATAGACGCCTCATTCTTTTCTATGACGGCACAGACATTATTTTCTCGAGAACATACATATATTGTCTCTTCACTGAAGCTGAAGCCAGTACTTGTTCCACACAGCATGCAGTTTGGTGACGATAGAGCCAAAAAGATATCTTTTGAGACATCTAATTGGAGATGCAACTCTTTTCACTTGTGCTCCCAAACTGTGGAACAACCTTCCCAAAAACATTAGAGAGGCCGCCTCTGTTGACATTTTCAAGCATCATTTAAAAACATGTGTATTTTACCAAGTCTTTCTTTTCAAACAATACTTTATGCGCTCCACAGAGTCCCACATCTGTCTTTCAAATTATCTTTTATGTCCATGCATTTTAATTTGGATTTTTTTAGTTTTGTCATTTTAAGTGTAAAATATTCTCCAGTATTTATTAATCTGTTGATTTTTTAAAATTACACTTGAAATGCAAAATGCATGCTTTCTGTAAAAGGAAGATTGTCTATTTTTATTTCATTTTAAATGTTTAGCACTTTGAGCTACATAGTCTGCATGAAATGTGCTATAAAAAGAAAGATTATCATTATTATATATTTATTTCCATGTGTGATTTTAAGAAGGTTCTAGTTATATTTATTCTAATCTATTTGGATAAGATACACTTGATGTAAATTCAGACAAATTATGAACTGTACAATGAAGAAGAAAAAAACAAGACAGAAAAAAGAATCGCTCAGTCGAGCATAAGCAAACAAATGCCCGGTAAAAACAGCTTTATTTTTTCATAATGAAAACAAAGTTTCTGATATCAGAAGGATGCAAATGGAGCTTGACTAAAACCTGTGTGTCATTTGCATGGCTTGCCTTTGAAACTCCACTTTGCTGTCATCCGACTTACTAAGTTAGTGTACGGAAATGAGGGCCAGCAGTCCATCACTCTGGACTTTGCACGTTTGTTTAGAGCTCTGAAGTCTGTGGGAATTCATTACCTGCCAGATGTTACAGCACAGAGCTGCTGAGGCCAGTTTATTGAGGCAACTGCTGGTCACTGCTGCCATCTTGTGTTCCCTTTAAGGACCGCTCAGAGGAGCGTTTTAGAACATTTAGCCTTTACATAGTTCCCCAAGGAGCCTTTAAATTAGAAAAGTCCAAACACTTGAAACATATGAAAACAGGCCCTGGGTTATTGGCCACTGTCAGTCAGATATATTTGATTTGATCATTTAATTAATGATTAAATGAATTCTACCTTTGACACTAATTAAGGTGCAGTATTCCTCCTTTTGTTAAAGAGCTGCTGAAATAAAAAAAAAGAGATAATTTCCTGTAATTTGAGTTATGCTATTGCATAATGGTTCTATGTCTAACAAACCAGGGTGGCAAAAGTACAGTAGCAATACTACAATGTAAAAATACAAGTGAAGATCATAAGTTTTGCTTCAGTAAAAGTGCAGAAGTATTATTAGTAATATGTACTAAATGCACCCTCGCCCCTCAGTATCATATTGGACTATTTTTGATGCTACTTTATATACAGTTGAGTTGTTTAATCTGTAAAAAATGCATGATATTATGTAGGTTTTATGTGTGAGATTGCAATCTGCAAAGTACCTGGTAACTACAGGTGTAGAAAAAACTGTAGTGGTGCAAAATGTAAGCTAAAGTAGCCAATGTCTCTCTTTAATTTCGTGGGGTAGAAATACTCAAGTTCAAATATCTCAAAATGAATGGTAGGCCTACTTTGTTGTATTCCACCAATGCAAGCCAATATCTACCAAAATAAATACGATTTTAAAGAGCACTAACAGCAGATCAAAACCTTTCCCATTTGCACTGGTGCTTATAACAGTATAAGACACAATTTATTACATTACTATATTATTTGCTTCATGCTTGACAAGATCTCCAAGTTTGTAGTAAACTGTGCATCGCCTTGTTTGCAGTCATGGCCACTCAACCAGAAAGTTACAGTGATGGTTATAGGACAGAGACACGCCCAGGAAGCAAAAATCCGATGATTGACGTGAAATCCAGCCAATCACTGTGGACTGTAGGATGGGACTTCCGGTGAAATTGACAAATCAGCAATGGCGACGGAAGCAAAAACTTGACATGTCAGCAAAACAACACCGAGGGGGGAGTGAACTTTTTGGGCCAGCAGTCATATTTTGAAGGGAACAAAACAATATTTTCATCTAATTGTGTGCAGTTACAGTTCAGCCGAAAGGTAAAGTGACCAACGGCGCTTCAGCTGTGATACATAACTGACACGTAGCTACTGTAGCATTCAGCTAACTGTCCAAACTTTGTGAAACGAGGACAGTTCGCTAGATGGAGATTCGGTACTCGAAGCTAGCTAGCTAGCTAGCATAGCAGGTTAGCATAGCAGCTAACCTGCTATGCTAGCTAACGCCTGCTAACGTTAGTTAGCTACGTTCCCTGACGCAGACGACCTTAGGCGTCCTCGTGTGCTTCTAAATGTAATATTAAAGTCGATTTTGGTCTCTTAAAAATATCGCCACGGTCGTGTCAGGAGCTTGACTTTCATCGAAACATTATGATTTTCTTGCCTTGTATATCCGTGATGGCCACCAGTGTTTTTTGAGGAAGCCATGATACAATCAGAGTTAATATAAATACACCAAGCTAACGTTACTGTAACTGTACGGGAATTGTCAGAAAGCAACGATGAACGTTAACCTATTTGTACCACCTGTACCTTGCTATTTATTTTGTATTTTACTGTTAACGTTAATGCTGATCATATTTATTTACCTGTTTATTTATCTGTTTTAACGCTGTAAATAATGCATGTTTTTGCTGGAAAATGAGGTGAAAGCATTGATTGTTAGTCGTAATTACGGTACCGACTACCTCACTGTACGATAGCACACATGAGTCATTGTGTTATGCTTATGATTAAACAAATATAATCTGCAGGTGATCACATTATATCTCTGCAGTTAGCGATGGCTCTGAGGTCTGACAGCAGGAAGTCCTAGACAGACAGGTTGTAGTGTGACAAAGAGACAGTGGATGGACAGATGTGCAGTGAGACAGGTGTTTGTTTACATTACCAGGCTTGCAGTTCACATACTCAATGCGGCTCTCTTTGTCTCCAATGCACGCAGTATGTTTAATGGAATGGCTCGTGCTGCTGTTGTTACTCAGGGCCTCTACCCGTATGATAATGAGGCTCGGAAGTGTTTTTTGTTTTGCAATCGTCTCAAGTCACACTGCCGAAATATTGCATTGGCTATGATTTACATATTCTTTGGGGATTTGGGCCTTAATTGGCAGTGGAGAAGTAGAGAAGGAAGAGAAATGCATTGATTTGTTATTTATTACAGATTGTTTATTAATTCAGATAATGAAGGGACTCTGTCTCCGCAAGGTAGACCAACAATACATATTATTATACATATTACAAAACAGAGTAAACAGGTTATCGTTATTAATTCAGATTTATGCCTGTGCTTAAAGCAGAACTCTATTGTTTAGATCAAAGGTGCCAATTGCTTTATATTCTTTAGAAAAGGCTAACTCATCTCCATTATGGTTTTCTTTTTTTTTGTTAATTCAGTAGCAATCTATAACAAAATAATGTCTATTCTACATGAACTATACAAGCTATAAATAGTCTCTGTTTGATCATGTGATGAGACAATACGATATACGGCAGCTTCTCATCTTTCCCAATATAACAGCCGCAGTAACTCAATCGACTGTAATATTAAACACATTGTTGGTAAAATGTATATATGTGTGTGCGCGCGCACTTCATAACTATTAACGCATGTGCACTAGGCCCGTCTTAACTAGTCTACGCACCCGATAGTGCTTCAAATATGTGTGTACATATACATGCTACAGAAATAGGAGGAGCTATACAGTGTGATCCTGTCCAGTGACGCAGCTGTGTGATACAGAGTTCCTTTTTTTAATAAGAATAAACTTTATTTAATATATTTCATACATGAAATGTAACTCAAAAAGTTAAAGAGCAAACAGTTCATACAACAGTTTAAGACATAAGAATTTAATGGTGGTAATTGACCTTTTATTGTTTTCATGGTTTTGAAATCTTCTCCCCCCCCCTCTGAAGCTGTCTGGTATGCGCCCAGCAGTCCAGTAGATGTCCACCCCTTCAGACACATCCGGCGGAATGTCACATCCTGGCCCTTCTCCGGGGGCAGGTCTATCCCCAGGGCCCATCTTGGGCCCTAGCCCTGGACCGGACCCCTCACCGGGCTCCGTTCACAGTATGATGGGACCCAGTCCTGGACCTGGAACACCCAACGCACCTCATGGCATGCAGGGACAGAGTGAATACTCTCAGGATGGCATGTATCCTATGCACAAGGTACAGTGTGCTGTTAAGTGTCTCTTGATGTCTGCTCATTGTTTAAAATGAACAATCAACATGCAAATCCAGCTGCCACTTGCATATTTTACAGCATTTGACTGGTGCTAATTTCCAACCTTGCTCTTGCTCAAGGACAATGTTACAGTTATTTTATAACTCTGTGACGTCTTCAACAGGCTTAGTTCTTACTGTTTAGTTTTAATGATTGGTTGGACTATACTTGTCATTGTCACCTAAACAAAAGAAAGACAATGAAAACAGAAAAATCCAAAGTGGAACGCTACAAGCATCAGTGTGTCTCTGCTCGTGTGTTTTCTCGTCTTCTTTTGAGTGTCTTGACGTGTTGCACTTTAGAAATACATCTACTTGGCCAGTTGTTAATAAACGTCTTTGGCCTTCTGATCGACTTTTGTCAAAGATGTGACCTATAATCAATAGAAAGAAACATGTGGTTTTGCTCTTTGCAAGCGGTAGTATGAGTCATTTCAATTCAATTTTCTATTAAATTCTATTTGAATGGCTTGATATCACATCCCACGCATTTGCCTTCGAGGGCTTTATGATCTGAACGACATCCTCTGTCCTTGAACCGCCGCATCGTTTGGCTTAAATAGAAACAATACGATTTAATTTGTGGTTTGATTATAATCATCAGTCTTCGATTTTGATTTCAAGGTTGCTTTAGAGATTACAGTCCGGGCTGAAAATGTGTCGTATACAATGACTGAATCTTAATCTTCTCCTACTTTCAGACGATGGAGGGGATGAACGAGAAGACCATGGCGGATGCGATGCACTTTGGCCACATGAAAGGTGTGGGGATGAGGTCTCTGCATAGTGGTATGGGGCCTCCTCAGAGTCCGATGGACCAGCACAGCCAAGGTACCCTGTTACTTAAGTTTCTAAGCAGGCAAAATTAATTATGATTGTTTTATTAATTGAAGTTTGTATTGAGGCAGCTTTCTTTTTCTCAGGAGCATCATAAACTTGATCAGTACTTTAAGGCAGTGGTTCCTCTTTGACCTGTGTCCACCTTAAACAATCCTAGATCTCCAGATTATAACAACCAAATTGTGATTATTCCTCATACTGTTAAATATTTTTTAATAGGTTCAAAGAGTAAAAATAACCGAGGCGTTAACAAGAAAAAAAAGTTTTTCAACTAATTTTGTGTCAGAGAAAAATGAATTTGTTGTTTTTCTGTCTTGTTAATAATCTGTCAACACCGTAGATTAATTTACCGGGTTGGGAACTACCGCTTTAAGGGCACTAATGTGAATTTTGGTTCTGTTAAAATCATTAAAAAAAAATCTCTCCTTGCCTCCACTGTAGGATACATATCCCCCCATCCATCCCCCATGGGTGTCCATGAGCATGCTTCTAGTCCCATGTCAGGAGGTGGGGTGCCCACACCGCCCCACATGCCTCCCTCCCAGTCGGGCCCCATGATGCCCATGGATCCCCAGTCAGCCGGGCCCAACATGAGCCAGCAGGGGCGGGGACCTTCTGCCTTCAGTCCGGTCCAGCTGCAGCAGCTCAGAGCTCAGATCCTGGCCTACAAGATCCTTGGCCGTGGGCAACCGCTGCCTGATAACCTCCAGCTGGCTGTTCAGGGCAAGAGGAGTCTACCCACAATGCAACAGCAACAGCAGCAGCAGCAGGCACCTAGTGGTAGCCCTTACAACAGGCCTCCAGGTAAGAAGACACAGATAAAAACTGGTTTTGTTGTGTGACGTTGTGATCTAATGCAACTAAATCTGAACACACACGACACTTTAATATAAGCTCAGTGTCCTCCATGAAATGTGAGGCAAAAATGTGGATGGTTCATATCTCAGTGGGCCGAGAGTTTGACCTGAGAGCTTCCACACGTGCAATGTAAGCCGGCAGTTGACGCTGCCCGGCATGAACAGTGTGTCAGCTCGCACACTGAGATGTTGATAAATTCAAGTTTATCAAATCCAAGTGATTTTCTGGTGCCAGAGATGCTTTTCATGGTAAGAATCACAATTTTGGTGTCAACATAGTTGGGATTTCTAACTCATTTCTATGAATGTCTGTTTGTTCTCGGCAATATTAAGAAACCTTATCAGCCAATAAGTGCAGTAAACCACTGGTATGATGGAAAGTATGTAGTCGTATAGTATGATTACATATTTAATGTTATATAAGTGCTTGTTAACGCAGTGGTTGTCTGACGCATCAAAACTCCATAAATTTGGAGGCTTTTTGTGGGAAATGATCTTAAAGGTGTCAGAGTCAGTTAATCACAAAATATTTTGGTTTTTATTTGGGGGGGGGGGCTTAAAAATGGTCATGCAAAGGTACTGGATATTCAGATTGTTGTGTATACGGAGCATCAATTAAAGACTATTTACGGCCGGGACACACGGCCTGAGTGAGCAGCACGGCTCCGCTGATTCACTGCAAAGATAGACAGTAGAAGTGATCTTTTCAAAGTTTATTGACATCGTACCAGCAACAATACTTCAGTTTCAATGTCTATATCTATCAAAGACATTAAAAATGGTTCATACATAGTGTAACTATAATTAACTAAAGACATCCGGTCACTGTTTAAAGATAAAAGCCCTTTAGTGTCTTTCTTTAGACAAAGAACCTTCATTTGTCAATACAAGGCTTTTATTCTGAAATAATGAATGAATAGAGTAACAGCTTTTAATTGTAGATTTTTCTATTATTTTGTACAAATGAGCACCCTTGTCTCACCTTACCTTTTACCATCTAAAAGAAATATATATATATATATATATATATATATATATATATATAAAAGACATTGATGATGAAATGAAATGAAACATTCTGACCATTATGAAAGGCATCTCTATGCAGTAAGACGAGCTCTCAGCAGCAACACATATAAGCTATTTTCATCATAGATTAATCTGCTGGTATGATAACACTTAATTGAATAAATGCTAAGTCTTTAAATAGTCAGAAAATTGATAAAAGGCCCATCATCATTTCTTCAAGTCCAAGTTTACATATTTAAATAACTGGTTTTGTCCGACCAACAGTCCAAAACCTGAACAGAGAAAAACAACATGAGAGAAGCATGAACCTGTTAATGTGAAGCATTTTCTACAAGAACCAAGAAAACCAAATCACTTTTGTCAAACTGTAGCTACCGTCCCATCACCGGCTCACATTATGTGTGAAGTTCTTAAAATATGAATTGTTATTGTGTTGGAAGGTATGCCAATGGCACCTTTGGGTGGTCCCCAGTCAAGTCCCTGCCCCACCCCAACCATGCAAGGACACAATCAGAGCGCAGGACCCAAGCCTTGGTCTGACGGTAAGTACGTCCTGAATAAGTGAAGAGTAAAGTGTGTCGGCCGAAGCCACGCCGAGCTGCTTTACCTTTTGATTTACAATCCGGCTGTTCACCACACACATTTACAATCTGATGTCTGAGTGAAAGGTTCGAGGCTCTGTTTGATGTGTAGTCTTACATCAGATTCTCTTTGAAAGGAGGTGAAAGTGAATCCTTGTGAAGCCGTCGGGGATGGTGTGTGTAGAGATGAGGCAATCCGAGGTTGATTGAAAGTACAGCGTGACAGCGCAACGCTTTTGTTTCTGCTGCAAAGAGGGAAACTATTTGAATATGTTTATTTCTGGTTTTCTCTCAAAGCCAGCAAAGAGTGAGCGGTGCTGTTGATGAACACGACTCAAAGCCTACCTGGGCTCTAGAGAGCAATTAATACCGTTAATTCTATTTAAAGTTGGGCAAAATGTTGGGATGACTAAATGATGTGGTGAAGTTAATCACCAGTAGAGTGAATTATAAAAAGTCAAAACATTCTCCAGTTCTTTGTCATTGATGCAGCTTTCTAAAGTTTGTTTTCTTTGACTTCCAAGCTTTTGAAGTACGTTTTTCTTTCTTTCTTTTTATAAATATTTCTTTTAAACATTAGACTTCAGGCCGAGGGTTCTCAGGTGGAAAGATCATAGCTGTCATTCAAATTGAAGCATTGATCCACCTCTTAAATATTGCATTCATTGAGAACCGTCCCAGTTGTCTGTAGCTCTCTGAATAAACCACCACAGTGTTCACACACACACACACACACACACACACACACACACACACACACACACACACACACACACACACACTGGCAGAAGAACAGGCTTTTCCAGGTCTCTGCATCTCACACACAAGTGGTACCTATACACATACACGCGCTCAAAGTTTTCCATGTAATGAAAAGCACGTTCAGCACCTTTGGCTTCTGTTAACAGCAATTCATATCCAGAACAAGTCTCTCTCTAGATAACTGTGTTAACAGGAAACCCGTAAATAGACAAAATCAATTAACACGGCTCACTGTTTCATGGGAACTTTAACGAACGGATCATGTCTTAATGATTAAGACATGAAAGTTAGGGTTGGACTATATGGCAACAATAATTCACGCGATACACGCAGTGAATGCATTCTCTGTCTGGTGGTTTAAGGAGATATGTTTTCTGTTTTTAACAAAAACAAATCAATACAAAAGATACAAAATCTCATCTCCCACTGAGGCCAATTTAAATCTGAATAAATACTGTTTTTACAAAGAGCAACAGTAGAAGGTACTCTGACGGCAAATTGGTCCCAGGTGAGGGAAGGAACCAAACAAAGAGATCTACGTAGAGAGAGAGAGAGAGAGAGAGAGAGAGAGAGAGAGAGAGAGAGAGAGAGAGAGAGAGAGAGAGAGAGAGAGAGAGAGAGAGAGAGAGAGAGAGAGAGAGAGAGAGAGAGAGAGAGAGAGAGAGAGAGAGAGAGAGAGAGAGAGAGAGAGAGAGAGAGAGAGAGAGAGAGAGAGAGAGAGAGAGAGAGAGAGAGAGAGAGAGAGAGAGAGAGAGAACCCGGCTGGTTAAAGTAGTTACTATTAAAGAAAAACGTCACTAAAACAGGCGATGAATCCATAAAACATTGGTGTCAAAGTAACTACTTATGATTATTTAGTGATTGTCATAAAGTATAAACCTGCCCGACTGTGACGGGACCCGCTAACGGACTAAGTCTTTGGTCTCCAGGTCCGGTTGGTGAAACTCAAGCCATCGCTCAGAAGCACCTCACCCCGGTACCCAGCGGACGCCCCTCCCCCGCTCCTCCTCAGGCCTCGGCTCTGCCGGCCGGGCCCCCCATGCCGGGCGGCTCGGTGACCCCCCAGCCTCCCGGGCAGCAGGTGTCCCCCATGCTCCAGCTGCAGAAACAGAACCGCGTCACGCCAATCCAGAAGCCCCAGGGCCTGGACCCGGTGGGGATCCTGCAGGAGAGAGAGTACAGGTATTTATGTTCATCGTATAGTCATTTAACTCTACTGTCGTCACACAGGACTGCATGTACAATGAACTTTAAGTTCCATTTAAATTCTGTATCCTGTCCTTTAAATTGTGTTAATTCAGACTTGAAATGTTACGACATCTATCCAGTCAGATCCAGAGACCGGATCATGTCTGAAAGGGTCTCACCTGTGAACTTTAATAATGTGTTGGAGCCCCTCGTGTTCGTTGGTAAAGCTTGTGTGCATAAACAACACGACTCACTGATATCTCTGTAATATTAGCCCACAGGCTGAATCATTTTCTGAAAACAAGAGACGGCAGACGGCGGTACGAGGCAGGCTCACAGGTCTTAATCTCTGAGGCTCTGAGGCTCCTTCATGCAGCTTTAAGCCTCTTGTATTGATGATCTCTTCTTCACGTCACCCTTTACGAGCTGCAGTGGTCAAGAAACGCTCAGACAGCCGACCTCTCGGTCCAATTAGGCCGTCTGAACATGAAGCACCTACTGTGGAACTGTTGGAGTAAAACAGTAGTGTATTGTTTATTGATAAATCCAGTTGAGTAATCCAAACAATAAAGTCCGAGCGAATAAATGATATCCAGTGTTACCCTCAGGCGTGTATGAGGTGAAGCTACATGAGAGTACTACAGAATATGCACTCCTTAGTACCTCTGTATGGATTCTGTGCTTTCCTGAGCCGCTTTCGATGACAAGACATATGAGCGGGTGTTGGATTGAATTGTAATGAGGGAAACAAACTCACAGCGTACCTGCTGTGGATTCCCACACAGAGACACAAGGACAGGCCAAGGCTCTGTTCTAGTCGTACAAATATCTCCTCTACCTCTCATGGTCAACCCTCTGAAGAGTTAAAGTCCTACGTGAACTATAAAGAGCCAGTATGAACCGGTTACGTATCGTACAATATAACAGTGCTTCCTCTATAGGAGGACAATACTGCTTTGCTGAACCTTTAATCATCTCAATAAGGTTTAGTGTGGCTCACATATCAACAGGATCTCACAGATTTATTTATAATATATAAATCAGTTATTTAAAAAGTGTGGCAACGATGTATTGGCACAATTTTAACACAAACAAACTTAATTTTTTTTATTTAATATACTGAGTGGGACATTTTACAGTTGAAAAATCAAATTGTCAAGTGGACAATCTATAGACACTTTACCTCAAGCCTAGTTTGGCTTTTCTGTACTGCAATACCTCCTTACTTATCGGCATACTTCATTAATTTAGTAGTGAAGAGTTGAGGTGCACACCAAATAACTACAACATCTCCTGGTTTGATGCGTATCCTCTCTCTCTCCCTCTCCCTCTCTCTGTCTCCCTCTCCGTCTCTCTCTCGCTCTCCCTGTGTCTGTCTCTCGGTCTCTCTCTGCCTCTCTCTCTCTCTCTCTCTCTCTCTCTCTCTCTCTCTCTCCCTGTCTCTGTCTCTCTCTCTCTCTCTCTCTCCCTGTCTCTGTCTCTCTCTCTCTCTCTCTCTCTCTCTCTCTCTCTCTCTCTCTCTCTCTCCCTGTCTCTCTCTCTCCCTGTCTCGCTCTCTCTCCCTGTGTCTGTCTCTGTCTCTCTCTCTGTCTCGGTCTCTCTCTCTGTCTCTGTCACTCCCCCCCCCTCTCTTTTTTGATTTCCAGTTTGTGGTCACTGAGCCTGTACTTGGTGAGGATCTGTCTCTGCTTTCTATCTCTGACAGTAGAGAGATAATCTCTTTCTAGGGCCAGATAACATTAAATATACTTTGCCTTTTAGTTTCTTCTTTCCAGTGTTCCAAACCTCTCTCAATCAAAATGTCTCTCTCCACTTTGTAGTCACAAAGTCCGGCTCACTTAACTCCGTACAGAACACTTTTATTAATCTCTTTTAATAAAGGCTGTTGTGTTTTTTACGGCTTTGCACACGTGTGTTAACCTTCCTGCTGCGTCTCGGAGCGATGAAGCAGGTCTGCCGTCCGTCCAGCGGAGGTTGAGATCCTGCAGTCCGAAACGTTTGCTTTTTATCGCTCGGTCTTTCTGGAGCAGTTGTTACAGTTTGATTTACCGCCGTCGTTGATGCTCCTCAGGCTGCAGGCTCGGATTGCACATCGAATCCAGGAGCTGGAGAGTTTGCCGGGCTCGCTGCCCCCTGACCTGAGGAGTAAAGCCACGGTGGAGCTCAAGGCACTGCGTCTGCTCAACTTCCAGCGGCAGGTACGCAGCGGGGGCTTCGTTTCATCTTCAGTGTTACAGCACAGAGTGTTGATTTACCCAGAATACCTCACTGCTAGAAACACTGCTGGTTTCCTCATTGACCCCTGACATTGAATCCACACGACAGGCGTTAGTTTTACTAACCTGGAGTTTAATCTTTAAGAACTATTTAAATTCATCAGCAGCCAAAAGAGTGATTTGTGTATAAAAAAGCAGTTTACTCAGATTTGCATTCTAGCGATATCTACAGATTAGTTGTTTAAAATATTAATAATCATAACACATTTTATTTAAGAGGCGCTTTTCCAGAAAGTCAAAGAAAAGGAAATATTTAAAAACATGCATCACAATAGACAATTAAGCAATTTAGACAAGCAATGAAATGGTTAGAAGTTAAAAGGACTCTTAAAAATGTTTGAAGTAAAAAGACACAACTAAGTAACATTTGTGGCAGTCTTGCCGTTAGTCTCTCCAACTTCAGCTGTGTGTAATAAATATTACAAAATAACTTCATTTTAAAAAAAAACTCGTAATTTAATTACAGTTTAATCTAATTTTGTTTCTGCCTCACGGCACCTTCAGATTTGTAATATCTTCTTATGAAGTTCACCAAAAACCCCACAATGCCACAAAGTTTTTAATAAAATAACTTCCGAGTTAATTGGACTTCACAGAATGTAATGGTGTCTCATAAGCTGCAGTTTGATGTATTATTTAAATGTCCTTTTAACGTGCACGGTTTTCGACGGTACAGATTTAACTAATCCGTGCATTTCTGCAGCTGAGACAGGACGTGGTGGCGTGCATGAGGCGAGACACGACCCTGGAGACGGCGCTCAACTCGAAGGCGTACAGACGCAGCAAGCGGCAGACGCTGAGGGAGGCTCGCATGACCGAGAAGCTGGAGAAGCAGCAGAAGCTGGAGCAGGAGAAGAAGCGCAGACAGAAACACCAGGTGAGTTCAGAGAAGAGCTGGGTCGGCAAAAAGTCCAGATGAGGAAGAGAAGAACATTAAAACAAGACAGCGAGGCGGTAATTCTACCACGTTGTCGAAATAGACATTTAGGCTTCAACAAGTTCTGTGACTTGTTTTTGTTTTTAGGAATATCTCAACAGCATCCTCCAGCACGCTAAAGACTTCAAAGAGTACCACCGCTCGATGTCCGGTAAAATGCAGAAGCTCACCCGAGCCATCGCCACCTGGCACACCAACACGGAGCGGGAACAGAAGAAGGAGACGGAGAGAATCGAGAAGGAGAGGATGAGGAGGCTCATGGTAATCTAACTGCATCACTCCCCTCAGGAGTAAATATCTCACACACACAGAGAGCATACTCTGATAAATACTGTATGAATATATTACAGATCCACAGTACGGTACAAAAGCATCTTCATCAGTCCCAACAAACGGACTGGTCCATCTCATACAGTATAAGCCACATGAGCTGTCCTTGTTCGTTATTTTGTCAATCCATTCCAAAAGAGAAGGAAAACCAGAAAATATTCACATTTAAGAATCTAGAATCAGAGATTTATTTTTATTCTTACTTAAACTTTTAAATCGATAAAATTGTTGCAGCTTTATACCTGTTTTCCTATGAATTTGACCTGATAAATACAACGAGTGAGAGTGATAGACGGCGTTCAGGACTCACAGTCAGAGCTAATGAGCCGAGGCAGCTGCCAGCGTGGTAGTAAGTAGAGACCGTTCGTTCATGACAGTGACTCGGAAACAGTATTTAATGTTAACAAGTGTCTTGCTGATAACTGATGCATTTAATAAGGCTCCATCGATTCCCATCTCACCATGAACTTCCCCTCTCTCAGGCAGAGGACGAGGAAGGCTACCGAAAACTCATCGACCAGAAGAAAGACAAGCGTCTGGCCTACTTGCTGCAGCAGACGGACGAATACGTGGCCAACCTCACCACCCTGGTGTACGAACACAAAGCTGCACAAGCTGCCAAGGATAAGAAGAAGAAGAAGAAGAAAAAGAAGGTAGGAGGAGAAATGGTTCAGGTGGTGATTATTCACAGGATGTAGCTCCAAGGTTTTTACTATCTACTGTCAAAAAACATGAACATGAAAGGAGCAAAACCGTCGTGTGTGGCACTCAACGTAAAACTTTTAAAATAGTTTCAATTTCCCAGGAGCTTGACCGAAGCAGTAAACGTCTTTCAGGTGAAAACAGCTCGGTGCTGCTCTTGTTCTTTTTCAGTTTTGCCGAGTGTCTGTCGTTACATAAAGCAAATCCAATCTTCCCCCTCCGAGCACCGCCCGCGATTTAACTGTGAGATGAATTATCACCTCTAATCCCCCTAATCTCATGGGTCGTTATTTAGTTTATTTCAAACCTTATTGTGAAGGATCACATTACCTCCTCTGCGTTTTTTTCAAGCATTGAAAATGGTCTCGAGCTCGGAGACACGGCGGGCTGAGAGCACGCGCTACTCGACACGTAATTTCACACCGTCTGTCAGAGAGAGGCGGAACGAATCGGAGAACTCCACCGGTGTCGTCTTTGACTGGAACGAACACGTGCACGACACCCGCTCTGAGATCCCTGACACTGACGTTAGCCGTTTGAAGAGGCTCTTTGTTTAACCACATCCTGTGTGACACCAATAGACTGTATGTGTGGTGATGATCCCCTAAAAACACAACAAAGTACCCCACATGACCCGTGATAGTCCTGATGGAGAGCTCTTTAGTGGAGGAAACTATGCCATTATAGAGCCGCCATTATTGAGGAATGACATAATGCTGCTGTTACCTGTACTTTAAACACACCCTGCTGTTATAGAATAACATTTGTGACGATACGTCAGCTGAATGTGTTCATGTGTTTGATGTGTAGAGGGTGGATGGAGATGGTGAAGGCACCAGCGGCATTGGACCCGATGGAGAGGTGAGTCTCAGAGCTTCCTGTTGGTTTTTAGTCCTTTTTGTTGTTGTGTTGTTTAGCTGTCCAGACGTTACTGTTTTCTCACAGCTTTTATAGGTGTTTTGTTATTGGTGTTTTCAGTGAAAAAGCTGTACAACCCCACTGTTCACTAGCAGACGGACACATTTAGAGACTAGCTGGTGAACATTGTGGAGCGTTTAGCAGCTAAAGAGACGGATGTTTCCCTCAGGAGTTGGTGGAGACCAAACACACAGAGCCAAAAGAGAGAGAATATTGTACTTACATTGAACAGGTGGACACAAAAACGACTCCTAGTGGATGATCATGCTGTTACTGCTGGTTGAGTAAATAAGCTTCTGTATGCTGATAAGTTCACCATATCAACTTAAAAGGTGACGATATTTCAATGTTGTCTTACAAGTTGTTATTGCAGGTTTGAAGAGTATTTCATGATCCTATCTGTTTTAAAAATAGGATCTCAGGCTTTAATATTGTCCTTTGTTTATTCGAGGATATTTAACTATCATTCAAATCTTGTTATGATATTCATGCTCTGCTGTGTTATGAAACCAAACCCGCACTTCACCTCAGCTGCTGTCAGATCACACAGTGAATATCCACCCAGAGGCAGATTCTACCCTCGATGATACTACAACCACAGCACCTCTTAGATAATAAATAATGCAACAAACAGAGAATTTGAATTCTGAAGTGTGAATGCTCACAGCTTCCCTCAGCTCTTAATTGTGTTCTCCCTCCTTTGCCTCAGAAATGGATACGCTAAGGCCTTAATGGCCAATTTTGGAAGAGACATCCATTAAAGTTGTTTACCTCTGAAGGGGGCTGTTGAAGTCTCAAATGCTGGATTTTATTGAAGATGATGGGTTTGATATCCCTACGAGTACCATTTAAAGCAATGAATCAGTGAAGCAAGAACAGAACTTCAAGTCATGTTGATCTGAATTGGAACACAGACAGAAATACAGACAGTTGTCCAGATAGTTTAGTTTTAGTGTCATGTTGATGCCATAGTCAGGCGAAGTGGGCTTTATATCCACTAGGGTCGGGCAATATTACAAGTGACTCAGATTGAGAAAAGATGATCATCACTTTCTAAAACAATTTAGATTCTTATTATCGTCAAAACAACAATCAAACGTTTACTCAGTTATAGATGGTCGATCTGATCGCTAATAATGTCGACAGGCCGTTTTATTATTATTATTATACGCAGCATTAACAACAGCAACATGAGGAGCTACGGATGTAAGAATGAATTCAGATACTGTAGCTCATTGTTCTCATGTCAAGATGAATAGATAGATCTACCTACACGTTTTCTCCTTTTTGTTTGTTTGTCGTGCAGCCCATTGATGAGAGCAGCCAAATGAGTGAGCTGCCCGTCAAAGTGATTCAGACGGAGACGGGGAAAGTCTTGCAGGGGACGGACGCTCCCAAATCCAGCCAGCTGGAGGCCTGGCTGGAGATGAACCCCGGGTGAGGAGGAGGAGGAGGAGGCACATTACTGCTTAGGAACATCAAAACATAGTCAACCTCTTAACAAAATAAAGTGAAGTTGTTTGTGTATTTTGGAAAGTATTTATAAGTTCATATCATGAGTTTCTGCAGGTGGTGCACTTTCTTTCACTGTTGTTTCACTTGCGCTGTTCGCACATAACAGCGACCAGAAGCTTATTTATATTTTACTTCTATTTTCTTTTTTTGAATAACTAATTGACCCGTGGCTAAGTCCCGCCCCTTGAACACAGACTGGCCAATCATAACGTAGCAATCGAACAGCTCTGACCAGCGTCCGACAGCTATTCGTTCTAGATTTTCCTCATTGTCAGGCTGGTTTAGTGGATGTGGAGCTAGTCGTGGTTAAACGTTGTGTAACTGTAATACTCGTTACATTAACTAATGTTCGCACTTGTGTGTGTTTCCTTAATCTCATTGTCTTCCGTCTCGATCGCCAGGTGACGTGTTGGTTCACTTTCACACTGTGATCTGTAGACTTTAGCTTCTATCTTTATCTTTTTAACCTTCTTCCAGTTTGACATCTTAGATGTGTCCTTTTAAAAACATATCGTAGACCCTTCTGCACGCTTCTCTCTGAAGTCTTTTTGTTGTTGTGTTCCAGATATTAGATGCTATTTATTCAGAGAGTGCAGTTAGTGACAGCGCGATCTTCATGGTAAAGCAGCTCTGACAGCTTGACGGAGTGGCAGCTGGGGGCGGGTCTTATTGAAGAGTCAGTTGTGTTTGCGGGCGTACTGTGATCTTTAAAAAGGTCAGAATCACAAGGCTTTGTGCTTTTAAAGGAGGTCCAGCCTCTTAAGGTGGATTGAGGACTAAATGAAGTAATTTTGGGAGCCGCTGTTTTTTTTATTCTTCTGAAGGTGTTCATTATTTTTATGTGTGACTGACGGAGAAGAGTTGTAGTAACTGTACTTCCTGTTTCCCTCCTTTACAAACCAGGTACGAAGTCGCCCCGCGGTCGGACAGCGAGGAGAGCGGCTCCGAGTTCGAGGATGAGGTCAGTGACGTTGTCCTTAATGAACTCCCTCTGAGGGAGGATTTTTAGATCAGCCTCACTAAAGACCGAACACAGACAGTAAACACACTCCAGCAGGGGGCTGTAGCTGTATGCAGAATGGTAATGCAGAGCCACTTCTCTGGTCTGTCTGTGCTGCTGTTTTCATCTCATTCATGTGTTATCAACTGTGGCCCTCGAAGGAGGAAGAGGAGGGGGCCAAGGCAGAACCGGAGGAAGAGAAGATAATCGATCCCAACGGAGTGGAAGTGTTCGTGACGGCTGCCAAGCACATTATCGAGTAATGTATTTATATGTATTTACGTCCCACTCTCCCGCTAGTTTAAGGTCCAAGTCTTAGCTTACTGGAAGTTTAGTGTTCTTTGTTGGATTAGTTTTTGTGGTATTGTTTAAACATCCAAAGTTAAAAAGATGTTTTTTAACCTTGAAACAAAATAATAGAATCTCCTTCGGGTTTTCCAAGCGGGAGCCTGTCGTCCGAGTGACCCACTCAACACAGATTAAAGAAAGAATAGAATAAATCATGAATAAATAAAGCTCTGTTAGGCTTTGTACTCTTAGCGAGGAGCTGTGGCTGAACTGCAGCTGAGCCCCCGGCGTCAGACCGTACTACAGTACTACGCCTTGAAGCGATCAATCAACTCTTAACGAGCACAGTTCAGTCGGAGTGAGAGTGTTTTTTAAAACGTCTCTTCTTCTTTTACGTCTCACACACACATTCAGTTCGACCAAGCAGGATGTGGATGACGAGTACATTGTTCCCACTGGACAGACCAGCATCCAGTCGTACTACGGCGTGGCCCACGCGGTCATTGAGAGAGTGGAGAAGCAGTCGTCTCTGCTGATCAACGGCTCTCTCAAACATTACCAGGTACACACACACACACACACACACACACATTCCCTCTCACTTTATAGATTAAATTAACACAGATTAGTTAATTACCAAAGCACTTTTATTTTAGCTTATTATTTCACTCTATATGAAAACAACAACGTTGGAGCCTTGTTGTCTCAAATCTTCAAGGTTGATTTTATTTGTCGTTTTGAACAATGAAATGTAAGTTGGAACCTCTTCACGCTACACACTCAAAGAAAATATAAACATATAAAATAAAACAGCCAAAGTTAGTGGAGGTTGCATTTCATGGTGCGTTCAAGCTCTACTCTGTAAAAATGACTATGGGGCGAAGGTCAATTATGACACTATCATGATGAATTCAAATGTAAATGTTAAAAAAATGAACTTTTTTGGGTGAGAAACTTTAATACACAGTTGTGTGAAGGAGATGTTTTTACAGTTATATAAAACAGACATTAGAGAGACAGTTAAGACCTGTTTAACTTCCTAACACTAGCTACAACAAACCTATAATACATCATTAAAACCACTAAGATATTCTTTCAACCATGCAAGTAATTAAATGAGAATACAATCATGTATTCCCTGTTTTGACTACAATAGACGATAATAACAAAGTAGAAAGATAGTAGTTAGAATTCTTGAGGGTTTACGTTGACTTCAGGATGGTTCAAATTAAGCCATGCAGTTGCCAAACCAGGGCTCAACCCCTTCAGAAACATTTATATTCACATTTTAGGAAGAATTAATACGCCGTGATATACAGCGTTACTGTCCGTCCTTTAAATTATACCGTGATGTACATTTTAGGCCATAACGTTCAGCCCTAAGTCAAGATATATGAATATGAATTCAAGTGAGAGTCTCTTACTTCTTGGGCTTCAAGTGGCAGCAGAACACAAACCCTTCTATGTGTGAAGACATCTAGTACTCCCTCACAGGGCTGCAGCTAACTGCTAATTTAGTTATGCATTAAATCACAAGTTAACATTAACTCACATGCACATGAATACATTAAGAGAGTCAAAACTTACATGATGGGAGACGAAATCTGAGTTCTGTGTTTTTAAAGTGTATTCAGTGAAATGAGTTAAGACGGATAACGTGAGTTTTATTCATGAGTTCCTGTCTGGCATTTATAAATGCCGGTTTTCTAATTAGTTTTCACTTTGAACCAGGACTGTGGATTTTGTCCTCCATCTGTTACATTGCAACAGATTTATTGTTTTAAGACGATACATTTAAGATGTTAATCTTAATCTTTCTCGATTGTCTTTCAGAGCCACTGGTGACACATTTAAATGTCTTGTAGTCTTTTAGAAGCTTGAGGCGGTGAATTGTTCTCATCAAACTAGTTCCAGATCCTTTGTCTCATTTAAACACGAGCTTCTGTTGTAACAACGCCACCACATTGTTTTACAGAGTGACGCTTTGATCGTCTGTCAATAGGATGAATTATTAATCGTGAAACCATACAGTGAGATATCGCGATGCACCTACATGATAATAACAAGCACGCACTAACTGAACCGTCTCAGAAAATCTGATTATTTTTTGCACAAAAGTTCTTAATCTAATGAGAGCACCCTCAGTACTTTCACTCACAGAATGGTTATTCCATACAGAGTGTTCATTTATCGGATGCTCCACCGTGATAGATCTCGGAGATTTTAAATGACCCGATCGCGAGAGAAGATTTTCTTTCCCTACTTTGATCCCGTCTCTACTGTAGCGAGGGGGAGTGAAGGATGGTGTGTTACAGGAGATACAGGAACTGGTAATTGGATGCTGCTAACATTTCTTTTCTCGCAGTCAGGTTGCAGTCCTAGCACTCCTCTGATTTATGGTGTGCTGGGCTGTAAATGAGATATTGTGGTAGCTCCTTGGGGGCAAACTGGAGCTGTACAATAATTGGATCAATTGTTTGCTTTGCCAACAGCGAACTCTGTAACAAACCTGAATTCATTTACAGAAGCTTCACATTTATGTCGGACAATTTTCACTTATTTCTGTGCAATTAACTCTGTTGTCAGGCATTTCGTTAACTAACATGCAGTTGGTGATGGGTTGGTTCTCCTTTTCTGCCTCTCGAGCCCTTCTCCCTTTTGTCCACACTGTTTTGCTGATTGTTTTTTTGCACAGGCGAGCTACGCAGTCGGTAACACAGTTGATATATTATTGCCACCACGCTTGAATCACTTGGGATATAAAATGCCAAAGTTGCAATGAGATCAAAGTACATTTGAAAAACTCACTATGAAGGGCATTAAATCAGCTCCTTTAGATACACCGAGAGCAGCTACAGACACGGTGGAACCTCAGTGGGTGGAAGTGAAAACATATTACATTAGTTATCAAAAGAAGATCCCGGAGAATCGCCCAAATGTGTGTGATTTGGTTGGAGAGATAGCTCAGAGTAGTTTTGGGGATTTTAAAGTCCTAAACTAATAAATAACTCAGGACAGACTTTTTTAATGTATTTGATTTAGTCTGAAGTTGAGCCAAACAGCATTATTAGGTTATCATTACTATGTTTATGGGATAAAATAATATAATTATGATTTCATCATCAGTTTCTCCAACTGCATGTAGACAGGCGGAACATTTAAAAATCCACTTTTTGATCATTTTCTATGAGAGCTGAAACGATTACTCAATCAATCAATTAGTTGACCGACCAATATTTTCATATTTTGATAATTTATAATGTGATTTTTCAAAGAGAAAGGCCAGATACTCTCTGGGTTTAGCTTCTTTAGCTGTGGCAATTGGACAGTAGATTAAATATCACATAAACAGACTAGTTGAAAACGTCTCCTTTGGCTTTGGAAAATGGCAGTCGAACATTTTTCACAATTTTCTGATGAATCCAGAAAGTAATCATAATCCATAATACAAACAATCGTCAGTTGCGGCCCTAATTTCTAGCAGTTTAGTCCCTTTAGTCACAGCTAAAAGTGTCAGAAGACATTTAGAAAGAAAGAGCAGGACGTGACATGCAACATGTATGTTCTGGTTACTAATTGTGCTTATTAGCTTATTTCCCATTTAGTATTCAGATTGTCATGCCTGCCATTTTGAACAAGCTATAGTTTTGCCACACAACATTTAGCCTCTTTGACAATTAAACATGCGGTCACTTCCCATGATCATTTCCTCAAACACTTCCCAAAGCGTTCCCTGTTTTTGATCTCTATAGTGTTCTTGTCTCTCATGTGCTGGAGGAGAAGCAAAGTGACATCTTTTGTCGGCGTGCCTTCGTCTCTCTTGTGTTATTTAGGTCCAGGGGCTGGAGTGGATGGTGTCTTTGTACAACAACAACCTAAACGGCATCCTGGCTGATGAAATGGGCCTCGGCAAAACCATCCAAACCATCGCCCTCATCACCTACCTGATGGAGAACAAGAGGATCAACGGGCCCTTCCTCATCATTGTCCCTCTCTCGTCAGTACTCCTCAGCTTGCATCCATCACGGCTCTTATCCTGCGGCGTTATGAAACCCTGAAATACACACACATATGTATATATACACCGTTTTAGAAATTGTTCTCTTTGAGATTGAAATACACCGACACTATCAGTCTAAATCACAAGATAGGGCTGTAATGGAGAAGAGCAGAGTCGGGAGTGTTTGCTCAACACTCGTCTGCCTGCGGGGAGTGATGAGTCAGAGTTACTCTCTCTCTCTATAAAACAGCAGATTGAACGTTGCTTCCTTCACCCTTTTAGTGCCGGTTGAGTCCAAAAGACACGGGATTAAATGTACCTGAAGCAACGTGCTAGCCGAGCAACATTAGGGCTACAAACAACCCACAATGCAACATTGTGTAGGAGACTTTGTTACATTATAACTCATATAATAGAATATCTGATGCTGTGAATACACTTTATTAAAATCTCTTCTTCTATTCGTGCCAGTATGGAAGGAGCAAAACCTTCCAGCAAAAAAATAAGCCCACATTAAATCAGATCAAAACGGTCTCAACAGCAATGCTTCCATGTCACTATTCTCCATCTTCTTTTGGTTGTTTTAAAGCGGTGAGATGAACATATTGGAAGCTTTTTAATCATTCATTTATATGTCATAATGCGTGGTTTCTCCTCGCTGTTTTCCGACTTTTAATCCCTTCAAACTCTTCAAACACAACCCTCTCCACTCTTCTTGTGCAGGTGAACAACCCAATTTCACACTTCACCTAATTAGTATTTCATTTTTTTTCGCGGTGGTTTATCACTGCAGGCGTTAAAGGATTAGAGTGAACAACGGGTGTGTTCTTCCTTTTGTAGTCAAACTGAGCACAGCAGAGGCTCGACTTTCAATGTCAAATGTTCTCTTGAACATGCAGAGTGAGCTCATGTGGAGGAAAGCTTTAAACGCACAGTTGTGTGTTGGGAAATTGAACTTAATGAGTCGCAGAGTCTGTTGAGCTCCAGAGCGAGATTGACGACAAAATGCAGCAGAATACAGCAAACCTGGGTTCAGGTTCAACTTCTGGCTTTATATAACTTCTTTCAGAAGTTCTGGCTCAGCTCAGCGAGGAGTTGGTCTAGAATTGTTCTAAATTGAGACCACTTTCTTACATGTATGTTTTTTCTTCTAGGACTTTGTCTAACTGGGTCTATGAACTTGACAAGTGGTCGCCCTCTGTGGTCAAAATTTCTTACAAAGTAAGAATCTTGTTTTATGTATCTTTTCTGTCACCTTTCCCCCCCCCCCCCCCCCCCTGTTTGCTTTTGACCGACTTACGACAGAAAGTTTTCTTCTTTTCTTCGTGTCTCCCCCATGGAAGGGCACCCCCGTGTTGCGCCGTGGGCTCGTGCCTCAACTCCGCAGCGGGAAGTTCAACGTCTTGCTGACCACCTACGAGTACATCATCAAGGACAAGCACATCCTGGCCAAGGTGAAGGAGATCAAAAGCTTTGTCGTCTTTGCAGAATCCACTCCTCGGGCATGCACTCAACTGCCGTTTTGTACACTTCATATACACACACACACACACACACTTCTACCAGACATGACACCTTGTTAAATGTGGCCCTGGAGACACCTACTGTAGCAGGAGCTACCACAGAGGTGCTATACGTTATATTTCTGTCTCTCTGTATGGACAGATTTTGTCTCCACAATAGCATCGCAACCGACACTTTAAGCCCCTTTTGTGCCTTACGATTTGGCATCGCGGTTGATGTGATCCCATCGCAAGATGATCTCTAGTGTTTTGATGAGCAGAATGTTTTTTCTTTTATTAAGATATTAAGAAGAAGGTGGACGTGTTCATTTTTGAACTTTCCGCTCAAACAATGAGTATGAGCGTATGAAATAAGAGAGGGAATACACTTCTCATCTGTATGCAGCAGTGTTGTGTGCCCTGAGGGGAGTCAGAGTAGGAAGTCAAACTTTTCTTCTCTGCAGTCGCTCTTCAGCTCCTTTGCGATCAAAAATATTCAGAATGCAAATGAAGGCATGTTTGTGTTGTTGCTCGTGTGGAAACGATGGGTCCAATGACTCTCCCTCCACATACAGATCCGTTGGAAGTACATGATCGTGGACGAGGGCCACCGCATGAAGAACCACCACTGTAAGCTGACCCAGGTGTTGAACACCCACTACGTGGCTCCGCGCCGCCTCCTCCTCACCGGCACGCCGCTGCAGAACAAGCTGCCCGAGCTGTGGGCGCTGCTCAACTTCCTGCTGCCCACCATCTTCAAGAGCTGCAACACCTTCGAGCAGTGGTTCAACGCCCCCTTCGCCATGACGGGAGAGAGGGTACGTACGAGGAGGATTCTCAAGTCTGCCTTTAAGTTTGGTGAAATAATACAAAAGTTTAGGGTTGGACGTGGGTCACACAGGACATCAAATGCTCTTCATTCTATTCTGTATGTGTGCCGTTTACCTTCAGGAGCAGAATCACAGCATCCGAGGCTTTAACCAATGACTTTATCTCCTAAGGTTGTTTCATTTGATTTATTAGCAGAGAAGACCAAATCTATTGTGTGTGTATAAAGTTCGAGGGTTTAAAGGCATAAGAAAGGTTTATTTTATACACTCAGGAAACGTTCTGCATAAATACAATTATAATTTCCCACAGCAAAGGTCCTTCCGAGCGATTAAGAGGTGCTTCAATGTGAAACTTTGTCTTTTGTTCTGTCCTCTTTGGTCCGTGGTTTTATTAAAGCTATAAAAGTTTCTGCAGAGCCGAGATGGGTCCAGCTCACAGTCGTTAAACTTTTTATCGGTTGTATTTGAGACCTTTTGTGACGAGAATTCATTTTTATTGGGTGAAAAAAATAGGATATGTCTCCTGCAATCAATCAACTTGTCGGCTACTTTTTGGGAGAAGTGGATGGTTACTAGTGCAGCAGTCTTGAATGCTAATGCGGGAAAAAAAACATTCCCTCTTTTCTGTATCGCTACCAGTGGACACATTCTCCACAGGGTACCTTTTTTAATTTGACAACAAAAGCTCCATACCCCTCCAAAAAAATCCACTCTCTGGCAAGCAGGAGGATTCAGACTCAGTCACCTGAACTGTTCATGTGTAACGTATCCGGTCTATGTGTGTTGTTGTTGTATCAGCTTGTGCTGCAGTTTTAAGGACGCATCATCCGGTCACAGAGAGCTGCTGCGGTGCTTCATCCTGCTGACCAGTATGCATAACACGACACTTAGTGACGCGTTATCTCTCGCATGCTCTCTGGCTTGTTTAGGTCGACCTAAATGAGGAGGAGACCATCCTGATTATCCGGCGTTTGCATAAGGTGCTCCGCCCCTTCCTGCTGCGCAGACTGAAGAAGGAGGTGGAGTCTCAGCTGCCAGAGAAGGTGAGACGTCTACCTTGATTTTGATGACGCACGGTTGTATTTGCTGCGTCTCACTACACTACGGCGCCACCCTGTTTGACTCATCTGTTTTTATTAAATTAGTATATTCCAAGTAAATATTGGCAAATATTATTAAAACAGAGCACGTTTCTTTAAGTTAAAAATAATTCCTGTGGTGTAGTTAATAACTTCTGCAGAGTGTGTTTTTTTATAGAAACAGGGCTCTTATCTCATGGTCACGTACAACCTTTTTCATTCTTATTTAGAGGCTGTTCATGCTTTTAAATGAAACCTTGGTTGCACAGACACCCTTGAAATTATCCGTAATTTACTACTTCCATCAGTTATTAGAGGCCGCAGCCTCGTAACTGCTGGAGCGAGCAACTTGAAGCCTGACAAATAATGTGCATCTTTCCTCTTAAGGATCCAATATTCTCTGTGGCCCTGGTGTACATTTATTTAACGAAGCAGCGAATTAACTGCAATAAAAGCATTTATGGTAAGTGGGTCGTCCCATCACAGTGATGCAGAGAAGATCATCATCTGAACTGAGTGGATGAGAACAATGTGGCTGTCGCTGATTCCCAGAAGCATCTTAAGGATAAGATGATCGAGTTTCCCGAAAGCATGTAAACAGAAGAGGATGATAGATTAATGAGACTCCCATCCTCTCGTAGGAGGCTGAGAGCATCTTGAGAAGCTCCCGGAACCAAAAACGACATGTTTTATAGGTCCCACATTGTGGAAAGTGAGATGTACACGTCTTTTTTTCATTCTAAAGCGAGTCTAGGTGCAATTTAAATCAAAACCCTCAATCCATGTAGAGATGCACACAGCCTGTTTTCAGAAACTGCTTTTAAAACGAGCCGAAGTGTAGTCAGCTCTAACAGCCTCTTACGCGTCTTGTTTATCGTCATTCCCACAGGTGGAGTATGTGGTAAAGTGCGACATGTCTGCCATACAGAAGGTTTTGTACCGCCACATGCAGAGAGGCATCCTCCTCACCGACGGCTCGGAGAAAGACAAGAAGGTAAACGCAACGAGACCCTTGTGGCTTCACTGTACGCCTCTGCTTTGTGTGATCAGTGAGTGACGTGATGTGACTCACCGAGCTGTAGAGATAACAGAGAACTGATATGTACAGTTTCCTCAGTTGTGTTCCTCAATAAATATCGACACAACCACCGTTTTATGTGAACGGAACATGCCGACGCACATTCGCTGTAATCTGGCAAAGAAATACCGCCCGGTAACACAACGCAATAACCTATGTGTGATGTTTTCAACATTTTTAAGAGGCGTTTGTGTCACATAAAGACAAGTATGGTTGTTCTGATCTGCCATTCAACGTCTGCAGGGCAAAGGAGGATCAAAGACCCTGATGAACACCATCATGCAGCTGAAGAAGATCTGCAACCATCCGTACATGTTCCAGCACATTGAGGTGAGCGCTGCCCACACCGAGAGCACCGACACCGGCTCATGAAAAGCTTCTGGATACTGAACACGGGAAAATATGACGCTGCTCTCCTCTTGTGCATGTCTGTGTTAAACCAGTGAATGTTTTCTGTCGTAGGAATCTTTTGCTGAGCACTTGGGCTTTCCAAACGGCGTCATCAGTGGGTAAGTCTGACAAAGATAAACACCTCATTTTAGTGTATTTCTATCACCCGTTGGAAGTGACAGAGTCCTGCCTTTGAAGACGTATTATGCACTATTATGTATATATACTATTTAGCATTCATGAGCACCTTATAACGTCTACGAATTAGTTTATAAAACACTGGCAAAGTACATTTTAAGTGTTTATTATTGTACAGTCATTTTCAACAATTACTTCCCTTATGAAGAAATATTTCATATTATTACAATGTTTTAGTATGTTATGTGTTTGCAACCAGCCTTTACTGACAGGTGCCCACAGAAGGATCTAGTTGCGGATAAATACATTAATCAACATAAATATCTGCTTACAACTTGATTATACTGTGTTATATAGTGTGTAAGTATTACATGTTTAAATACTGCTAAATAGAAGGGGTCAGATCAGGTAATCACGGCCTTATAGTACCTTATGATTGTGTTATCGATAAGAGGCAACTTTTGACAGAAAAAGTTGAGGCTTCCATTTATGTTTTCACTTTTTCTACATTGTTCTGCACGTCGTCGAGACGAGATGGTCTGTAGAAAGCCAGCCGTGCTCTTCACATCTATTCATGTGGTTTTGAACACAGTCACGAACAGACGGATTGACGTTGTGTTGCAGCGTCTTTGTTTTTCCCTCTGACTCTGATGTGTGAAGCTTGTTGAATAGGTTCAGTAATTTAACACTTAATACGAGAACACATTGAAGTTCAATTGTGAAAAGTCAGTGTGTCGGATAATTAATAAATCGCTTTAATTCTTACTGGTATTCGGCAAAATACGAGAATTATTTATGGCAGCAGCTTCGTTGATGACTTTACTGTAATTATTTTATTTTCTCTTTACACCCTACCACATATGGCATATATATAGATATATATATAGTATATATAGATATATATATATTTAGCACATGTGGTGACAAGTACAAGACATCTCAGCACAGAACCGTTCGCATTAATTCGAATCAATACCATATCTTGCGTCACCTCAAAGCATTTTATGATGAATGAGAGAAAAATAGTTGGAAGGTTTTTTTTTTTGCATTTGAACTCTCCCATGTTTTGCTGCTGCAGGCGGGAAGATTTCTTTGTTCGTACACGCTCGTTACAGGACTCACAGAAGTGTGTAATGCAGCATTACGTCGCTCCTGTGTAGTGTGTGTTGTGTGTGTGTGTGGGTTTATATGTGAGAGCACACACACACACACAACACACACTACACAGGAGCGACGTAATGCTGCGTTACACACTTCTGTGTCAAGCTCTTGTGTCAAACCTAAAACTGTATGTCGTTTGTCTGGATTTTTGCTGATTTATAAAGAACATGCTTCACAAGAGAAACCATTTAGAATACGTGCTGGAAGAAGTTAAGGTTACGTTTCTTTTATGTTGCACATTTCAGCAACATAAAAGAAACGTAACCTTAACTTCTGTAGAAACGCACCACAAAAGGACGTTCAACTATGATTAAATTCAGTCATTAAAGAGCCAAAAGAATAGCAAATTAAAACAACCTGAAACAGGATACGACCGGTACAAAAAACAAGAGTAAAACTGAAGTGCAGTGTAAGATATGGATCACTATTTGATTTACTTAAAGGCAGCAGCACTCTGCCTTAATTAAAGGCCTTTAATTAAAGGCAGCAGCACTCAGATCTTTTACTTAAATAGAAGAAGAAATACCACGGTGTAGAAATACTCTGTTACAAGTTAAAGCCCCGCATTCAAGTGTTACTTAAACATCAAAATATACTTAAAGTACTCGCTAGCATGCTGATGTAAAGCACTGTTGTGCCATAGTGAAGCCTCACAGAGCTGCTAGCCTGACTGGAGACTTAATAATCAATATATAGGTAATGGTGATCTACGTTAACATCTTTTGCTGCATTACCTCCACCCAGACTGGACCTGTATCGAGCCTCGGGGAAGTTTGAGCTCCTGGATCGCATCCTGCCGAAGCTGCAGGCCACCAACCACAGAGTCCTACTGTTCTGCCAGATGACCACTCTCATGACAATCATGGAGGACTACTTCGGCTACCGCAACTTTCAATACCTACGTCTCGACGGTAAGTTCGCAGCTCTTGTTATGTTTTAGAATTATATAATCATCACACCTACAGGTGGTTACATCTTAATAAAGCGGGAAAAAAAATAATCATTTCAACGGCTCTGAAGTCGGTGTCGACTCTCAATGTTATCCTCACTTTGTTGTAGTCATCTGTCGTGGTTATTTGCATGAAAACACACAATTCAAATGACACACCTGTCTTTAACGTTAGTTTAAGACAGTTTTTTTCTCCTACTAGTAAATTAGTAAATGTAAAATGGCCGAAAAACAACGTTAACATTCGGGCGAGGAAACATTTAGAAAATCTATTTTACGTGACTACTACTTACAGAAATACGTCTCATGTGTTGATAATCATAAAACATCATGAGTTGGTCCGGGTTTAAAAAGTAAACGGCACGCGGTGCTCTCTAACTTTGGCGTGTCGGACGTCGCCATCTTGGAATTTTGCAACCAGTGAACAGAGGTTGACCATATTTGGACTGCGGAGGAGTGACGTAGAGACACTGTATACGGCTCTGGTAGCGACCTGTCAATCACAAGGTAGCCCCGGCCCTAAAGCATCCCCTGCTTTATGGTCTGTTTGACTCTAAATGGACCATAATGTACTAAATGAACATCATGCTGTATTGAAGAAGACTTGAAACTAGAGATTGAGACCATAAACTCATGTTTACAATGTTTACTGAGGTAATAAATCAAGAGAGAAGTAGAGTAATTTTCTCATAGACTTCTATACAACCAGAGGAGTCGCCCCCTGGTGGACACTAGTGAAAATGCAGGTTTTAAGACGCTCATTGGCTTCATAACCGGAGGTTTCCACCTGGTCACTGCAGCACAGACGGTACATGCAGCTGAACGTCTGTCTTCAGACGATGCCAAATGAAGAGGTGGATAATCAGACAATTAATGAACACACCATAAGCTCGCCTACTTTTTAGGGGTCCAGTCAAATACGAAGAATTTGATTTAAATCCCTTTAGCTACGCTCGAATATTCCGTTTCACTGTGAAATGTGTCACAGTACAGAGGCTGAAGCTGCTCTAACTTCCGTTTCACTGGGACCTTCATCCGAATGGTAAACTGGTTGTTGGATGCGTTCAACACATTTTGAAACCTGCTTAATTAGAGTCACTACATGGCCTTTTCAGAGAACCTCTGAAACAGTTACATCGATCAGAGACGAGGCACAGTATACCGGAGACATTTCCACTTTTCAAATAGCCTTACATCAAAAGAAGAACTTCAAGCAACTCTTTTCAAAGGTAACTTCATATTCAAAATGATTCGCGCTTTGGTGTTTCAGGATCCACCAAGTCTGACGACCGAGCAATGCTCCTGAAGAAGTTTAATGAGGAGGGATCTCAGTACTTCATCTTCCTGCTCAGCACCAGAGCCGGCGGCCTCGGCCTCAACCTGCAGGCTGCCGACACGGTCGTCATCTTTGACAGTGACTGGAACCCACACCAGGTACGTCCGCCAGTAGATTTTATTATTATAACCTGGAAAGTGTGTCAGTCTTGTTGTTTTGTGTTTCCTCTTTTACTTTAAGGCAACTGAAATGATCTCTCTTTTCCTTTTTGCTGACTCCAGGACCTCCAGGCTCAGGACCGGGCTCACCGCATCGGTCAGCAGAACGAGGTGCGTGTGCTCCGTCTCTGCACCGTCAACAGCGTGGAGGAGAAGATCTTGGCAGCCGCCAAATACAAACTCAACGTGGATCAGAAGGTCATCCAGGCGGGCATGTTCGACCAGAAGTCCTCGGGCCACGAGCGCCACGCCTTCCTGCAAGCCATTCTGGAGACTGAGGAGCAGAATGAGGTGCGGTGTGAGTCCGTCACTTGTGTTGAGAATGAGGTGCGGTGCGAATCTGTCCCTTGTATTCAGTTTATTAAGATTTATTATTCATTTTAGGAGAAAGTCGAGGTATTTGTGCTTGATCAGATATGTTTATATAAAAAATGTATGAAGCCCTAAATGGATTTTTCTCCCTCGAGTTAAATTATGCATGCAGCTTTTGATTAAGTTATTGCAGAGACAGCTCTTTAGATATGATCAGCCAACCTTCACTTTTAATATTGCATGTTTTTGTAATGCAATCTCATCTTTTTAATTAGTATTTGATGAAATCTGTAAGCCGTTCGTGAGCAATTACTTTTGAACTGTTTTGCTGAAACGGTTAAAAACTCAGCTTTTTGATGTTTTTCCAAATGTTACTCCAGGAAGAAGACGAGATACCCGACGACGAAACCCTCAACCAGATGATAGCCCGCAATGAAGATGAATTTGAGCTCTTCATGGTAAGAAAAGCACATATTTTTCTAATCGACATTTTAAATTGCAGAGTGAAACTTGTTCTCCTCCGTCTACCCTCCGTCTACCCCCCAAAATAAGTCACGTCGAGACCATTAGTCAGTTTAAATGTCATCATTTGTTCAAAGCACCTTCAGATCCGGCAGCAACTGTCCCCCAGACGCTTCTTCTTGCATAGTAAATGACTTAATTTCCATTAAAACAGGGTTCACAGTCACAATGTCAGCACACACAGGTCTACACGACACTAAACCCGGCAGTTCTGCCTTTCGGAGCGACGACTAGTTTGCTGAACACCAGCTGATTTAAAAATCAAAAAACTACATTTCTTGACAAAAGCTTGTTCCTGGTGGTGTCGTATTTGCACGTATTGGCTAGCTCCATAGTTACATATACAGTATATTCATGAGCCTCTGGTAAATTAATGAATTTAAACACAGGACAGTGGGGAATATATTTATATCACAACATGGCCGGTACATCCATGTAGTGATGTGGTGGAGATGTCGGGGGAAATCTGATGTTTATTTGTAACTCAAAACCTGCAAGACTGAAGTGAACCCCTTGAATTCAGTGCAAATCCATCTCACGAGCTCCATTTCTGTGGTCCAACAAAACAATGAGCAAGGACTCGTGTCACCATCTGCTGTTTTGACCGAATGTGTCCTTTCCTCTTCTGTAGCGCATGGACATGGACCGCCGCCGCGAGGAAGCCAGGAACCCAAAGCGTAAGCCTCGTCTCATGGAGGACGAGGAGTTGCCTTCTTGGATCATCAGAGACGAAGCCGAGGTCGAGCGGCTCACGTACGAAGAGGAGTCGGAGAAGATGTTCGGCCGAGGATCGCGCTGTCGCCGGGACGTCGACTACAGTGACGCGCTGACTGAAAAACAGTGGCTGCGGGTAAAGACAGTGTCTTATATAATATCGATCTATGGCATTTAATGTTTTTATCCAACTGACCTTTTCTGTGGCTCTCAGCCTCAATCCCATTTGTTCCTCGAGAAGAGGTGAATGTTTACAAAAAGAAGTCACGAATACATAGTTTCACATTTCTTTTAAAAGGTTCAATAACTCAGTGAACAGCTGACCACTGTAGTTTTTAGCAATGGGACGTCACCTCAACCGTAACTGGATTTAATGCAAAGGTTGAGTTTAGCCTGGCTCACAGTCACTCACACCAAATACACAGTGACACTCTCCCCCACAGAGACTTCTCAGGCAGATCCATTTCATTGACTGTGGCTCTGAACAGAACAAACAACGTTGAGACGGAGGCAACAGTGTGTTTGAAGCTTTCGCTGTAGTTCAGAGAGGCTCTATTTTAAAAGAAGAGAAATGTGTAGAGACCTGGAGGCTTCTGCTGAATAAAATGCTATGAAGCACATCTACAAAAGCTTGAAGTGACTCAGCATTAACTCTGTCTTCGCTCTTTTTCGTCTCCCAGGCCGTTGAGGATGGAAACCTGGAAGAGATGGAGGAGGAGATCCGGCTGAAAAAGCGCAAACGCAAGAGACGCCAGGACAAGGACTCTTCGAGCAGAGAGGACGGAAGCTCCTCCAAGGCCAAGAAGAAACGTGGGCGTCCACCGGCTGAGAAACACTCGCCCAACCCCTCCAAACTCACCAAGCAAATGAACAGCATCATCGATACAGTCATCAACTACAGAGACGGGTAGGCACATCCATTTACACACAAAATACAACAATTTGTCCACTCGATATATATATATCAAGTAGAGCAGTGTAGAAACTAGAAACACCTCCAGGTAGAACTCAACGTAGTACACCACAAACTACAGACACCGGATCTCCTGCTACATTGAATGCACTGAATGCCCCTCTGACCGAACACAAACATTTAAATCTCAATCAGTGCGTCCGTCTAAACCAGCGGCATAAACATCTGATGCTTGAGACAAATATCTGCACCCTCCACGTCCTGTTAGGTGTCAGATCTACGTCCTCGCTGACTAATTACGCTGACTGTGCATCAGGCTGCGATGGTGTCCGACGTGTTTCTGAGAGCGCCGCAGTACTGTGGCTCAACACGCATCCTGTGTAGACACTGATGGAGGACTAACAATAGTGCTGCTGTGCTTTAACATGGCCAGTGAAGATGAGGAGGCACAACCGCTGCAGGCCGGAGGAAGGTGTTTGGAGTCGAAGACTAGTTGCACCTCACACGTAATCCTGCATACAGCACTAAAATATACTTTTTTTTTAAAGCACTTTTGCTGAGAAATCTTATGACGACAACCTGTAAAATTCCTTAAATGTTAAAAAAAAGAAAAGAAACTATAAAACTTAAGTGTAGTCTTAACAGACGGCTCTTTGTTTCGCTGTTATCAGACACTTTTGGAATAAAAACATGAAAGTAAAAGCCAAAAGCCTTTGAAGCACTTCCATAAATCTCCATTAAAACGTCATGTTTACCGTGTGAGCGGCTTCGTACTACGTATGTTTACTGTCTGAAATTCCACCTTCGGTATCACGTATTCCAGATTTGTATTAAATTATGTATTTCCTCAGATAACGTTGCAATAAATCATCGAGTTTAATAATTTAAATCATAATCTAACAATTTCTGCTGGATTTCATTAGCTAACCCACGCAGCACTTGCATGTCTACTGCACCGCGTCTGTCAGTGTGACGTTACTTCTTCACAAAGTTATGATCAATCCCAGAAACGTGTTTTTCTAGAATAACTTCCAACATTTACAGACTACATTCATCTGTCTGAGTGGGCGACTGTCGACCGTGATTAACCCCAACATCTCTGCCTTCTCTGTCAGTGTGAATACGTTCAGTTCAACCGGATTCATCTCCAGACAGCAGGAGACAGTGTAGAGACCAGCCAGGAGGAGGCGCTATCGCCACCTGTTGCTGCCTGTTGTTTTAATGGGGCTAGACTGCGTCTCATGTGCACCTGAATCAGCTCACTTTAGTGGCTTCGGGTTGTGTTATTTAACATATTTATGCTGTAGAAACGTGAGATAGATCCTCTGTAGTTCTTGTTGTGGTACATCTCTACAGAATAGTGCCTCCGTCTTGTGTAGAAAACATGCCAGGCTTTTATTTCCTAATGGAAAGTTGAGATTGTGTCTCTCTGGTCTGCGGGGTGAAAGTGAGCAGACGTGAAGTCACACTTTGATAAACATCCTCACATTCTTTCAGTCACTTAGAGCGTGAGTGTGTTTGTGTGGTCTGTCCTGTTGAGTCTGCATTTTTTTTGCCCATGTGCAAAAATCCTAAGTATGTGTGTCTCTGTGATATTCACCCCGTGCTTGAAACAGCATGTGCATTTGTGTTCCCCTTTTATTTAAATGTGCACCGCTGGGAAACTTCTACCGGCCGCTCCAGAAGTCAGAGTCTCTCCTCGTCACAGAGCATCTCAATCACAGCTCTGGCAACTTCTACTCCCACAGATTCTAATGCTCCAAACCTGTAAAAGGCATTTGTAAGTTAATAAACTTTGTGTCTCTTCAGTGAAGAGAGGCAGCAGCCTCCATTTCCTCCCACAAACAGTTTGTTACACACACACACGTGTTGATGCTGTTTTAAAACCATCGGGAGAATTGGGAGAAACCGAAGCCTTTATGGTCACATTTCCATTCATACCGCCGTCTTCCACGAAAGTCAACTATTGCGTCTGTCCCCAGAGGTCCTTGTTGTTTGTGTTATTGTGAGACTTTTGGTGAATCTAAATGAAAAACACCAAAGTCACACACTATTTATCACTGAAAGGATGTTTTGAACCTTGTTTCCTGTATTCTGTGCTGATCAGAATCATTTCCTGTCGACAGAACAACACATTGTGGATGCAAATAGACGCGAAAATCATTTTCAATCAGAAACCGTTTATTGACGGGTAGAAAGGTTTTTCGTCTCGAGGATAGTTTGGGTGTTTTAAAGTACGGTTCTATGAGGATTACCCTCATTATCTGTTCTCAGTGTGTTGCCTACAGAAGAGAAACTGGTTCAGCGATGATCCAGATTTACAATAAAGACAAGAACCAATTACGCTCTTCTTGAAAACTCCGCCCATGTTGCCCCCCCGTGGTCGTATCACTACGATGTGGGACATGTTTATTAGCCGGCTTTGCCGTATTTTCTTGCCAGTCGATGGGAGCTTAAGCTGTAGGAGGGGAAAAGTCACATTATATTTTTTACATGTATAAGCCTTCAATGTGAATATTTAAATTGTTAATATTCAAGTAAAGTGGACACAGAAGTCTCCGGAGAGTTAAAGGGAAACTTCTTGAGTCGAGATCTGCTTGTGAACGAATGATTTTTGTGTTCTCAGGTCAGCAAGACAACTAAGCGAGGTCTTCGTCCAGTTACCGTCCAGGAAGGAGCTCCCGGAATATTACGAGCTGATCAGAAAACCTGTGGACTTCAAAAAGATCAAGGTGTGTTCACCTTCACCCAGCTGTTAATACGATGAGTAGTGGGCTCAAAGAGCAGCAGCTGAACGTCGGTGCTTCTCTTCTTTGTTTTCTATGAAACTTAAGACAAACGTTTTTGATTTTGAACTAGTAAACAAACAAGAAATATTCATGTCAACTTTGAAAAATATACATTTTAAATGAATAACAGATAAGTAATAAGTATTTGCATCCCAAATTAACTTCATGACAATTTACATAATAAATGCATAACAGTCTTTTAAATGTAACAATATCACAACAGTTGAGAGCTCACAGAGCCGAGAGAGACGAGTTTGAATCAAGCCGGAGTGTTTCTTCTTCTTGTCAACAGGATCGTGTGAGGAACCATAAGTACAGAGGAGTCGGAGACCTGGAGAGGGACGTGATGCTGCTCTGTCACAACGCTCAGACCTTCAACCTGGAGGGATCACAGGTCAGTGTCCCCCGGGTGGAACTGGAGTTTCTCTGATTGATTTCTCTCTTTGTGCCGTGTGGTCTAACAGTTAGACCACGTGTTGGACCCTGTGTTTGTGTAACGGAGAACCAGAAGCCGACTGGTTTTCAAGTGGTGCTGCGGTTCAATGAGTCCCGGATGGCCGTCGGCTGCAGTGCTTCACAGTTAATATCTTGCGTCTCGTGCACACACATTTCTCCTTTTAGAAGAAGATGATAATATGACAAAGACATCGTGGCCTTTTTGATTGACCACTTCACACCTGAATGAACTGAATTTAAAGCTGCAGGGCGAAGACAGTTTTCAGTTCAGTTCAATTTTCTAAAATTTAGACTTGATTTTTCAAAAGCTTTCTGTCGTGTAATGTATTCTTAAATCCATGCCTCACTTTAGTTGAAATAAGAGAAAAACGTTTCTTTATTATTAGATTATTTATAATTCATCCAGTTCAATTGCAATTATTTTCTAGGTCAATTGACAGATAATTCATTTCCAATCATTTTGATAATCGAGTAATCGTTATTCATCGAGGACGGACTGCAACATTAAGACACATGAAGGACTGAGGATTCTGGGAACTTATGACGGGGATAATTGGCCCTTTTTGATGCTCACTATTTTTCTTTTCCGTTTTGTAGATGAAACAATGAACTAGTTTATTGAAAACATGTTCGTTGAAGTCCTCCTTTCAAGTGATTTAAGACCCAAAATCAAAGCTCCGTTGCTCAGGGTTTGTCCTCCACAAACTGTTCTATTATTTTGTTATTTTGGGGGGCGGCTTGGCTTTGTCTTTAATTCTTTTTCTTCTTCTTTTTAACACTAGCGGATAAAAGAGCCACGTTTCTCTGGATGGAGAACAGTTTTATTAGTTGTTTTTTAAGGAAATGGTCGAAATTGTATTCATACATTTTGAATTGCATCTCCCTGTAGACAAAGGGTTCGGGGTTAAGGTTTTCTTGATACCTGCAAGAGTATTGTAGGTATCAATTAACAATGACTGGTATCACCCCCCACCCCCCCCACCACTTATCTCTCCATTAATGTGTAATCTCATCTCTTTTATTAAACCATTCCACGTCCGTCTTTGTCCACATTCCCAGTAAAACATGTCGTTCACGCTGTTTCGAGGAGCTGTTTCTGTTATCCCGTCTCTGATTTATTTTTCTTTGTCTCCCCCACAGATATACGAGGACTCCATCGTCCTTCAGTCTGTGTTCAAAAGTGCCAGGCAGAAGATTGCCAAGGATGAAGAGAGCGAAGACGACAGCGATGAGGACGACGATGACGAGGATGAATCAGAGGCCGAGGGTAGGACACACCGCTTCTAGGAAGTGAATATGAATACACACGCATGCAATCATTTAAATTCAACACCATGAACCCGGAGAACGCTGTTGTGGTTTGAGATTAACTTCCACTGGGAGCAGCGTGGACTGCTGTTGACTTAAAGCTGCAGCACAGGAGAAGAATATAATACCAATATCTGAAGAAAGGAGTCTTTGTCTGTCTGTATGTGCGTATGTCCTTCGTATATATATATCACCGTTCTATATGAATACACAAGCACATGTCCAGCGGGAAGACAGCGGCTCATTGACTTCACTTTACAACCTAAAGATCACGATTCCCCAGAGCTCGAGGTCAAGTCCTATTCAGAATAGTATTGACTTTAAAACGATGTAGAACGTCACCTCGTCTGAATGCCCGAGATGTCGGGAGAAGCTTAAGAAACATTTGTGTTTTCCGACAGAGCGAGCAATGATAGAAACCAGTTGTGTGGAGGACTTTAAATGACTGCTGCTTTCTTCTTCTGCTCCATTCATTCAGCCAAGGCCGTGCGGGTGAAGATCAAGCTGAGTAAGGAGGCGCGCAGCCACGACAAAGGCAAGAAGAGGCAAAGCCGAGGGAAGGCCAAGCCGGTGGTCAGCGACGACGACAGCGACGAAGACCTGGATGACAACGTAGGTCGTCCGACTTAGTACAGAAAGAAACCTCAGGGAACTTTTACTCAGCAAAACGGATGATTTCAAACTCAGCAGCGTTCTGCTGTGCAAATGAGAGAAAAACAGTCAAATAAAATTACAATCATCAAGTAAGTTTGATGATTTTAGCCACCACAGCTGTGAAAACCCTTATTGAGAAACATGAGGAATAGAAATAGCACGCTGAGGGCTGTTTAACAATGTTTCATCCAAAGTCGTGCTGATTTCCTTCAAGCTGTCTAATCAGCAGCTGTCTCACACCTGGGACGCCGGGAGCAGCCAGTTGATTGCAGGTAAACTGTCTGCAGAAGAAAAATCAGAAAGCAGAAGTACTTTGGGTCATTTAAAGAAACACAGGAATTGGGCTTCCTACCAAAGACTCTCTTTACAAGAGCAGATGTTGATCATTCAGATAGTTCGTGGAGAGAAACAAACATCAGTGAGCAGTGAGTGATGAAGTTTAGGTTTAGCATGTGAGTTGAGATCCACGTATGTTTCTTCCTTTCAGTCCACAACTTATTTTTAAACACATCAATAGTGGTGTTGATATTGACATTTCTTACCAAATTTATAAAAATTGGTATTTCGTGGTGGAAAACGGCTCCATCTGCTGTTTTATATCGGTCCTAATCTTCTTCTTCTTCTCATTTGATAGAGTTTACAGTTTCGGACGAATGTACGTCATTGAATAATGCCCCGTGCCGTACCTCTGCTCTCTGAGCTCCTGTAGCTGTTATGTTAGTCGACGCTGTGTCGAGGATTTCATCACACCAGATGAGCGTAGTTTCATCTCTCGGCCCCTTTGCCCACTATTCATTTATCTTTACTAGTGCTGGGCAACGATTAAAATATTTAATCGCGATTAATCGCATGGATTTTTTGCGATTAATCGCATTGTTATGGCAAAGCTCAATAATTAATTCAAAAGTAGTGTATTGCGCACTTTTATTTTAAAAGTACTGCTATATGAACAAAAGGGCAACAACATTTGGTTCACGAGATGCAGGTAGCATGTTTTATACTTAATGTGAATATAATTCATACTTTGTTGGCATCTTATTCTGAAAACCGGATGTTCGTCTGAAGAAACCGGATGTTGTCTCACGTTAATGTTTCCGCTAACTTTCAAAGTCCTTCTCTTGCTCCCGATCTGTGCCGTTTAAATGCGTTTACCGTGAATTTCAGCATATAGGTGCACTAAAATGTAAGTGTCTGACGATAGGATGTTTGCTGGCTTTTATCCCACTGTTCTTGTCATCCTCTTGTTGTTATGTCCATGTATTGTCTCTTGTCTTTCAATAAAAAAAATAAAAAAATATTATAATAATACATTTAAAAAATGCGTTAACGCGCGATAAAATAATTGTCGGCGTTAATTAATGAATGCATTAACGCGTTAACTTGCCCAGCACTAATCTTTACAAAAACACCTTTTCATGAATTGGAAAAGAACATACGACATGCAAATCCATCCAGGGAATCTACAATATAGTTAAATGAATAGAGCTTTTGTGTCGTACGTGATTAAATATTCTATAATGAAGACGTCTCTCAGTCATGACTCTATTTAACTGTACTACGCACCTTCCTTTGTGATTACTCTGCTCTTCAAACCGACCGACATCCGTCTAATTTGCTGCCAGCACAATGAAACCGGTAATGATTAAAGCCATGGCTACCACCACTTAGTCCTCATTATGATATAATTAACACCTAATAGAGCCTCTTCAGCCTCTCCCCACACATCACACAGGTTCATCTGATTAAAGCAAACCATCATATTATTACGCTTTCCTTCGTTCACTCGGCACTTTCTATTTAAGTTAGTTGGTGCGACCTGTAGATTCAGTGATGGGAGAAGCTCTGGTAGCCAGCTACATTCAACTTCTCTTTTTATCTTGAAAGGTCTGAATATTACATCTTATTTCAAGATATCTTACCAAGTGTTGCATTGGT